>NW_027526460.1:91697727-92297727 GCF_048455015.1 Haemaphysalis longicornis | reverse complement strand
AGAGTAAGCATTTCGGCATTTTCCAGGTTGGCAAGCTGACTATCACGGTCCCACAAAGAAGCGATTTTGAGAGCAGAATATCAAATTATAGATTGCTTTTCACGCGTTTTGAACTAATGCATCGTATGAACAGTTTGGTCTGAATCAGTGTACTCCATGGAGCTGCCGAGTGCAAGATCTTCGACCTACCGAGTAGAAACGCCATTTTATCGTGCGAAGAGATTACGTCTCACTTCATTGGAAGAAACGTCCTGATATTCCCTTGAAGGTATAACTTGTTCATGAGAGGGGTACTTCTAGTTTGGGGGGGACACAAGTAAGTCGTGGGAAAGTAACCTAATTCAGCCTGGAGATTTTAGGATGATAGTCACCCAAATGCATCTGCGAGTCAAGATAAGGTTGAACATACTTGGGGTCGACCATAACGCTGGCATCATTACCGCTTAATGAATCCATGCTCCAAAGCCGTCGCAGAGTGACGAGACCCCACTAACGGTATAAAATGAGATCATCCGAAATAGCCTGTGAGCTTGGGATCAATATGTGGGGGAAACGTTTCATTAGAGAATGATTATATCCACTTGGAAGAAAAGTGACACCAGCCACCTTTTTGGGCATTCCCGCCATTCGCAAATCTCTCTGCAAGTAATACATGACTAATTTAAACAACGCTCGATGATGGCAAAAGCCAATGGGGTCAGTAAAGTATCCACAACTTGCAACATCCAAGAAGTGAGAGCCGATTCAGCAAATGGCGCTTCAGTTTCTTGAAGGGGTTATGTTACCATATTGGATTACTCAAATGCATTCATTCAGTATAGGGCGACTTCTTTTTCTTGTGATACTGGTAGCCAGGGTATTTCTACGTATATCCCTTTGCGGTTTTTCCTCATTCGACATCAAAACAATAATGATTTAAAATCATGAACTTCTAATATTTGGATCATGCCAGTAAAACACTCGTTCTTTTAAAGGGACAGACAACCAATTTTTCTAGAGCCCATTTCCTCTTGCGCATCTGAAAGTCAACGTTATATATCGAGGAGTACCCACAAGGAATTTCTAAAGAAATAGCCAGAAGTAACTTTTTTGTGACACTAAACTTCCTGAAATCTCAAAGTTGGTGCATAGTAGTGTCTACGCGACACTTCCGTACGTATACAAACAATTTCGTCGTTCTCCAGGTGCGATTTAAAAACGGCTTAAAGAAGTAAAAAAGACCGCAGCTTATTTTATGGGGAACACCTTAACGACTTGGGCTGTCGGCGTCTCCTGGCGTGTCATATAATCACGGTACTAAACCACCGGGACACTCGTTTTCCAACGCCCCCCCGCTTCAACATTTCATCTCCATGGGCAAAAACGCGTACTAAAAGAACACACCGGAACACTCGCTTTCCAACGCCTCACGGTAGAACGCATGCCGTGGCGTGTGACACGAAGACAACTTACTGTCAGTCTTTCGCTCAGTTAATTGCCTAAATCCGGTTCAACGGAAGAGAGGGCGCCATCGCCTGAGCAAGCACGCGATTGCTCCTCCCACCAGCGCTTCTCCGGCGCCCAATCAGCGCGCCCCGTGTGGCAAGAGAGGGACTTACAATCTTTGAATACACTTATACACTGCGTGCTTCACTCCTACCCGGGTTTCACGTTAGTCGAGACGGCCGGATATTTTTTTGCTTTAGTTGGGGAGAAGTTTTCAATTTTTGTCATCTCGAGTACAGTTAAAATTACGTTGCCGCACGGCTCATTGCATGGTTGCCAGCATTCTTTCTGCCGATACGTGAGGCACATAGACCTAAAAGTTCCGCTTTCAAACGCTATAGGGCTCTCAAACGCTATAGTGCTCTATGAACGAAACCGTTTTCGTTCATGGTGTTTCAAGTGATGCCGTTTCATCTGAAAGAGTGCGTACACTCTACAAAAATAGGTTGCCTGTCCGTCTAAGCCAGATGGAAGGTTGGTATTTCGCGAATAGCAATCTTTCGCTCACAACACTCCGTTAAAATGTAAAAAAATGAATCAAACCATTTCCATCTGGTAAAACCATATTTTTTGCTCTTATCGAATATAAGAGTTCTCAACGCTAGACAGCCCAGAGACAGCTAGAAGCGAATAAAACAATCGTGCTAGAAATTTTCGGCGCTCACCTAAAGACAGCTGTTGACAGAACACTGGGTTTGTCGTCCAGGTCCCCGGTAGTTCTTGTGAAAGGACTGAGGATGTGCTTGGCTAGAAAGACAATTAGGTCCCTTTAAAAACCTTCGGTTGTTTGCTATGGATAGGGTATGCCCTCACATAACAGCTTTTTCGGTGATTTGAGCGTCACCAGCTCCCCTTCGTCTTGTTGAGTGCTTATGTGCTGATCACGATGACGATGATAATTAAGGTATTGCAGTGAAAACAATGCCTACAGCGGCACAGGGAACATCTTGAAGGCAATTTCGTTCATGACATCATTTTATATTGCATTATCTCTTATGATTTTCAATTGTTCGTCAAAGCTTAGATTTGTTTATTGTCATTTTTTAATATTCGTGCCGTTAGTGGTTTTGAAATAACGTAGTGGCGAATCGCCCTGAGTAGGTGTTTTTTTATGGTTTTTGGCACCCCTACCCGGCCCCTTTTGCAATGAAATGGACCAACAAACTACCATGTTGATCCTACACAGACCATTCAAATGCCTAAATTATAAACACCAAATGAATAAAACAATCGATTACACATGAGTTCGAAGGAGTACTGATGCGAAATTTCAAAGAAGAAACAGCTATGTAAAAGGCATTCCTTGTATAGGGAGATACTTCCCGGCAGGTTTAGCCGTAATCGTTAAGTATAACATATTTCAAACCAATGAACTAATATATTTATGATTGGGCTTTTCGCGAATTCAGTAAGTTTCTTTCTGTAATACCGCGTACATCGCGAGAAGTCCTCGAAAATAAAAAAGCCGGTACCCTCAGTTTGTCTGCGGGGGACAGAATGTGTTTCTGTTTACTTAGAGGACCTAAGTTTCCGCTTATTTGCTTCTGTTTATGCGTATTGAATTTTCCAAGCTTATGCACCCGTTCAAATTGGTCATTTCTATTTCACCTTTCCATCTTTACCTTGTTTTTCCTACCATCACCCCTTCCCTCCTATTACCCCTCCCTCCCCCTTTTTTATTGTTTTTGTCAAGTGTATATTGTGGTCGATGCAATAATTACTGTAGTTGACATTAGCGCCTGCGTTGTGTCTTTCTTTTGCTGTCCCAGTTTTCGCACTGTTTTTTTTTCATTCGCGCATGAATCAAACATAGTTGGCTACAAGATTAAGGGGGAAGGAACTCAAAATGCAAGTTTGGCTAATTAAAAAGACTGCTTTGTTGCGGTGACAACGGTACAAACCCTGTCGCAAAATTCAATGAAAGAATGGAGATAATGGAGAAAACATGTGAAGCAGTGTCGACTCCCTAGCCACTTTCCGGCAGTTTTGTATAACGTCACAGAGTCTTGTTTGGGCCAATGGCACCGCCGGCCGGCCTATAACATAACAAGACACATGACTGGGCAATTGTAGCGGGGCCTCTAGTTTCATTTCCTCACATCACTTAAATGATAACATGCAGTGGACCCACCAACAAAAATGTTTCTAATGCTGACCCATATGACGTCACTCTTGTCTACAAGAAATCTCTTCAGCGCAAAATTAGAACGCTCTCCGAATTTTCTTCTGTCCTTCCGGTTCAAAAACTTATTTTGTGGCTTTGATGCAGCTGGGTAAGTTACCGAAGTTTAGTTCTTTCAAATTAAGCAAAGTATTTTTTGTTGTCTTCATGGCCCCTTTAAACCAAGACAACAGCCCATGTAGTTTATCCTCTACCGAAGGGACAATACCCTCAAGTCAACACATACAGGCTTTGAATGAATATTGCGCGTAATGCTCGAGATCATCTTCCTTCCTCATAGAGTTTGGGTAAAATTGCACCCACCTTACCGCGAGGGGAACCTTGTGTAGATGCGACGCATCGTGGGGTTCACTTGGTGTTTCCGTTCGATTGATTCTGAAATCGCGTGAAACGTGTCGGGAACGTGTATGATTATTATGTTTCATCATTATTATTATGTTTAATTGGCCTATCTTGGTCAAGCTCTCTAAGCAGTATGTTTGGGGCTTCGCTGTCGCAACGACTTTTACTCCATCTTTGTTGGTGTAAGTGCGAGCTTGTTGTCTTTTATTGCAAGTGTTAATCATTGCCCCACCATGCGTTGTATCAGTAGCATCTTGATGTAGTTTGAATGAGTCAAGGATATAAGGCGCGTTCGTAGCATTTGACTCTGTCTCGGTTTTGTGGCGCAGTGGGAAGAGCACCATGTACCTCGCGTTCCGCCCTCAGGGACGAGGGATCGAAACCTGGCGCCGTTAACTATTATTTTTTTTTAGTGTAGGGGGAGAGGTGTGGACGGACAACAACGCCGCATGGAGGGACAAGTCGAGTGAATGATATGCAGTCGCATCTGAAACAAATTTCACTCCCAACGACATCACAACTCAATTTTAACTTTCGACTTCTTCAAAGCCTCTTCAAAGCTTCTACAAAACCTATCAACGACCTACTCCTGCTTCTACAGAAGCGGCTCATTTTGCCCATATTTGTCTCCGAAAGGGTGTCCATAAGTTTGTTGGGAATTCCTAAATCACTCAACTAGTCGAGCTATTGCGCATTTCTAAAGCTTGGCGTGCTCACCAAACGGCAATTTCAGTATGTCGCATGGCGTACGATAGCATAAACCATTTGGCGTGAAATTGCCCTGCTAAGAATAGAGCCATACGGAAGGATACTACTACAAACGCAAAATTTGTTCCTTCAAGAAATTGCCCAAGGGATAGCAAACAAATTTTTTGTAGCAGCGATGTCCTCCACGAATCTTCTAAGCCAGCTTTATATCCCCTGCGCACCGCCAGTTTTGAACGTTAATTGGAACGCCCTGCTGGGTGCAAGAAAGAGTCTACTGACGTTTTACGAAATTTTAACGTTGAAATATCAATAATTGCACAACGGGGTTATATGAACAGGCAGAAAACACTTAAAAACTTTGGGGGTCGACGATGGGTGGTTGATATGATAGGGTACAGAATCTTTACCCCCGAGTTAGCTAAACCTGGATTGGACGCTTGGTTTTGTGTAAGCCTAAGATGGCACGCCAAAGAGACGGTGTAATGTCATGATGTAATGGAGCACCTCGCTTGCTCTTGCTTCAATACATTGTGTGCTGATTTATTGCAGCTGCGTAGGTTTAGAGGTAAGCTGCGTTCTTGCAGAGTGCACCCTCCGAACACACGCACATTTGTTCATAGTTGTTACGATCACAGTGGTAACAAGTTTTTGGAGAATGGTACCTCTTAGTACTTTGAAGCTGCTACGATAAGCGACTGTACGGAACTGCACTGCGTCAGGGAACCTCAGAAGGCTGATCAAAGGAGCTTACCTTATGTGGTAGAGCCGGTATAAGTCGTGGCTGCAAAAAAAACAGCAAATATTTGTTCATAAAAAAAATTGACGGTATGTTGTCGTCGGATCTAAAAGTCACGAATATTCCGTATTCCATGTGATTTGATCAACTGAAAACTGGTGGAAAATTTAGGCAGCCGAGTAGCTGCAAAATTATGAACCAACTGTAAAATTATAAAACTGTAGAATTATAAAACTATATTATGAATCAACTAGTCGAGTGATGTATCGTGCCCTAATGCTAGACAATTTTAGTTTCACAAACGTAGAAGCTTCACGTAAACGGATTACGAGCGCACATGCTCAAAACGCAATGTGTCACCGTCAGTCTCACGAACGTACGTGAGATTAGGATTTTGACGTTGCGGTCTTTACGTCGCTTCCGTACGTAGAGTTGACCAACAAAGTCGCGCCCAGCACTCCCGCTCACAACAATGATAGCACTGTCAGTTCTCCCTAGGTGCAATATCGTGTTTCAAGCTGTTGATATCGCTTTCAATTTTCCTACTCACCCTCACTCAAAGTTTCAATCGAAAAACAGTTTGTCCTCACAAAGGCAATATGTCGGCTGTTAAGCCTGACGACGTAGCGTCTCTGGCCCGTTATGACGACGTAGCGTAACAACGGGCTACCGAGATCACTTGTGGCTACAGCAGTGCATGTCACTCTCAGTAGATGGCGCAAGGAATAACGCGCGGCAACGGGCGGTGAGCGTGTACATCCAGGCGCCCTACTCGCGAGCTGCGTTGTATCCGTGTAACTATAAGGATTTCAAAGTACATCGGTGTGGGCTTCGTATACTTTTCACGTTTGCGTACCTGAACTGTGCGCACGCAGAACTAAAACTGTCTACAATCACACTGCAAAGGCGACTTCACTGGGTTGAAAGGTTGACGTTGTAGTACTATTTTAAGTTCTATTTGCAAAAGCACGTTATTTTCAACCCCAATGCGCTAGCGTGACCGGCACAACCGGCACTGGCAGTTCCGTTAGTGCTGTTATTCCACGCAGTCACTGCTGCTCTTTTCTGACTCGGGAAAACGTGTCTGATGGCTGCAGAAGTATCGAGACGTGAAAGCAAACCCTCCTTACAGGCGCATGGAAGTTACGCTCGCTGAGCCCGCTCGGCCATTGTACGAATGTGTTAGCCGCTGTAGCTGACATCACGTATCTGGTGGGACGTTACTGATGGCTACCAATGTCCTGTGGCGCGGCAGGTAACATTGAAGTCCGACGTAGCCTTCACTTGGACCACGCCTCGCGCGGTGGCGCAACGTCAGTGAAAGGGCTATTAGGTGGCGCTTGAGCGCGTTTTGCGTTCCCTTAGCGAAATCACGACATTCGGAACCTGAACCGACAGCGTAACAGACGTGACCGGTTGCGTCAGTCGCGGTCTGGTTGTTTTCCATGAAATCTATTACTCGTCTAGTTGAAAGCGACAAATGTCAGCGGATTTTTTCAGAAGTAGCCAGGCGCGAAAGAGGCTAGCCCTACGACTGAGAGCGAGCGAGTAAACTTTACTAAAGAAAAAAAATACACTATCTTCCCGTGGGGAACCCTGATGAGGATGCGAAGCGTCGTGGCGGTTCCGTGTGGGTCCATTGTGTCGTTATGTTGAGTGACCTGGTTTTAACTAGCGCCAGAGGGAATTCCACGTCCGGGTCCACACCGGTGGCAAAGGCACGCAAGTGCTGTTGTGTTACGGTGAGTAGGTGGTGGTTCTCGAGGCGCCGAAACTCGTCCATCATGTTCTTGTCGATGTTGTCTGTGTGGTGGAATCAGTAGTCTCCATCAGCTTTGGTGAGGTAAAGGTTGTGGACATTGGTGCACCGGCTGAGAGAAATGTGCACGCCCTCCTCTCCGCAGCTTTGTCTTGTCGTTGTTCTTCTTCTTCGGCTGTTCCCCTACGGGAAGATGACGACGGTGGTTGAACGCGAACCTATCTTGTGATGGATTCTTTGGTTGGCCAATCCCGAGGGACATCCTGCCACAATCAGCATCAGAGGCGCTGCGGACGGGGCTGGTTGAGCTGCAAGGTGCTTGGCGCTTCCCGCCACAGCTTTCCAACGGGAAATTCAGCATCCCCCTCTAAAGTTTTCAGTTCGTCGTTTCCGTTGACGTTCAGCTTCGCGTGCCTTCGTTGTATCAGTAGCTTCTTGATGTAGTTTGAAGAGTCAATGACATAAGGCGCGTTCGTAGCACTTGCTCCTGTCCCGGATTTGTAGCGTAGTGTGAAGAGCACCGCGTACCTCCCGTTGCGGCCAGAGAGTCGTGGGATCGAAACCGAGCGCCGCTAACTATTTCTTTTTTTATAGTGTAGTATAGCGGAGCTGTGGATGTAAGGAGGAGAGTTGCGCATGCGCAGTGAGCGTGTGGACGGTGCCGCCATCAACGACGGAGGACCAGGCGAGCCTAAGAAATGCTCCGCATTTAAAAAAAGCCAAGTGGTCGGTTTCCTCAGTCCAGCCGCATCCAGCGTCCAGCCGCATCAGTCACCTGAATAAGCCGGAGCTGTTTTTTGGTCGGCGCTCGAGCTGCCTAGTTCTCTCTCCCACTGCTGAACCGAGGGGTTATAAATCGCGGAAAGTGAGCGGTTAAGCTGGCACTCCCACCCCATGTGGTATAGAGTGCAGGGCGCTTTGCAGAATCGACACTGCAGGTCGTATCCCGCGGCCAGATGAAGTGCAGCTGGCTCAGATGTGGAAAGGTGTTCCTCAGCAGGAGACGCCAGTAGCGCTCCTCTTTCTTGCTGAGAGAGGGGTGTGCAGGAGGATGCTTAGGCCGGGCTAGCCTGTAGTATTGCGTCACCTCCTGGAATGATGTCAAAGGGATGGCCGTCTCTAGCCAACTCTCTCGCGGCGATCGGCTGGATAGACCTCGAGCAGTCTCGTGGGCAAAGACATCTCCACGGAGAGAAGTGTGAGCCGGTGTCCAGACAACCGATACCCTTTTCTTTAGACGGTTCTGGCTCAAGATCTTCATTGCGGTTGGTGAGATGTGGCCTTGGAGCTAGCTCCTACACGCTGACTGAGAATCCGTTATGACTACTTCCGCAGGTGTTTGCGTTATCGCCAGCACTGTAGCTACCTCTTCGGCCTGTAGCGTCGTTACTTTCGTGAGAGTGAGGCTCGTGACGTGCTATCTATCTTCGTTGCTGTCACCACCATGGCTCCGCGCCTTGGATAATCTGCGGCGTCCGTGTAGTAAACTTCTTCGTTGGAGCCATATTAAGTGTGAATACACTTTATAAGCGACCCCAAACCATCCACCGCCGGCGTCGGCGGCGTCGGCGGCGTCCGCAGCGCTCTTTAAAGAAGAAACAGCGTCCGTCGCCAGGTTTCGATCCGAGGACTTTGCGGGCCGCAGCCCGTCGCTCTACCGAATAAGCCACGGACGCGACGCTGATATTGTCAGTAACGCGCCTTATATCTTTAACGCATTCAAACTACGTCGTCAGCGGCGTGCGTTGGCGACTCAGCGGCGTTATAGCGGCTTGATAACCATGGTGTACACGTGATACTACAAACCCGATGGAAGAGATGGAAGAGAAGGCGGCGAGGCGGTGGGCTGCGGGGGCCGAGCGCAAGCGCCGCAAGCGGGCCGACAACCGTGCATTCGCACTTTCACATTCTCCCCCTCGGGGAAATGCGGGGGAATTTTTTTTTTCTCGAGGGCTCTAACTCGGGCCTCTGTCCCTCCCTCGTGGAACTGCAGGTGCATGTTTCTTTGCAAGGAGGCCACTTGGACGTTTCGGTGTTGCTCGCCAGGGATATTTTTCATGGATTCTAGAGGGCGATCATGGATGTTCATGCCCAATCTCAGAAGATGGGCCCTGCCCGCATCCGTCCTTGATAGCCGGTAGCACGGACTGAGCAGGTGGCCCTTAATCAGCTCGTCCGCAGTGTTGTGTAGCCCACCCTTGAAAAAGCAGCCGTTGGAGGTGTAGGATGGCAAACCCAGCACTTGTTTGTACACCTTTCGCAAGAGCGTATCCAATTTGTTCTTCTCAGTCTTAGTAAAGCATAGGACGTCACATAGGTGAAGCTTGTGACGACGAATGCTTGAACGAGCTTGTTCTTATAAGTGCATGCTGTGGAAAGAGAGTCTGACGAGCAGTACTTGTGAAAAAAGTTGAATATTCCAGCTGACGTACGGCTACCAACTTCACTTGCGCGACAGCGACGTTGCACTTTCAACGCACAGTAGACAATTTTAGCACTCAAAATGCCGTGCAGTAAGTATTTAGTCAATATGTAGCGAAGTTTTGAAGTCAAATTGTTCGAGAGGCTCGAAGTTGGAATGAAAGAATGCCTTTATTCTTCAGATATTTCTCCCTTTATCACCATTTTCATGAAGCAAATGTACCCGTATCTCCCCTGCCAAGAACTAGGCAGGCGCGTGATCATTTTTATTGCATATTACACTTAAAACCTCCAACCCACTTGTTTTATTGCACCACTTATCACTTGCGTATGGCTAATGCAGGATCGTGAGAAGTTCGCGCGAAATTTCTCGATGTCCAGTGTGCAGAGTGAGGATCTCGAATGGAAGCGCGCAAACTATGAATCATGCTACGAAGCACCTGGTGTTTTTGCCAGTTTTCTACGCATTTTTGTGATCAACAGAATGCTGACTCTCTGCCACGCCAGGGTTGCTCGTCTTCCCTCGTGACCGACTCCCTAAATGTTCCGGTTAAAACATCAGTGCAGACATGCACAGAACGGAAAAAAAGAACGAAAAGGTGAACGGTTGTTACAATATTTTTTTTCTGTATGCTCTTCTTACTGTGTTCTATTGTGCGTGACTGGTTTTTCGTTTGAAGCCCAAACACACCTTTTATTAATAAGTGCAGCGTCTAATCTCACGGCAGCCGTGAGAATTACCCCGGGGAAATTCTCACGGCAGTGGCCATAAAAGCTGGCCGGCCTAAAATTTGCTGAATAATATTACGTCTCAACGTAACATAACCTAACAACCTTACCGAACCTAGCATAACCTGCCGAACGCGTCATAACTTACGCAAATCCAGCCCAACTGCAACAAAACAAATGTAACCCAGCCCAACGACACACAACAAAAGCTATATTAAACGTAATTCAACGCATTCTAGAAGTCCTTTGCGTCGATCTCTTGATATAGTAAAAACCAGTGTAAAAAATTAACAAAGTCATGATCACTAAAAAATTGTGAAAGCTAAAAAAAGAAAACATCGCTATGACGGATTCGAACCTGAGCCTTCTCGTTTAACACCAAGTACTACACTACACAGCTGCAGGGGCAGCTGCAATTACGACTTTTTACGGTATATTTATCCGATAGAATCTCCGCTCAGCGTGCATAGCCAAGGGCGCGAGAAATTTCTGACTGGCGCGAGAAATTTCTGACGGCAATTCTCATGGTTGCCGGGATAATAGACACTACTATTAGTAGGCAAATATGCTTATCAATGTACCTAGTACGGTTTTCCCCACCCGGACACCTCACTCAAAGCCTGATGGCACTGCTGAAGTGAGCCACAAAACAAAAGAAAATGGAAACGATAGGTGCTAAATGTTCTTACTTCTCAAAAAAGAATAGTCGCCACAAAATCTTCAAGTGTCAAAAGAAAATTTCTTGAGCAATGCCAATCTACGAGGTAAATTGACTCTTCAAGGGAAATTGTTAAGGCTATAAATTGCTACAAACCTCTGGTGCCGCAGTCTCCATGGTGCCGCCACTTTTAAAAGGGGCTCACATATAATGATGAGTGAAATAGCAAGCAAAAGGCGGGTAGAGGCAATGTCGGAGGGTTTCTTCTTCGCCTCACAGGTAATGCAAAAGACAGTAGAACACCTGGTATAGCCAGGTTAGGTTAGCCAAACATTGACGTGCTAAGAGGAAGGGGTGCCTACACTTAGAAATGTTTGATACGATTATTGCGTCCGATGCGCCAAAGCTGCACTTCCTCTATCGGAAGGTTAAGTTTGGTCATCTGAACATCTTTAACATGCATCGGAGTCCAAAAACGCGGGCGTTTTTGCTTTTCGCCTTCATCTGAAAGCAGCCATCGTCGCCCAGACCGGCCGCTTCTATAGGTGGCATTCGTTGAAAAGTTTAGCCGTCAATTTCTTCGCTCTGCAACAATGAATACGGCCACAGACATACCCGACGCACCACGGACATGGTATGGCTTGGGCCACTAGGAACGAAGGCTGAAGAAAAATAAACTACCGGCTTGCGTCGTCTCCTGCGTTTCAACTCGATTGTCAACGATTGTTTCAACATAGATGTTGTTAATCGAACTCACAGTGGACTCGAGGCCATACTTTACGTTCGTTGAGGTAGAGTTTGTTAACGTCAAACACAGTCATGTGATTTGCACGGTCAAGTACCGCCATCCCGCGGAGCCCGACGTAACGAGTGACAGCGCACTCACACGTTTGCCTGCATACGGGCCTCGCCAGGGAATAAAAGCAATAGGCTCAGCGGCACAACGCCTCAGCTTCTGACTTACTCCGGCTGGTCACACTTTTAAAGGGAATTATTCGAGACACCTGTTTGTATCTACACAGAAGAATCACTTTCGACGGGCTTCGGACGGTTGGGTGTGAACACACTCAGGTTGATTAGCTGCTCGAAGACTGAAGAGGGTCGATGTCTGGTGACCTCGGTAGGTAAGAAATGGCGCGGCTTGCCGGTCGCCGGGTTCGTTCTTGTGGGTCCTGTAGGAAAGCTGGGAGCCAGTTGTCGTCACCTGCTGCCAAGCGCCGCTGTGGGACCTCTGGAGCGCAGTACAGACCAAACGAAATTCCGGCTGAAAGGGCCTGCGGGCGCGAGCTGAACGCGGTCGAGACAGTTGTGGCAAGGGGAAAGATGGCTGATACCCCTTCGTGGGCAGTGGCCAGGGTAACTGCACTCAACCCAAGAAATATGGCGGAACAGGAGAACACGAGAGATATAAGATAGACTACTACACATTATAAAAAGAAAACACACAAAAACAGAAAAAATTAGGCCAGAAATGTGAAAGGTAATGAGAAGGGATGAAGAAGAGGACGAAGCGTTGATAAAGCAGAAGGGAATTGCCTCATCAGCTTTGTGAAGTTCACCCGCCGCGGTGGCTCAGTGGCTAAGGCGTTGCGCTGCTGTGCACGAGGTCGCGGGTTCGATTCACGGCCGCGGCGGCCGCTTTTCTGATGGAGGCGAAAAGCAAAAACGCCCGTGTGTACGAGATTTCGGTGCACGTTAAAGATCCTCAGGTGGTCAAAATTAATCCGGAGTCCTCCACTACGGCGCGCCTCATCGCCTGCGTTGCGTCGGCGCGTTAAACCCTACAATAAAAAAAAAGCTTTGTGAAGTTCGGCTAGTGTGGGTTCGAGGACATGCAGGAATCTCATACAATCAAGTGGCTGATCAATTAGCCAGCATGTCTCTTGGTGGCCCTGTGGTCGTACAATGTCCAAATGATAGTTTTCTATTGGGGGCGAGGTTTAAACGTTTACAGCTACTCCAGGCTTATAAATATGACGCCCTTCTACCTTCTAGAGATTATAGCCACCTTCGTCATGCATGGAAGCCGATGTTTTGTGAAACGAGGCTATGCGAGGTAGCAATCACTAAACTTCGGTGCAAAATTCCCCCACTAAATTTTTATCTTTACAAATCTCGTCTGGCTCCATCTCCGCAATGCCCTTTCTGCGACGAACTGGAAAATATAGAACATTTCCTATTTAATTGCCGCAGCTTCTCCCCAATGCGACGCACGCATCTGGAGTCAACCTTTAGACGCCTTAACCTTCCGCTATCTAGTTCCGAGATCCTGTCACTAGACGCTTCAGCCCTAGGAGCCTGCCACAAGGATGTTGTGTCTGGCCTCCATTCTTATGTTCCAGCGACAGGCTGGTTTTCCTGCTAGCCTGCTAAACGTTCACACTTATCTCATTCTTTTTCCTGAATCTACTTTCATATATATATTTAAAAAAATTCTGTTCGGTATTTCCTTTTCTAAATTTTAGGATCTAAAATAATATAGGTCACATTCTCATTAGGTACAAAGCTTCTTGGCCAATCCCCCGCGTGGGTATGTGCCATGGTCTGAGGCAACCAACCAACCAATTCGATGGTGTGGACGGCGACTTAATGAGAGGAAAGTGATTAGGTTACGCTAATTTACTTTAGATTCGGGAATTTATAAGAAAGGTAAAACAATATGTTACCAAAGAGCACAGCACATTGCTGAAATGTGCGAGGTTTTGTGGCTTAACACTGGTGTTTCCAAATCCAATGCGCGAGCTACGGAAAAATGCAGCCACGAGTGCAGTGTTTATGCGCGGAGTACCTTAGGACCGCACCATGTCCGTCCGCGTCCATGCGCATAGCATTAACAATCGCAAAATACCCCATAGGCACCAGCAGGATTTGAGCCTGCGTCTGGTAGACCAGAGAGAGTTAGTGATAGTCGTCTTACTCATTGGGCTACAACCGTGAGTTAGTACCCAAGAGTCAAATGGCTTACTCCCCCGCCTGTAACGGTGGCCAGTACCTTTGGACCTCCCAATGTCCGTCCGCGTGCATCCGTGCGCACACCACCATCGAGCGATAATCAAGCGAAATTAAATATGAGCGGGGAGTAGCAGTTTCATATAGGGAATAATCAAGGTTCACCTCACGGCTCAAATAGAATGACGGTCGGGGCGCAAATCGGATGTCACTTGAACGCAACTTAGATGTCATTTCGAGTCCCCGTACTCCCAACCCTCGCCATCATCCACGGAGTGGGGATGCTGCCATTTTTAAAGGGCTTTACAAGAGAGAGATAGAGAAACATCTTTAATGGGCAAGTGAGGTCAGCCAGGCGGGGCGCCTGACTTGCTGCACCAAATGGGACTGAAGGTGTGATGAAAATGAATGAAATCTCTTACTTGCACTTGAATACTCAAACACACAGACGCACGCAAAAAGCACACACACAATCAGGACATATAGTCATTTGTCCGAGAGTTCATAGCTCACTGACAAGTCCAGTGCTCCGGAGGCACGTTAAGAGCACATTTGTTGCGCGAGTTGCTATGCCTATTGTAAGCCAGGGCCCAAGGAGGTGCCTCGAAGAGATCTGGGCAAGTGTTCTGTAACAGTGAAGCTGTACTATGTCGAGGCTTTCATGGGACGACATGTGCTAACGTCGTCACAGCGATGTGGACAGGGTGTCGCCTAGCGATGAGGACAGCAACAGCCAACCATTGATTAATCAAGTTGAGAGAATTCTTGAACTTGAAATGCTTGAAACCACTTAGCCTAGTGGCAATGTTGACATCAAGGGGTCAAAAGAAAACATACGGCAAATATAGGGCAACTCATTCATTCATAGGTGGTACTTGCCTTGTTCTTTTAATTAAAATACTCGGCAGCTTGATTTATGCAAAGGAAAATAAAACAGATACGCTGTTCAAAAAGAAAAAGGCGCTCTCTGGCCGCCTTGTAGTAGTGTTCGAAGTTAGAAAGTACCAAATGTCCCAGCAGATGACGGAAACAGTGCAGCATGGTAAAAAAAGGATTCGAGTGGACGGGAATCGATGTGCTGGCTTTGGGAGGTTCTGCGAAGGTTAGCCTTGCGACTAGTGAACGTCAGGCGGCTTGGCTATTAACATCACTGTTTGCGACGTGGAGTCAGTAAAACTGGGCTAATTTTCTTTCGCAAATAAAATAAGAACTGCAACGCGACAAAATAGGGCTACGGGTAGTGGCAGTCTCTACTCTATTGATGTTCATCGTTTGCACGCATTTACCACGATAATTAAATCACAGTTTCTTACTACTTACCCATATTCCCGTAAAATTTTAGCAGCGTGAAATTTGTGACAATCCTAGCTTCGACTTCTCCATCGCTACTTCACCAGGAAGAGGCCGAAAAAAAAGAGGTATCCTCAGACATTTGTTGCTGATGGCTACAGCCGCCTTTGCTCTAGGCACGTACTCATTTTGGAAACTGCAGAACTCGATCTATTGTTGCGAGCTGTACTGGAAAGGAAGGCCAGTCGCCAGCGGGGGGAAAGTGGCCGGGGGGCGGAATAGGCTTCTCCGTTCCTATGGAGGTCGTATTGAAGAGAGCGGGAGAGAGAAAATCTATATCCGTGCTAGCATGATTTTGCTTTCTTAATTGAAATGACGAATACGGTGTCACGTAAAATTTTTTTGTCCATGCACCCTAACTGCACAATTCTAACGCGCCCCCACTTGTTAAGCGCAGGTAAGATAGGTACGAACATTTGAAAAAAAAAGAATTTGATGCCAATTCTAGAACGTGGGTCTAAAAGACATGACATTACCTACTCGCAGAAGACATTTTATTTGACGCATGCAACTAAGGAAGCCAATAAGTTTTGTACGTCTTTATTTATGCATGTAACACGTTAAAACCATTGAGGCAAAAATGTCGTGGTTTATAGTGGTGGCGGACGGGGACCGGTGTCCACTTCTTCGAGGTGGGTTGGTCCCGAGGCGGGCTCTGCCAAAAACCAGCCAGGTGCATATTTTCCCTTAAAGTTTTGAAGAAAGGCCTGCCGGAGCCGAAGTGCGTCCGATGGACCTATGTGCGATGGCGGATCGATCCACTCTTACAATACGCGAGGTCGATGTCCGACGAGGGAGGGAAGCGCTCTTTCCAGGAGCGCTGTAGAAGGAGGGCCGCTCCACAGGAGATGCTCGGTCGAGCCTTTTGCAGGGCATGATGGGCGATGTGGGGTCATGTGTGGGGCGGATTAACTGCGCTGAGGAGATAACGTGACCAGTGGGGGGTCGACGTAGAAGTACGTCCTATACATTCCAGTGTGTACTGGGCAGACGGTGTTATAATTCCTCGGGGTTAGCCAAGGGGCGAAGAACGCTGCGGCGATTTCTTTGTACACGATGCCATGTCTCAGCCTTAAAGGAGGCACAGGAGGCAACAGCGGATGTAAAACGCCGGCAGGGTCCCAAAAAGTAGAAACGTCAGCGCATCCGCGCAAAGTTGCGGAAAAGGCTGCAGCGCGCGCTCCCTGGTGTGGAAATATTACAGCGAAGCTTTAGTGTCCTCACTAATGCCGTTGTGAGCCAATACGCCCAGCCATAGGGTTTCATACTAATGTACACTAGAGGGAAATCTGCTATTGGGCGGCGCCATTGCAGCTAGCGACGTTCATCGCTTCCTTGGCTTGGTTAGCCACATGGCTTCTGTAAGGTCCACTTATGAGATAAGCGGCCAGGAGCCCGGGCTGCGCGTGAGAATCCGCCGCTCTGTCTGGTTGCCCAGCACTGTAGACTCTACGCTGCAGCCGTCGCCAATTCGTCACGCCTCGCACGGGAGACGGATTGTCTGGCCCACCGCATACCACAGGGATAATCCCCCATTGAGAAAGTAGATGACGCCGCCGGATTCTGGGAACCGTCTGCGTGACGTGCGGAGGTGGTGGGATTACCTGTGTCGAAGCGCGCGCCGCGCGAGACCCCATTGTTCACGCGCCCTGGCCGGCACAGTGCACTGTCGCCGTGTTTCGCTCTCACCCCGTGGTGTCGTGCGCACCTGCTCGTCTGCGAGCGTGCCGTTCACCCAAAGATGGCGGCGCCTCATTGAATATTACGTGGCGTGCTGAGTGACAGCTGTCTACGTGAATTTGGGCACTCCCTTACGCGTGTACGAACGCTATAGGGGCGTTCCTGAGAGAGTGTGATATCGAGGTTTTATAAGGCCGACTTTGGCCGTTGCAAATCGTTCTTGTCTGAGCGCCGAGCTGGGCAGTTCCCGGCGGGACAAGGAGTCTCGATCGTTGAATCTAGGTTGGGATTTGTGAGCCCCCTAGCTTACAGGTTAAATCGCGTCGGGGGTTTAGGGTGCAGCGCCGTACCGGGAAACTAGACGGATCTTGCGGCGAGACAGAGTCTCAGCCCAAACGTTCTGACAGTACTCCCGGGAACCTCTTCCGCCGATTCAAAGTGCATGTTCAAGATTTCGGCAAACATTAGAGAACCCCATGGGGCCATAAATAATCCGAAGCCCTCCACTACGACGCGCCTTATCGCGTGTGTAGCGTCAGTGCTTTAAAGCTCCAAAAAAAATAATAAACCTTAGTACAGACTGCTCTGGCGAGAAGCTGGCGCACTTTCATAGTTCGTACGTTCAGCGGACCGACTGCCTGTTTACGCTTGATGGCGCGATGTCCTGCTGCGCTAATAACGTGACGACATCTCAAAATCTGAAGACCCTATGGTAAGGCCCTTTTTACGACCCTATTGGACAGGTATAATCCATCATTCGAGAAGGTTCTCTGCATTTTCCTGGTTGAACAAACTCACCTCATCTCCACGCGTGCTCTCCGAAATCACTTCCAGATATCGTGACTTAACCGCTGCTGTAAACAACTTCACAATCGAGTAATATCAAGGAGTGGGTCCGCCGAACGTACAATCTACGCTGGTGTGCAAGGCCGTAGCTAGAGCGCTGTCGTCCTACTAAGAGGCACTCGCTCCCGTGTTTACTCTCATAATGCTTTTACTATACAAGACACACTTTGTTTTTCAAGTGCTAAACAGGGAGGAGCAGCGTGAAAAATACCCCCTTCATTTCATTGGCTGACACTGAACTGATGCCACAGAGTTTCCCTTATCCATGCCAGCTGCAGCCTGTCTCCGAGACCCGAAGATACGTCGTCAAAGTGGGGGGTATTGTACAAGTGGTGTGGACTGGGAGAGACAGCAGGGTTGAAAAAGTCCCGACGTAACGAGCACTGGAGATGCGGATACACTCCGGCCATATTGATTTCAAGGCGTAGCAGCAAGCGCTCGCAATTGATGCCTGCGACAGCCTGTTCAAGATAACAACATCTCGTAGATGAACGGGATCAACGCCGCGATTATGGAATGATAGGCGACCAGGTGATTTCCCTTTAATGAAACCGCACGGCGCATGCCTACAGGCGGTACTCGCCTGCCTCTAGCATTCGGCATTCTATTCAGACTACTTTTATCTCCGCCTGAAAGGCCTGTGGCAGCAACGCGTTTTACTGCACTATTGAAGAAAGGCAGACCCGCGGCGATGGCCACGCGGCGCAGCAGATGTTGCCGCCAATGTCGGAAGCACGTGAAGAGGAAGCGAGGGACCACAGGTGCATGATCACAAAAATTGACAGGCATGCGCAAAGCGCGCCTGGCTCGCAAGTTTTGTGCGCCTCGATCGGGCGGTCTGCTTGGGCAGGTGGCGCAGCAATTCAGTTATGATGATTGATTTTACGGTTCAACGCGCCGACGCAACGCAGGCGATGGCGCAGGGTAAAAATAATTCTGGCGCAGGGCAAAAATAATTCCAGTACTAAAATCTGGCTCTAAATTTGAATCGAGCAACTACAGACCTATTTCACTAACAAGCACGAGTTGCAAGGTGACGGAACACATAATTTTTAAATCTATTATCAGTCATCTAGAAAGGAATAATCTTATTTATAACCAACAACATGGATTCCGATCTGGGTTGTCAACACTAACACAGCTGGCCGAAATAACTAATGACCTAGCCAACGCTATCAATACCAACAGTCAGGTTGATGCCATATTCTTGGACTTTTCAAAGGCGTTGGACTTGGTCCCACATGAAGATTTAATCACAAAACTACAGGCTTTTGGTATTGATGACACCTTAATCTCGTGGATTTCCAGCTTCTTACACAACAGAACACAATGTGTAGCCGTAAACACATATACGTCTGATAGCCTCCATGTGTACTCGGGAGTACCGCAGGGTTCAGTCCTTGCGCCTCTGCTATTTCTTATTTATATCAATGATATCCAATTTTGTATTCAATCACCAATCCAGATGCGCCTTTTCGCAGATGATTGTGTCGTGTATACAGTTGTAAGAAATTCAGAGGACCAAATCAGGTTGAACAACTCACTAAAAAATATACACGCTTGGTGCCAGAAATGGGGCATGAGACTGAACGCATCTAAAACCAAATGCCTCACATTCACTAATAAGAAGCATCCGCTGAATTTTTCGTACACTTTAGACAATAATGAACTCCCTAAAAGTGATCAGGTGAAATACCTTGGTGTCACGCTTTCAGCGAACTTAAGTTGGGAACCCCATATTGACACCGTCTGCAAAAAAGCGGTAGGGAAACTATCCTTCCTCAGAAGAAGGTTGCGAAATGCTCCGACCCAAGTCAAATTAAATGCATACAAGACTCTTATTCGCCCTGCCTTAGAATATGCCGACATAATATGGAGTCCCCACCAACAACACCTAATAGACAAAATTGAACTAATTCAGAAATTAGCTGCACGGTTCATCTACTCTATTCGCGGCATTCAAGCGTCACCAACCTAATTAATAGAGCAAATCTTCAGCCACTTTACAAACGAAGAATAATTTCAAGGTTAAAGTTCCTATACTTACTCTATCACGGTCATTTTAAGATACCGCGCGCTCTGTACTTACAGGACCCATTTAAACACTCACTCAGGACAAACCATAACAAGGTCATTTTTCAACCTGCTAGTCGTGTCAATACACATAAGTATTCTTTATTCCCAATGGCCATTTGTTATTGGAATAAGTTGCCGGAAAATGCTGTGAATTGTTCTACGATGGAATCTTTTGTCAACTGTCTAGAAGAGATTGGTTTTTTCTAAAAATGTATGTATGTGAATCCCGAAGTACCCTATGCGTATCAATACTTTTTCCTTTTCTTTTAGTAGAGCGTTATTGTGTTTCGTTTTACCTATGTATCCACTCCTGCAAGGGCCCGGTTACGGCCTGCAGTATGTACAAATAAATAAATAAAAAAAATGAGGCGCGCCGTAGTGGAGGGCTCTGGAATAATTTTGACCACCTGGGGGTCTTTAACGTGCGCCGAAATCTCGTACACACGGGCGTTTTTGCTTTTCGCCTCCATCAGAAAAGCGGCCGCCGCGGCCGGGAATCGAACCCGCGACCTCGTGCTCAGCAGCGCAACGCCTTAGCCACTGAGCCACCGCGACGGGTTGGCAATTCAGTTTTGCGCATGCACTTTTTAAATGGTGAGCTCGCGAGAAACTATGGTTTTGCGCCTCTCCGGCACGCACTGCAGATCCCAGCGACTTTTGCGGCCGACTGTACGTTGTAGAGCGCTCAGAACCACGATACGATGAAACGAAGCCTGCTTTTAGTCCTCTTCGTTCCCCGGCACATACAGAGCCTCTCGTTTGTATTGATTCCAACGTGGGCACCAGCTGCTGATAGGATGGGACAGGAACGCGTAAAATTATTTGCATTCCGACACACTTTGCATATTATGATTTTGGAAGCCATCCACTGCGGCGGCCTGATCCGTGTTCCAAGAATAACGAAAACATTATTTTTATTTTATATATGAGGACTTCGTTGGGAACTACACTATCGTACCCGCCGCGGTGGCTCAGTGGCTAAGGCGTTGAGCTGCTCAGCACAAGGTCGCGGGTTCGATTCCCGGCCACGGCGGCCGCTTTTCTGATGGAGGCGAAAAGCAAAAACTTCCGTGTGTTCGAGATTGCGGCCCACCATAAAGATCCCCAGGTGGTCAAAATTAATCCGGAGCCTTCCACTACGGCGCGCCTCATCGCCTGCGTTGCGTCGGCGCTTTAAACCATACGATCAATCAATCAACTACAGTATCGGGGTGTGCTCGGCAAGTCTGGGTGCGTTGTCTGAGTGTGTTTTAGGTTCCAATGAGGCATTCTCGCTATTCCGGGGAGTCCGGTATGAACGAGGAATAAAAACTCTTGTGCCAACAGGTCACACATCTGCCTTAATTGTGTTTTTTGCCTCTTATGAACCATCAGTATGAACCAACTAGCTCCTCTTCAATAAGAATTTACATTCCTTTTACTTCCCACTTGGTCGCCGAAGCTACTCGAAGGAAGTCAAAAAGGGAGCACAAGCTACGCGTTTCTAGCCTTGTTGTTGCCATTGTACACCTAGACCTAGTGTATTTGTTTTATAGTTTTATTTTCAGTATAGATGCATTCGACAGAGTCATTAAGGGTATTCTAGGGGCTTGAATTATCGCTCTGGGTACTCGCATTCGCATGGGAGGGAAGCGGCTGCCGAAATGGCAGAGCCCCCATTCCCCCGAAACGTTGAACCCTGGGTAGGTGTACTGCAAGAGGAAACAGGTTATACCTGTCAACAATTAATGGCTACCGATATTTCTTGTGTGGATGAGCTACGCACCAGCCCCGTGCCGCTTCCCTGCGTACTCTCGCCACGAAGATCAGCCATTTTTTAGCGGCCGCGGTGTCTCAGTGCTATGGCGTTGTGTTGCTGAGCCCAAAAACAGGGGTTCGATGCCGGCCGCTGTGGAGGTTTTTATAGTGGAGGCGAAAATGAAAAGCACCCGTGTGTCAAGATTTTGGACAGTTAAAATTTTCCAGGTGGTGAAAATTAATCCGGAGGCTGTTGCTATAGGGCGCACCTTATACGCCGGGTGTAGCTTCGGCATGTTTAACCAAATAAATCAGCCCTCAATCAAAAGATATGGGGAGTACGGCGTCATATCGAAGTGTGTGTACATTTCTTGGTTTGGCTTTGTATTGTTCTCTTCTGTCCGTCTGTCTAGAATGTCTGTCCGCGTCCGTGCGGAAAGCATTTACAATCGCAAAAAATCGCAGAGCCACCGGCAGGATTCGAGCCTGTGTGTTGTAGACCAGACAGGGTGAGGCTATGTTCAGACTACCGACGTAACAGCCATATCGTGAGCTACTGACGTAAAAAACGGCGTGTCACTCACTTTGGTTGGCTGAGACTTGAAATGACGTCATTCTTTAAAAATATTACAAATGTTGCGGACACATTCTGAACACGGCCTTACAGTCAGTCGTCTTACCCATTTGGGCTACGACCGTGAGTTAGTACCCTATAGCCAAGAGGCTTACTCCCTCGCCTGTAACGGTGCGGGTTACCTTAGGACCTGCCAATGTCCGTCCGCGTCCATCCGTGCGCACACCGCCATCAAGCGAAAATCAAGCGAAATTCGATTTTAGCCGTGAGCTGCAGATTTATTTAGGGAATAATCAAGGTGCACCTCGCGGCTCAAATCGAATGACGGTCGGGGCCCTAATGGGATGTCACTCGGGGCGCAACTTGGATGTCATTTCGAGTCCCCGTACTCCGCACCTTCGCCATCATCCAGGGAGTGGAGATGCTGCAATTTTTGTTTTCATTTTCACTTTTGTCTCCTTCCATGCTTTCCTCTTCCTTTTTGTCTATTCCCCCCCCCCTCCCGTAATAAAATTGCTTGCGACACTGTGGGTGCGTCTGTATCACACACTATAGTTCCTTTTTTTTCCATATCAGTTTCTACATAATAACGTCCTTATCACTCTGCCTGCAGCTCGACTTTAAAGGCTCGATCCGTGGTCTGGCGGTCTTCGACGTGGAAGGAGATGACAGGGACGGCCACTGCGGCGAGAAGCACGTTCTTCTCAAGCGACTTAGGGATCTGCTGTCGTAGAACAGCCGCTCTTGTGCGTCGCCACCGTTCATGCCATCGGCACGCCACTACACTTGCTGAACCCCTTCATTCGTCAGTGAATTCGCCGTCGGCTTCATGTTTCAGCCATAATTATTTTTCTGCCACATGCAATCTCTATGTTATAGTATCCCATCTGCGAAATTCGCATGATTTGACGAACGCAATTTTTTCAGACATTACACGAGGTAGATTTAAAGGCAGCTTATTTGTCTTTGAAATGAGAGCAGGCGTTATCCGTCCTGCCATACGCAAGTGAATGCGGTAATCTCACGGGGAGCACGCCCCACTCTTTATGGCGAAAATAACAGCGCCGAGTGCGCACACGGCAGGTGCGACAAACAATACCGTATTTGCGGAAATTTTAGGGTTAATTTCTAAACCTGTTAAAGAGTGGTCTGTGAATTCGTTGTTTGAAAAATAATAAAAATGCCTCAGAAAACATGTCAGTGGGTGTGATGAAAATCTGGTCCCTATTCACGTATCATATTGTCCGTAAAGACTCGGCAAGGTGCATATAATGCAGTCGAGAGCACGCAAAGCGGTTGGCGGGAACTTTGAACGAAGGGAGAAATACGGTAAAACATCGCAGTAGTAACCGACAGCGCACAGCGTGTTCTCTAGCAGTTAGTATGTAGCTCAGCCCTACTTACCTAAGCAAGCATAAAACATGAGGAAACACTATCCTTTGCCTAGACGCCACTCATCAAGAACAAAGAGTATAAAATGATGCTAGTTGGAACGACCACGTCCCCGTATTACCTACCCCTCTCCCTGTCTGAACACCACGCCATCAATCAGACTGTCTGTCGCTACAAAAACACACAATGCATTCAGATCTGTGCCCTGCACCCGAGAAAAGGCCTGCACAGAAATCTGGAATTTTGTCCAAAGATCAACCCTTCGCACGAGCATCAGGAGAAAAAAACTAGCCAGCTCCAACAGGATGACACTCAGCTTCGCGACCCTCAGCGGGACTTCAAGCACGAGAGCGTCTTTATTTTAATAATAGCTTTCTCACTCTTCCTAGGCCACTGACGCAACGTCTGAAACGAGATCGAGGGTGTAGGGCCAGTGATTCAGAGGAAGGACCCGCTACGCATGAAAGGGGTCTGCCATCGTTGAGAGGAAGGTCACAAACGTTACGACGCAGAATCAGTATACAAGTGTCGCTGGCAATTGGTCTTGCTGAGGTGAAAAATGGATTTGGCTGAAGCAAGGGAGAGGCCAATGGAATTTGTAAAGGGGTGTTCGGCCCACTGTTGTCGTGCAACCGGTGACAATGGGGACGGGGTTCAACGGGTTCACTTTTAACAATGGAAATATGCTGAATTAATGTATTGCGATGACTCTCTCCCCCCCCCCCCCCCCCAGTTCACTCGATTTATTGGCTGGGTCGCTTGCTGCTGTTGACCGTCCGCCAACTGTGACAAAAAATAGCGCTCGCTCCTTAAAGGCACTACAAAAATTATTGCTCCACAGCGAAGTTAAGCCGGTTGTGGAAGTGGATTACTACAGTTAGTTATAATATGATGGCTTATCATGCTGATCGAAAAGACAAATAAACTTGCGTTTCTTGGATTTAATTCTAAATAATTGCTCATATAGCTTGTTTAATAGTTCCCATACAAAAATATTGTCTGTTCGGCTATAGAAAATCCTTTTTATGGTCGGCTTTAGCTATTTCGCCCAATATTCTTTAGACGTTTTTATGGATGTCTTTAGCAAAACGTATTGCCATTCTCATGGGTGTCTTTAGCTTCTTCTATAGCCAGTTCTGTGGTTGTCTTTAGATATTCGTATCGACATTCCTATGGGTTTCTTTAGCTTCTTCTATAGAAGGTTCTATGGTTCTCTTTAGCGATTCGTATCGCTATTCCTATGGGTGTCTTTAGCGTCTTCTATAGCGGTTATATGCTTGTCTTTAGTCGTATCGACATTTCTATGGGTGTCTTTAGCTTCGTCTATAGCCGGTCCAATGGCTTTCTTTAGGTCTTCTTTCGATATCGCTATGGCTATAGAAGAAGCTAAAGACACCCATAGGAATATCCATAGGAATGGCTAAAGACAGCCATAGAAACGTCTAAAGATAATTGGGCCAAATAGCTAGAGACAACCATAAGAAGGATTTTCAATAGCCGACCGTACGATATTTTTGCATGGGCTGCAGCCAGAAGAGAATCACCGCTACTTGAAACACCGCGACAGCAGCAGCCTCTGAGAAATTATTAACACGCGGCAATGCTGCCATATAGCCTTGCGGATCTCTAGAACTTCTGTGGTACTTAGGTTGTGTGTCTATCTGCATTCTGTAATATATGCTCCATGAACACTTCAGCAATATAGGGGGAGTGCAAGGTTGCGATTGTAAACACGTCGCCAGTTTTCATTCACAAAAGGCTTAAACACAGGCAAACAAGGAAAGCAAAACCAAGGGGTTTATTCATCCCATTCATTACATAAAGGGCTACTATCTACGCTACTTCGCCGCCAGTAAAATGTTGTTCACATACGCCGATCGAAACACACAGCACACGCATTCTAACACTCTGTCGCACGCTTACGTCATTCGCTCGACAACCGCACTACGTGGCACATTTTCCACGAACGCCCACCGAGACACATATACCTACAGGTGCTGGGTAGTCCACAGAAAATAGAACACTCAGAAGTCGTTCATTTCACTCACTACTCAATGCACAAAGTTGCAAGTATGGGGGCTAAAATGGAAATGCACTCTTAATTAAACAATGAAGACGGTCGCACACAATGCAATAATAAAAAAACGTTTTCCAAGTCCGTTCAATAATTTCCTTGTAAGTTTTCTCAGTTCGCGAAAAAATAATTATCTTTGTCTCATCACCGCGGCGAAATCTTCACTTCTGTGTACATTGCAATGCCCATGTGGTGCAGGGTAGCTTGGAAACGTATTCTGGAACCCCAAAAAAAGTCCTACATTCCTCGCACAATACAGCCTCTTCAGTTCGTAAGATCACTCACCCTGGTGTTTTGCGTACGATGAAATTCCTGTCGTGGTATCGCAGGTCCATTTCCTAATGACTTCGAGTTGATGTTGAATTAATCATAACACTGTCATCGTAAACACTGAAATTTCCGACACCGAAAAGCGGCACATTTGCTTGGCGTCACACCATCAACACGAACACATTGCAGTCGAGTCGTAAATTTCCAGCATTAGGCAACACGTGCCATGCCCGCGCACATGAGCAAGGAGACAAGATGTGGCTGAGTGAGTACATCCTGGTATAAGCAGGTCCATCGCGCTCGCAAATAGTGCGGAGATATGTGCCCATCTTTCGACCTTTTTCTAACTTGTTTTCTGGTAATTATTTTATTTGACAAATACAACATCGCTTAACGTTTTGTTTTCTTCATCCGAAAAAACTATATCTGTGATCAGTACTCAGGGAAAATTGTAAGTCACTATCATTGCTGCGCGCACGAATACTAGCACAGCACGGAACGCCTGACCCTCTTTTCAATGAAAACTTCCCTTCGCACGACCGGGCTACAGAGTCGACGGGCGCGGCACTCACGCCACCCCTCCCCGGCTGGTCGTTGTCCCCTCTATCTTTTCAACGCTTCCCAGAATTTCCTTTCTGTGTCTCCTTCGGTCAGGCTTGGGTCGCTCTCCCCCTTTCTCAATGACTAATTTCAAAGTGGGCTCCGCGGGAGAAGGAATGCTGTTGTTTGCAGATGCCACCACATTTCTGACTGCGCCCGCACGTACCGTACCAACACCACCTAGATTGACCGTACCGGGGGCCGCAAAAGTTGATTCCAATTTGCTTCGACGCTGAGAGGGCCGTTTTCAGAGAAGCCCGCTTATTTACTTGCCCGCGGCAGCGAAGGGCCGCAGAGGAAGAATTCTCACAATTTATACGTCTTTCGGTCGAAGTTCATTTGCAAGCTTTGCCGAAGCACAGTATCCAAAGTTGCAACCTGAATTTGAGCGTTAATCTGTCTGTAGCTGCCTTTAATTGTACTTTTCTTGTATTGTTGGTATAATAAGTACCTAACGTTATTGAACAAAAACTTTCATATAACCAGCCAATGAACCTCATCATCGTTATTCAGTCTGTGTTGTAGATGTAGCTAGGTAAATCATGAGTGTATAAATTACGCGTCATAAGTCATATTAAAACCAGCGGAATAGGATTTAGTGGGTGCTCGAATAATACCTTTATAGGCTACCACTTTTTTATTAGCAGCTGGAGACTTGGAGCCTTATGTCACTATGTAGTTAGCTAAGGAAGCTTTTATGGATGCAGGCCTGTAAATTCTGTGCCAAACGCTTTCCTAATTCCGGCTAAATGTTGCCTAATTGTCAAACGTCTAAAGGTTTACAGTTATATATTGCGCTGTAGCCAGCGGCAGAAGCTTTTATGGGTGTCTCTCCTTAGCTTTAGGGCAGATTCTCTCCAATAGCTGGCAGAAGACAGCTGAATGGTTCCAAGTATGTACTTTTAGAGCTAGACAACGGCCTATATCCAGCCAAATGAGCTTTTATGGCTTTCTCCCTTTAGCTTTAGGACGAATTCTTTTCAATAGCTGGCAAAAGGCAACTCAATGGTTTTGAGTCTGTAGATTTAAAGCTAAACAACGGCCTATAGCCAGCCAAATGAGCTATTATGGCTTTCTCTCTTTAGCTTTAGGACGAATTCTTTTCAATAGCTGGCAAAAGACAGCTTAATGGTTTTGAGTCTGTAGAGTTAGAGCTAAACAACGGCCTATAGCCAGCCATATGAGCTGGTAGGGCTTTCTCTCTTTAGCTTTAGGGTGAACTCTTTTCAATAGCTGGCAAAAGACAGCTGAATGGTTTCACGTCTGTAGACCTAAAGCTAAATAATGGTCTATAGCCAGCGAAAGAGCTTTGTCGCGGCTGGTGTATAGAACTAAAGCCATTGATTTTTCTTTAGCTGGCTACAGTAGCCTTAATGGCTGTGACTCTGTAGACTAAACACACTATGATGTTCTATAGTCGCCTAAAGAGAATTGTATGGTTTACATTCTTTAGTGCAGGATGCATAAAATCTTCAATAGCTGGCTATAGCCTAATTTATGCACTTTTATGGGCGACTATAGGGACCCATAGGTGGCCATAGCTCACCATACATTTTTCTATAGACGCCTATAAGGCATTTTTGTATGGGTTCCCATAAAAGAAGACTTATAGCCGTTTTCTATAACTATATTATTCCCGTGTCTCGGGTCAAGCGAATTCTGACTTCTCAGTGCCAACCTGTGTAATATGTTAGTGGGAAAGCATAAATGATTCATTCGGTGAAAAAGCGGCATTGGCGTTTTCTGTAGTAGCGAAACGGCAGCTATATTCCCTGTGGCTGCGACGCTCATCGCGTTCCAAGCACTGCAGCGCAGCGGTAGGGAGGGGCACGTGCTACGCGCTGGCTTCACCCATTGGCACAGCAGTCGCCAGCAAGCCTTCGCAGCGGGCCGCCGAAATCACTGCCGGCGTGGCGGTAGCTCCTCTTAAATTACGGGGCCCCCAATGCCGGCATATCCACTCCCATCCACGCCATCTCCAGAGTAGACAACCGGATGTTGTTACGTTGCTGCCATTTGCAGGCGATGCCAGCCATGACAGCACCAACACTCGGGCTATGCCCCATTCTATAACCTTTGTTTTCATCGAGTTAGTATAGTGCTATGCGTCCCTGCCAACTTACTGGCATTGTAGCTATATTTTCAGGCGACCTTCCCTTCGGGAATATGCGGTACCCAGTGAGCACAGCCACCCGTCGTGTTAGCTAGCTGTTGGGGATATTTCACAGCAGAAACCTATCTTAGGAAACAAACCCACACAAAGTGAAAAAAAAATACTGGCAAAAACAAGCCTAACATGAACCCAGCATGTAAATGCAGCTTCGAGTTCGGCCAGCCCTTTTCTGACGTATATGGAGAATAATCTTTAATCAACATAACAGCGGAAATCAGCCCAAACCACAAAAATGTGCAAATAACATGTGCTTAGGCTGTCGCAATGAGAAATAATTACCCGAAATCCTGTTTGGAGTGCACGCAAGGCACCATAGATTTCAAGCATGATAAGTTATATGCTTCAAGAATAGCCATTAATAAAAATAGATGTAGATATAAGGTGTATTCGAACCCGACTACACGAAGCTGCTAACCAAAGGCGGAACCACAATTATCAGGCACTTAGTGATAAGCAGCTGACTTCCAGGCATGCAACGGAAGCTTTATCGACGTTTTACTTTGCCTGGATCATGAAACAAAAAATGGCTAGAAAGGCCTATATCGGCAGAAGGTAAAGGCTCCGTGCGTTGGTGTTTCGAGTGCGACAGCAGCGCCGCCCAACTGTGGTGCCGTCAAAAACAGGATGTTGGTTAGCCCGAAGGAGTGGCTGTACGGGGCACAGATCCCGCAGTCGTTGAGAGAAAGTCTAGCAGTAGTGCGCATTTCTGTGTATTGCTGGGTCTACGGCTCAGGCAACATTAAAAGTCGCAAACAGGCTGCCAAAAAATAGTTTACCTCGGTTCTCTTGAAATGAAGCAGAAAGGCGAAATCGATGATTCCGCGCAGTGCGACGTGTAATCTAAACAACGCCGATCGACCTGTGGCCATAAAGGTTCGTTTTGCTGTTTTGTGTGAATGTGGTTTATACTCGGGGATCTGCTTTCCGTGCACACCCGCTATCAGGCCTGTGACAGCCGGTGCCCCGCAAAATTTGTATACGCCACGAGCGCTGCCTCTACGGGCGCCACTTAAATTCCACTAGCGGCCCGTTTGGAAACCAGCCATGGGAGTCTCCGTCCCTCTCTCCACTGTCGCCGAAGCTTTCGGGACGCGTTCACGACTTAGATTTACCATTTGTGGGCGTTGGAAGTCAATTTTTATGTGGAGCAGTCACTCTGTTCGCAAATGGGGGTGTTTACGATAGTTTAAATATTTCTGACGAGAACTTAGAGTGCTACATTCGGTCTGTATGAGCGCGTGGTGTGTTTCACAGGCCAGCGTCGCGGAACCGGCATTGGCAGGGAACTGATTGTAATTACACTGTCCTGAAATTTACTAACAGTGTCTCCGTAACCGGCGTTTTCTCAGATGTTCATGCTACGGCTATACACTACACTGTAAATCGGTTTTACGCGCTTACATATTCGAGTGGAGCACTCCTACCTGACACCACACCAGTTACGTTTGCCAATATCATACCTCACATATTGATCACCACCATTTACAAGCCAGTGGGCCTTAATTTCGCGAACATTCAACCAAAGCACGATGGATAATGCAGAAGTACACTCGTGGATCAGCACACGACAAAGGGTCGTCTTGTCGTGAGGTGAGCGCCAGTAAAAATTCATCTGTGACATATATCCATCTCGAGCAGCGCGGAGACGGGCTTAGAATATAATCCGCGTCCACGTCGTCATATGGAAAAGGGAGCCTGTGGAATAAAGCACAAACTAAAATTAGAGTGCCTTATAAGGTACCACCCTCTTCCAACGACACCTCTCATAGCTTGTGAACTGACTACCCTGTATACTTCCAAAAATGCGTCCGCCCAACGATCAGCTGTTAGTTGAAGTTGAAAAACAAAAGGAAAGTGAATGCGATAACTGTGTGCGTGATTAATAAAACGTACATTGCTTGATTTTGTTCTGCGCATTTGTACACAGCGTCCCACCCGCCCATGTCTCTCGAAATAGCAGTGCATTTAACGTCTATTTGGTCTGGTGAGACCCCTACCTGGCTTAAGTTTCGCGAACGTCTTTAGCATATCAGAAGCTGCGCCGGGTTCTTTCATTCTCGGTATAGCTATCCTGTTTCTTCCGGACCGGCACAGCGTTTATGTTTGGTAGTTTCATTAACTTTCTTTTATAAGGCGTGAGTGGGCACTTTTTAACGAAGCAGAGCTTTATACTATACTAACATTTTGCATGGCTTATATTTTTATAAAAGGCAAAAGTTATTGCCCTGGATTCGGTAATCACATCTCCGAAACATATTTTTCTACGACGTATATATGCGAAACGAAGCCGCATTCGTTATCCGTGCTGCAAAATGAAACCCACCTCTCACTGTGCCAGTATCAGGTCTAAACGAGACGACAGTAGAAATCACTTGTGCATGATGTATTCGGAGGTGACAGTGGTGATATGCTGCCGCCGTCGCCGACGCCCGGAATCGTGGCGACGAAGCGCGCAGAACCGCGTCCTCTGGTGGCTGTTGTTGGCGTTCGAGTACTCCACGAAGACGCAGCTAGTTTTTAAATGACCTAAACGTACTCCTTGCTTATAGGCATCACCATAACAAGTTTTATAGGGCGCGGAAATGCGAAAAGAAGCGAAACAGAACCAAAACACTGCACGAGCCCCTATCAGCCACGCAGCGCAAATCCCGCAAACACCACGGAGAAGCGGCGGCAGGCGCCGCAGCGATCGCGAAGCTCGAGGCAACATTAACTTCGCCGCGAACAAAAACAGCGCGCCAGCATACACCCCAGCAATCTTCCTACAGTGCTATGGAATATGACGAGGAGTAACGGTTCACACGAAACTGCAGGGATTTCACAGGCAACCACCGCTGCTAAACGAATGGGCCATTAATATGCGCGTCAGTCATCCTGAAGCTGTGACGGAGTCTGTCGTTTTTTTTTGTCGCTAAGCTTATGCCTGCCCTGGCATTTTATTATTACGTTTCGATTATGCTTTAACAATCTCTATGGTTTATACCTCTTCTGTATTACGGTGCTCATCGCTGCTTACCGCTTCCTACGTGAACGCGCGGAGCTCCTGCCCGGCCGCCTCGGCGGCTGCTTCGACGCAGATATCGCGGCCAACTCCACACGACAAACATTTCATTGACACAGACAGAGGGAACACTGGCGTTGATACCGGTGCAGTTGACGAACATAGCAACTGCATCAGCATGTTTTCGCGAGTCGTGGGCAGGTTGCCCCGACTACTTCGCTTGGATTCACTGCTCCTAATAAAGTGCAGTAATGCGGGAACCGCGTGTTTACAACAGAACTCACAACCGTTCGCTGCACCCGCTTCAACCAAAAGTCGTAGCCTAGGGCCACGCCTGTAATGCGGCCAACGCCACCGCTTAAAACATCGGACGGCTTCATTGGGCTCGCTAGCTCCTCCCAACGCAATAAACATCGTTTGCGGTTTGTGTCTGGCGACCATGGTTTGAGGTTTTCTTATAGCCTACCTATCTAAAACCATGAAAATGAGCGCGTTGGTTTGAGCAATCATTTATCGCAGTGTAGCGTGGGCCGTCCCGGGCTGCGTGCAAGCGATTTCGACAACATCCGACAAATGACGCCAGTGGCCGTAGGTGGCGCTAGTTGTTCAGGCACCGCTGTCGCCAACATATCAGCGCGCGGAGCCTAAACTCGGGCAAGTCGTCCGGACCAGATGGACTCAGCTGAGCCTTTTAGAGAATATTTAGATACGAGCTATCCTTAGTTCTTTTCAAAATGTGTAATGAAGTATATAACATCAGAGCCCTGACTCCGTCATCCGCTGCTCCGTATAGAGTCATAATCTCCAAAACAAATGAAATCAAAAAGCTAATGAATGTGAAGTCCTGCTGGCAGATTCCTCTAAGCAGTGGGGATTACTCAATATTTATGAAGGTTCTTTCAATCAGGCTTCAAACAGGTATTGATTGAATAGTCGGCCCTTATCAAAATCAAACATGCGCAGTTAGAGGCGCAGCATATTGATATACACACACAGGGCGATATCTGTGCAGTAGTGCTTTTAGGACATGAACACCGAAGTCGCGGGTATACAGCTTGACCTGAAAAAGGCGTTTGACTGCGTGTCCCACCAGATTCTGTCTTCGATACTTGAACCTGTTAACGTCGGTAATGTCATTAAAGAGGGCGTGCCGCTCACATGTAGGAATTGCACTGCTCGTCGGATCTTAAATAAGCAGTTGGGTGCACCCATCGATGTTCGTCGTTCTATACTTTAAGGCTGCACCCTCAGCGCCCTATTGTGTCGTATATATATATTGAAGCTTTACGCCAGAATCTAATCCAGAATGACGCCGTGGAGGAAATTAAACTACATGTGGCACAAGTTCAAGTGCCTGCTTATGCCGACAATGTGGCTGTTTTTTTTTTTCTGAAAAGGGAAGCATCGTATTGGTAGTTGAAACCGTAAAGCAATTCAGTGTGTTGTTTCCGGGTGTTTTGTTAACTGGGACAAATACCAGTGATTATGGTACGGCGTATGGGCATCAGCTCCTGCGACTTTCGTCAACGTCAGCTGGGTCACCACGGTGCGGGGCCCGATATACAGCCCGCCTGGGAGCTCCAAGATTCGAAAGCAGCCACCACCAGAACAAGTGAACTCTGACAAAGAAATCAAGAAGGTGAGCTACTCTAGCGCACTCTCTCAGAGCTCGTCACGATCATCCTTCTCGCCCCTTGCCCCCTCTCCAGATATAATAAAGGAAATCGCTGCCATACGAGCAGAAATCACCCTACTCGGACAGGAAAACGCGGTGCTTCGCCGAGAAAATGCGTCTCTCTCACTTAAGCTCGACGCTCACGGCGCTGCATCCTCAATCAGGAACCCACCTCCGCCGAAACGCAAGGCTACAACGGACGACTCCCATTCCGCCCCTGCGATCCCCCGCAAGGCGAGCAAACAGATGCTTGATTTGAAGCTATCGAGAATTCTCGCCGGACGTCGTTACCCGAGCAAAATATTGTGTACACCAATATCTTTCAAACCCTCCAGACCAGGTTCTCGACGCTGCAGGCGAACATCTAAGAAATGCACTCGTGCATTCGCGGGATGGTCAATGGAGTTAATAATCCAATTCCGTATGCCCCCGTTGTGGCCCAGAAATATGACGAGACCCTTGAATAACACCACACAGTCTCTACTCGTCTGGCAGTGGAACTGCAGGGCTACAAACAAAAACGCAGTACCTTGCAAATGCATCCCCAAACGCTAGAGAAAATCTAGGACATCATAGCATTGCAGGAAACCGGCAAGAACGTTAAACTCCCCGGGTACAAAGCTTACCAAAGTTCTCATGACCCCAAAACAGTAGTTTTAATTCAACAAAATATTCCGGCCGAATGGCTTGAATTCAAGAGTATTAATATCCCTCACGATTTTGTTGTTCTGTACCCCACTAAGCGTTCCGCAACCAGAGTTTACATACTGAACGTATACCGCAATCCTAAGGCCCACAGTCACAATTTTAATCTCATTTTTCCCTTGATAAAAAGAACCTCTAAAGCATATGCTTCATATTTTGGGTGATTTCAACACGCCTCATACTGCATGGGGATACTCGCACTGCACCAAGAAAGGCCGCCTCTTGTGGGATCAAGTACAAGCGCATCGTCTCACTCTAGAAATGGATTCCCTCGCCCCGAACAGTGTAGGCAACACCGTCCAACGCGATTCCACTCCTGACCTCACCTTCACTCATCACGTCACCAATGTTCATTCGCAATGCACCGACCATTTGCTTGGTAGTGAACATTATATAGTTCAGATTGAGCTCACTCTGGCTACGCGTATGAAACCGCACCACAAGCATTCATACATCAGCGACTGGGATGAATTCAGGCGGATTCGCACGCATGATGAGAATACCGCAGTTGAAGTAGATGCTAATAACCTACAAGGCTGGGTTCACCTGTTACTGACGGACGCGCGCAACGCCACCAAACAGGTGGATCCTAACCTTCCATGGGACGCTGTGGACTCCCGTCTGCAATACTTGTGGGCGGCATACGGGAGCATACAGCGCCGGTTAAAAGCAAAAAAAAAGCGCAATCGCAAACTTCGCCGCAAATTAGCAGAATTAGACAACAAAATCCGCGATCACGCGGACCGTCTAGCCCGCTATCAGTCGGAACAAGTATGCGACCAAAATGAGAGGGAACCTAGGCATGAAGAGAACATGGGTTCTACTTAAAGGAGCCATGAAGAGAAAATGTAAATTGGTTTTATTCGAAAGATTTCTTGTTTTATAGTGCCCCCAGCGCTTGTCCGGATACAAACGGTGCTTTATTCACTGAGAAATTAAACAATTTAGGTTAAAATTTTGATTTTCCCGCTCAATCGTGCGTTTTCGTGGTCCCAAATGACATCACAGGAACCGACCGCTCTGCAGCCTAGAGTACCTTCATTCACGCATCCGCCGTACAGGGTAGAGACACGTATACGCTGGCGCCGCCATTTTCGGTTGCTCGCTTGCCGCAGAAGCAAGTAATTGTGTCAAAACCGCGCTAAAATTATCGCCGCAACGCGGTTTACTGAAGACGTTTCAATCATATTGTCTGTTTCACGTTCCTAGGTCTCGTGGGAAACGAAAAGAATAACGCGTTGAGCCCGTTGGCCCAATTGCGGCGGCACGGGACCGTTCAAATGTTGTCTCCACCCTGTACAGTGGTGTTGGTTTGTTCCCGCGTTTCTTTACGTTCCGTAACCTAGATGGCGCCACCATACCGTGGCAAGCGTTTGGTTTGTTTGTGCCCGCATTTAAACCTGGCTTGTTTTTGTTCTGGGAGAAAATATTCGTTCCCTGAAACAGTGCTCGCTCGACAAATGGGGTCACGTAAGACACCGTTGCTTGCGTCAATCGGCCAGTTCGTCTGAGACAACCCCAAGCCCCGTAGTGCTGGGCAGCTAAACCAAGCATGCTGTGCGCATTACGAACAGCAGAACGCATCAGTACTTCTATGTTTACATGGGCTTTCGTAACTTCCTTTGTTTGTCCCATCATTCTTATTGCTATGTAAAGAATGTGCCCTAAATTTAAGCGCAAATCGCTCGTTCGTCTAGTTTGTAAGCTCTACCTAATTTGCGTCTGCTTCTGCCAGCCTCCGCCAATCGCAGAGCTTAGCTCATGTGACATCATAGGTTCTGTTGCGGGAAATGAGCTGGTGGGTCGCATGACCATTCCCGTTTTTCCTAATTATGTAGCTTATTTGAGCGAAGTTTATCATAAAACTGGTGTCAGTATGATTCTAATGAGACAATCTTTTGAATGAACCAAACTTGTGTTTTCTCTTCATGGCTCCTTTAAACACCTGCTTGCCCATGGTAGTTCTAAAACAGAACAAAATCACCGCCTGACCACGATAATTAGATGGGGGACTCCTAGACAAAATTTCTTCCCTATACGTAACTACCGGTCGAAAACAGCCCCTACCTGAGTATACAGGTCTCACCAATGACAGTCTGGAATCTGATATTACTGAGTCGGAGGTGCGGTGGGCTCTTCTCCAACTCAGAACCGGCTCGGCACCGGTGCCATACTGTATCACTAACAAAATGCTTCGCAACCTTGACGATAGCTAAATTTCCGCTGTTACAGCATTATTTAATCATTGTTGCAAGCAATTGGAGGCGCGCTAAAATTCCCCTCATCCCCAAGACGGGAAAGCCACATTCCATCGAACATCTCTGGCCCATTTCCCTCACCTCATGTTTGGGAAAAGTCCTCGAACACGTCATCCTCACGCGTATCACAAATCACCTCAATTCCACAGACGCGCTACCGCATTCTATGATTGGCTTTCGCCCCGGCTTATCCCCACACGACGTCCTCTTTCAGCTATCCCGCGAAGTGATAACTCCCCCAAGTAAGATCGATTCGGCGGCCATCCTGGCCTTGGATCTCACTAGGGCTTTTTATAGAGTTTCACACGCTGCCATTCTGCGTGGATTAGAATCTCTAAATCCGGGACAGCGCACGTACAACTAAGTTCGCAGCTTTCTCACGGCACGCACGGCAATCCTCCAAATCGGACACATCTCATGAGACACCTCGAATTTGACATCGATAGTTCCGCCGCAAGGAGCTGTGTGATTACGCATGCTCTTTAATCTGGCCTTGTTAAATATCCCCAAACAATTACAGAAAGTTCCCCGTCTGCGCTTCAGTATGTACGCCGATGACATCACTCTGTGGGTGGCAGGTGGCAGTGATGCGCCCATTGAAGAGACCTTACAAACTGGTGCAAATATTGTAGTTACACAAGCAGAGTTAGCAGGCCTTACATGATCCCCTAACAAGTCAGAGCTTCTCGTTTTGCCACCCAAAAGAACAGCCCGCACAACGTCAGATATCTCCATCTCTATTAGTGGTTATTCAGTACTGGAAGTTCAAAGACTAAAATTTCTGGGGGTCCTTATACAACGGTATCGAACCAATACACAATTCGTTACCCAGTTAACAAAGCATGTTGTCCGAACAATTAGTCTCATAAAAAGGGTTGCCAACCACCGGCATGGGCTCTGCGAGGGAGAGATCGCGACTCATTCAGGCCTTCGTGATCAGCAGGATAACATACTCCCGCCCCTACCTTCATGCCAGAGCTGCTGAGTTTCAGAAACTGAATTGCCTCATCAGAAAAGCCTACAAAGTGGCACTTCAAATATTCCTGTACTCTCGAACTGCCAAATTAGACCGTCTGGGTATCCATAATAATGCTGAGGAACTTGTGGAGGCGAACCTCACAGGACAAAAAGCACGATTATCCACTATCTCAACAGGTCTGCACATCCTAAACCGGCTCAGGATTCATGCCCCTACTTTGCCCGATCTTAAATTCCCCATTCCTCGGCTATTCACGCTCGACATGTCGTCCGTCCTGTACTACGCAACATGCACCCTGTGTATCATGCGGGTCGCAGAATTCGACGAGGGCAGGCTATTCACCGACGCCTACCTGTAAGACCAGATATTTTATACATGGACGCGGCAGAATACCGTCACCATGATGCTTATGCTCTGGCCGTCGGGAATCGGCCGCACAACCCCCCATTATGCTCCATTACAGTTCGCACCCCTTGCTCTGCCACGGTGGAAGAGGCGGCAATTGCGCCCGCCCGGTCACAAAGGCCACCCCTACGATCGTAATCTCTGATTCAAAGACGGCCGTTCAAAATTTCGCCCGTGGTCTCATTTCGCCAATGGAACTCAAAATTATCGCTCAAAATCCTCCATGTTCCCCGGTAGAACTGCTATGGACCCCGGCGCACTTGGGACTCGGGGGGAACGAGGTGGCCCATGACGCGGATCGAGGATTCACAATCCGAGCGGGAGCCAGCCTAGTTCCTTACCACGGGGCCCAATCCGCCAGAGACCGCCTAATTGCGTACAATGACATACTCACACATTACCGCCTCGCCCGCCGGAAATACCCCCCCTCGCATCCCCAGCTGAGCCATGAGCAAGCGCGCAACTGGCAACTTCTGCAGGTTCACTCCTTTCCATGCAGGGTGGTGCTCCATCAAATCCACCATTCCCTCTATCCCTCACCTCACTGCCCTGCATGTGGCGAGTGCGCCACACTTGCCCACTCTATATGGGCCTGTCCTTCCAATCACCCGTTACAAGCAATGGGAGGGTGCGCTAGGTAGCTCCGACCCGGAAGTTCAGATTGCCTTGGTGGAACGAGCTGCCATCACCACCGCCGACCTCCAAGCGGCGGCCACCGCGCTTCCCTAACCCCAGTCGCTCAATAAACGTTTTTTAGATGCAAAAGCATTTTATGGTATCGGCATGTCCCGCGTCGGCATCCGCAATCACACTGCGCACGCGCAACCGTCCTCTTTACACCCACAGCTGCGCGATACTACACTATAAAAAACAAACAAATAGTTAGCGGCGCCCGGTTTCGATCCCACAACTCTCTGGCCGCAACGGGAGGTACACGGTGCTCTTCCCACTACGCTACAAATCCGGGGCAGGACCAAATAGTTAGCGGCGCCCGGTTTCGATCCCACGACTCTCTGGCCGCAACGGGAGGAACGCGGTGCTCTTCCCACTACGCTACAAATCCGGGACAGGAGCAAGTGCTACGAACGCGCCTTATGTCCTTGACTCATTCAAACTAGGTCAAGAAGCTACTGATACAACGAAGGCACGCGAAGCTGAACGCCAACGGAAACGACGAACTGAAAAATTTAGAGGAGGATGTTGAATTTCCCGTGGGAAAGCTGTGGCGGGCAGCGCCACGTGCCTTGCAGCTCGACCAGCCCCGTCCGCAGCGCCTCGGATGCTGATTGTGGCAAGATGCCCCTAGGCATTGGCCAACCAAAGAATCCATCATGAGATAGGTTCGCGTTCAAACACCATCGTCATCTTCAGGTAGGGGGACCGCCGAAGAAGAACAAGGAGCAGACAAAGCTGCGAAGAGGAGGGCGTGCACATTGCTTTCAGCCGGTGCACCAATGTCAACAACCTTTACCTCACCAACATTGACGGAGACTACCGATTTTACCACAGAGACAACATCGACAAGATCATGATGGACGAGTTTCGGCGCCTCGAGAACCACCGCCTAATCACCGTAACACAACAGTACTTTCGTGCCTTTGCCACCGGTGTGGACCCGGACGCGGAATTCCCTCTGGCGCTAGTAAAAACACGATCACTCAACATAACGGCAACACAATGGAACCACACAGAACCGCCACGATGCTTCGCATCCTCATAAGGGTTCCCCAGGGGAAGATGGTGTAATATTTTTCTTTCTCTCTCTCTGCTAAAAGGGTCCCGCTAGTCGGCTCTCGTGACCCAAGGATAAAGTTTCGGGTTTTGGCGCTGAACGACTGGGTTAAAGCCCCATCCTTGTTTTGAATTTTTTTTAAAAGTTGGGTTTTTACTGTAAAAAGATTCCTAAATCAACTCCGTATTTTAGAAAAAAGAGGTGCTTGGTGCCGTTAATTCTGATTCAGGCACAAGTATTTATTGCACAAGTATATATGGTACATTCCGCAGAATAAAGCTTACATTATGCCCTGTTATCTCGTCCACAGGAAAATGTTGCATATTATACTGTGGTCTGGTCCACATAATAGGCACTGCCTGAGAGATTTGATTTCTCCACTCGAGTACCACCGGGATACGTATTTCCAAACGCTTGAACAGCGCCCCACGGGAAACGCCTGGAGCACCTGCGGGTGCTACTGTATGAGCTGCGGCTGAAACGATACCGCCTTTCGGGCTCTGTGGCTTTGAGGTGGAGCTCTGTGTACTTGCACTGACGGCCTGCGTTCGAGCTTTCACGGGACTACTTTTTTTACTCGAAGGAAAATTAAGGTTAGAAGGAAAACTCTAAGCTCAGTTTTTTTTAATGATGAAATTTAGAACGGAAATTCTTAACTCAGTTTTTTTATTGCGGTAGAAGTCAATTCTTCAGGTTGTTATTGTTGTACATGGTGAAATGGGCATGTTTGAGGTCACTTTAGTTTCGGGGCGCAGCGTAAGACCACGTTTAATAAACGTTCTTTATCGCGCGAAGAATCATGTCACGTGGGGCGCTGTGCTGCGAAGCGTTTGGAAACACGCTACCGGAATAGTGAACCCTAGTGGGGAAGTGTAGTGCAGAATATGAAGGAAAGGGCGGAGAAATAGAAATGTCCAATACGTCAATTTTTTCGAGGGCCACAGCATGTAGGCCAGTTTTCGTAGCAAAAATTTGGTATGTAATGAAAGCTCTGCATTGTTCTAGACTTAAGGTGTAGAAATTTCATAGAGTATTCACGGCCTTGCCTAGCCATGTAACTGGGAAAGGTGCAGTCAAACAAATGTGTTTAGACGAATTCGTGATGGTGGTTCAGGGTTTTCACTTGTACGTGAGGCAGTTTGTGACCCGATTTCTGTTTTTTCTTGGTAAACATGACCATTTTCTGTGCTGTATGATTCCGCTGAGGCTATCTCGGGCGTTGCCCGAACTGGTGGTGTCGTCTGCTGACATGCCAGGTGGTGTTTACGGGTGCAGTAAGGAGATTGTTGGGCTCACGAAGTCTTTACCTGTGGGATTTTCTGTGAAATATTCGAGTACTGTGACAAGATAAAAATTGTACACTAAAAGCTCGTTGATTCGAAATTCACGGGGGCATCTAACTAGTTTAGATTAACCGAAACTATATGTATCGAAAGAGATTAAAAAAGAGCAATATTCGAGGAAAAAGTAATTAGGAGCACCTCGAGGTGCTGCTTTTATTTAAAAAAAATGAGTAGTACCTTAGCTATGCCAGGATATACGTAGCGTGAGCTGAGGTTCAGCTGGTTACTTTTAGGTTTCCTGGTTGTCTAGGATTAGGTGATTATTATGATTACCTAAAACGATTTCCAATCCAATTCAGTCTAATAAAATTTGATCCGGTAGCGGAAGAGGCGGCTCCGGTGCGCCAGCTGTGCGGCGTGAGGCGGCATTGCTCCTCGCTCATAAGCAGCACGGCTCTCCAGGAGCCACGCGAAACTGCTCAAACTCGGCCATTGTAGCTCACGCGACAAAACAAATCGGTTATTATTCTCCTCTCTATCTTTGTAAAAGCGATCGCCATTGGTCGACCTTCGAGACCTCTAACGTGCCGGAAATTGCCTTCTTTCCCATTCTCGAAAATGAAGAACAGCCGGGCGTGACCGCGTCCTTCTGTTGACAATCAAGGTCGTACCGGCGATTCATCCTTTTCACTCGTGTCGTCATCGTCCACGGCAGGTTCGTCCTCGCCAAAGACTTGGGTGATAATTTCATCCGTGACGGCCCCGCAGTTAGCGGCGCAGTTGTCTACATTGATGTAGTCGCCGACGTCCGTATACCCGACCAATGCACGCGCATGAACAAGAACAGTACTCCACCTCCTGAAGACGCCATACAAATTTACTACACAATAAAGATGTTTATCCTCCTTCTCCTCCAGAAGTTCACCGGTGTCAGTGTCAGCGTCACCGTAGGCGCAGTGACGTAAACAATTCGCAATTTTTATCCACCCAGCGCCATCTTTCAACAGCGACTGCAAGATCGTTATGGCGGCGCGCAGTTCCAGTTATCCGCGACTGACTAAATTGGCGTTCGAATCGAGTTTTTAATCAACCCAGTGCCATCTTCCGAGAGCGACTGCAAGATAGTTACGGCGGCGCTCTGTTCGAATTATCCGCGGTGTACTGAATTGGCGTTTGAATTAATTAGCTTTTTAAATACGTGGCTGTACCACGCCACTTATTTCGAAATATAGGAAAATTTGAATTGACTGGTGTATTTAAGAGCTTTTACTGTATAAGGATGTCTGCAATATTAGCTCTCCAGTACCTTTGTTCAGATCATTATATTCAGTTGGCCGACACCTAAATGTCTTCTAGCGAGTGAAGCGTATGGAAGTACTCCCTGGAATGAAGTATACACTCAGGTACGGTGTCTGTTAGCCCACGATAATGAAAGGGGGCTGTGTGTGTGGTGGGGATTATTAGAGTTCTATATTTTTAAATAGACTGATACCATCGCGCACGTTTTTCTTCGCTGCGTGGCGCTTTTCCTTTGGGACATCGTCCAGAGAACGATCCCTAAAGAGTAGCAACTACACCAATATAGCATAAAGATTCTGTCTGTTGAAAATGAGGAAAATGTACCCTTTCATGTGGTAATGTTGATTGGCCTCCATAGTATTTGGAGTTCCCTCAAGGCCTGCTTCCACAATGATGTGGACGCGAGTTCGACACGATAGTGCTTCCGATATAGCGTAAGGAAGGTTGTTGAAGTGCAGGGTGCAAAAGACCTCGTTCCTGAATGGCTCCCAGATTGGCTACCACACCTAAAGAATTTTCATGACAAAGCCGGCCCTCTAATCATGTATCATCGGTAAATATTTTTTGGTTGTGTTTATGGTGTATTAACATGTTCAAACTGTAAATATTATTTGGTTCTGTTGTGTTGGGCGCGACATCAGAAACAGGTAATTAAAAAGCGGTCACAGAACTTTTGCAAATAAAAAATTACCAGTGGGTTAGCTCGGCTATGCTGGGTTATACGTAGTGTGAGCGAAGGTTCAGCTGGTTATTCGTAGCTTTACTCGTTTCCGAGGATTAGCTGGATTACCATGCTTGCTGCTGCTTCTGTAACACACACATGGTATACGCATTATGTGACACATAGACATTTATCAATCGGAACCGGCGCAGCGTCACCAATTGCCTCAGAGCTAAGCTGATTTCACAGGCGCACGCCGGTGTTGCCGCGATGCACGAGCCATCTGCTGCACACCCAGCCACCTCTCACATGATCATCAAGCGGACTGGGCCGCAACGTGCGGAACAAAAGTTCCGGGCGCCGGGCAGCCAGCGCCGGGCAGCTGGCTGCCCGGCGCTGGCAGCCAGCAGCGTCCTGTGCGCGGTGTGACGTCACTGCTCCTCGCGCATCTGCAGCACGGCTCTCCAGCAGCCACGCAAAACTGCTCAACCTCGGCTGGTGTAGCTCTCGCTACGAAAGTTGGGAGATCATTGGAGTACTACTGTGCAGACCTGCTTACAGATTCAATGGGATCGCACACGTGTTTTTATTCATGTACTTTTTACAGCGGCGGTCATTTTCTACGGACTACAACAACAACAACGACACTGCTTTTTAGGCAAAACTGGGCTTTTAAGGCTTTCCCCTTAGTATTATTACGTAACCCAGACCTGCGGCCGCAAAAACAATAAGTGGCGAAGGGAAGGGCAGGCTCATACGGTTGATTTGGCCCTACGAAACCAACCGTCTAGCTGGCAAGAAGCGGCGGCATTGGAAACGAAAATGAAGAAACGTTCAAAAAGCGCGAAGCTGAAAACACAGGACAAAGAGAAACACAGAACAAGGCTTCCTCTCAACAGAAGCTTAATCAGGAGAAACGAAGGAAATATTGCCTCCCAGTGACCAGAGAACGCATGCGTCGCAATGAGACAAGGGCAACCAAAATAAAAACAAATACAACTACTGCAAAATGTGCGACTGACAAGCTGCCAATAGAGGCAATCTCTTTCGCGCATAAGGAGATAGCAGCCTGATTGAAACAATTGTCACCTCTCTGGCTTATCTGGAACCCTTTGGCTATCTCCCTACTCATTTGGTGCGCATGCTGAAGCAAACTTTTTGTTGCAAGAAATCCCGGGCCACGTCCAGTAACGTTAAACCGGGGGAGGGGCGTAGCACGCAGTGTATAAGTGTATTCTTGGTGCCTTTGGTGTTTTTGCCTACGCAGATGAAACCTTTGGGAGGTAGAGGTATACAGGTTTTCCATAAAAGTATCTTGTCTTTGAAACGCGAAGCTCTCTAGCACGAGGCGTAAACGCCTATCCCGGTGTTTTTTCAGAACGCGCTACGTTCTAGCACGAGGCTTAGACGAGTTTCTCGATGTTTTAGTACCGTGACGACATGACATGACGATTACGACAATGATTACGACAACAACGACCTCAGAAGATGCCAACAGCCCCATCCGCTAAGGGGTCTTTGCCCCCTTAAAATCGGCCTGCAACCATGCCGGTACCATACGAGCTGCAATGCATCGCGGGATGGGACGATAACAGCGGTGTTTAAGGTCAATTCCTAATATCTAAGGCTCACTTTTATGCACGTGCAGGTTTCTGCAACGTGCTCCTTGCAGCATGAAAGGGAAAGCACATACACATCGCCAAGATTGCACTGAGCAAACCTTGTTTCATGTTTGACAGTCCACACATTCGTGCCGCCTTAATGATCACGGGACACCTTCCTCTCACCCAAAGAACTCACTCTGCAAGTCTAGTTAGTAGAATAAAAAGGAACCTTCACATCGTAGCTCAAACTAACCTTTTTTTCTACGCATGTAACATTTTGTGCACGATTGAGATTACTGCTGGCTTCTTATTTATACCTTAGAATAATGAAGGGCTATTATAGTCATGCTTTCTTCTTTTCAGTTCTACCAGCAAGGTTCTGGCAACAATTTTGCTGAGTTTATTAAAATTTTGGACGTGCGTGTCTGCATCTGTCTCCAGTCGGAGGCTTGTGCCCTCGTCAGGGATTCGTGCGGTGAACGGTATCTTTTCCTGATACCTCGGTAATATGCAAGTGTGGCCGAGTGTTCCCTGGGGACCGACGCGGGTTCTTCGGGGTCGGAATCGTTGGGTTCTTGGTTTTTAGTATAGCCTCAGGGTACCCTGTCCCGCCTCTATGTTCCCTTCTATTCCCGAGTGCGTTGGGGCCCACAGCATCCGGTGCTGGTTATTAGGTTGCTGCTCAGGGTGTTGGTGTACGCCCCTTTTAGCCTCTAGCAGTACACGGAGTGCGCGTTGATTTACTCTTCCGTACAGAAAATGTTTACAGCCCTCTTGCTGGTCGGACATAAGAAGTTGAAAACGACTGAACGAGAAAAGGAGGATGACGACGGTTATGACACGGCCGCTCGATGGAAACTAGGTCCGGCCTGCCCATTCACGCGCCGCCAATGGGCAGGCGCGTGACAACGGAGTTGTCAGTTGCCGCCGCTACTTTCGGCGGGGGCGCCACACATCGGTGACGGCTCCCGCGGCCCTCGCTTCGGGGCGCCTACGGAATATCAACGGTTATCGTTCCTTTAAACGTCGTTCACTCGCGTTCTAACACACGTATCAGGGAAATAATAATACCACAATTTACGGCAAAGATATGTCTTCAATGCCTAAGAATTTCATCTGTTTGATAGCGGTAATTCTTGTTCATGGTTTAAAAAGACGAGTGCGATGCGGCCGCTCCCGCAACCCATGCAGTTCCCGCCATGTTCGGGAATATGACTGTACAACATGTTGCATCGCTAATTCGGTTTAAACACTGCCGCCCGTTTGTGCTGGAATATAAAACTCCATTACTGCTGCCATTCACCATGCTAATTGCAGGACAATTTTAAAACGGCCATGTTTTAACTTTGCCAAACACAGGCTCAGCAGCCCCATCTCGTGTTTGAATTCAGGCACGTTAATTTTACTCCGAGCCAAATGTCCCCAAATGCCGTGAAATTGTAGGTCACATTTATTAGTAAACCGGTTATTTACTCGTTAAACAGGGACGTAAAATCCTTAGATGCACTGCGTACCTGATTGCTTTGCGTGAGAGAACACCTGTGTACTATCGGTATTGTGTTTGTGATTTGCTTTCTTCTTTCCATATTTCGTTTGAATCGTGGTTTGATTTCGCGTGTGCGGTCGAGTTTTCCGTATGTGTGAAATCTGATGTGGGAAGTCTGATAGGCCGCTTGGGTGGATATTCATAGTTTTAATAAAAACTGCTTGGCAGTAAGAATTTCTGTATTTTTGCGTGATTCTATGTTGTCTAGCATTTACGCTGCTTGTCGTTTTTTTTAATGAACAACACCGAATTAGCTCAGCTTCCAGTTTTAATAATCTGTACATGTTAACTCCAGGAGGGTGGAACCGGAATTAACGCGGGCAAGCAATACGGTTGGAAGGATTAATGCGGTTGGCAGCATCGCGCGTCGGCGACGGGCGAGGGCTTGGAAGCGAAGTGTACGGTTGCCGTTTGTACTGGCGGTGGGGTGCCACGTATCGGCACAGACTCCGGTTTGGGTGCGAAAAGCAGCAGCGGTGGGAGTGTTGAAGTTCGCGCGAGCGCTTTGAGCTTTTCGTTTCGCAGAATTTCATGCACCGAGCGTGTAATATAGCGTACTAGTGTGCTCCTTGCTATGAAATGCTCAAGGCGTGTGCTCAAGGCGTGTGCGTCGGCATCTCAAGTACGCAATCGATGGCAAGTGAGCACAATGGTTGCAGAAAATGAAACGATCGAACGTTCAATTTTGGGCCTAACTGTGAATGAAGAAAGAGATCAACCGCACTTACCGACAGAGGCAGACCCAATCCTGTACGCTCTCACGGACATGCAATCATGCGGCCAACGTAATTTTGAGACTCGAGAATACCAGACTTCGTTCGATCTGACAGGCTTTTTCGATAACACCAGGAGAAATGCCGCCGCCTTAAAATGAAAGCAAACAGACTAAACGAAAAACTACAAAAACTGCAAGAACGCTGCGACCAATTCCGCGAACAAGTGAAGAAGTTCGAGGAGGATCGCGCTGTTCAGGCAGCTTGACACAGCGGACAAATTTGTAAGCTCCTTTCAAAGACCGTATTCCCACACCTCGCAGACTGTCCGCTGATGTGGTGCGCCAGCAACAGGGAACCGTACCACTGTCACGAGCTGTGCGAAATGTTCTTGAAAGAGCTATTGAGGCCGCTAGCTCTTTGGGGAATGTACTGCAGCTTTCGCGAAAACATTTCTTGCCAAAGGTTTCCCGCTTGTAAAACTGACTGCCGGTAAACCGTAGGTTAAGAGGACTTACATATTTTCTGACATACCCAATAAATCCCATTTTAAATGTATTATATTTACCTTTTTATGTTCCAGCGATTTAATGCAGTTTAATTTACCTTCCAGCTGTATATTACGTTGTGCGACTAGTGCAACTAAAAGAACGACTGCCGCTGTTTTACACAATTCCAAGTGCATCCTGTACTCATTTCCGTGTTTTGGTTCCCATGTGAATAGTGTTCTTGTTGCAATAAATCAGTTCATAGTTGCGTTCGCTCTGTCCACTTCATTCCCATGTCCTTCATCATTTTGTGTACCCTGTAACCTAACGCACAGTGTAACAATATTTCCAAAGCAAATGAACCAATGGACCCTAAAACGTATTAAGATTAGTCCAGTTTTCTTTGAAAACGCAGTTAAAGCAAGGTGTGAAAATATTCATTCACATTTCTCAAACGCGCATTGAGAAATGGCCGTGTACGACACCGCATGAAACGTTTATGTGATTTTCACGTACGCGCAGGTTATAAGCTGTTACGTAATAAACATAAATGCGGTTGCTCAGACTAGCTTGCCACGCCAAATAATATTCCTGAAAGCTTTGGGAAATTCTTTAGAAAGAAATCCGCCTATTGCGCTCGACGTTAGCAATGCGCCACCTGCAAACGTCGCATGCGGTGCGCTAAAAGGAAAATAAATGCAGCGCTGTGCCTACTTCGGAAATACTAGTTAGTCCGTGACGCCTATATTGTGAGTTTCCGCGTCACGTATCACCGCATTTTGTAATAAATTATGAAGATGCAGACGATCGGCCGTCGGTGCAGTCATGAACAACTTACACCGCATTGAAACCGTGACCGCGGCCGGCAGCCGCTGCTCTTCTTTCACCGATGATTAGCGCCACGACTGACGCTGCGGCGGAAAGGGAAACTAACGCCGTCACCGGCGGAGAGCCGCGTTCGGCAGGCCGGACCTAGTTTCCATCGAGCGGCCGTGGTTATGAAATGACAGAACCGCGCATGAGGTTCTGTCATCACAATTTAAGCATGCAAAGAAAAAAGTACTGTCACTTTTATGTTAATAGCGTATATGCGGGGCCAACGAAGATATTTGATCAGGCCTCTCTGTCGTAGTTAGAGAGACAAGCAGAAAACGATGCAGTAGGAAAATAATTGTGAAGATGATAATTACGGAAATAATTTAATGGAAACGTTATGCTAATGATGATGAGAGGACGCAGCCATACCGTCGGCATTGATTAAAACTGATATCTGTGAGTGGACACCAATGTGCCCCGTCTGACAGACATTTTCAATGCATCAACAGATCTCAACGAATACTGAACCAAATCAAATTGGAAACTTAGTTCTCAATACTAGAATGTAGCACTGGACACACTCCTGCTGTCGGTGCTGAGCCAGCAGTAATCTGCTGAAATTGGCAGCCAACATACAATTTTTATGAATACTGCGGCAACTACAAAGCACATACCCCATTAAAAAGGCCAGGAGCATTAAAAGTGAAGCAATTGATGGCGCTCGCTGCACAGAGTTAGTGCAGGGCGTTCATAGGGGATGGGAGCGTCACCTTGTTGGCCTTGCCAAAGCCAGAACGTCTTTCGGTACGGACTTTTTAAACATCCACCCATGTACCTATTGTAATCCACCTCAAAGACAGTGTTTTCAACTTGTTCCTTTACAAGAGCTATCTTTAACTCTCAGTATTTTTACTCAGCTTGTTTACATTCTAAATATGTATTGCTTTCTTGCATCATTAAAAATACCACAACCACCACTCTCATCATCATCATCATCACTACTGGTGCGTTCGAAAAGGGGGGGGGGGGCGGCGGGTTCTGATCTGAAGGGGTTCCCCATAGCACAACAAAAACATTGTTAAAAGCGTTCCAAGTTTTTGTTCGGTAAGGTTCAAGAAATGATGTCGGTGCGCCCCTTTTCTTAGGCCCATTCATAGTTCGCGAGCGATAGAAATACCTGACGGTATTTGAGAACGCACGGTACGTATACTGTTTACTGAGGCCTTCCTGATGCCCATAACGGTCCTGGAGCTCCCTCCTTGTCAGGTAGACAGAGCCCGTCGGCTCGAGCTTAACTGAGGCAACGGCAGCCACTGTTCACTCCTTCTAACATTGCCCTTTAAACTGGCCTTCAAGACAAAATGCAACATCGTTCAGTTCAAAAGACAGACAGAGAGAGAGAATAGAATTCAATGGTACTGGTGAAGTTGGCCTGGCAAACGCACCTAGGTTGCTACACCAGATGTATCAGAAGAAACGAAATTGATACAGTAATGGTGATTCTTATGATGACAATGATGCGCTCAATAATGAAGGCTTATCTAAAAATCTGCAGGAATTTCAAAATTGTCTACTAATGCGTAGTATTCCAATGCCACTTGTCGTGAGTGGGAATTCCGTACTGTCTATTTTTATGGGTTTTTTTTCTAAATCCTGTCACACGAATTATGTTCATTTACGCTATCATAACTATTACAGATGGAACTTCCGTGAAATCTGCATTATTGTGGAAATGCAAGGCCTTATTAAGTTAGCCATTTTCAGTAATTGTTTTATATTTTTCTTTTTTTCGAGTCTCAAAATTTTGTTAAACCAATTATCTCTACTTACGCTACTATAACGATTAATTTTCGAAATTCGCAATATTGTGGAAATGCAGGGGAAATTCACATATTGCAAGTTTTTATATATTTTTTTATTTTCCACTAGACTGTTCGACTAATTATCTCCATTTAAGCTATTATAACAACTAAAGGTGGATATTTCACAGCATCGGCAATATTGTGCGAAAGAGGGTATTATACGGTTTGCCGTTTTCCATATTGTTTTTATATTTGCTGATTTCAAATTTTTCAAAATTTTGTTAGAACAATTATCTTTATTTATTCTATTATTGGGATTACAGGTTGAACTTCCGCAAAATCTGCCTTATTGTGGAAAAGGCAGGACAATACACGGTTCGCAATTTCATGTAATTTTTGTTGTTTCCCGTCTTTTTTTGGCATTTCAAAACTTCGTTCGACCAATTATCTCCATTTCCGATACGTAACGATTACAGGTGGAACCGGTGGATGAAGCCGCGGTGCGCTCCCACGTTGGGACGGAAAGGCGAAGCTTCACCGCTGCATCATGGGCTTTCTGGACAGCCTATACCTGACGTGAAGGCTCGGAGCTTCGTATCGCAGAGCTCCACGTTCCTTCGGGGCAGCTGTTCGGGCCTCTCTGTACCGAGAGCAATCCCCAGCGCATGTGTTCTAAATTGCTTCTCTGTCCACGTCTCCGGCAGTCTGGTCTAAACCCGTCTGAATTGATGGAGCGAAGTAAAGCCAAGTTTTCGTAGGATCCTGTCTGAAGCATGCGCAGTCTGTTAGCCTGTGGACTGTTTAGTTAAACGCGGGCGGAGGGGAGAGTAGAATCTCCTGTGATGGTAGTAGTGCTTAGTTGCCTCATAAAACGTGTAAAAAACGTCTGGGAACTCGAGAAGCCTAGGTTCAAGAAAACCTCGACTCGCATTCGCTTTCGCGCGGTGGATTAATGCGCGCACTTTGACGTGTGCGATGTCGTTGAGGTTGGGGAGAGAATCGAGCTGGGAGTCGAGATGTCCTGGGAACCACGTGATAGCACGTGGATGGAGTACTCTACCGTGGAGGATTCTATATGATTCTTCGGCAACGGAGCCAGAGGCAAATGCTGTTACCACCGCCCTCGAATAAGTGAAGATTTGAGTTCTCTCTTCGTCTAGGAGAGGCATAGAGGTCGCTGCATGCTCCGCACTAGCCGGGGTGGAGCCTCTGATAGTGACAGCACAAGTGACATGGCTTTCGAGATTGACTACCGATGCGACGAAGCTGGATGTGCGCCCATAGTGAGCCGGATCCACGATGCTGACCGTGTGAGGGGAGTCCTTAATTGTCCCGAGCAGTACCACAGCCCGTGCTCTGCGTCTAGCGGCATGGTGTTGCGGGTGTACGTTTTTAGGAAAAGGAGCAACCATGATGTTGTCTGTTAGGTTGTCCGACATAGCACATTTACGTTCCCCACGCGCTAAATCGCGCCTTTCGTGTGTGCTATTTTTGTATAGATACGGTGGTTATGTTTATTATGTGCAGTACCTGCTGGTTTGCAGGCTTTGTTCGCACCGCCCGGCTCATTTGTGAATAATTAAATTTGTGTTTTCCAAAATAAATTATTAGTTGGAAGTGAGCGCTTGTCCGTGTAGCCACTCTTCGTCCTTCATCTTGTTAGTTACGCTGTAAGCAAAGAATTTAATGTAGTATCAACTCGCCCAAAAACTCACGTTAGTTTGTAAGGAGTCTTATATATCGTTTGTTCGGTCTGGGTGGCGGTCCTCGCAAGGGAACTCCAAAATCATGCGCGGAAACATGTACCGTATGTGACAGTAAGGGTAGCGAAACGGCAATTGCGCGGGGAAGATACGGTATATGTTTATTGCGTGTATGCGCGTGTTTGTAGCGACAAATGTTGAAATAATAAAATTAACAAAACGTTATCAATATTTTTCTGAACCCGATTTTGCTGAAGCCGGCAAGGGGGGTTGAAAAACTACGACACAACTTGGACATTCATCGGAAGTCGGAAAATTTCAAAGTGCGAGGTTTTTTATATAACCCGCGAACACGACGCCGGTAAAAAGTGCGGGGCACTGCGTGTCCACGATTATCCGGAGAGACAGAAGAATCTGGTGAACCGCATGAAGACAGAAGCCACCGCTAGAGGTTTGCAGGACTGAGGAGAACTAGCGCCTCGGACCGGCACGGACCAGCTCCCAGCCAGTCTCTGGAGGAAATAAATGTTTAATCCATTCATTGCAAAATATTGACCAGGCGGCGAAAGAGTTGCTTGCCGTGTTGAAAACTGAACAAAAGCACGGGAACACTCGGCCGGGTAACGCAAACCTCAAGGAACCGCCGTCTCCTCTTCTCATGTCGACATGGAGAGCACCATGCCAAAACACAGCATCAATCCGAATGCCGCAAGAATGGCAAAGGAGAGCGCGTAAATCATGCAGTCTGACGAGTACTCCTCCTTGGCAGTAGTATCATCACTCCCTTTCCCTCCCCCATCTTTTCCTTTCCCGTCATCGCGGTCTTCTTTCTCCTGTATGGATGTAGTCCCTCTTCTCGTGGTGGTCGCCGGTGGCGGTGGAGCAGTTTTCTTCACCGTGAGTTTAGTCTCTTCTTTCTTGGATGTCGATGAAGTCAGTGGAGGATTCGTGGACGTCGGCAGGTTGATGTCGGGTGGTATTTGCACGGTGACGGTCACAAAATTGGACAGCTGCAAGATAAAATAGGAAAAAAGTCCTGCACCATCATACATTTGACGTTCGTGTTTATTCCCTCGACACAGCACGTGTTTTCCAAAACAATTGCTGCAAAGTCGGTTCGTCTGCAAAGTTTCCTTGTGCAGTTGATATCAATGGTAAAGCGTCAATTTGTGGTTATTTAAATTCCCAGGAAACTTATTTACTCAGTTCCACAGAAATAAATGGAAACAGACGTAACTACGTGGTCAAAGACAATTGAGTCAGTATCCTAGCACAAGGTTCGCACTCACACAATATTGGACAAAAGCCAAAGCAACTTCAACCACTTCATTCAGACAACGAGGTCATTAAATGGCCGAAGAGTCAGTCAATAAAGTTTATGAATGGCACAATGAATTAGTACGTAAGTACTGCAAAGTCATTGACAAGAAAAATGTGCACGCACCCTGAGGCCTAGCACTAAGCTACATAACCACAAAGCTATATAACCACATTAGTAGAGGTGCATGAAACAACGATTTAAAAGCAGCAATTCATGCTACGTTTTTATACATGCGCATTACAAAAAAAGAAAGATTGATTTTGCTCCGGTAAATGGCAAAAAATACTCTAAATGAGACCTACTTGAGTAGCCAGAAAGACTCATCATTGCATAGTGTCAATTTTTAACACCATTGGCTTCAGCGAAGTGTGCATAAACAGGGTGCATTTGTTGAGCCCGCTTAAACTAAACGCAGTAAAACAACTTCGCCACCTAAAACTTTGATATTCAGCTATGACCTATATCTCGGCTAAAACATCGGAATAAATATCTATATGTTTCCCTGTGACCAAGACATGTTGCCACTTGTGTGGTAACGGGAACGGTTGAAGATCGCAAATACAACAGGCATGTGAATGAAGTGTTGATGCGAGATTCCGCAGCCAAGACTACGACGATGGAGCGCTACCCAGCACGCGCCATAATCACTAAATCGCGTGCGATTGGGTTGTTCTAGCAGCTAGAGCACTTCATGGTTAAGACCGTTGTTAAGCTTTGATTGTGATTGAGTGATTGATTGTTGTTTTTAACGCACTGACGAAATGCACGCGATGAGGGGCGCCATGAGTGGACGGCTCCGGATTTATTGTGACCACCTGGGGACAATTAGCGTGCGTAGAAATATCATACACACAGGACTCTTTGCTTTTCGCCTCCACCAAAAACGCGGCCGCCGCGGCCGGGAATCGCATCCGCGTAGTCTGTGCTCAGCAGCGAAACGCCTTAGCCACTGAGCCACCGAGGGCGGTCGTTCTTCAACCTCATTTCTGGTATTCGTAAATCTTAAGTAAAGCCTAAAGTCACTTGCAAACGAGCATTTCCAGTACGCGCCATACCTGCTAGCACTACTCACGCAATGTCCAAGCTCGTTAATACATCAACGTGTCTTACACTTGTTGAGGAACCCGCAATCGTAAAAGTGGCTAATTCGGCCCCGAATCCAGCTTTAATTACTCAGCTGTTGTTTTGAGACCAACCCTAAAATTTTGTTCTCGACATTCGTGAGTTTTATAAAGAAACGGTAGTTTCATATCTGAACGGTCTTGGAAGATAATTAAAAACTTTCAACAAAAGCTTTTACGCCCTTTAACCCGTTAAGGGTGTATTATCTAACAGAACGAAACGTTATTAAGCATTTAGGTCTTGATGGATAGCAATGTACTCCGCAATCTCGAGTTTCTGGGTACTGCACTTTCAGCTGGTCTTTCTTTACCAAATTGGCCTGATTCACTTCCCTGGAAACGCTTTTTTCAGAACTCTGCTCGCCTCTTTACATGTTCCTCTTGACGACATTGTAAAACAGCTCTGAGGTCATTGGCATGGGTACCGTTCGCAAGCAAACCGTCAACTGGATATATCGACAGGCTGAACACATATTGACCAAACCGTAAATATCTATGACTTGGTCCAATCCAAGTTAGCACAATTGGGGGTTTCATTTGAGGAAAAAGTTGTAGAAGAGTTTTTAAACATGTCTACCAGTTCCCTATATCAGCAAAAACGTTTTGGTATCCCAAGGGGCCTGCGAGATCTTAAATTTCTGATAAACAGATGATATCATTTTTCACTACCAAAGAGGCCTGGATTGCAATAATGAGCATCTCTGAGATACGATGCGATAATCATCATGCGCTCTGAAAATTTCAAGTGCAATTCGGGTTAGCACCACTAGAGGTTTTATTTGAGGAAATACTGTAGAAGAGGTTTTATACATATCTACGGGTTCCTTGTATCAGCGAAAATGTTTTGGGTATCCGAAGGGGCCTGCGAGATGATGGACTTCTCATAAAAGCACGATAGCCATTTTCCAATGCCAAGGAGGCCTGGATTCAAACAATGTAGCCTCTTTGAGATCCAACGCCATAATGATCATGTGCTTCCGAAATTTCAAGCCTCAAGGGGCAGCATATAAGGCTTGGCCCTAAATCCACATCCTAGCCAGTTTTTATTTCTTTAGGAGTGTAATTTCGACAGATCTATCCGCTCAGATCTAACAAATCTATCCGCTCAGGTGTAAAAAAAAGCATTGGCACGGGTAATGTTTGTTAGCGAAAGTCTATTGAATGTATCAACAGACTAAAGGAATTTTGAAGAGTCCGTAAAAACACCCAATTCCTCCCAAATTTGGGGAGACCGCCAGGGGGCCTACCTGAACAGACGTGCTCCGGATGGGCTCCCGACTCATCGATCTCAAACTCTGGATTTCGACCACGCAGCGAGCAGTGAGTGAAATCAATCGACTTCCCGCCGGAACGCGATCACATTGATACCTGCCAAACACCCGGGCATCGATTTTTCATCAAAGTATCGCCTTCTGAAGACCCCAGGTGGCTAGGCCTATTTGGAACAACTGACGACTACGGGAGCGATCGCAGCGCTGCCGGCCCACAGCACGGACTGGCACCCTGCTGCCTGCCGTACTCGGGCTAAGCCTAAGCATGGCCGACATGGAGCCCAGCGAAACCGCCCGAGAGGACACCAACCATGAAGACAATCAATGCACAGACGAAATGGAAACGAACGCCTCACCCCTCTCCGAAGGCGAAAGAGACGACACCGAAGACGACGACGGGGGAGATTGGTTCACCGTGGCCCGCAAACGCCGACAACCCGCCCGTCAGTCAGCGATGGCAACAACCATGACCGCGGGTTCTGCGCGCTCCAGCCACCAGGAACAGGCACGAAAACCGCGACTTCCCCCGCTTCCCACGTCGGATTACAAGGTCGTCTTGCGTCCCCGAGAGGGTCTGAACTTCGGAAAGTGGCAAAGCCACCACGTCGCTCAAGCAGTAGGCCAATCGGCCCGCATCATCGCAACCGAATTTCAGGCACTTACGCTGAGAATTCGAGACGATCAGAATATAGCCATGGCCAGCACGCCAAACGAAGAGCTGGCGGACAGCATCCGGCCAATAAAGTCCATTCAACTAGGCGATAAGATGTATCAAGTGATCGCGTACGTAGCAGCCCCCGACGAGTCATGCAAGAGTGTTGTCACCGGCATCGACAGTGGAACTCATTCCGACGAACTGATGGCCAATTTACGCTCCCCGAGAGTACCCATACTTTACGCACGCATGCTGGGAAAGTCCAAGGCCGCTTTGATCACCTTCGACGGTCTGGAAGTCCAGAGAGCAATTTATTATTACGGAGGAGAACTTCGATGTAGGCCCTACCGCCCACTATGCCAGATATGCAGCCTCTGCCTCAAGACGGGACACAGAGCGGACGTCTGCCCCACGCCGGAGAAAACCCGATGCGCAAGGTGCAGACACGAAAACCGACAGGAGGCCCACGACTGCCAACCAAAATGTGTGTTGTGTGGAGACGCACACCCGGCCATGGACCCCACCTGCCCAGCCAGACAGCGCAAGCCGTATAACAAGTCACGCCTGCTCCAAAACGCCAGAAATATCACCAACTATAATGACAGCGGCGCCACGACTAACGGCTACCGTCGTCCCCAACAGCCAATGTCATCGCAAGTTGCTAAGACGGCTAGCGCAGAACAAGGACAATCACCCCGACAATCTCTGAGAAAAAGAGACAAATCCAGATACAAATCCAGGGACAAGTCCAGGGACAAGTCCAGGTCCAGATCACAAAGCTTCCCCCGCGCGAAGACACCCAGGCATGATGGGAATGAGCCAGCCCCAAGCGGCCACGAACTGAAACTCAGCTCACCAACCCAGGCATTGGAGACAGCGAAGACCAGAGGGACTACTGTCACGGGCGGACCCGAAACGCAAGCGCCGAAGGTAAGCTGGGCTGAGCGGCTTTCCATCCCTCCTCCCTCACATACCCACATACCCACCTTTCCCCCACTCCCTACAACACCGACGCGCAACTCACCCACAGATCAGCTCCCTGCTAAGAGCAACTTCGCCACTACTGCGCAGGTACGATAAATGATCGACGACAAAGCCCGAACACTTAGACATGAGATGAGAACATTGGTCGACGAAGTGGCACGCTCGCTAAGAGAGGAATTGCATCAACTTAAGGGCGAGCCGCAACAAGATAGGCAACGGTTCAAAAACAATATGCAACATGACAGAGAGCAACTGAAACAAGAACTTCAACAATACAGGCAGGAGTTTCAGGAAGAACTCAAAAATACCATCCAATCTATGTTCGTAGATCTCGCCAAAGAACTTAAGCAATAGCGACGAGACGAAAAGCAAACAATCCCCTACGCCAGCACCAATAGTCGCAGCCGGACGAACACGCTGGATACACGTGAGGATACCCGAGTACACCCATACACACGCCCTCACCCTCAAACTAGCATGCAATAAACCATGCCTACACATAAAAAGGAAGTACAGACAGAACCGTTCCGACTCTGGCAGTGGAACTGTCGCAGTTATAGACAGAAACGCGGAGGTCTCACGCAATTCATACAGGCACAAGCACACATACCGGATATATTGGCATTACAAGAAACATATGTGGAACCAAAATTACAAGGTTACACCAGTTTCGTCTACACAGGCTCCCACAACACTCCTATTAAAGCGGCGACACTGGTTTCAAACAAATTACCGGTAATAGACCACACGCTCAGCACCGAACGTCTACCGCACATGCTGACTGAAATCTTACGTGCGGATAGGAATAAGTCCAGCTTCTTTGTACTCAACGTCTATAGTGCGCCCAAAGAACGGACAGACTCTTTTGAACGACTTTTCAAATATGCTCTAAAGGAAGCAAAGGAAAGGCTAATTATTTTAGGAGACTTTATTGCAGCCCATCCTACATGGGGTTATCAGACACAAAACCCAAAGGGCCGGCGGCTAGCTCTAACGATTGCACAGCAAGGCTTGACCATCCTAACTGACCCCACACAGCCGACAAGGGTGGGCAAAAGTGTGAGTCCCTGCCCGGACCTGACACTCGTCAAAGATATAAGGTACCAGGGATGGCGCAACCTAGGCGAGACCCTAGGCAGTGACCATAATATTATGGAAGCTGAACTTACTGCAGCGCGAACGAAAATCAAAGAGCGCAAAGTAAAAAATTGGCCGCGTATCTGCTCCTTTCGTTGCAAATGCCATCAAAAGACGATAGTCTTTATCGGCTTTTGCGAAGTAAATGCCTCCCTTCGCTTCACCGCTCACCTCTCATGTTGTTCCTCTTGCGTCGCGCTCCTCCCAAGGTAAATACGCCAAAGGTTTGCTTAAATCATTTTAAATTTCCCGCGTTCCACTGCTACAAACCGGGTGTCTCGATGCGAACGCTGCCGTACGGCGAAGACGCGCGTTAATTGAGGAGCCCTACTTCAACGTTTATAGAACCGCGTTTCCCTACTCCACGTGCGTTGCAAGCAGAACGTGGAACCTATCTAGTGGAACCTTGCGTAACTGTTGCCGGTTGATTTCTTAAAATGGCGCCAGAAGCTATGCTGGCGCGGGCGACAGCAGGCGACGGCGGAGTGAATTCTTTTTCTGCAGTTTATGAAGTATTTAATTTCGCAAAAGTCAAGCATGTTTGATTTATCATAAAGGAACACTGTAAATATCACTTCTGTATTGACCTGTTGTCTCATATTTGCTTAATGTCTTGTTCTTCTTCCACAATGTTGATAAGTATGAACATTACACCGGACATAGACGGGTAGATTTAGCTGTGACTGTATAAGACTATTGCGCAGGCATTGTTTTGCTTTGGCCGGGTGGCTGAATCGAGTCACAGACAGACAGACGGACAGACATACAGACATACAGACAGACCAACATTTCTGGGTTTAAGTAGCCCAAGAAAGACTATCGTCTTTAAAATAACCGACTGGGACAAATTCCGGGAACTGCGGGAGCTCCAACGTGATAACGAGACCGGCGAAGATGAAACAAATGGAGTAACTCTTCAGGAATCGGTCCGTCAGCTCCAAACAGACATAAACGAAACAACCAAAGTCATAGACACGTCCCCAGAGCACCTGGATGTAGACCGGCACTTGATTCACCTCTGGGATGCCCGAAACAGCCTGAAAAACGATGGCGAAGGCAAAAACATAACAGAAAGCTCAAGCAGCGAATAGCCGCAATAACAGCACAAGCAGAAAATTACGCAATGGTACTGACCAGAAATAATTGGAAAAACTTCTGCGATCGCATGCAGGGATCCCTCGGCACGGCTAAAACGTGGGCGCTGCTTAGAACCCTTATTGATCCCAATCAAACCAAAAGCAACGATCAGCAAAACTCTCCAAAAGGGTCTGAGACAGACACCCGGGGACGAAGCAGCCATTATCGAGAAGCTAAGGATCACCTACTTAGGCGCTGGCGCCACTCCGTCCTACAAAGACTATCCACACGCGGAGACCACGGAATTAGACAGGGACATAACAGAGCAAGACGTCAGAGCGGCACTCCACCGGATAACAAGAAACACTGCGCCGGGGGCAGACGGCATACAATATCGTCTTCTAAAAAATCTTGACGACAAGTCAATACAAGAACTAACCGCCTATTATCAATACCACTGGCAGGAGGGAACGCTACCACAAGAGTTGCGCCACGCCGATATAACCATGATACCGAAACCGGGCAAACCACCGTCCCTAAAACAACTGCGGCCCATCTCTCTCACGTCGTGCGTGGGAAAGTTATTTGAGTCTATCGTCTTAGCCAGACTGCAACCACACCTAGACGAACACGCGCCACTGCCGCACACAATGTTTGGGTTTCGGCCGGGGTTGTCCACACAGGACGTACTAATACAAATTAAAGAAGAAGTTATTGATAGAATTAACAGCACACAAACGAAAGCCATACTAGTTTTAGATCTTAAGTGCGCTTTCGTCAATGTGGCCCACGATCTTATACTCGACAACCTCGCAGGAACCAAGTGTGGCCGAAAAACATACAACTACGTACGAGCATTCCTCAAATATCGCACAGCAACAATAGGGGTGGGAAACATTCGCTCAGACACCATCTCTCTAGCAGGAAAAGGCACGCCACAAGGGTTAGTTCTTTCTCCGATGCTGTTTAACTTAGCAATGAGCCGACTGCCACCCCTTCTAGATGCCATTCCAGGAATCAGACACGCGCTGTACACGAATGATATTACCATCTTGGCCACCAGCGGCTCTGATGGAGAAATACAAGACGTGTTACAGGAAGCAGCAAATGCCACCCAACAGTATGCAAGGGCAGGGGGACTAACCTGCAGCCCACAAAAATCAGAACTGCTCATAGTCAGAAAAGGCCGGGAAAACTGACCCACCGCCCGACATTACGGTCACTGTCGAAGGCGAGCCAGTTAACAGAGTAGGCAGGCTACGGTTGCTAGGGCTGCATGTGCAAACGAAGGCGAAGGCCACGTACACCTTGGGACTACTGAAAAAACAAATTAATCAAATAATCAACATGATCCGAAGGATAACCAACCGCCGCGACAGCCTTAAAGAAGCGGACGTAATACGGATAGTGAAGGCTCTGATCATGAGCCGCATAACCTATCATGTACCTTACCTCCGACTTACCCAGGCAGAGACTAAGCAGCTGGACACCCTAATCACACCGCCGTAAAGGCGCGACAGGCATCCCTGTTTACGCCTCAACGAACCTGTTATTACGATTGGGCCTACATAATACCACGATGGAATTAATCGAAGCACAAAAAATCAGTCAATTAGAAAGATTGAAACGCATCCCAACAGGGAGACACGTCCTCCGACAACTAGGGTACTCGACGTCTGAACTTGCCCCTCGCGAACTCAAACCAATACCCCCGGAAGTTAGAGCGAGAATAACAGTATCACCCATACCCAGGAATATGCATCAGGAACATCATGCCGGCAGGCGTGCCGCGCGGGCTAAGGCCTTGCATCGCATATACGGCAATAACCCCGACACCCTCTATACGGATGCAGCAGACTATCCAGCCATAAATGCCAAGGTGGCAGCGATAGCCGACTGGAGGGGCGAGGCGGTAACGTCAGCCACCATACGCACCGGGAACAGCACAGAAGCGGAAGAGTGTGGAATAGCACTGGCTATCAGCACTCGCCCTTCAGGGAACCCAATAAATATTATATCCGACTCACAAGAGGCATGCCAAAATTATGCGCAAGGACATATCACCCCGACCGCCTATCACATCCTGCAACGAAACCGACTGATTCCACCGGTCCGTCTAATCTGGACACCTGGACATGCATGTTTCCCTGGCAATGAACGCGTTCATGCGGTAGCCCGAGCCTCACTCTCCGGGCGCCAGTGGAAGACCAACCCAAACCAGACAAGACAGAAAGTATCCCACTCACATACACACATATACTACAACACTACAGACTCTCCTGCAGGACACTTGCTCCGCACACGCGCAACTCACCCGTGAGGAAGCCGCTGCATGGCGCCAGATACAATGTAACACGTTTCCTAACCTCTCGCTCCGGCACAAATTCTACCCTACCATGTACCCAGACAGATGCCCATCCTGTGGGGGACACCCGAACCTGTACCATTCCACATGGGAATGCCCCATACCCCCAACCCAATTGCCTATACTCATTCCCTCCCCCTCCGATGGGAAGCCGTTCTTTCTTGCTCAGCCTTGGACGACCAGCGCGGACTAATCGACCGGGCAAGACGGATCGCAGCAGCAAATGGGGCCCTGGACTAAGGGAACCACCCTCTGAGGGCTAGATAGCCTGCTTTATAATAAAGTTTTCTACTGCTACTCCCAAATTTGGGCTCGCCCAATGGGTGTTGACTAGGCAGAAACTTCAAGCTATGTTTAGGATATTTAGTAACCTAAATACATCAGAAAAGGGCAGCCAGGTATCTTTATCGTTCGAAGGAGATTAGAAAATCATTCAGGAAAGTTAAGCCTTTTCGGTCACTTAGCAGCGTATATAAAAAAATTTCTTCCATTTTGAATTTCAAGTCTCTAGAGTGTTGGAAGCTTGGCTGGACGTTGGTATAACCTTCCATACCTTTCTGCTAAGTTAGAGATGTAAATGCAAATAGTTCCGTAGCCTGTTTTAAAGGCGTCTTATTGTGAAATCCTTAAAATTTTTCATGATGTCAATGGAACTGAAACTGGGCGCTAGTTGGTAAAGATTCCTAGCTTACAACGCGAAAATACTGTATAAAAAGGGAAAGGCGCCGATGCGCTCGTCCTGTCGACTTTCTTACATTTGTCTACAGCCTTTTTGCCTGTGTTGAGTTTTGCGCTTTTGTATGGGTGACATTTGTAAGTAAAAATTACTCCGTATATCCCGGACGTATACAGAAGAATCCGTAAAAACACCAGGCTAACACAAAAGTCTACATTTGCATCTTAGTGGTTTGTTATTTGTATGGGTAGCATTCGTATGGATTAACATTTGGCAGAAGAAAACCAAATCGATATCGATATATGGCGGAGAGATAATCACAAACTTTTGAAAACACATTTGAGCCTCGTTTACTTCTTTCGGTGTAAACACTCCTAAAGTGTAACCTTAGTGCGCTACTATGTATACAGCTTGATCGGAATGTGGTCCCTAAATACAACGTCTCTAGCTGCATCAGCTCCGACTGGGCATTGATGAATCTCTGAGACATTTATTCAGTCGGGCAATTGCATCTTCAGATAGAGACGAAACATTTTCATTACGCGATACCGCTGACAGTAAATAGCACCTTCTGGTTGCAATGCGCGCTGACTATGCGAAGACTGAAACATTAACAGTTCCATGGCTGGCTCTAGTAAAAGGTTCTCTACGTAGGGCACATTTGCCTAGATTTGATGATGACGATGATGATATAATAGCTGGTGTTTTTCGGCGCAAGGCCAACTTTGGGCAAATTTCACGAAATAGGATTTCTCTAAATTTAAACAAAATATCCAGTCTGGGCAGAAACAGAGGTGCTAATAGAGATGCACTTTAAATAAGGGAATTGAAACAACACCAATTTTGGTCGGTGCACGTACCATTGAATAAATGTTCGTGGATGATTTGGTGCAAATGGAGAAGTGCAGTTCTATCAAGTTTTTTCCGGCAGTGATGGCCTCCTTCAGTAGAGCGTAGGGCACGGCCACTTCGACCTCCTGTTCCGTGAGAGCGGGCTGGGGCGTCAGCGATCCGTTCACCACGTCATACTTGGCGTCCACCAGAGGAGCGTTCTGGAACTCCAGGTCTAATTCGTCTGTGTCGATGGCACCGCGAAGCTCCAAGGCTGCAGCTGTGGGAGCAAATAAATTGCAGAAAAGCCGCCCGCATCTTCCCACGGGGGAAACTCGAGTAAATGCGTCGCATCTACTCGAGTCAAGCAAAGCGTCACGTCAAGCGAAAGCCAAGCAAAGACGCCCTTGACTGAATTCCGAACGCGCGCTCCGCCGCTTATATACGTTGAGGGGACTGCGTATGCCGGTCCCAGTCGACGACGTTGGCGTACTTGTAAAGCGGCGTGGACTCTAGGTGTTTGAGCCAAGCGCGAATGTTGCTTCGCCGGAGAACGGCATAGCGGTTATATGCGCAGCGCGCCCGAAGGAGAGGAAACCGCGGAAGAGAGAGTACTGCACATGCGCCGGCCCCAGCGCGTCTGCCGCGGCTATACGCAACGTGCCGCGGCTATGATGCAACACAATCCAACACAATCCACTTTAATCCAATCCAATCCAAATCCAATCCAATCTAAGCTAAGCCAATCCAATCCAAGCCAATCCAATCGAATCCAATCCAATGCCCCTCGGGAGAGAGTGTTCGAATCCAATCCAATGCCCCTCACGAGAGAGTGTTCGCTATCGCCTCGACTCGACGCGCATGCGCAGTGAGCGTACGGACTACGGACGCCAACGCGGGTGACATCGTGAGTTACTGAAATGCTCTGCATTTAAAAGCAAGTAGCAGGAATTTAAAATGACAGACGACCAATTATTGTGGAGTATTGGTTCTCTATTCCAAATACAAGGGCATCACTAACAACACCTTCAACTGAAACGGTTTCCCTGATAGGGCCATAGAACGCTTGAAAGCGGAACTTTCAGAGCTGCTACCCATGAGCACGCTGCCAGAAAAAATGCTACCAACCATGACAGTAAGCCCAGCGATAACACTTTTAGGGTCACGTGACGTGAAATTATGCATTCAAAAACTTTCCCAAGCTAAAACAACAGGAAAGTGCACTCTTCAAACCCCCTTATGCTGATCCTGAACGACGCGTTGAAACCCAATTTGCTATTTGCATACGTACGGTAGTGTCCGCTACCATGGAAGTTTCAGACTTCTGAAAGTTTAGTGCAAAATTAAAACTATTTCCAGATATTTATTTTGAAATTTATTGTGGTTACCCTCTAAATCAAAAGCTGCCTTTTTTATGAGCCAGAGGATGTGCACTCATCCAAAATCGTTTCTGTCCCGTTAAATTTTTCCGAGAAACGTTTCGCCGCAATAATGCAATGTTTACCCCGGCGGTTGCTCAAAGACATGATTTGGCGCGAAGGACATAGCATTTCGTCATCCATGATCGTCATTCTTAAAAAATAACATAAACCTTCATGTCCCTATGAGGTTTGGAGAGGATGTTATTTTCACTCCCCCAATATTCACGTTTGTAAGTGTAGGGCATTGATTCAACTTGGCCTGACAGACAGTAGTAGCCGATCCGGCAGGAATCCCTCATCGCGATGTCAAATCCTTGGTACGTAGGCAAGGAATAATTCAAACTTTAAAAATGTCGTACAATGCGCAGTTATTCCGGACAGCCAGCAGTTTGCAGATGGTTAAATAGTTAGTACTTGCGTAGTGTCATGCTAGATTTCCAGCGCTCCAATTAAGCGCATGCTTTGTCTTTTGTATGTGGAACGACTCTAGCACTCTATTCTTTTGCAAGCGTAAGAACGTTCCAGGTTGCGGTGCAAAAGATACAAGGGAAGGCACATCGATTGCCCCCATCGTCAAATTGGCGACTATCCCCGAAACGGGTGCACCCATCGCCGCTCCTTGAAGTGGCTTTGATGGGAACTTCAGCTACGACCCGGCCCTCTGTCAGAATGTAACGAGGATCAGACTCGTGAGTGCCGCGTGACAGGTGCAAGCGACGCCACGTGAGAAGAACAGGTGTAGGCTGAGAAGAGCTTTGACTATGTGCGGAAGTCACCGCATGAATGGTGACCATCCTGTCGCAGTAGTTCGCGTCACAAGACGAAAAAACCCACGCGGAGAAAGATACGCTAACACGAGTGATACACGATCCGGAGCCTTCAGAAAACACAAGCAAACTTAACTTCTCGGGGGATTTTCCCAGGACCGTTTATACAAGCAACCGTTGAGCAGCGCATAGCGCAAACTCGGTCTCTGATACTTAAAAGTGCACACCACGTTGTTAAAATGCAAAACTTATTTTCCACCATAATAAAAACGGGCCGCCACCGACCTGTGCCGTCATAGCCGTGGTTTCCCCCACAGGTCCATTGGAAGGTGACAGTCGGTCGGCCGTCGGCGCTCCATTTCGTCTTCGGTGTCGCCCTCAAGTCTTTGATTCGCGCAGGCGGAACATCATCCTCGTACAGATCCGCTTCAACTCTAAATGCAATTATGTCCAGATCCAAAGTGAAATTCCCTGTGGGCCGCCCAGAGAAGACATGCTGTCGAAGAGCGGGCCCTACATGGCGAGGCCTTGCCTTTCTCCCGTGCACCAGTTCTCCCATCACCCCGGTTCCTGAAAAATGATGTCGCTTTGTTATTCGCCTGATAAAATCCCATATGCTCGCCACGATGCCCTCACAGCCCTCTTTTCAACTCCTACGTGCTCAATGTTCTTGACGTGCAAGTACCTTGGCCATTCTGAAACCCTATCACTGTCCGCGCACCACGCTATTAAAGCAGAACTCTTTGCGGCAAGGCAAAAGGCAAATCCAGCGGTCCCGTGTACGCAGAAATTTCGTCCGGAGCGACCCGACGCGCATGCGCAAAAAAAAACCCAGGTTGGAGATGCGTTATACGTGAGAGAAGGGAGACTGGCTGGGTTTTTAGATGACGTAGCTACGCTAGCGCATCTACCGACACTGGCAAGTGGGATCAGAGCTCCTGAGGGAACGAAAAAGACTCCCTCTCGTAGCATTGCGAGGAAGGTCCAGTTTCAACGTGGCGATAGAACACACCTGCAGCACGTTACATCGAAATGGGTAGCAGACGCGTCACACAAAAACACCGGCGGCACGTTACAGGTTCACTTGTTAACCATGTTAACGATTTGCATGCGTGCATTTTTTGTACAATAGAATGTTCGCAGTTATCCAAGCGGAATAAGAACGGATATTCAGTGGTTTGGTCCATATTCGCGATAAAACTCCGCAACTTGGGGTGATTGCTACCGAGAAGACTGCGCAACAACGTGTGCTTATCCCCTGAGAGAAACATACTCGGTGCTGCGACATTACGGCAGCTATTTCCATCGGTTAACAACTAGCTTATTTGCATCTGCGCTGTGTGCAACTGGGGCATTATATGGTTAATGTCGATCAAAAACGGCAAACAATGCTTACATCATATTTTTGCGTCTTTATCGTGAACCAACTTTCCGCTATACCGCCTACAGACTTAACGATTTACTGAATGAAATGCTAGGTCATATACCGCAAGTACTAATAATAAACATCATTTTGTATTTTATCACTTATGGGAAAGCTTGTAGTGCTATGTTTATGGAAAGATTAACCGCGTTTACCGAGTTTTCTTAAGAAACTCTGCTTTAGTTCACGTCAAAGGAGGTCTGCGTGAAGACTCACGAGCCATAATGAGTTTAGGGTTTACGTTTCTTTTTTGGCATAGAACTTCCATTATAATCAAATGATAGTTTCCGAACTACAAGGACTGTTACCATCATGAGTGAGAAGGCAAATAAAGGTTTGGATGCAGAAAGTTCTGGGGAAAAATGAATGTAACTGATATTGCACAGTTTCTATATTCTAGCCACAAAAAACATAACGAGCCGTTCCTACTCATAATAAATTTTACAAGAGCCCCTAAGTTTCCAAAGGAACACCCGTACTATCGGTAACATTAGCGCTGTGCTGAGAAGCCTAGCACCCGTTGTAATAATTTTCCAAAGCTCTTCTACTGGCAAACTTTGCGTAGGGTTTTTCCCAAGATGTATCCTCGCACATTTGATTCCATCTCAATATGAGATCACTTACTACTAAACCAGGCGAGAGAGAGACTAAACATTTTTATTGTTTCTTATTAAAGAGTCCTTAGGGTGGCCTCCTCATTCCAGGAGTCCATTGGCACGGGCCGCGTCTTCTGCCCTCTCTACCAACTTGCGCTGGACGTCGAGGGAAGAGCTGGCCAAGGCGCTCTCCCAAAGCTCATAGGTGTGGAAGGGATTGGGTGGGTCAGGTGGGCTTTGTGTACAGCCGCCGACCATGTGAAAAAGTGTTCCAAACTCCCCGCAGAAGAGGCACAAATGGGGATACAGGGTGGGGGCTATGTGGTGGTTTCTGCTAGGGTGGGGGTAAGTATTAGTTTGCAGGGCACGAAGTATTCTATCGTGACCCTTGGGTAGTTGTTTGTGCGGTAGGGCGTACGTTTGTCTTTGGAGCCGATAGTGCGGTGTAATGTCATGAAACGAGACTAGAGGAAGCGGACGCAGATCTTCTTCAGGTGCTCGGCCGGTCAATTCTCGAGCTGTGAGATGGGCAATCTCGTTCCCTGAGAGTCCAATGTGCGCAGGCGCCCAGATTATCTTGGCGGGTCTTCTTAGTGGCTTCTGTTGAAGTATTTTAAGTGCAATTTTGTGTATTCTCCCGCTGGAAAAGTTGCGACAAGCCTGTTGAGAGTCAGTAATTACGGTCTCAACCTGAGTTTGGGTAAGCGCTAAGGCAATGGCCGCTTCCTCGGCGAGTAGAGGGTTGGCTCGGTCCAGTGATACGCTGGTGCGGTGCTCTTGGCCTATAATAACTGTTGCTACTGAGGCCCGCCTTCCGGGATAGAGGGCCGCGTCCGTGTACGCCACGGCAGGATGGCTTCCATACCGCTTTGAGATAGCACGGGCTCTTGCTTCTCTGCGGTCGGCGTGATGCACTGGGTGCATGTTTCGCGGTAGCACAGGTACTGTAATGTGGCGCCTGATATCATGCGGGATGTCTGTGACTTCGGGTGTTGGGTGTTGAAGCGGAATCGATAGTCCAAGTCTCGAAAGGATGGATCTGCCGGTTTCTGTAGTGCCTAATCTTGCCCTCTGATGGGATAGGTGTGCCTCTATGAGTTCATCAGCTGTATTGTTGAGTCCGAGACGAAGCAGTTTGTCTGTCGAGGTGCTGACTGGTAGGCTCAGAGCCTGCTTGTAGGCTTTTCGTATAATGGTGTCCAGTTTCTTCAATTCCGTTGTTGAGAGCAGAGCATAGGGTATTGCGTAAGTGATCCGCGAGATGACGAACGCCTGCACGAGTCGGAGTGTATCGAATTCACCCATGCCCCTTGCCTTAGTTGTTATGCGCTTGAGCATGTGTGTGACTTGCTCGGTCATGGTATCGAGCTTGTTGATTGTTATGATATTTTTCTTGTCCGCCTGAAAGGTGACGCCCAGTATCTTGATGCTTTGAGCAGGGGTGATAATGTGCCCATCTATGTGTATGGCGATGGTGGGTGTCTCTGAAGCTTTCTGTTTAGTTGGAGACACGAGCAATAGTTCGCATTTTTGAGGGGCGCAGCTCAGCCCGCATGACCTTGCGTAGCCATTTACTACGTCCGCTGCTTCCTGTAGGCGCTCCTCCATTGCTCCCACTGAACCCGTGGTGGACCAGATGGTAATGTCGTCCGCGTAGAGACCATGATTTATACCCTGAATAGAATTAAGTAGTGCAGGGAGTCCTATGAGAGCAATGTTAAAGAGGAGGGGAGATAGTACAGCCCCCTGGGGAGTTCCACGTCCTCCTATTGAAAAGGGGTCCGTGGTGTGGTCCCCTACTTTGAGTATGGCTTTCCGATCTGTGAGGAAAGACTTGACATACTGGTAGGTCTTGACTCCGCAGTCCAGGGTGTTCAGCTTCTCCAGGATGGCCGTGTGTTTTACATTATCGAAAGCGCCCTTTAAATCCAGTGCCAATATAGCCGTCGGAGAATTACGAGTTGCGGGTCTCATTGCTTCTTCTTTGAGCTGGAGCAGTATATCCTGCGTTGATAAATGGGGTCGGAAGCCCACCATTTCTGGTGGCAGTTTTCCCGTGTCTTCGAGGAAGGATTGAAGTCTTTTGAGGATGATATGCTCCAGGAGTTTTCCCATGCACGAAGTAAGAGATATGGGCCGGAGGTTCTCTATACTGGGTGGTTTTCCTGGTTTCGGGATCAGCCGAACTTCCGCGGTCTTCCAGTCCTCAGGTATTGTTCCTTCCTTCCAGATATTATTGAAGTAATTGGTAAGCTCCAAGAGCGACGGGTCGTCAAGGTTAACAAGCATCCTATTAGAAATGTGGTCCATTCCTGGAGCTGTGTGTCTTCTCAAAGTCTGTATCCAGGCGAAACAAAAAAGCAAAAACAAGTCACGCAACCAACTTTTTAATCTTTTTGTGCATCGAATTAATTCCAACGAAGTAAAGGGTCGTGGCACCAAATTCAGCAATTTAGTAATGAAGGCATTGAGATTTCGCCAGAATCGCACTCTGATAGGTTTCGGTTGGCTCACAAAGGCGTCCGTATTCACCTTGCGATAGAAGTTCGATTGGATCGAGGATTTCATATGGGCTGAGCATGAAGATGCGCGTTTAAAATTCTAAAGCCAGTCCAGATACCCAAGGCTGCCGTGATAGTGCGTGCTCCTCTTTCTCTCTCTCTGTCTCTCATCACATTTCTCCAGTACAGCCGAAGTCGCCCGGTAGGTTTTAGCCATGGTCACGATAACCGACCATAGCGGCCGAATTTCCTCGCCTGACCCCGATTGGTCCAGTCAGCTGACCGGCTTTGTAGCTTATCACCGACACGTTCCGGAAGGCACGCTTTCTTCCCGCACCATTTGTTACCACAATGTTAACATAGATGTTTTCTTTTAAAGCAAATCTTCACTACTTTCTTCGAGCGATTTCGTGACAGATGCGCAAATGGCCTCTTGACCGTAGACACATTCCCGGCGTCACACCCCTCGAAGTGCATCGCGTGATTCACAGGGCCCGCTTTTGGCGCCTGCGGGCGCCCACAGCGGTCGCCACCGCCGCTGTGGCCGAGGCAGCCGACCACCCCAAGAAGTCTCCCATGCATACGGCGCTATGTAATTCCGGGCAACGTGACTCGTATCACGCCCCGCGAAGATAACGGTGCATTCACCATGAATGAACGCCGCGTTCGCCCGCCTTTTTTCTGTGAGCGTTGCACGAAACAGAACGGCTTTCAGACGTGGTCGGCAATACAGCTAAATCAAAGGTTAAGAAACCGAAACCAAGACTCAACCAGACTAATCCAAGCTTTTGCTTTGCATATCCAAGGTTATCGGAGCTAAGCCGCAGCCATTTGTTGTGTAGGTCGGGAGCTTGAGGCGCATGCTGTCTTTATTCTTCACCGTCGTATTCCTGCAGGCAAGTCTTCCGGAACGCATTCGCATTACAACTCTCCAGTTGCCGCTGAACCCGATTCTAGCTCCAGCCGGGCGCTCGCATTTGGCATCGCCAATCATCGTTTCTGGTTAGCGGTGATGACGTCATCTCGGGAACGCTTGATTAGTGCGGCCGCGATAGAACCGCTTGAGGACAACGGGAGCTGTGAAGGCCTTCTGCCCACCGAAAATTGCCCAATGAGTATAACAACACTGCCGCGTTCAAGATTTTCAGCATTGCGGGTTGAGAACGCTACGATAGCGGCGCTGGTTGGAATCCCAGTTAGAATCTAAGCACGGTCGGCCGCCCATCCAGTATGAATGCGCCATTACACATTCGCTCCAGTATGGGTGGAACGTCCCCGGAACGAACGCGTGCATCCGCAGTCGGGTCCCGGTAGGTGTCACCGCTAACGTAGCGTACGCTATGCGACATGCTAAAACTCTCTAATAACGAATTTTGGTCCGGCTCTGTACAACTCTCATCGAACTACCTTGATTCTGCTCACAACCCTGGCTTGTTTACACCACGCTGCAGCGACTTGCTGCGCGGAGTTACAATCATGCAGTGCTCAACAGTGATCGGTATAGCGTTACTGTGCTATACCGATATCCTTATCTGCCGGAAACACGCGTGTGCCCTTTCTTTCAGGCGATGCTAACTAGACCTTCAGCAAAGTGCGAGGATATTCCTTTCCTTTCCTTAATTCCTTTACTTCATTCAGGAAGACTAAAAAAAGTTCTTCCTTATCTTCGCATGGGCGCAAAACAAAGGACGGGCTTCGGTGGCTCATGGTGTAAGGCATATTGTACTGCTGAGCGCAAGGACGCACGTTCGCTTCACGGCGACCACTTTTCAGGTGGAGCGAAAAGAAAAAACGCACATGTATCGAAATATCGGCCCACGCTGAAGATTCCCAGATGGTGAAAAGTATTCTCGAGCTTTCAACTACACCTCGCCTAGAACCCAGGTGTAGCTTCGACGCGTAAAACCGCCAAAACTACGGAAACCAGAGGTGGCCTAAAAGTGAGCTCTGTGGTTGCTCGTCATCGGAATTATGTTAGCAGCGCTCGCAACAATTCATCATGCGACCGAAAACACCTTGCATGTCACATTTCATCTTTTGCCCGCTCGGCTTCGCCCGTTCACGCAGCTGAGTCGGCACACGAACTGCATCAGGTTATTCGCCAGCGAAATAAAACAGCCACTTGAGAGGTGCAGGAAGAAACAGCTCGTCTTCCCTTCGACCCCGCAACACACTCTCTCTCTCCTTCGATTGGTAGTTGGCTGTCCAATTTATTTATAGGTTTCGTCTGGTTTAGCTTCTATTAATTTGTCGGATAGTTTTGGCATTGCAGTTCGGTTACTATTCCAAACGATCTGTAGGTGCAGTTACTGGATTCGTTGCCTTAATAATTGCTTTGAAATTTAATACTACTTTACTGGTTACATTTTCACTATTGGTCTGAGTTAGCGTCACAACAATTTAGCTTATTTCTAGAGCGAAACAACGCTGTATGTTTCAAGGTGATTCATCGCATCGCTAGTGACCTCCAACCCCCGGCGCGGAAGCTGCTTTTTTTATCGCTTCGATCACACGGATCAGCGCCGACTGGGCGATCTGTGCATGCGTGTCAGCGCAACTGGACCACGTGACTATTGAGAATGTAACGACTGCCTTGTCGGACGCGGGTTCGATTCCCGGCCGCGGCGGCCGCTTTTCTGATAGAAACAAAAAGCAAAAACCCGCGTGTGTTCGAGGATTCGGTGCCTCTTAAGGATCCTCAGGTTCCCAAAATTGATCCGGAGCACTCCACTACGGAGCCCTTCATCGCCTGAGTAGCGTCGGCGCGCTAAACCCGCAATCAATCAAGTGAACGACTGCTTTGTCGCCGCTCGGACCGTCAGGCTATCCATCGGTGGCCCACCGGCTAGACTGTCTGTGCGTGCCTTTCAGCGTAAGCGAAAGGCGGATTCCAATCGTGCAGTAAATATTGCTATCCAGCGGCCTGCGAAAGCTTCAGCACAGACAAACTTTCCCCGGACACCGTGTGCATAGCTTCAGCATTCGCTCATCATAACTAGGCTTAGATGTGTTAAGCCTAAGGCATTTACTTGGTTAAGATTGGATCTCTCCCATGTTTATGTTCATTTGGCCTCGTCTGAACACTGTTAGGCCACTTTGCTTTCGTTTCATTACTTAGGGTTACTTCACATGGCCTGGCGCGATGAGTATTTCTAATCATCAGACATGAGAGGCAATTCACTCGTAGTGAACCAATAAGATAAGTGCGTTGTGTTTACCTTCTATTTGCCAAGACCACAGATGGTATGGCTGTGGGATGGGATCGCTCGTCATGATAGTTCTGGGCGAGCCGTTGGAGGATACACAAAGCTGGTATCTGCCCGGACCACGAAACTTCGTGAACTGCCCCGTGTAAACACCGTCAAACGGGACCTGGTCGACACCTTGAGAGCAAAAAATCTCATTAAATCATGCCCTCTTCAAAAACGGATTTGAACACTGTGCGATTGGACGCAAATTTCACACACATGCAGAGTCAAGAACACTTACAATAAAAAAGTGCAGTTCCACATATTGTGAAATGTGCTGGAACACCACAGCAGTGGCTCCCTTGTGTCGGTTTGAACGTCAACGGGCGCCGCTGGTCGAATAACGGCGGCGCCGTCGTTGCGCAAATCATGAAGTTCGTTCACGGGAATCGGCATCTAAACGTCAGCCTCCTTCTCCTAACGAAAGCGAGAGGAACCCGTTCTGCGCGACCATTCAGCCCTGTTACGGTTGGCATGGGAAGCGATTTCTGCGAGGCCAACGGAGGCTCTGGGAACCTGCTCCCACCGCTGTGTGGCGCACAACCTTCAGCAGCAGACGGTCGAACAGGCTTGAACTGCATCACGCCCACTGTTATTATCGAAAAAAAGCGCCTATGGCCTCACGCACGGTGTAAAACACTAGGAATAGGCCCTAGGCTTATTTTGTGTGTACGCGCTTAGTACTCTTGGGGTGTAGACGAACTCTACAATTATTCTCTTCTGCGTCTTCCTCTACCCTCCCTGCTACCTGCGTCTGCCTCACCATGCGGACGCTGGCATATGTTTCATTCACATTTATAGATTGCCTAATAACATAAGTATTGATGTTTTTGCCACCTCTGTGCCATTATGACGTCATACCCTCGTACTGAAACGTTCGGTATGTACGGAATTATGGGAATACGGAGTTCATACAGATTATGCCGTCCCCAAGCACACCGAAAGTAGATGTTAGTATAAAAAACAGGACTCACATTAGTGTGCGCTATAAAAACGTTTGGCACAGGTTTCGTGTTTCTATCACCAACAATACGCAGAATGATCCTCCGTATGTTTTCCGTATACTCCGTATATATGGAATTCATACGGACAATGATTTGGCGGTTCTAGTAAACTTACAGACATAAAATCGGTGTCAAATGTTTGGATAAGTATGCACTATTTTGTTCACGTGTGTTTCTCAAAAATATTCCGTGTTTTATTGCGTCTTTGTGTTCTTGTAGGAAAGTTTTCCGTATTCCCATATTTCCATATGTACGGAACTTTTCAGGAGGGTCATTAATACATAAGCTATAAACACTACCCTACTAATTCGCTGCCACCAAGTAAATTGAATTCTGGCATCAGCTGTTATGTTCTACCAGAGTCCTGCAGTGCTTTTTTTAGGTCGATGATGATGATGACTGGTTTTTTTTTTGCGCGCGGCCTAATAATGGAAAACTATGGTTCTAAATAACACCGTCTGTCTGATTTTATCTCACCATTATTTATTTTTTAGTAACCTGGGTGCCTTTGTAGTCCAGGTTTTATGCATTTATTTTCACATGCCATTTTTGTGTAATCATTTTAATTATATTTCGTTACAACGGCCTCTTTTGTAAGACACCTCGGTGACTTTCAAAAAATGCATGGCCATTCCGCCCTTGCAAGGTGGTTGGTCAGCAAAGCTGCGTAACTGTGATCAGACATGCTGGTAGGAGGGCTTCATTCATCCCTTGCTTATTAATTAACGAGCATCATTCATCCCTTGCTAATTAACATCACGGCACAATTGTGGTCACTATAATTTACACTGCGTAATATCCTAAAGAATGAAAGTTTCTCTGACAGCTTCAGGTTTATACATGACCGCCGCTGCGTTGTTTGTTGGCTTGGGTCAGTGAGGCATTCCAAGCCGATCTTCAGCACGAACAACATGAACCAAAAAGAAATTGGTGGCATTACTGCTCATTTCGCCACAAATATTGTCGAAAGATAATAGTCTTTTGCTGCCCCTGCCACATAAATACATCCACTCTACCCCGCCCATTTTTATGCTCTTACCTCTCCTGTTTGGTTTGTCTCCCGACACACACGTCAGAAGCTGGCTGAAGTCAATTCCATTTTCGCGTGTTACATAGCTCGTGCACAATCTAATGAAAACTTTCGTTACTAAAGAACCTGAAGAGCCACAACACGTTCATACCCGTCGAATGTTCTCAATGTATTTTCGGGGTAAATATCAGTTTCAACGCTTCAACGCGTCTTTTTTTCCTTAATTCCTACCAGAAAAAACAATCAGCCATGTATTTTTAATTAAAAGAACAATAAAATACTATTTATTTATTTATGTTCTGCCTCAAATACACCTTAATATGTTCTTTTTGCTGAGCGATCTTGACACCATGACGTGTTTTGGGATTTGGTGGGTTTGGAAAAGTTTTGCCTATATAACCTTTCCCAACATTCCATTCTAACTTTTTGTCAAGCGGCTTAATCGAAGGACGGGCCGACAGACAAAGAGACTGAAATTCTTTTCTTTGGGCTGCCCCAGAAAAACTATCGTTTTAGGTGTGAAGCACCTTAGGGGATCGGGTTGCCGGCGTATCATATCGTATCATGAAGTCACGGTGGATAAAGTTGTGAAACGATGGTCAGGAAACTCGTATATGATAGATAAAACCGGTTCAAATTTACGTAACAGCATTTAAACGAATTTAAAATACAGGAAAAATCAGGATTTAATTGCGTTATGCCATAAATTCCTTAAATTCCATCTAAGAATTGGTTTCAACGCTGAAAAGCAACGCGAATGTGCTTAAACCTGCGTTTGAACGCTGCATAGAATTGCGCCGGATCACGCAGGACAACCTTTTCTTCCGTCTTCTAAACCTGCATCTGACTCACCGGTCACATCCCCACCGGGCTCGTGTGCTGCTAAACTGAAGGGACCGCCGGTGCCACCACCCGCTTCCTCCAATGCTATACCCTCACCGTGCTTGATTGAGAAGAGCCGTCACTCGTTCGATCTCCGGCTCACGATGCTTGAACGCTCGCAGCGTAAGCAGCAGCGCATTTCCCAGGAATTGCAACAGCAAATTAGGTCTCTTACGAAAACACTCCAAACAACCACCACCTCTCTTACCTCCCAACTTACGCAGCTCAATGAGCCCCCTTGCCACGTTCACCACAGCTCCCTCTACCACCCAATTCATGCCTTTGGTAGACTTAGTCGAAATCCCGTCCACCGCAACGCCGACTCGACTGGTTCAGCTTGAAACCTCCATCCTCAAAGTTCTTGCCTCGCTGAATGCCCAATTCGAGCAACTCAAGTCCTTTGGTTCCATTGCTACTTTTTCACAAGAATCAATCTTCTCGGCTAAGAAAAGGGACCGCGTTTCTACATCCACCTTTACATAGATGACCAGTGCTGAGCGTCTGGCGGTGGTGTAGCGGAACTGGCGAAACTTACGCAATAAGACTTCTCTCCATCAGTACCTCCTTAATAACCACTTTTTGCCTCATTTTATTCTGACACAAGAGGCCCGGGCCACGCCTAGGATCCCAGCTTACCGCACCTATCATGCCGGTACGCGCACCACGCTGAGTGTTGCGACATTCTCGTGGAACCACTCGACATACCCTGTACCCTTCTCAAAGATGTTTTCAGCGTGGTCTACTATCATCCTCCTTCTGAAATCACAGCCCTCCTCTTTTTCTACAGCCCCCTCAATACCTTCCTCTTTTTTAAGCGTGCAAGGCAAGATCCTGCACTCACTTCCGTCCACCACCAATTGGCTCCTTTGGGGTGACTTGAATGCCCCTCACACTATTTAGGGCTACCCACCGACCCTCAAATCCGGCCACTTTCCCCAATGTCTTGTCCAGGAGCGCCACCTAGCCGTTATTAATACTTCTGGCTTCCCTACTAGAACCCGCACTACCTCACAGCGGCCCACGACACACGACCTTTCTTTCACTCGGGGGCCCCTTTCAGTTCAGTTGCCGGTCTCAGCAGGAATCCTCCTCAGCGACCACTTCCTGATTCACCTTTCCATCTCCGTTTCCCACATCCCGCAGGTTCTCACCGTCACTAATATTGACTGGGAGGCCTTCCGCACGGCTCTGGCCTCTCACCCCTTTGAGTCGCATGACGACTGGACGTAGGGCATTGCCACGGCCCTTTCGAGCAGCAGTCGCTGTGCTCACATCCGTCACCCAGTGCATGACCCTGACCCTCACGTTCTCCGTTTTTGGGGCCGTGATAAACGACTGCAGCGCTCATTTCGCTCCCAACCCAAAAATACTGAGCTCACTACCAGAATCACTGCTCCGCGAGACGAGATAGTTGCCCACTGCGCTTCTCCCGAACGTTCGCGATGGATTGCTCTCTGCGACAATCTTGACACTGCTTTGCACTCATGATCGACATGGTCTCTTTTTAAATCCTTCAAAGGCACAATGCCCACGCTTGCTCCCACTTTAGCTAAAGCTCGTGCTGTAGGAACAGCCTCCGACCTCTTTAACCAACTAGCCTCTTTATCTACCCTCCCCTCTTACTCCTTGCTATGTAGACTACTCGGGTGAACCTAATTCTTTCACTCTCCAGGAGGTCGAGGTGGCCCTGGTTGCAAATGCCAGGCGTTCTGCTCTGGGGGAAGACACCATCGCACTCACGGCTCTCCACAAGCGCCCCGATAATGCGAAAGAGTTCTTCCCACAGATTTTTAATCAAGCCTGGCACAGCAAATCCCTACTTAGCTCCTGGACTTCTTCCTTTATTAACATGACTCCCAAACCTGCAAAACCTCCTTCCATCGCTAACCTTCGACCTATACCCTTCACGTCATGCATTGGTAAGACCCTTGAGCGTATGGCTCTGACTCACCTCCCTCAATTTCTCAAAAAGAAGGACTTCTTCTGTAATTTCCTCATCGAATTCTGTCGCCGTGTCTGTGCTCAGGATGTCTTATGCCTCTCCAGCACACCTTTCTATCTTCCACCCCCACCCAAATCCACGCTCTGGTGACCGCCGATTTCCAGAAAGCCTTTGACGGTGTGTGCATGACCATATCCTGTCACAACTTGCAACAATGTCCTGCGGCTCCCGCATTTTCTCCTATCTCTGCTCCTTCCTCTCTCACCGAGTGGGTCACTTTCAAGTCGACACCCATCTGTCCGACCCCCACCACATCAGTCGAGGTACTTCTCAGGGTGCTTTTCTTCTCCCCACCCTTTTCGATGTTGCTATGACTGCTCTCGCTTTCTAACTAGCTTAAATCCCTGATCTTGATCACATCCTTTATGCCGACAACATCACCCTTTGGTGTTAGTCTGGCTATTCGGGTCACGTGCAGAGTACTCAGCAACTTGGCTTGGATCTCGTCGACTCTTTTCTCACCGCGGTTGGTCTTTCCACTGCTCCGGAAAAGTTCAAGCTTCTCCTTCTCAATCCTTCCTCTTACGAGCACGCCCACAATTCCCTCATCTCTCCATATTTCTGGTTCTACCATTCCCATCCCCACCAAATGCAAGGTTCTTGGCTTCCTAAGCATGCAGCCAAGAACATACAAGCCCTACACAGCGGCATCGCGACGTGCCACTCGGTAACCCACCTTCTGCGTCGTATGGTCACTCCACGAGCGGGTCTTCATGAAGCTAATGCCTGCAGGGTTGCTCATGGGCTGGCCCTCAAAACCTTCTTGTACTTTATCCCTTACATCTCCTTTACCAACACGCAACTCAATACCCTTCAAACCGCCCTGTTGGGACTATACACGGCCGCTCTGAACCTCCCTCTCACCACTTTTACAGATAAGCTTTTTGCCACGGCCTCTTTCATTCCCTTCGCTCTCTCCTCAATCTCCATCGAGATTCCCAGCTTTCTCCGCTTTCTCTTACACGTCATGGGCAATGGTTACTGGTTAACGCGGGTATATCTGCTATTCCCGTCTCCCCCATTGCTCAACCCAATGCAATTTCGGCGCCCAACCTTTGTATTATCCCTCTCCCCTCAAACATATCCCCTGCCCTTCATCCAGGTCGTCGTCATGCGGCTCGCAGCATCATTCTTCCCTTTTTTTGACCCATAGAATTGCTTGCACAGATGCCTTCTTGTGGCGCCTCGAGACTCGTTCGGTTACGCTCTGTGAAAACCTCACCTTGCTGAAGCATAAACCTACACTAGCAGCCCTTACCTTCACCCTCCTGAATCAATGTCTCTTGAGTTTCTCGACATTCCCATGCACTTCACTCCTTTTCTTCTCTTCTTCCCGTCCCAGAATACAGTCTTTTTTGACTCTCACGCCCCTATTATACCAAGACAAAATCGCCGACAACCTTCTGTCCTTCAACAGGAGATCTAACGAGGAGCCTTCGCTCTACTGCCATACATCGTTTTCCTTGGGTCCATGGACATTCCGGGATGGACGGCAATGAGTTGGCGCATCATTCCGCCCGAACTCTCTTTACCGGACACCGTTGATCCCCTCGCCGCGCCCTCGGAGGGCGATGGAAGGCTCTCCCTTCGCCGTACCATCAAGGAGGTCTACCTTCATCTCCGTCTACACAAACGCCTCTACACGCGTCGCGTCCTCACCCATCACTCTCCGTAACGGAAGCTCGACTCCTCCGGCACATCCAAATAAATGCCCTGATCACTCCCTGCTGCCTATTCCTGTATCGCTATAGATCCGACCCCTCTTTTCCAAACTGCTCCACTGTCTACCCTGATTTACCTCATTGCCTATTCACTGCCCGGTGGTTCAGCTCTCCGACTCGTATCCCTCCCTGTCCCTTTTGATCACCGCCTGGACCGACTGCTTTGGCTATAAAGGGAAGAAGAAAAGCGCATACTGTTCGCCCAGGCAGTCGACATGCTCGGCCTGTAGCTTCGGCCGATCAAATGTCTTTTCTACTCTAATCTACTGTATATCCCATGGAGTGACAGTACTCACCTTGTCCCCGGTCGAGAAGGGGAAGATACGAGTACTCAGCGTCCGCTGAATCGGCAAAGAGGAACCGAGCGTAGACTTCGGCGTTGATGATCCTGCAGTCACTTACATTTTTCCGCCTAATTGTGGCTTTGAAGATGGCCTGATCGAATGTGTAAATAAAGGTGTCATAGTCTAAAAGCATTTCTGCGGCGTCCTCTCCTCGATAACAGGGGTCCGACTGTCGAACAGCTCTCGACAGTTCTCCATGAACATTGAATTCGGCCACCTGAGGATACGAACAGAGAGGGCCGTAAGAAAACTAGGCTCGCTTTTTGCGATATCGGGGTAGATTACCTATTTGCCGCATGCCAGTGGCGTATTCCAGAAACGGGGTTTAAACCCACTTTCCAACCCTCCTTTAAATTCATACGCCAAACTAGTAGTAGTACTATCTAGATATTTATGGCGCGATCGCTTTAATGGCCAATGTGCACAAAGCCAATACTGTGAGTTCATTAAATCGATGTAATAAAGTATGTATTGTATGAGTATGACGTTACTAAAACACTGTATATGTGGATCCAAAGGGTACGTATTAAGAACGCATAGCCAAGTCGGAGGCACACGTATGCGTTTTGGAATTGAAAATTGCGATGTCCAAGACTGTTGAAGGAAACATCCGCTTGCAAAATCCTCGCTACGACCATTTTGACCCATTTTAATATTACCCAGTTTAACCTCTAGGTTTAATGCACGTTTCCACTGTTTGGATCCTTCAACTGCGTAAACCTCCGGCCAAATTAAACCTCTCGGCTTAACATCAGCACGCATGCGAATTAAACAAGGTAGGTTTGGCGCGTAGACCGTGCGCCACAGAAAAGCAAGCCTTGACAATTGAACCCCTTCTAAACTCGAGCGTGTTGATTCGGTAACAGTTTTCTGATAGAGTAACGACTAGGCCACCCGGGATCATTTCTACCCGTTATACCCCTCGGTCGATAAATTATTTGAATTGAGAAGATTCCATTGTATTAATCATGATAGGAGTAACAAGGAAGGGGAAGAACGTGATGTGTAAAAAGGAGAAAGGGTGTTAGGTGGCATAGCCGGCAGAAGACTAAGTCACCATTATTCCAGCATATTTGAGTCCAAAACTATTTTGCCAGAGTACTTCTGATAAAAATACAAGTTGGATTCGTTTTTACAATAGCAAACGATCCAATAAGCGTCCGATAACTCAGCCGAAGGAACGCGAGATAAAAAGCAAACGCTAAAACAAAAGAGCTCGAGATGCGCCAAGACCAAAAGAAACTAAAGGTTCGTAGGAGCTAAGATACAGGGTTTCACGTGGCATGAGAGGCAGAAGACAGGCGGACTCTGCGGCAATTACAATACGGACGAAGAACGACACGATCATACCCAAGGTGAGCGCGCTCCACGTCCTCGGGATGACGTTGGAAAGCAGCCGGTGCAACGGCGCCACAGCAGACCACCTCGTCACCAAACTCGGGACGGCCACTCGCCTCATCAAGCGGGTGGCAACGCGACACCAAGGAATGAAGGAAGCCAGCCTGCTCCGGCTGGTCCAGTCATTCGCGGTCAGCCATGTAACCTACATCGGAGCGTACCATTACTGGAAGACGCAAGAACGGAACAAGATCGATGCGGCCATCCGGAAAACGTATAAGGCGGCACTGGGACTCCTGAACAGTACCAGCACGGAGCAACTCCTGGCACTCGGAGTGCAACACGCTCGATGAAATCAGCGAGGCGCAGCGCACGGCCCAGCTCGAACATCTTACAACCACACGAACCGGTCGTATCATTCTCGCACGGCTGTGTTTCGCGGACCGTGCGGCCCGGCACGCCGACTCGAAGAAACTGCCAGAAGGTGTCCTACAGAGACTCGGGATCACTCCGGTTCCCCGGAACGTGCACCCGGAGCACAACAGAGCCCGGAGAATTGCTAGAGCCCAGGTCCGCATGGAGTTGTACGCCGGCGACACCGGCGCCCTCTTCGTGGACGCAGCGGAGTACCCCGGCAGACCCGGAGGCTGCGTCGCGGTGGCGGTGCGAGCCACCAGTGGGGAGGTGTACAGTGCTTGCAGTGTACGCGTACCGTTGGCACGGCACGCGGAAGAGACCGCAATTGCTCTGGCCCTCACGGACCCCGGATGCACGACAGGGTTGAGTGACTCCCGCTCGGCGATTGTGAATTACACGCGTAACAGCGTCGGTGCTAGTGCTGTGAATGTGCGGTGCAGTGCAGTGAACAAAGCGGTGCCGGCCACATAATTGCGGTGGTTCCCGGCGCACACGGACACACGGGAAGGCAATAACAACTATAAGGGCGGTCACCCCAGCCGAAACGAGACAGCGGACGCCGCCGCGCGCGCGCTCACCCACCGCGCGGCGGCCCCTCCCACTTCCCTCGTCTCTCCAGCGGATCGCCGGCGACCGAGCAAAGACAGCATTCACCAGGAACCTCTCGTCGAATACACCGAGATCCTGAGATGGTACCGGCAATGCCGTCGGACCAGGCCACCACCACACCCGAAGCTAGAAAGGAGGCAGTGCTCTACCGCCAGATCCAGACCAACTCGGTGATCACGCCGGCGCTGGCGGGCGACACGTGTGCCCGGATGCTTATGAGAGTGCCTTGTGCAGTGTGTGCGCGGTTACGAACGCAACTTTGACTCACATTCTGTGGGACTGTACTCGCAATCCGGCGGAGGCGGCCAGCAGGTCGAGGCAGCACTTGCCAGGCAGAAGCGGGGGTAGGCGAGAACGTGGGGTCCGAGGGGACTTCGCCGGAGACCAGCCGCGCGCCGAACCGGCGGACGCCGAACGGGCACAGCCTTACAGACGTGAGCGGCCGCCTCGGAGAGAAGGCTGGCTCCGCGGAGCCCTTGATTGCTCTCTCTGCAGGAGACTATTCAATAAAGTTGTTTCTCTCTCTCCCTCTCTCCTTAAAGACTTTGCATCGAATCAAGCGGTGCGCGTTCCATTATTAAAAGTTCCCTATTGTGCGGCTTCTTTATAGGCTTGGGGCCACATGTTATACCCTTACTGCGAAAATGACACGTCAGTGGGCCACGTCCGGCCGCTGTGCCTGTCTTACCACGCGAGACAATGGTCTGATAGTAGTGCAATGTCCTTTCGCACGTCGTTCAAACACGCCCCAATTTTCACAAAACACGTTCACTAAAACGCTTAGTATTTCTTTATCCTCCTGGGTCTTATATGACATCACTTTTATAACAGGCAGCTGCGGCAACCACGTATTGCTTATGTCGGACAAAGGCCATAACGAGAGCAAAATAAGAGCAAAAGAAAGGCCCCTGTGTTCGAGTTTTCGGCTCATATTAAAGATTCCCAGGTGGTCAAAATTTTCGGAGACCTCCTCTACAGTACCCCTCATCACCTGTGCAGCATCGGTGCATTAAAGGGTGCCTAAACAGGGTTGCACAGGTTGCGATTTTACGTGTGCAATCGCTGTAGTACTGTCCAAGGAACGTCCTGCCGCAAAAATGGTTTAAAAGCATTGAGTATGAGCCGAGTTATCGTTCAATAAAAAGGGACTGCAAGCAGGCCTGGAGCATTTACCCTCTCACCGTTCCTCCAAGGCACTGTGGAAGCTATGACGTCACTGACGACGCCCAAGACCACCTAGAGAAACACGGCTCGATCGAGATGCGCGGAGCCGCTGGCTCCGCTCGGCGTTACATTACGCTTGTTTTTTAGCAGACGACGGCCAAGCTGTACCTACTACAGCCGCATACCGCTCAGCGGGGTAAGTCGGTGGTCGGCCCGCATGGAACCGCAGTACAGCCGTGGCCCTCGCGTCGGCACGCCAGTTTCATAATAATGGAAACGAGCACTTAAAGGCCAGATAAGGTGGTTTCAAACACAACATGCTCATTAACGACAGTAGTTGAAGATTGCCACCGATGACTAGCGGCCCGCTAATGTTTGTGCATGCGGCGCTGTAATGGCTAGCTGGTTCCTTCGACATCGGAGAAAAGGTTTGGATTCGCCGCCGTTATGCAGACACCGCTTTTCGAGGCTTCTCCGACGACGATCACCTGCGCAGTCTTTCATGGAACTATCACCCCTTTCACGCATTTTGAAACTGTTTTTCTGTAACAGTCCAGCCGTGGCGGGCGGTTACAGGTTTTAGCTGCTCTTGTGTATGCTGTATCGTGCATACACTGCACAGTGGTCTGCTTGTCAACGGTGCAGGCGAATGCTTGCCGATGTCATGCATGTAGCGGCGTTCCCGGCTTCGGAGACCCTGCGTGTTTTTCTGCGTCATTCGTACCTTGTAAAGGACGCGCCATATCTACAAACTTTGCTAAGCTAAGGTGACCGATGGCGACGATCGACATTCATACATACTAAGGTATGCAGGGCTGCCGGTGCCGTAGCGCCGCTCACCGGAACCGCACTTGCGTTTCCCCAAAATTCGGGAACAGTGATTGGCTACAGCATTCAAGGGCCCTCCAATAGCGGCGCCGTACTGCAATGCTTCGTGCGTCATACAGGCTGCGTCAGAGGATTCTGCCGCACGTCAGAGTGGGGCAGCATGGCGATGACGATCGGGTTGAACGCAAGGAAAGAAGGCGATGATTATTTTTTACGTGTTTGTGGGGCCCTTGCTTTACGAAGGTCTGTAATATTTGGTATACCTGGAGGAGCACTCTAGCTTTTGCGCGAGTGAAATTGTGATGTTCAGAAGCCTATAAGGCCCGTTTAAACCTCATAGTCAATCAATTTAACCTGACATTCAATGCAGGCTTTAGCACGCCCTTGTGTACATCATGTTTACTTATTTCCCCTACAGTGTCGCCTGGTAGTAATTTAATATACGGGGAACAACCATGGGGCGAATCACAGCCGAAGTGCTGCTACAACGCGCAAAAAGCCGAATTCTACACAACTACAGTAGTACGGCTGTGAAGGAACGCCAAAGGCGGTTACCTACACTCTGCAATAATTTGCTTCATTCTTGCAAAAAATGGTCCTGTTCCTCGGATCCCGTTGTGATTTGTCAAAATTGTCGGCATTTCCCGGCATATCAACTAACGCTGAAATCCTGCCAATACACGATTTCACTTTTCCCTCCCGGGTGTAAACGCTGAGAAAGAGATAGTTATCGGGAACGCACAACAGCACTGCATGATTTGCACATCGCGGCAGATACGCCGTTGAGTTTCCGTGTTTGCCTTCGTTGCGATTTTTTTAAAGGGACGCTGCAACACTTTCGATAAATGTTTTTCCTTCGGGACTCGAGGCAATGCGGAAGCTATAGTTCTCGCCAGCACGCAGCGGAACTGCGTGATTCGCTCATCGCAGCAGATACACCTACCGTTTATGCTTTGCTTGTGCGATTTTTTAAGGTTTCTATCTAATGCATTCATTGCTGCTAATGAAGAAAAGCCCGCCAACAGCGGCTACACCGCTGTAATGACGTAAATCCGTCGGTCGACGACTACTAAGGCAGGAAAGCGAAAATTATTTGGAGCAAGTTTCTAAGTTATTTTACGCACATAGAGCAGCAATTTTTTGCTGAAATACTTTGTTAGGACTATTTGAAGTGCTAGATGCGCTTGTTTACACCGTTCCGAAAGCATTTCCGTAAAGGGAACAAATACGCCCATGATACAGCTTCGCTTGGTAACAGTCCGTGTGCGCTTCTGTTGTTTAGATCGGAAGCGCGCGGCAAAGTCACTGCGAGTGTGCGGCACCTTGGCAGGGTCGATGAAGGCGGTGTCCGGTGTGGGGTCGTCTTTGATTGCGCGGCGGCCTCCGTGGCCACTGTTACTTTTGTTCACTGTCGACGCTTGGGACAGGCTCACCACCGAGAAGAACAGCGCCAGAAACTGCATGGTTGGCATGCTTTCCCCACAAATGCAGCAATCGGCCGACGAGGCGCTGGCGTGAGACTACAAGCAAAGGAATACAAGGCCTACTTGAGAAATTCGTTCGAACAAAACCTGCTGCAATCAAATACGGACTGATGGATAGAGTAAGCATTCCGGTATTTTCCAGGTTGACTAGCTGACTATCACGGTCCCACAAAGAAGCAATTTTCAGAGCAGAATATCAAATTATAGATTTCTTTTAACGCGTTCTCAACTAATGCAACGTATGAACAGTTTGGTCCGAATCAGTGTACTCCACGGAGCTGCCGAGTGCAAGAACGTCGACCTACCGGGTAGAAACGCCATTTTATCTTGCGAAAAGATTACCTCTCACTTCATGGCAAGAAACGTCCTGATATTACCTTGAAGGTATAACTTGTTCATGAGAGGGGTACTTTTAGTTCGGGGAGGACACAAATAGGTCGTGGGAAAGTAACCTAATGCAGCCTGGAGATTTGAGGATGATAGTCACCCAAATGCATCTGCGAGTCAAGATTAGGTTGAACATACTTGGGGTCGACCATAACGCTGGCATCACTACCGCTTAATGAATCCATGCTCCAAAGCCGTCGCAGAGTGACGAGACCCCAGTAACGGTATAAAATGAGATCATCCGAAATATCCTGTGAGCTTGTGATCATTATGTGGGGGAAACGTTTCATTAGAGCTTGATTAGATCCACATGGAAGAAAAGTGACACCAGCCACCTTTTTGGGCATTCCCGCCATTGGCAAATCTTTCTGCAAGTAATAGATTACTAATTTAAACAACGCTCGATGATGGCAAAAGCCAATGGGGTCAGTAAAGTATCCACAACTTGCAACATCCAAGAAGTGAGAGCCGATTCAGCAATTGGCGCTTCAGTTCCTTGAAGGGGTTATGTTACGATATTGGATTACTCAAATGCATCATTCAGTATAGGGCGACTTCTTTTTCTTGTGATACAGGTAGCCAGGGTATTTCTACGTATATCCCTTTGCGGTTTTTCCTCATTCGACAACAAAACTTTAATGATTTCTAAGCACAAACTTCTAATATTTTGATCATGCCAGTAGAACACTCGTTCTTTAAAAGGGACAGACAACCAGTTTTTCTGTAGCCCATTTCCTCTTGCGCATCTGAAATTCAAGGTTATATATGGAGGAGTACCCACAAGGAATTTCTAAAGAAGTAGCCCGAAGTAATTTTTTTGTGACACTAAACTCAAAGTTGGGGCATAGTAGTGTCTACGCGACACTTCCGTACGTATACAAACAATTTCGTCGTTCTCCAGGTGCGATTTAAAAACTGCTTAAAGAAGTAAAAAAGACCACACCTTATTTTATGGGGAACACCTTAACGACTCGGGCTGTCGGCGTCTCCTGGCGTGTCATAGAATCACGGTACTCAACCACCGGGACACTCGTTTTCCACGCCCCCCGCTTCAACATTTCATCTCCATGGGCAAAAACGCGTACTAAAAGAACACACCGGGACACTCGCTTTCCAACACCTCGCGCTAGAACGCATGCTGCGGCGTGTGACACGAAGACCACTTACTGTCAGTATGTCGCTCAGTTAATTGCTTAAATCCGGTTCAACGGAAGAGAGGGCGCCATCGCCTGAGCAAGCGCGCAATCGCTCCTCCCACCAGCGCTTCTCCGGCGCCCAATCAGCGCGCCCCGTGTGGCAAGAGAGGGTCTTACAATCTTTGAATACACTTATACACTGCGTGCTTCACTCCTACCCGGGTTTCACGTTTGTCGAGACGGCCGGATATTTTTTTGCTTTAGTTGGGGAGAAGTTTTGAAATTCCTTTTTGTCATCTCGAGTACAGTTAAAATTACGTTGCCGCACGGCTCACTGCACGGTTGCCAGCATTCTTTCTGCAGATACGTGAGGCAGATAGACCTAAAAGTTCCGCTTTCAAACGCTATAGTGCTCTATGAACGAAACCGTTTTGGTTCATGGTGTTTCAAGTGATGCCCTTTTATTTGAAAGAGTGCGTACACTCTACAAAAATAGGTCGCCTGTCCGTCTAAGGCAGATGGAAGGTTGGTATTTCGCAAATAGCAATCTTTCGCTCAGAACACTCCATTAAAAAGAAAAAAATGAATCAAGGCTTTTCCGTCTGGTGAAGCCACATTCTTAGCTCTTATCAAATATAATAGTTCTCCACGCTAGAAATCCCAGATACAGCTGATGCGAATGTAACAATCGTGCTACATATTTTCGGCACTCACCTCAAGACAGCTGTTGCAAGAACGCTGGGTTTGTCGTCCCGGTCCCTTGTAGTTCGTGTGAAATGACTTAGGATGTCCTTGGCTAGAAAGGCAATTGGTTCCCTTCAGAAATCTTCGGTTGTTCGCTATAGATAGGGTACGCCCTCATAAAACAGCTTTTTCGGTGATTTGTGCGTCACCAGCTCCCCTTCATCTTGTTGAGTGCTTACGTTCTGATCATGATGACGATGATAATTAAGGTATTGCAGTGAAAACAACCCCTACAGTGGCACAGAAAACATCTTGAGAGCAATTTTGTTCATGACATCATTTTATATTGCATTATCTCTTATGATTTTCAGTTGTTTGTCAAAGTTTAGGTCTGTTTATTGTCATTTTTTAGTATTCGTGCCGTTAGCGGTTTTGAAATAACGTAGTGGCCAATCGCCCTGAGTAGGTGTTTTTTAATGGTTTTCGGCACCCCTACCCGGCCCCTTTTGCAATGAGATGGACCAACAGGCTACCACGTTGATCCTACAGAGACCATTCAACTGCCTAAATTACTGAAGACCAAATGATTAAAACGATCGATTACACATGAGTTCGAAAGGGTACTGATGCGAAATTTCAAAGATGAAATAGCTATGTACAAGGCATTCCTTCTATAGGGAGATACCTCCCGGTAATTTTAGCAGTAATCGTTCAGTATAACATATTTCAAACCAATCAACTAATATATTTATGATTGGGCTTTTCGCGAATTCGATAAGTTTCTTTCTGTAATATCGCGTATATCGCGAGAAGTCTTCGACAATAAAAAAGTCGGTACCCTTAGTTTCTGTGCGGCAGAAAATTTTTTTTTCTGTTTATTTAAAGGACCTAAGTTTCCGATTATTGGCTTCTGTTTATCCGTATTGAATTTTCCCAGCTTATGCAACCATTCAAATTGGTCATATCCATTTCACCTTTCCATCTTTAACTTGTTTTTCCTACCCACATCCCTTCCCTCCTATTACCCCTCCTTCGCCCTTTTTCATTGTTCTAGTCAAGTGCATATTGTAGTCGATGCAATAATTACTGTAGTTGACATTAGTGCCTGCGTTGTGTCTCTCTTTTTTGCTGTCCCAGTTTTTGCAGTTTTTTTTTTCATTCGCGGATGAATAAAACATAGTTGGCTACAAGATTAAGGGGGTAGGAACTCAAATACAAGTTTGGCTAATTAAAAAGACTGCTTTGTTGCGGTGACAATGGTACTAACCCTGTCGCAAAATTCAAACAAATAATGGAGATAATGGAGAAATCATGTGAAGCAGTGGCAACTGCCTAGCCACCTTCCGGAAGTTTTCTATGACGTCACAGAATCTTGTTTGGGCCACTGGCACCACCGGCCGGCCTGTAACATAACAAGACACATGACTGGGCAATTGTAGCGGGGCCTCTAGTTTCATTTGATCACATCACTTGAATGATAACTTGCAGTGGACCCACCAATAAAAATGTTTGTAATGATGACCCATATGACGTCACTCTTGTCTACAAGAAATCTCTTCAGCGCAAAATTCGAACGCTCTCCGAATTTTCTTCTGTCCTTCCGGTTCAAAAACTTATTTTGTTGCTTTGATGCAGCTGGGTAAGTTGCCGAAGTTCAGTTCTTTCAAATTAAGCAAAGTATTTTTTGTTGTCATCATGGCCCCTTTAAACCAAGACAACAGCCCATGTAGTTTATCCTCTACCGAAGGGACAATACCCTGAAGTCGACGCATACAGGCTTTGAAAGAATATTGCGCGTAATGCGCGATATGATCTTCCTTCCTCAAGGAGTTTGGATACAAAAAATTTCACTCCCAACGACATCACAACTCAACTTTAACTTTCGACCTCTTCAAAGCCTGTTCAAAGCCTCTTCAAAACCTCTCAGCGATCTACTGCTACTTCTACTAAAGCGGCTCAAGAACTTTTGATTATGCACATATTTGTCTTCCAAAGGGTGTCCATAGGTTGGTTGGGAATTCCTAAATCACTCAACTAGTCAAGCTATTGCGGATTTCTTAATCTTGGCGTGCTTACCAAAATTGAATTTCAGTATGTCGCAAGGTGTACGACAGGATAAACCATTTGGCGTTAAATGGCCCTTCTAGGAATAGAGCCACACAGAGGGATACTACTACAAAAGCAAAATTTCGTTCCTTCAAGAAATTGTCCAATGGATGGCAAACAATTTTTTTTGTAGCAGCGATGTCCTCCACGAATCTTCTAAGCCAGCTTTATATCCTCTCCGCACCGCCAGTTTTGAACGTTAATTGGAACGCCCTGCTGGGTGCAAGAAAGAGTCTACTGACGTTGTACGAAATTGCAACGTTGAAATATCAATGATTGCACAACGGGGTTTTATGAACAGGCCGAAAACACTTCAAAACTTTGGTGGTCGACAATGGGTGGTTGATAATATAGGGTACAGAATCTTTACCCCGTACTTAGCTAAACCTTTATTGGACGCTCGGTTTTGTGTAAGCCTAAGATGGCACGCCAAAGAGACGGTATAATTTCAAGATGTAATGAAGCGCCTCGCTTCCTCTTGCTTCAATACATTGTGTGCTGAATTATTGCAGCTGCGTAGGTTTACAAGTGAGCGGCGTTCTTGCATAGTACATCCTCCGAACACACGCACATTCGTTCATAGTTGTTGCGATCCACGTGGTGACTAGTTTTTAGAGAAATGTACCTCTTAGTACTTTGAAGCTACTCCGACAAGCGACTGTACGTAACTGCACTGCGTCAGGGAACCTCAGAAGGCTGATCAAAGGAGCTCACCTTATGTGGTAGAGCCGGTATGAGTCGTGGCTGCAAAAAAAACAGCAAATAATTAACGGTATCTTGTCGTTGGATGTAAGAGTCACGAATATTCCATATTCCATGTGATGGGATCAACTGAAAACTGGCGGAAGATGAGGTAGCCGAGTTGCTACAGAATTATGAACCAACTGTGAAATCATAAAACCGTAGAATTATAAATCTGTATTATGCATCAACTGGCCGAGTGATGTATCGTGCCCAAATGCTAGACAGTTTTAGTTTCACAAACGTAGAAGCTTCACGTAAACGAATTACGAGTGCACATTCGCAAAACGCAACTTGTCGCCGTCAGTCTCACGAACGTACGAGAGTTTAGGATTTGGATTTTTTGGTCTTTACGTCGCTTTCGTACGTGGAGTTGACCAACATAGTCGCGCCTAGCCCTCCCGCTCACAGCCATGACAGCACTGTCAGTTCCCCCTAGGTGCAATATCGTGTTCCAAGCTGTTGATTTCGCTTTCAGTTTTCGTATTCACCCTCACTCAATGCTTCAATCAAAAACAGATTGTCGACAGAAGGGCAATATGTCAGCTGTTAAGCCTGACGACGTAACGTTTCTGGCCCGTTATGACCACGTAGCGTAACAACGGGCTACCGAGATCACTTGTGGCTACAGCAGTGCATGTCACTCTCAGTAGATGGCGCAAGGAATAACGCGCGGCAATGGGCGGTGAGCGTGTGCATCCAGGCGCCCTACTCGCGGGCTGCGTTGTATCCGTGTAACCATAAAGATTTCAAACTACATGGGTGTAGGCTTCCTATACTTGTCACGTTTGCGTACGTGAACTGTGCGCACGCGGAACTAAAACTGTCTACAGTCGCACTACAAACGCGACTTCACTCGTTTGAAAGGTTGACATTGGAGTAATCTGTTTAAGTTCCATTTGCAAAGGCACGATAATAGGGAGTTTTAGTCTTTCACGATCCGCTCGCGCTCAGATAGCAAGCGGAAGCGCCATTGCGCTTGCGTGGCGCGCTTGGCCGCGTTCGGCATTGGCTGCGGTTGCGCTGAGAGGGCCGCCGATACAGGAGCGGAGCGTAGAAAACGATCAACTAAAACTGTCTGTTCTCAAACCCAATGCGCTAGCGTGACTGGCACAAACGGCACTGGCTGTCCCATTAGTGTTGTTTTTCCACGCAGTCACTGCTGCTCTTTTCTGACTCGGGAAAACGTATCTGACGGCTGCAGAAGTATGGAGACGTGAAAGCGAACCCTCCTTACAGGCGCATGGAAGTCACGCTCGCTGAGCCCGTCCCGCCACTGTACGAATGTGTTAGCCACTGTAGCTGGCATCACGTATCTGATGGGACGTTACTGATGGCTACAAGTGTCCTGTGCGCGCAGTAGGTAACATTACGGTCCGACGTAACCTTTACGTGGACCACGCCTCGCGTGGTTACGCAACGTCAGTGAAAGGGGTAGAGAGAAACAACATCTTTATTGGCCTGCGTTCAAGCCCGCGTTGTATGGGCAAACCTACTGCCTATTACCTCGCACCCCCCTCGCGGGAGATGGAGGCGTCGGTTTCGGCCGCTAGCTTTCGATGGCCGCGAGCGCGAGCTGGACAGCCATCTTCTGTAACCCACAGTCCGCACTCATGATCGCGCACTCAATGCGCGGTGGAAGCACGGTCACTTCGTCCGTATTAGTAGTCTCTTGCCTTGGTTGTCCGCAACCCCACAGCATGTGCTGCATGGTGGCCCTCTCACCCCCGCACAACACACACGCGTCCGATTGGTAGAGTTCGGGGCACACGTGCTTAGCGAACACCGGTGTCTAGATTGCCCGCACCTGTAGCTGTCGCACGATCACTGCCTCTCTGCGGTTGAGATTACGGTGCGGTGGCGGGTAGACCCTGCGGCCTTCCCTGTACCATTCGAGCACCTCCCTGTAGGTGGTGATTGGAACCGCCGTTTCAGCTTCTCGTCTTCTTCATCCCCTTCACCCTCGTCCTCCCCTTCGCCTCCCGCAGGCCTCAGAGGCGAGCCAGGTGCCGCGCTGCCATGTCTGGTCAGCACGCGCGCAGCTCGGTCCGCCTCCTCGTTGCGGTTGGCTCCGGTTCCGACCGGGCCCACGTGCGCCGGAAACCACTTGATGGTCACCGGCATTGTTCTCCGCGGCAGGGCCCCGCACACCCTGAGCGCGCACGGTCCCACCCTGTTCGTGGCATAGTTCAGCACCGCCCCTCGTGAATCGCTCAGGACGGTGGAACACCTTGGGTTTGTGAGGGCCAGCGCAATGGCCAGCTCCTCCGCTTGCTTCAGGTCCTGGCCCCGTACGCTGCCCGCCGTGTACAGCTTCCCGGAGGTCGCCGCGACCACGGCCACAGCATACGTGCCCTTGCGGTGCGGGTAGGTGGCCGCGTCCACGTAGAACGCGTCCGTGTCGGCCGCGTGCACGGCCGTGAGGGCTTTCGCCCTGGCAAGGCGGCGCTCCCCGTTGACTTCTGGATCCATGTGCCGGGGTATCAGCGCGACGTGCATGAGGCCGAGCAGCCCCCTCGGCAGCGACCGTCCGGACGACGACCGCAGCGGCGATGGCAGCCCCGTCGGCCCCCTGCCCCCGCCCCCACCGCCTTCCCCCCGCAGCAGCCCTACTCGGTTGAGAATTGCTGTGCCTGTTCTGGTCGTTTCTAGGCGCGCAAGCTGCGATACGCGCTGTGCCTCTGCGACCTCGCATAGTGTGTTATGTATCCCTAATTCTAGAAGCCGGGTCGTGCTCGTGTGAGTATAGAGGCCTAACACCGACTTGTATGCCTTGCGTAACAGAGCGTCCAGCATCCCGCTCTCTGCCGCCGACCAGTCGTGGAAGGCCGCTACGTATGCCACATGGCTGACCGCGAAGGCTTGTATCAGCCGCAGGAGGTTGCTTTCGCGCATGCCCCCGTGCCGCGTGGCCACCTTCTTGATCAGCCCCACTGCCGTCATGATCTTCACCTCCAGTCTCTTTATGGTTTGACCATTGTGCCCGAGAGCGTCCACGTGCAGTCCGAGGACTCGCAGCGTCTTCACCCGCGGGATGATCGTTCCGTCCTTGGTGTGTAGATTAATGTCGGGCCCGTTCTCCGTCGTCTTCCTCTTCTTCTTGGGTGGTATCACCAGCAGCTCGGACTTGCTCGGGGAGCACGTGAGCCCCGTGTCAAGCAGGTGTTCTTCGACCGCATCGATGGCTTCCTGCAGGGACGCCTCGATCTCGCCGTCACTGCCGCCGGACACCCAGAGCGTGATGTCGTCTGCATATATGGTGTGTCCGACTCTCGGGATGCTCTGCAAGCGCTCGGCAACCCCGATCATGACGATGTTAAACAGCGTCGGCGAGATCACAGCGCCCTGCGGCGTACCCGTGCTGCCCAGCTGCTTCTTCGGGAGTTCTAGGTCACCGGCCACGATCGTAGCGGTACGGTCCGACAAGAAGTCTCGCACGTAGGCGAACGTGCGTTCCCCCATGTTCAGGCGCGATACTTGCCGGAGGATGGCTGAGTGAGGAACGTTGTCGAACGCCCCCTTCAGGTCTAGTCCGACTATCGCTCGGTTATCCAGCGAGTTGGTCGGCCTGTCGAGGACTTCGTGCTTGATCATCAACATCGCATCCTGGGTGCTGAGTTTGGTTCGGAACCCCAGCATGGTGTCGGGGTAGAGTCCCTCCTCTTCTAGGTAAGCTTGCCACCGATTCAGGAGGACGTGCTCCAGCACCTTCCCCACGCAGGACGTCAGGGAGATGGGCCGCAGGTTCTCTAGGCTCGGTGCTTTGCCCGGCTTTTGAATTAGGACCGTTCTGGCCTCCTTCCAGCCGGCGGGGAGCTTGCCCTCCCGCCAGCATCTGTTGAAGTAACCGATGAGCGCGTTTATGGCCGCGTCACTCAGGTTGCGCAGCGCCTTGTTTGACACTCCGTCCGGCCCCGGAGCCGACTTGCAATTGATGGTTTGGATCACCGCTCTGACCTCCCACTCCTCGATGTCCGCATCGAGCTCGGCGTTGACTGCGCCGGTGTAGCTCGGGAGGGGGCTGCGGCGTGGCCGGCAGATATTTGTCGTTTATGCACCGGCGGACCTCGTCTTCCCCGAGTTCCTGCTTGGCCCTGTGTAACGTTCGCGCCAGGATGTGATGTTGCGTTCCCTTTGTCTTGCCTTCGTCGAGCAGGTGACGGAGCAAGTGCCAGGTTCTACTCTTGTAGATTTGGCCGTCCGCTTTTTGACAGACCGCCTGCCACTGCTGTCGGCAGAGCACCTCGCTGTGCTTTGCGATTTCGATGTTGAGTAAGGCGATGCGCTTGCGGAGCCTTCGGTTATGTCTTTGTCGCTTCCACCGGGCTCTCAGCGAGTTTCTCGCCTTCAGCAAGTGCGCTAGGCGGCTGTCTACTTGCTGCGTCCCTTCGTCCGTTTCGACTTCGGTCGTGGCTGCCTTGGTCGCCGCGTTGACGCTGCGCGACCACTCGCCGATGTCCTCGATTTGCCCTGTCAGGGCACCCAGCTCCTGCCTGTACTTGTTCCAATCTGTTGTCGCGTGCTTGCGGGGAGACGGGATCCGTCCGCGCAGCGGCACCACGATCTCGAGGATTCAGTAATCGCTGCCGAGAGTTTCGCCCGTGTTCCGCCAGCTGACTCCGGTGGTAGCGTTGCAGAAGGCCAGGTCGGGATTGGTATCCCTCTGCGTTGACGTGCCGTGTCTCGTATGGACTGCCGGGTCGTTGAGTAGGTGATATTCTGCCTCCAGGGTCTCTTCGTGGAGGCTCTGGCCCTTGGTCGTTGTCCTCAGGTAGCCCCACGCCGTGTGCGGCGCGTTAAAGTCGCCACACACCAGCGCGGTGTTGTTACCCGCCAGCTGCATGGTCTTGTGTATGAGGGTTCTGAACTCTTGTTGAACTTGCTTTGGATTGCTGTAGATATTTACGATGTAGGTGCTTTCCTTCTTCTTACGGCCCGTTACCACCTCGATGGCGAGGTGCTCGATGGCGGTATTCCGGAGTAGGCCGTGCTCTACGTAGGTAATTCCTTTCCTCACCAGGGTACACACCCCCTGCCCTCCTCCTTTCCCTGCGATTCTCGCGCTGGGCGGGCTGGCGGAGGAGCGGTACCCCGGCAGTTTCGGAGTGTCTTCGGTGTGTGTCTCTTGTATTAGAATAACGTCCGGTCTTCGGCCGGCGTGTCGTATGTACTGTTGTAACGATGCCCTCTTTGTGCGTAGGCCGTTCGCATTCCATTGCCATATGACCAACTCTCGACCTAACATTGCTCCGGCCATACTGGGCGAGTCTTGGTCGTTGGTTGTTGCTAATGTGATTGAGGTGGCGCCTGCTGCTGTTGCTGCTGCGTTGACAGCATCTGCGCCTGCTGCTGTTGGTGGATGATTTCTTTCATTTCGTTCATTTGCGTGAGGATTTGCTGTAGCATGCGCTCCATGTTGGTAACCCGGACGTTGCCATCGGCCACTGTCGCTTCTAGCGTCGCTTGCCTCTTGCTGATTGACTCCTGCTCTCTCTCTAGCTGCTGGTGACTGTCTTCTAGTTGTTGCTGCCTGCGCTCCATAACGCTCGTAGTTGTAGCTCGCCTCTTTGCTCTGGGGCTGGCGTACGTGTGTTCAGTCTCTACTTCGGCCTCCGCCTCCTCTTCTCCTACTTTTTCTTCCGCAGAGTAATCGTCACTGTGCACCGTTACGGTGCTCTCCTCTTCTTCGACTATCTCTTCGTCTTGTGGACCCACCGCCTGTTCTTGTGTTGATAATTATTGCTCGCTGGCTTGTCTGTGCTGCCGCATCCGCCTGCGCGCTGCCCTCCTTGGCTCGAACGAGGTCTTTTGCAGCTGCATTTGGTTGCTTAGAATCTGGTCCAGCTTACTGCTGAGCTCTTGTATTTGTCTGTCCCTCAGCGCGAGTTGCGCTCGGAGCCGCGCAACCTCGTTTTGGAGCAAGATCGTCTCCGATGCGGGTTGCATCGATGCTCGCCCTTGCTGCTTCTGTCGCAGCTCCCCATCGTTCTCTCTGGATGCCCGTGGTTGAATTTCCCGCCTAGGGCGCATTACCGCTGCGGCCCACGTGATTCCTGCCTTCGAGCTAGGCTCGGCGCGCGGCGCACAGCCAGAGCGGTGGTGGGGGGCTTTGTTTACTCCGCCCTTCCCGCCAGCCTCTCCAGCCTCGCCAGCAGTCCTCTTCGGTGATATTGGCTGTTTCGCGTCTTTTTCGGGCGCGCGCAGCTGCGGGAAGTCGACTAAGCATAGCTTCGGCGTGCTCTTCTGCTGCTCCTCCGCCTGCTTGCGCTCCCATCTTCTTTGTTTGACCACGTGCGGGGTCTTGTAGCGGTTCTTGCAGCCCGCCGCCCCGGTTGGATGAGCCCCTCCGCAAAGGCTGCATCGGGGTTTACAGACCTGGTCGTGCGTAGGTCCCGGGTTGGACGCTCCGCACGCAAAGCATACTTGCGCGTGCGGGTGGGGGCACACGTCTGCCCTGTGTCCTCTGGCGCTTCAGAGCGTTTTGCGTTCCCTTAACGAAATCACGACATTCTGAACCTAAAGCGACAGCGTAACAGACGGGACCGGCGGCGTCAGTCGCGCTCTGATTGTTTTGCATAAAATGAATTACTCGCTGTTTGAAAGCAACAAATGTCAGCGGATTCCTGCAGAAGTTGCCAGGCGCGAAAGAGGAAAACCCTACGAGTGAGGGCGAGCGAGTAAACTTTATTAAAGAAAAAAAGCCAAGTTGTCGGTTTCCTCAGTCCAGGACCCCTTTGCAGCGTGCAGCCGCTTCAGTCACGCTAATCAGCCGAAGCTGTTCTTCGGGGCCCGAGCTGGCTAGTTCTCTCTCCCACTGCTCAACCGAGGGGTAAGAAATTGCGGCAATTGAGGGGTTGAGCTGGCACTCCCACCCGTTGTGGTATAGAGTGCATGGCGCTTTGCAGAATCGACACTGCAGGTCGTATTGCGCAGGCCAGATGAAGTGCAGCTAGTTCATATGTGGAAAGGTGTTCGTCTGCAGGAGACGCCAGTAGCACTGCTCTTTCTTGCTGAGAGAGGGTGTGAAGGTGGATGCGTACGGCGGGCTGTGTATTTCCAAACCATATCCCCTAGGGGCCCAGGCTTACCACACCCCCTTCAAATGGCGACGTCACAGCGTGACGTCACTTTCTCTTCGTGAGCTACTTCCTGCGACGTGGATGTTTTTTTAAGACGATAGTCTTTCTTGGGCCCAGAAATTTTGGTCTGTCTGTATGCCTGTCCGTCTGTCTGTCTGTGACTCGATTCAGCCACTTGGCCAAAGTAAAACAATGCCTGCGCAATAGTCCTATGTAGTCACAGCTAAATCTATTCGTCTATGTCCGGTGTAATATCCATACTTGTCAACATTGTTGAATAAGAACAAGACATTACGCAAATATGAGACAACAAATCAATACAGAAGTGATATTTGCAGTGTTCTTTTATAAAAAAAATCAAAAATGCTTGACTTTTGCGAAATTAAATACTTAATCAACTGCAGAAAAAGAATTCACTCCGCCGTCGCCTGCTGTCGCCCGCGCCACTATAGCTTCTGGCGCCATTTTAAGAAATCAACCGGCAACAGTTACGAAAGGTTCCACTAGATAGGTTCCACGTTCTGCTTGCAACGCACGTGGAGTAGGGAAACGCGGTTCTATAAACGTTGAAGTAGGGCGCCTCGATTCACGCGCGTCTTCACCGTACGGCAGCGTTGGCGTCGAGACACCCGGTTTGGAGCAGTGGAACGCGGGAAATTTAAAATGGTTTAAGCAAACCATTGGTGTCTTTACCTTGGGACTAGCGCCACGCAAGAGGAACAACATCAGAGGTGAGCGGGAAAGCGAAGGGAGGCATTCACTTGGCAAAAGTAGATAAACACTATCGTCTTTTGACGACATTTGCAACGAAAAAAAACATCTAATTTTGCGTTCATATACCAAACACAATCAGACAGATTAAAAAAACCTTTAAGCACCTCTGGGGATGAAGGGAATGCAAAGTAAACATTCCCCTCGAGAGAGGCACGATGAAATGCAGAGCATTTCCGCGGGGGGCGCGCCTGCAAGTCGTATGGATTACGTATTGGTTGTTGTTGTTGTAATTGTTGTCTTCCAGCGTAGACATTGTCGATGAAGTCGATGGTGAAACGTGCCGTGAACCCCCTGCCGCGGCTACGACGCAACGTGGAGCGGCTATGACGCAACGTGGCGCGGCTATGACGCAACACAATCCAACACAACCAACTTAAATCTAATCCAATCCAAATCCAAACCAATCCAATTTAAGCCAATCCAATCCAATCCAAGCCAATCCAATCCAATGCCCTTCGCGAGATAGTGTTATAGCGCCAAAATAGCGCCACCACACGGACGCGGGATGTTGACGTCACGATAACTCCACAGATGTTAGCGACCGGAGCGCGCGAACGACATATGTCGTTCAAGCGCGAACCGACCGCGGTGAGAGCGCGATGGGAGCGCCCCCACCTGTTCTTGCGCGCGAACCATCTGTTGCTCAGCGCGAACCCAACGCGGCGAAAGAGGGTGTTGCGCACGTCCCCACCTTGTGCGCCCGAACCGAACGCGGCGAGAGAGGGTGTTGCGAGCGGAGAGAAGGCGCGGAGGACGCGGGGGAGAGGGCGCACCTGTGGCCGACGGTTGAATGAGTCAAGGATATAAGGCGCGTCCGTAATCTTCCATTCTGTGTCGGTTTTGCGGCGCAGTGGGAAGAGTACCGTGTACCTTGCGTTCCGCCCGCAGAGTCGTGGGATCGAAACCTGGCGCCGGTAAGTATTATTTTTTTATATAGTGTAGGGGGAGCGATGCGGACTACGGACGTCAACGCGGGTGACATCGTGAGTTACTGAAATGCTCTGCATTTAACAGCAGATACGTGGCCAATTTTTGCCTCTCTCGTTTTGGGCGGCGGCTGACGGTTTCGCTCCGTGCGCGTGGCTGGGGCTGAGGCGCTGGGGAGCTGACGCACATTTAGTAGAAGTTAAAGGCCCAACCATATACAGCGTGCTTTCGGCGTTTTCTCTCGTGGCGATGCGAGCTGACGCGGGAGCAACGCTGATGTCTACGCTCGCCAGATATCCGTCGACGCAGCGCAAGAAAGCAGCGGAAAGCTGGCAGCGGCGGTCGGGTTTCACGTCCTTCTCGTGCATTGGGGTCATTCCTTTCAGCAGAAGAGAATCAATTTCTTTTTAACTTTCGGTTATCGGTTGCCTTGAGACGAATTGCAAGCTGTTTCTGTACGAAAGCGCTCATTCATTTGTGGCTTGTTTGGTTTTCACCGGGGAGATCGGGTATTTGCGATAGCTTTTTTTTAGTTAAATAAGGGAGCTCTGTCTACGTGGCTTGTAGTATTAGCTTGATGGGGCTTGGCTGCAAGATTGGTGCGTGATGACCAAGCCTTATCAACGCCAGAATGCTAGCGGCGCATGCCATTCCATTCCTTGCTACCGTGCCTTGTGTAGAGAAGACCGAGGTTTTGCGATAGCCTATCTTTACTCAAATAAGGGGGCTGTGGTTGCATCGCTTGTAGTAATAGCATATCTGCCCTTGGATCCAAGATGGTTGCGTAAGAAACAAGCGTTACCACGGCTCATATCTCTCAAACATGACCAAAGCGAATCACTCCACAATATTCGTTGGCAGCCTCTGTTAGGGTACCAAATTCTTTGTACCCGCGTGTTCTCCTGGCATGGTCGAGCGGTTGCGCGCTTGTGTGCTGGCGTTTTGTTTTGAAAGTCCATGATTCTAATCTTGGCGAAACCGTTTTTTTTTTGCAATAAGGGTTTCACCGGCTTTTTTTTTTTCAAGTAAACAAAGGGGGCCAGAGTGCCCTGCCGTTTAACCTACAAGTGACATTTCACGGTACCCTCAGTATGAAGGCAGCCACGAAATTTGTTTTGCTCACACTTTGAATACCCATAAAGCGGCAGTCGGTACATAACATCAAGGTTAAATCAAGTAGCAACTAAAGTTGTGCTAAGTGCTTCTTCGTTCATCATCTTATCTTACTTTGTTCAGATTTGACGGTAATGACACAATTATAAAACCGGATCAACACGCTCGCTGATGGTAACAGCAGATGAGCGACCGACATACGCGTGCGCTTTCGACCGTCTGGGAGCAAACGTTCTGCGCTTCGGTACGGAATCCAAACGACCACCCAAGATCAAAAAAAAACATTTTCGTCTTCACTGTAATGACCGAGAGTGTTCGCTTTCAGGAACGTAAACAATGACCACATGTACGTGAAAAAGTGTCCGCCTGCGCGCGTACTTACAGCAATGCGCCCAGCGCTAGCTTAACTAGGGACAGGATGGAAGACGAGCGTTTGCAGGCTCACAAGAGAGTGCGGAGAGTGAGAAGCGAGAACTGGTATGCAAAGGTATACTTCATGCTTGAAGCTTCCCAGCGCGTACGTCATGCTCGCGCACGGAGCGAAACCATCGACCGCCGCGAAGCAGCGCGACCACAAATGACCAAAACAAATTTTTGTCTTTACTTTATGAGAGTGCTTTCCGGAACGTATAGGTACGAAAAGGTTAAAGTCCAAACCACACGGACGCGAAATCACGCGTCCCGAGAGCGTCGTTCGGCGGCAACGCGCTGACACGGGCCCTTTCAATCGCGATTGAAGTGAATCGCGATCGAGTTTTCGAACACGCTCGACGCACTCCCGCTGCTACACGGCACGTTTCAATCGCAATCGAGACGTTGCACCGGTTGCATTCGTGTACGCCAGATGGCGCCAGATGGCCCGCTTTCCGCTGCTTTCTCGCGCTGAGTCGGGCCCGATATCTGGCGAGCGTAGACATTCGGCGTTGCTCGCGCGTCAGCTCGCGTGGCCACGCGAAAAAACGCCGAAAGTACGCTGTATGTGGTTGGGCCTTTAACTTCTACTAAATGTGCGTCAGCTCCCCAGCGCCGCAGCCCCAACTTCGTGCACGGAGCGAAGCCATCGGCCGCCGCCCAAAACAAGAACAACAACAACAAAAAAAATCCACGTCGCATGAAGTTGCGCTCGCAGAGAAAGGGACATCACGCTCTGACATTGCTGTTTGAAGGGGGTGTGGTCGGCTTGGGCCCCTACGGGATATGGTTTGGGAATACATCGCCGGGCTAGCCTGTATTATTGCGTCACCTCCTGGAATGATGTCAAAGGGATGGCCGTCTCTAGCCAACTCTCTCGCGGCGATCGGCTGTGTAGACCTCGAGCAATTTATTCGCTTTGCAACAATGAAAACGGCCACAGACATGCCTGATGCACCACTGACATGGCAGGGCTTGGGCCACTACGAACGCACGCTCAAGAAAAATAAACTACCGGCGTACGTCGTCGCCTGCGTTTCAACTCGATTCTCAACGATTGTTTACACATAGATGTTGTTAATCGAACTCACAATGGACTCGAGGCCATGCTTTACGTTCATTGAGGTAGAGTATGTTACGTCAAACACAGTCATGTGCTTTGCACGGTCAAGTACCGCCATTTCGCGGAGCCCGACATAACGAGTGACGGCGCACTCACACGTTTGCCTGCATGCGCGCCTCGCCAGTGAATAAAAGCAATAGGCTCAGCAGCACAACGCCTCAGCTTCTGACTTACTCCGGCTGGTCAAACTTTGAAAGGAAATTATTCGAAACACCTGTTTGTATCTACACAGAAGAATCACTTTCGACGGGCTTTGGACGGTTGGGTGTGAACTCACTCAGTTTGATTAGCTGCTCGAAGACTGAAGAGGGTCGATGTCGGGTGACCTGGGTACGTAACAAATGGCGGGGCTTGTGGGTCGCCCGGTTCGTTCTTGTGGGCCCTGTAGGAAAGCTGGGAGCCAGTTGTCGTCACCTGCTGCCAAGCGCCGCTGTGGGACCTCTGGAGCGCAGTACAGACCAAACGAAATTCCGGCTGACCGGGAATGCGGGCGCGAGCTGAACGCGGTCGAGACGGTTGTGGCAAGGGGAAAGATGGCTGATACCCCTTCGTGGGCAGTGGCCAGGGTAACTGAACTCAGTCCCAAGAAATATGGCCGAACAGGAGAACACGAGAGATATAAGAGAGACTACTACACATTATAAAATGAAAACACCTAAAAACAGAAAAGATTAAGCCCAGAAATGTGAAAGGTAACGAGAAGGGAGGAAGAAGAGGACGAAGCGTTGATAAAGAAGAAGGTGATTCGATGGTGTGGACGGCGACTTAATGAGAGGAAAATGATTAGGTTAAGCTAATTTACTTTAGATTCGGGAATTTGTAAGCAAATTAAAACAATATGTTACCAAGGAGCACAACACATTGCTGAAATGTGCGAGGTTTTGTGGCTTAACACTGGTGTTTCCAAATGCAATGCGCGAGCTACGGAAAAACGCAGCCACGAGTGCAGTGTTTTTGCGCGGAGTACCTTAGGGCCGCACCATGTCCGTCCGCGTCCGTGCGCATAGCATTACAATCGCAAAATACCTCATAGGCACCAGTAGGATTCGAGCCTGCGTCTTGTAGACCAGAAAGAGTTAGTGATAGTCGTCTTACTCTTTGGGCTACAACCGTGAGTTAGTTCCCTAGAGTCAAACGGCTTACTCCCTCGCCTGTAACGGTGGCCAGTACCTTAGGACCTCCCAAAGTTAGTCCGCGTCCATCCGTGCGCACACCACCATCGAGCAAAAATCAAGCGAAATTCGATTTGAGCCGTGTGTTGCGGTTTTATATAGGGAATAATCAAGGTTCAACTCACGGCTCAAATCGAATGACGGTTGGGGCGCAAATCGGATGTCACTTGGTACGCAACTTAGATGTCATTTCGAGTCGCCATACTCCCACCCTCGCCATCATCCACGGAGTGGGGATGCTGCCATATTTTAAAAGGGCTTTACAAGTGTTCTGTAACAGCGACGCTGTACTATGTCGACGCTTTCAACGACATGTACTACCGTCGTCACAGCGATGTGGACAGGGCGTCGCCTAAGGATGAGTACAGCAACAGCCAACCATAGATTAATCAAGTTGAATGAATACTTGAACTTGAAATGCTTGAAACTACTTAACCTAGTGACAATGTGTCTACTCGTTAACATCTTGGGGTAAAAAGAAAACATAAGGCAAATATAGGGCAAGGCATTCATTCATAGGTGATATTTGCCTTGTTCTTTTAATTAAAAATACAGGGCAGCTTGATGTATGCAAAGGAAAGTAAAACAAATGCACTATTAAAAAACAAAAAGGTGCTCTCTGCGCCGCCTCGTAGTAGTGTTCCAAGTTAGAAAATACCAAATGTCCCAGCAGACGACGGGAACACAGGAGCATGGTAAAGATGGATTCGAGTGGACGGGAATCGATGTGGTGGCTTTGGGAGGATCTGCGAAGGTTAGCCTTGCGACTAGTGAACGCCAAGCGTCTTGGCTATTAACATCAGTGTTTTCAAAGTGGACTCAGTGAAACTCGGCTAACTTTATTTCGCAAATAGAATAAGAACTGCAACGCGACAAAATAGGGCTGGGGGTAGGGGCACGCCGTACTCTATTGATGTTCATCGTTTGCACGCATTTACCGCGATAATTAAGTAATAGCTTTCTACTACTTACCAATATTCCCGTAAAAGTTTAGCAGCCTGAAGTTTGCGACAATCCCAGCTTCGACTTTTTCATCGCTACTTCACCAGGAAGGGGCGGAAAAAAAAGCGGTATCCCAAACATTTGTTGCTGATGGCTATAATAATATTAACAAGAATAATATAATAATAATAATAATAATGTTTGTTGATATTTCAAAATACAGAACATTATGCAGCCCGCATAAGCCGCATGGCTTGTGTGCGCCGCTGGGCAGTCACAGGAGGGCGCGAATTGGGACACAACGGGAATAGAAATCTCAAGGAGCCCAAAAATCGAAAAGAAAATATCTTGAGCAACTGCCATACCCAGGAAAAAAACAGAAAAAAACGCCAAGATACCTTTTACTTACATACACAGGAAAGGCATTAAACAGCCAGTCGCACTTGAAATTGTTACAATGGTTTTTTCGGTACATCCATAACAACGTAATGCATTCATTTATTGTCTGCAATAAATACCATCAAAAATGTTTTTACCTTCTTCATATTATTAACCACTGCCTTGGTTTTAATTCTGTTAAATAAATGTGGGACATAAAAGGCACGGGTTATTTTACCATAATAAGTGTACACACGTGGCAATACAAACTTTTCAACGTTTCTCAAAGGCCTAGTTTTAACATTCACTTTAACATTTGAATTCATTGTGATAAAAGTGCTTGCACAAAGCATCAAACGTAAATTGATTTTGAACAGGAAGACATGAAATTGTTTCATGACATCTTCCATTGGTTCACCATGGTGCTTTGTACTATAACGCTGTACGTCGGCTTTGTACGTCGGCTACAGCCGCCTTTGCTCTAGGCACGTACTCATTTGGGAAACTGCAGAGTTCGATCTATTGTTGCGAGCTGTACTGAAAAGGAAGGCCAGTCGCCGCAGGGGGATGTGGGGGGGGGGGGGGGGGGGGAGGATAGGCCTCTCGGTTCCTATGGAGGTAGTATTGAAGAGAGCGGGAGAGAGAAAATCTATAGACTATGACTAAATATTTCGTGCTAGCGTGATTTCCGTTCCTTAATTGAAATGACGACTATGGGTGTCACGAAAAAGTGTTGTTGTGTCCATGCACCCTAATTGCACAATTCTAACGCGCCCCCGCTTGTTACGCGCTGGTAAGATTGGTACGAACATTTGAAAAAAAAAAGAATTTGATGCCAATTCTATAACGTGGGTCTAAAAGACATGAAACTACATACTCGCAGAACACATTTTATTTGACGAATGCAACTGGAGCAGCCAAAAGGTTTTGTACGTTTTTACTTATGCATGTAGCAGGTTAAATGCATTGCGGCAAAAATATCGTGGTTTTTGGTGGAGGCGGACGGGGACCGGTGTCCACTTCATTGAGGTTGGTTGGTCCTGAGGAGGGCTCTGCGAAAAACCAGCCAGATGCATGTTTTCCCTTAAAGTTTTGAAGATAGGCCTGCCGGAGCCAAAGTGCGTCCGATGGACCGATGTGCGATGTCGGGTAGATCCACTCTTGCAATTTGCGAGGTCGATGTCCGCCGAAGGAGTGAAGCGCTCTTTCCCGGAGCGCTGTAGAAGCTGGGCCACTCCGCAGGCGATGCTCGGTCGCGCCTTTTGCAGAGCATGATGCGAGCTTTGGGGTCATGTGTGGGGCAGGCTAACCGTGCTGGTGAGATAACTTGACCAGGGGTCTCGACGTAGAAGTACCGCCACTACCCTCCAGTGTGTTCTGGGCAGACGGTGTTATAATTTCTCGGGGTTAGCCAAAGGCCGAAGAACGCTGCGGTGATATCTTTGTACGCGATGCCATGTCTCATTCCCTTGCACAGGAGGCGACAGCGGATGTAAAACGCCGGCAGGGTCCCAAAAAGTAGAAACGCCAGCGCATCCACGCAAAGTTGCGGAAAAGGCTGCAGCACGCGCTCCCTGGTGGGGAAATATTACTGCGAAGCTTTAGTGTCCTCACTGATGCCGTTGTGCGCCAATACGTCCAGCCATGGAGTTTCATACTAATGTACACTAGAGGAAAATCTGGCGCCGCATTCGCGGGCCGCCGTGGGCGGCGCCATTGCAGCTAGCGACGTTCCTCGCCTCCTTGGCTTGCTTAGCCACATTGCTTCTTTTTCGTCTTGGAGCCAAAATCAATAAAATGGATAGCATTGTTTTTTTGTTGTTCATCTTGCATGAAGCTTCTAAATAATCCCTGACAAGTACATCTTTCTGGAGCTTTAATTTTAAATTATAAAACCAATTTGATTAATCTCCTTCAGTAATATTGTTGCATTTTTGCAGCCATAGGCAACTTTTCAAACTATTCGTGAGCCATGCAAAGGACAAGTGGAACGTGTCTTTCCGGTACATGACGGAACGCTCGCAGAAGCGTGGTCCCCTAGACAGTGGCGCCAGATTTCCCTCTAGTGTATATTAGTATGAAACTCTATGCGCCCAGCAGGAGAGCCAACTTTCCTGTTGACGATGATGATGAATGATCGTGGGAGAAGTAAGGAAAAGAAACGCTTTCCGTGGCCGAAATCGAGCCTGGGTCCATCGCGTTTTGACGCCGGCGTCTACCCGATTGTTCCATTTCCACATGGTCGAAGCGAACTCCATGCAGTACGTACCGGTTCGGACTGTGCACCCCAAACCCAAACGTTAGGCTCACGGAGTGCGCACCCGAGAATTGCTTTGGGTATTCTGGAAAAGCGTGTGTCCTTCCAGAGTAGCACAACGTCGGAGTGTGGGATTGGCAAACCACAGAATGCATCAGGAAAAAGTTTTGACTTCAAGCGTCGTTTTCGTTTGAAGGAGGGTACATGGTTTTCATTGTGTTCAGCTCTCAAGAGAGTAACGACCGACTCGTCCGGCAGCAGGAATGGAACTCCTTTATCCCAGCAGGCCACCGGAGCAGGCGACCCACGCCCCGCGCTCTCTCACTCGTACGCACTCATGCCAGAGCGGCCAACGGCCCCTAAAACTCCCCTCTTCGACAATGACAGATATGTACGCTGAACCGCTATCAGGTCAATCTCTGCTGGGGCGGACCACTCGGCCGGATCTCGCGTGATTCGCCCCGAGGTCGTCCACAGTCTGTCCTTGGCGGCGAATGGAAGAACTGCTTCTAGTGGGCATGCCGCTCTCGCGTTGGCTGCTCGTTCATGGTTTCGCACGGCGTAAAACACGTGCTGCCCACGACAAAATTACGAATGTGTGCATTTGTCAGCCATTAGTTATCTATGCTTGCGGGTTTCATTTCGAAATGCAATAATGAGCGGCCATTGTGCGATAACGCGCTAGTTTAGTTCAAGGAAAAATCGTCGCCGTGGTCACTGCTTGAGCATGAACATTGTTCAAAACATTTTTTCAAAACTTTGCACTTTTCTTACCGAACAGTGCAGGCGTATGGCGTTTAAGGCACATCGAAGGGTGCTTTGTTAAATGTGGCATGGTGGTTACTTAAAGGGCCAAAGTTAACTACATGAAAAACGCAAGAGACGACATGACCCGTGCATACCCGTGCATTTTCCCCACAATTGGCAAATTGCGCTGTGCACTTTTAAAAAGAAGAAATAAACAAACAGAATAATTCTGCTCACGACCCAGGCGCTATCGCCAATAAATAAAGCGGGTAGTTTACACACGGAAACACCATATGTCAGGTGTATTCACCCGTTGCTTTTTAGAAATAAATAGTATTCTTGGACAGTCGTTCTCGCCAATTTGTATATATTATTTAAAGTATATTTGTCTGGATGTGCTAGACAAGGGGTCGGAAACCTCTTGAGGTGGGGGGCCGAGTTTCATGAAGCCGACAAGGCGGAGGGCAGGACGGCAAACCGAAGGGGAAAGGGAGAGGGGCTTTGGAAGCAAAGACAAAAAAAGGAGTAAATTGACAATATTCTGGCTAAGTGTGAAGATGGGGTACAATACCAACTGGAAGCGATCAATTCTCTCTTTTTGTCTTTACTCTCACCCCACTTGCGATCACAACTGTCGTGTCGGCCTTCAGATAGGAGGGGTGGGGTTCTGACGACGTGCTGCGGGCCGCAGGTTGCTGACCCTCGTGCTAGAGTATTTCAGGTTGATCTCATTGTAAAATTGAACAGTTGTGATTTTGGGTCTGCCCTGTTGCATTTCGTGTGTCCTTGCCACTTGTCATTGTCACGTTATTTTCAAATCACGACACGAATCCCCTCGTCCAAAAACGTCTTTTGCGCAGCATAACCGAATATCCAATATAGTCAGGTATAAAACCAATAAAGTGGACCAATGGTTAAAGAGAAAGTAAACATCGCGCAATTTTCTACAGCATTCACTTTGTTGCCCGCTTGCGGACAGGTTATGCCCCTCAACTCGCTGTATTCTTTTATTTTCACCACAATGGTGGCTTTAACTCCCATTTTGAAAAAGGCTAGCCAGAATTCCTTAACAATTCCGAACCAAAATGGGGCTTATCAGTTTTCAAATTACTTATGTTTGATTGTTGGAGTACTAATATTTTTCCGTTACGAAACACGACTGCGACGGTACTTCTGATTGCAAGCAATACTGGTCACCAAAGTTCGCCTTTTCACCTTACATACGTTCTCCTCAACCTGCGTTTGTTCCTCTTCCAGACAACCCGCCTTTATTTAACCTCCGTGTTCTCTATCGTTTGGCACTCGTGGTACATCAAAATGCCGCCGTACAATGCGCCTTAGACGTGGACATCCACAATACTCTGTATGAACGGATCGTATCTGACCATCACGACCAGCTCCAACGCTTAAAGCTCTCCATGCCAGGTCAGACGCTCCCAACCCTACTACAAACTACACACTACTGCTACCATACTACTACACACAGCCTTTATCCCATCCCCGCAGAACCCCCGCCCTCTTGCTTCTTCCCCAACCTAGTGACTGAACACATTCCCAGTCACGTGAACACTGCCCACAAATTGGACCCGCAGAGAACAACGCACGAAAGCAATGAACAAAAACATCAATTGGCCTCAACATGCAGAATATCAACTTCAGGGACGCCAGTTTGGACTCCATTACTAGAGATGGTGCTATCGCCATCCGCAACCTTACCCGGTCTGTAGGCACCACCGTCCCCTTCAAAAACGCCCCAACTTGCACAACCCTTGAATAATTCTCCATAGCCGTTACCGTCGAATTCGCTGGTGAAGTAGAACCTTGTGGCATCCAATTCTTAGGATTTAGTGAGTCGCAGTGACCAAGAAATGACGTTAATGCTGATGATATGTGGAGGGAGGTTAAAGTTTCTTGGCGTTTGGGATGTTTTTGGTGAAAACATCTTTCTCAGCCGAAACCGACTTGAGGTAATTATTAAGACTAAAATGTTTCACAAAAAGAAAGAGTGTTCTGTTTTCATAGCCTGTTCCTTACTGAATCGAAATTGGGTTTTAGAGAGGGCTTGTCTGCAGGAACACTGGTGACCTGCAAAAAGTACTCATTCTCCAACACTTAAAAAAATTCTAACATTAGGTACGGAAATTTTTCCTGAAAGGTTTCCCCTTAGGAAATCATATAAAATATGTATTTATATAAGCTCGCTATTGAAGCATACAAACCAATACAGAACACTGCCTTGTTTCACTACCACTTAAACCCTCAATATCTTCGATAATGTTCGCAGCAGTTGGCCAAACCGAACGTATTCGCTTTTCCCAGACGAACATGTTTTATTCCTTCGATAATGAGCACTTCACCCGTTTCCCTCTGCCCAGGACCGTGGAACAGGGGAGAATTGAAATGGCCCCACCATCACATTTCCTAACGAGAAAGCAGACGTTCCGGTCACGGAAGCGAAAACATTATACCTAAGAGATATCTGCAATGCTTACGTTACTGACGGCGCTGACAGCGAATTCTGACCACGCAGTCTTATTTCCTCTCGGCCAATGACACATGCAGAAGCACACACGACAACCATATTACACTTTTGGGAAGACAAAGTGCTGGAATCAGCACTTTGCTGTGAACAAACTCCTCGGACACAGCATTTATTTCGGTTCCACACGTCATTGTGGAAGGCACAGCCCTGCTTAAATCAAAAGCCAGGACCAACCTCTCACCTAGCGAGTGTGTTGGCCAGAACAGACCTTCATCAAAATAGAGAACTGGACAAAAACGACGGTGTTTCGTGGTCTCTACGGGTCCCTGTTCAATGTTGATGCGTTAAAAGGGGACCCATTCGGGAGCGGAAACATCACGTTTGTTATACAGTTGTTCTATATTTTGGCCATCATCTGTTTGTTCCGGTAATGGTATTTCATAGGCTAGGGTGCTTTCGTGGACCGTTGCCACAGACTCACAAGAGGCATGCCCTAGCTTCGTTTCGGGATGGTAGGCATCCATGACGCTAAGCATACTATAAAGCAAGACGCCGGACAGGAATGTTGCAATTGTGTGGACACCGGCCCACTCCTTTATGAGAGGCAACGAGCACGCCCATCTAACAGCTCGAGATCTCTCACACCAGACCGCAGAGGAGACACCGGAACCCACGCCACTCACAACCTTCCACGAAATCGCACAACGCTACAGGCTCAGTAATCATCGTTCCCTGCACGACACCCAGAGCTCTCAATGAACCAAAAAAACCATGCTCAGACTTATACAGGCAAACACGTTTTCCCTTCCAGTCAAGATGCATCTGTTATATAGCACACAGTTCGACGCACAATGTAAATTTATACTCAACCATGCAGGCAATCTACGGCACATAATATTGGAGTGAGGCAAGCACCCTGAAATCGCACCCCCCTTTTTCTTCCCATAAACCTGAGCAGTGGGAGATGCTGCTGACCATTTCCATCCCTTAAGATCAACTTCTACTGGTTGAGAAGGCCAGTCGAGCCGGGACGGCACATGGTTACCCCACCCAAACTTGGCTCAATAAAAAAGTTCTCTCTCTCTCTCTCTCTCTCTCTCTCTCTCTCTCTATCTATCTATCTATATATCTATCTATCTATCTATCTGTCTGTCTGTCTGTCTGTCTGTCTGTCTGTCTGTCTATCTATCTATCTATCTATCTATCTATCTATCTATCTATCTATCTATCTATCTATCTATCTATCTATCTATCTATCTATCTATCTTACTTTGGAGAAACGAGTGTTAGGTTGATGCAGGCGGTCGCAGAAATCTGTTTACAAATCAAACGCATATTTGTTTCTTTCACTGTAAATGTCGCCGAAAGAGCATAGTCCCCTCCCTCCGGCCACAAAACACCGCCTCGTCCGTTCCCCTCGTACAGAGGGTAACACCCTTATCTATAACACAGGTTTCGTAGTTATACCCTTATCCTGCCTCGGCCGAAAAACATTTGACGAAAACTATTGTGTCATCTGAAGTCTTGACCATGCATATATTTTGACCTCAACATCTTTTGCTACAAGTTTGAGTCCGCAGTTTTGAGCGGTAACCAGTTGAAGTTGAACTCAGTGTTAAAGACAAGGGTGTCGCGCGCTGTACGTTCTTCTTTTCTCTGTGTACTTCTTCCATAATGAATGCACTGAAGGCTTGATCAACTCACTTCGACTCTCCGGAGTTGAGCCCTGCTCCTGCGCCATGTTTTGAGACCTTCTGTTTCACTTCTGCATTGAGCAACTCGAGCAGACATCGTTTTATTTTGCATTCATCTCCCCGCCATTCAACGCCAGTCTTAACGCGTTGTTTTACTAGCTTTTATCTCAAAATCAATCTAACATGTACACTTGATTAAAAGAACGCTGATAGTCACCACTATGTACTGTTACCTTCGATCTTTGACCCTTCGATCTTTGTTTATTGAGCTTTCGAAATTCCCGCCGCAGTCGGAGAGTTGTGTGCCGCCGCCGAGGAGAAGTGGACATGATCTTTTCAACTTTGCCGCTCAGGCCCATTCTAGGTAATCAACCGTGTATTGCCAAGGCGCTGTCAGTCCACAATTCACCAAGGTCCCTCGCCGCCGTAATATAGCATTCGTTTTTTTCCCATGTACGTATCGCACCGATCGAGCGGTCCTCGGACAAACACCCGGCGTACTGCTTGCGACGTGGGGCAAAAATGGTCACACCCAACGGGAGGGTTCTGCACCTTTTGTTTTCCAATGCACTGAAGGAGACAAAAACGTACCACCACGCCGGAGCACCGAAAAAGCGGACGCATGCAAATGCGCGCGCGTGCGATAAAAAGCTAGTCTCATCAACTCCCAGCCGATACGACACTCGTTACAGCGCAATAACGTAAAGGGAAGGTGGCGCGATAACTCTCAGCAGAATGCCAAACGGAATCGTCACAGCACACCTGGCAAACAACGCGCAGCCGTAGGCCGCTCCGTGCTTGTGAATATTTGCGGCGGTGAGTTCGAGCGATCCAGCGTCAGAAGTGAAATTCGGCTTGCAGCTCGTGAGGGTGCTTCGTGAAAATGCGATCGAAGTCTCGTCTTGCTTTCAACAGTGACAGCGGCAGTACTTCCACGAAACGAGGCTTGGAGCGCAACGCTGGCGAACAATCTTGTACGGCGCCTTCGGCGACGACGCTCGCCTCCACAACCTCCCCCTCCACCGACAGCCAGCCGAAGCCACTAAATGCTACCGCGGGCCGGAGCGTGGTGGATCTTCCATAATGCATTGCGCGGGAGGAGCCCGAGGAGAGGAGAAAGCGGCTTCAGAGGAGGTCGGCTTGCCCAAGCTGGGCCGCCTGACGTCATGCTCCCTCCTAACATTTTTCTTCCTGCATGGCTAATTCCGTGTGTACACGTGTCTCCGTGTGTCATCGTCAATTAATGGCCGCTCGAGGGCTTAGGCCTTGTTTGGGACTCGTACTCCCTGCTCGTGCCGAGGACCGTGCCGGCGGCCTTCGAGTCTCGCTCCAGTCTCCGGGCCCTTGTCGTGGCTACCCCTAGGACACAAAATTAGCGAAAAGCGGGAATGAAAGATTCAAATTGTAAGGTACTCTTTGAACAATGAATTATGGTGGCGAAGGAAGGATCGTTGTGAGAAAGGGAATCGGCACACTACGGAATAAAAGGGAAGTCGGCCCTGAAAGCCACCCTATGCAAAATGTGCTTTTAAACAATAAAGCCCTCCTATTTCTGTGTGGGTGGAAGGTCACATAATCTGCATTGGTGGATACGAGCTATGTATGGTGACTTACTATATTGATCAAATACATACAAATACAGGTACTCCCCTCGCAATAAATTAGGAATCAATTATCCTGTCCCTAGAAGTCAATGAAATGGCAGCCGAGGGTAATTTTGTAATGTTTTCAACTTCACTTTAAACTATCTAATTAGGCGACGTAAATAAAACTCGGAATAATGATATAGTCATATTAAGTTTTTTTTATTTTCGGCTGTAGGATTGCTTTTTTACAAGAGAAGAAGATTATACTGATATCAACAGCGCATTTTGGAGACACAAATTCTGATTCTATGTGGTTCTGTCGATCAGCGTAGGCTTGGTATGAATAGTCATGTACAGGTTCGCTTTAAAACGATTGGCAAAAGCAATGAACACACTTCTCTGTCCTCGGCACTAAGTCAGCGCTACTCTAGGCCAGTGGGGCGGGGCGTCTCTTTTACCGCCATGGACAAATGAAACGCGATCACGAAAATAATAATCGGAACAGGCAAATAGCTTGATTTCTTTCCATGCAGGTCAAATGGCGTAAATACAAAAACGAAGTTTGGAAATGTTGCTTTCACATTACACCGCCTGAGCCACACCACTACACCACCATATGTTCCGTGACACTCTTCCAACGACACCTTTCATCGCTTGCGAACTGCCTACCCTGCACTCTTAGGCAAAAAGGACTAAAATAGGGACTAAAATACAGCCGTTAGTCTTCAGGTGCAACCGTTCATCTTCAAGGGGAGTATCTGCGGCAGAGTATGTGCCCTGTGCACAAATGCGGACTAACTGCTCGTCCCCGCCGATCGCTAAGGAGTAACGGGAAGACGAAACGCATTTCAGTTAGTCTCTTTGCTGCGTCGTTAATCCCCTCATGGCGTCGTCGTTGCCCTTTCGCGCATATGTCTGTGAACAGTTTTAGATTTCCAAAACACACGTCATTGCAGTCAGCAGGTCCTTTAGATGGTTCCACATGAGAAAATATCGATGTTAATTATCAGAAAATCGCCTAGGGTGTATAGACCGCCGGGTAATGGCAACGAGCGGCGAAGCGCGATGACCAGACGCTTCTCGGTGAGGTTATGTTGATACGCTGTGTTGCATACGATTCGTGCGCGGTAATAACGTTCAATGGAAGCTTTCAAGCGCGTTAACAGTAACACAAAAATTAGTGACAATAGCAAACGTGGATTCCTAAACGTAATGAATATGTAAATGTTTAACAGACGAGAAAAAACGTAGTAGTTGCTGATGACAACTTCAAAATAAAAATGCTCGCTACAGGTAACCGTCTCGAAGTTCTCTTTTGCGCTGTGTACATAATTGCGTTGTGCACCAAAGCTATGACAATGGTGCAACTGCTGTAAAACCCGCTTGCATTTACCAGTCGCAATCGTGTAGCGACGCGAACTTGAAGAATTCAGGCTCAAGAAACACCTAATTTGGTTTCGCCGATGCAGGAAAATATGGTATGCTTCCCTATTCTAACACTCAAACAGACGACACCTTTCACATACGTTACATAGAGCACTTAACATATGTATCGAACACTAAGAATACACCTAGTTCGCGCTATTTGTGCGGGAAGAAATGAGTCGTCCGATCGCCCAGCTCCTACCTCAACTAGGCGACGACGAGTTCATGGTTAATTACAAGAAAAAACTATGGTTGCGAGGCTGTACTTACAATCAAACTGAGCAATAATACCTAAAGTTAGCAAAGCGCTAAGCGCAAAGCGCAAATCGCGGTCACGTTCGCTTGCACGGATAGAAATTCGGACTTGAGTTGCTATGGGTCTGCCGCGTTATGCACAGAACTAAACGCTGTACATTTGAGTATTATCAAGTGCGACTTCCACCCGGCGGCGTGGTCCGGCGGTAGCGCATCGAGTTCATTGCGCCTACATCCGGGCGTCGGTGGTTCGATTCCTGGTGGTGCTACCGTTTCTTTTTTCTGCGACTCGGCAGTTCGTCCTTGGGGAGCATCGGAACGGACCTTCAAGGTTGGGGACTAACCGTTTGTCCCCTCGCAGTTAGTCCCCAAAGGGACTAATGTTAGTCCCTTTGTTAGTTAGAGGCTGTTAGTCCCCCAAAAGACGAACTGTTAGTCCTTTTTGCCTAAGAGTGTGTATAATTCCTAAAATGCGTCCGCCGAACGATTAGCTGTTCGTTCAAGTCGAAAAACATAAGGAAAGTGAACGCAAGATTTGTGTGTGCGATTACCAAAACGTTCATTGCGTGATTTCGCTCCACATTTGTACACAGCGTCCCCCTCACCTCCACACCCCCCATGTTTCGCGATATAGCAGCGCATTTCTCGTATAGTTGGTCTGGTGAGTCCTATCTGGTTTATGTTTCGACGACCGTCCTTAGCGTATCAGTAGCTGCACTGGGTTTTTTCATTCCCGTTAGAGCTATTCTGTTTCTTCCGGAGTGGCACAACATTTATTTTTTCGTAGTTTTATTAACTTTCTTTTATAAGGCGTGAGTGGGAACTTTTTCAACGAAGCAGAGCCTTGAACTATACTAACATTTTTGCGTGGCTTATATTTTTATAAAAAGGCACAATTTATTGCCCTGCATACGGTAATCACTTCTCCGAAACATATTTTGCTGCGACGTATATATTTTAAACGAAGCCGCATTCGTTATCCGTGCTGCAAAACGAAACCCACCTCTCACCGTGCCAGTATCAGGTCTAAACGAGGCGACAGTAAAAATCACTTGTGCATGATGTATTCGGAGGTGACAGTGGTGATATGCTGCTGGCGTCGCCCCGACGGCCGAAATCGCGGCGACGAAGCGCGCAGAACCACGTCCTCTGGTGGCTGTTGTTGGCGTTCGAGTACTCCACGAAGACGCAGCTACTTTTTAAATGATCTAAACGTACTCCTTGGTTATAGGCGTCACCATAACAAGTTTTATAGGACGCGGAAATGCGAAAAGAAGTGAAACAGAACCAAAACCCTGCACGAGCCCCTATCAGCCACGCAGCGCAAATCCCGCAAACACCGCCGCAGCCATCGCGAAGCTCGAGGCAACATGAACTTCGCCGGAAACAAAAACAGCGCGCCAGCATACACCCACAAATCTTCCTAGAGTGCTATGGAATATGCGCTGAGCAACGGTTCACACGAAACTGCAGGGATTTCACAGGCAGCCACCGCAGTTAAACGAATGGGCCATTATTGTGCGCGTCAGTCATTTTGAAGCAGTGACGGTGTCTGTCGTTTTCTTTTTTTTGTCGCTGAGCTTATGCCTACCCTGGTATTTTATTATTACGTTTCGATTATGCTTTAACAATCGCTATGGTTTATACCTCTTCTGTATTACGGTGATCGTCACGGCTTACCCCTTCCTACGTGAACGCGAAGAGCTCCTGCCCGTGCGGCCTCGGCGGCTGCTTCGACGCAGATATCGCGGCCAACTCCACACGACTAACATTTCGTTGACACACGCAGAGGGAACACTGGCGTTGATACCGGTGCAAAACCATTAGTCGCCCGGTGTTCACAGTTATAAGAGTTGACGAACATAGCAACTGCATCAGCATGTTTTCGCGAGTCGTGTGCAGATTGCCCGGACTACTTCGCTTTGATTCACTGCTCCTAATAAAGTGAAGTAATGCGTGAACCACGTGCTTACAATAGAACTCACAACCGTTCGCTGTACCCGCTTCAACCAAAAGTCGTAGCCCAGGGCCACGCCTGTCATGTGGCCAACGCCACTGCTTGAAACATCGGACGGCTTCGTTGGGCTAGCTAGCGCCTCCCGGACGCAGTAAACATCGTTTGCGGTTTCTATCTGGCAACCATGGTTTGAGGTTTTCTTATAGCCTACCTATCTAAAACCATAAATACGAGCGTGCTGGTTTGAGCAATCATTTATCGCAGTGTAGCGCGGGGAGTCCCGGGCTGCGTGCAAGAGATGTCGACAACATCCGACAAATGCGCCAGTGGCCGTAGAGGGCGCAAGTTGTTCAGGCGATGGTGTCGCCACCATATCAGAGCGCGGAGCCTAAACTCAGGCAAGTCGTCCGGACCAGAAGGACTCAGCGGAGCATTTTAGAGAATATTTAGATACGAGCTATCCTTAGTTCTTTTCAGAACGTACAATGAAGTCTATAACATCAAAGCCCTGCCTCCGTCATCCGCTGCTCCGCATAGAGTCGTAATCTCCAAAACAAATGAAACAGAAAAGCTAAAGAATGTGAAATCCTGCCGGCAAATTCCTCTAAGCAGTGCGGATTACTCAATATTTATGAAGGTTCTTTTAATCAGGCTTCAAACAGGTATTGATTGAATAGTCGGCCCTTATCAAAATCAAACATGCGCAGTTAGAGCCGCAGCATATTGATATACACACACAAGGCGATATCTGTGCAGGAGTGCGCTGAGGTCATGAACACCGAAGTCGCGGGTATACATCTTGACCTGAAAAACGCTTTTGACTGCGTGTGCCACCAGATTCTGTCTTCGATACTTGAGCCTGTTAACGTCGGTAATGGCGCTTGCATGTAGGGCGTGGCGCTTGCATGTAGGAATTGCACTCTTCGTCTGATCTTAAATACGCAGTTGGGAGCACCTATCGATGTTCGTCGTTCTATACTTCAAGGCTGCACCCTCAGCGCCCTACTGTGTCGTATATTAGATGCGAATCATCTCTTTACCTCGCCTTGTCCCTCCATCCATCCGTAGTCCGCACGTCCCTCCCCCATTCTCCTCGCCACGCCAGCTGTGCTGTAACGCCGCTCTCACCGCAGCGCCATCTTGCGATAGCGCTCGCTCCCCTCGCCATGCCAGCTGTGCGTCAACGTGCGTTAGCGCTCGGTTAACACATGCACATGCGCTACTCTCTCTCATTCCCCTCACCGTTAACGCACGGTACATATAAACGCGATAACTGCGCCGCTCCGCTCAGTCGCTCCACCGCCGCCGCTCCGATGACATCCGATGACCACCGATGATTTGAATGGAGACTAACAGGTCTGCTACCGCGATGGTAGGCGCAACCGTAACAAGCACCGCCCAGATGCGTCACACCACCCCATGGTTTCCCCCGCGGAAAGATGTGGTCAATTTATATATTGAAGATTTCCGCTAGAATCTAATCCGGAATGACGCCGTGGAAGAAATTAAACTACATGTGGCACAAGTTCAAGTGCTTGCTTATGCCGATGATGCGGCTGTTTTTGTTCTAAAAAGGGAAACATCGCATTGGTAGTTGACACCGTAAAGCAATTCAGTGTGTTGTTACCGGGTGTTTTGTTAACTGGAACAATTACTAGTGATTATGGTACGGCGAACGGGAATTAACTCCTGCTACTTTCGCCAACGTCAGCTGGGTCGCCACGATGCGGGGCCCGATCTACAGCCCGCCTGAGAGCTCCAAGGTCAGGAAGCAGCCACCACCAGAACAAGCGAACTTAGACAAAGAACTCAAGAAGGTGAGCTACTCTAGCGCACCCTCTCAGTGCTCGTCACAATCATCCTTCTCGCCCCTTACCCCCTCTCCAGATATAATAAAGGAACTCGCTGCCATACGAGCAGAAATCACCCTACTCCGCCAGGAAAACGCGGCGCTTCGCCGAAAAAATTCGTCCCTCTCACTTAAGCTCGACGCTCACGCCGCTGAATCATCAGTCAGGAACCCACCTCCGCCGAAACGCAAGGCTACAACGGAAGACTCCCATTCCGCCCCTGCGATCCCCCGCCAAGGCGAGCAAATAGATGCTTGATTTGAAGCTATCAAGAATTCTTGCCAGACGTCGTTACTCGAGCAAAATATTGAGTACACAAATATCTGTCAAACCCTCTAAACCAGTTTCTCGACGCTGCATGCGAACATCGAAGAAATGCACTAGTACATACGCGGGATGGTCACTGGAGTTAATAATCCAATTCTATATGCCCCCCGTTCTCGCCCAGCAATGTGACGAGACCGTTCAATAACACCACAGAGTCTCTACGCGTCTGGCAGTGGAACTGCAGGGGCTACAAACAAAAGCGCAGTACCTTGCAAATGCATTCCCAAATGCTAGAGAAAATGCAGGACATCACAGCATTGCAGGAAACCGGCACGAACGTTAAACTCCCCAGATACAAAGCTTTACAAAGCTCTCATGACCCCAAAACAGTAGTTTTATTTCAACTAAGTATCCCAGCCGAAAGGCTTGAATTCCAGAGTAATAATATCCTTCACGATTTTGTTGTTCTGTACCCCACTAAGCGTTCCGCAACCACAGTTTTTTACATACTGAACGTATACCGCAATCCTAAGGCCCACAGTCACAATTTTAGTCTCCTCTTTTCCCTTGATAAAAAAGAATCTCAAAAGCATATGCTTCTAATTGTGGGGGATTTCATCGCGCCTCATACTGCATGGGGATACTCGCACTGCACCAAGAAAGGCCGCCTCTTGTGGGATCAAGTACAAGCGCATTTGGTGGTGGTGGTGATTTATTAACAAAGGAGGGAAGAGAAAAGGCCTGGGGATATTGTTGAACTCAACGGGGAGTTCACCCTCATACGACCCAGTCCAGGGAAGGGGATTGAGGCTTCAAAGAATAGGAAGAGAGAAGGGGGAAGAGAAGAGCGGTAGGAGAGTGGGAGATAGTCTATATCGCGTTCGTTTAGTCCATGACTCGATGGCTACAAACGCAGCGCTAGTCCTGTTGTAACCAGGAAATTGACTACGTGCTGGAAGACCTCCCGTCGAATGGCGTCCGGTCCCGTGGGGAACAGGAAGTCTTCTAGCTTGTGGCTTGGGGCACCGAGTCGCTGGAGTTCGGCCCGGAGTTGTGCTCTTGCGTTGTCGTGCTGCGGGCAAGAGCACAGCAAGTGCTCTAGCGTCTCAGGCTCTGGGCAGTCGGCGCAGGTGGGGGATGCTCGGCGGCCTTGGTGATGCAAGCGCGCTCCCACGTTGCAGCAATTGAGCCGCAGGCGAAGAAGGAGCGACCGGGCGTCTCTGCTAATGCGTCCGGGCAAGACCCGTGGGGCCTGGCCACTGACTACTCGGGAATCTGGATGCATGGCCTCCACCACTCGTGCCAGGATAGTCCTTGCAGAGTCAAATGACACCACATCCCGGGAGGCTAGAACCCCTGCCTGGCGAGCAGCACCTTTGGCCAAGGCGTCTGCAACCTCGTTGCCTATGATGTTCACGTGCGATGGCAGACAGTGAAGTCGCAGTGGACACCCCTGCGCTTCCACCGCATGAAGCTTGGCCGCCAGCGACCGCTCAACGTAGCTGCTAGAGCTGGCTGGCTGGTCGGCGGCACGCAGACGGAGGAGGGCAGACTGTGAGTCAGTCAGGATGATGGCCCCCCGGGACTGGGTGCCCTGCTTGAGAAGAAGATCTGCAGCCAAGTGGAGTCCAGCCAGCTCTGCGTCGGTGGATGAGGCAGGGAAGGGCAGGCTGCACACCTGGCTGATGCCGAGTTCTAGGGCCGTGCAGGCGGCTCAGGCTCTGCCCATCGACTGTTGTACAGATCCATCCGTGTACACTTGCAGATGTCCGGCAGCGTCGCCTTGTAGCAGGGCAGCCACCTCTTGGTGGACGGCCTGGGGTGGAGTCGACCTCTTACTACGGACCCCCGGCAATGTGGTGACAATGCGTAGAGCCTGCCCCGTGCCTAGGGGTGGTGGCTCCAGGCGTGGCCGCTGCGGCAACGCGATGTGGCTCTCGTACGTACTGAGCAGCATGCCCATCCGAGAGTTGGGCCGGCTGCGGTAGCGCTCAAGGAGTGCCACGCCGTCAGGTGTGCCCTGCAGGCGGTGGATGTGGTGGAGACCCACCTGCAGGGCCCGCATCTGGATGGGCCAGAAGCCTGCCTCCGTGTATGTCGCCGCCACCGGAGATGTGCTCGGAAGGCCCAAGCAGAGGCGGATAGCCCGGCGCTGATCCACCTCCAGCTCCTCCCACCGGCGCGGCTTGAGTTCCACTAAAGGCAGAGCATAGAGGACGGCGGACGATGCCATCCCGTGGAACACCTTCAGGGCTACGGTGTGTGTGCAGCCCTGTCCATGCGCCAGCAGCTTCCGCACGCCCTGGTGGACCCTCGTTGTGCGTTTCCGAAGCGCCTTCACCGCAGGTAGCCAGGACAACTGGCAGTCGACCAGGAGCCCCAGATACTTGGCGCTAGCGCACCACGGAAGAGTCTGACCGTTCAAGGTGAGCGGCGGTGTCGTCTTGCGTGCTCTGTAGCCCCTCGAGTGGAAGATCATGGCCTGCGTTTTCGTCTCGGAGAGCTGCAGGCCACGGCTTGTCAGGAAGGCGGCGACTGCCCACAGCACCCCCTGGAGACACGCCTTCACCTTGGAGAGTAGCCTCGTTGGTCCGTGCGCCCAGATAGCGATGTCGTCAGCATAGACTGCCATCCCCACTGGAAATGCAAGCCCAGCTGGGATGCAGTCCGGAAGTGGAGCCAGGACGAGGTTGAAAAGGAATGGGCTGAGCACACTCCCCTGGGGAACCCCCGAGCTGACATCTCTTGGGCTGCTCGTTGCTCGGCCCACCCTGACTCGTAGGGTCCGGTTAGTCAGGAACGCCCTCACGTATCTTCGGAGGTGCCCCGAAACGCCCATGCTGTCCAGGGCATCCAGGATGGCCGTGTGAGGGACGGAGTCGAAGGCCGATTTCATGTCCAGCAGGAGCAAGAAGGCCACCTCCTTGTCGTGCGGGCCTGCTCCAGCATAGACACCACATCTCCCAGGGAGTCAGCCGTGCAGCGGTGGCGCCTGAAACCGCTTTGCTGCTCCTTGAAGACGCCCCGACGATCAGCAATCCACTGTAGGCGGGCCAGGATCGTGTTCTCCATCAGCTTTCCCGCCGCGGACGTCAGGGAGACCGGCCGGTACGATGCAGGCTCGGTGGGCGGCCTACCGACCTTCAGCCTCGGCCTGACTAGGGCCACCTGCCAAGTAGGTGGAAGGCTGCCCTCTCTCCACACCTGGTTGAAGAGCTGTAGCAGCGGCTGCAGCTGGGTCATGTCCAGGTTCCGGAGCATTTGGTATGTCACCCCGTCAAAACCAGGGGCGCTTCGCCGCTTGGGGCATCGATTAAGGGCGGCCCGCAGTTCCCAGAGTGTGATGTCAACACTGCAAATGGCCACCACTTGCGGGTCCTGGGGAGCCACCGGAAACACGTGCACCTGGACTTCAGCGGCGGGTAGGGCCGGGGTGAACTGGTCGGCTAGCCGCTCTGCCAAGGCCTCCTCAGTGATGCGCAAGGAAATAGCGGAGGCCAGCAGGGGGTGCCGGTTGGTGACGGAAGGCTGGAGAAGGGCCCGGAAGACTCTCCAAGCTTTGGCCGGATCTCTACGTGAGTCCATGGAGGAGCAGAGCGACTCCCAGCTCTGCCTCCGCCGCTGCTTGGCTCTCCTCCTGCACTGTGCATCCACCCGTCGGTACGCCGTCCAGTCTTCCAGACGCCTGCTCCGGATGGCCCGCCGTTGCAGCTGGTTGCGCCTAGCCCGGAGTCTCAGGAGCTCCAGGTCCGGTAGTGCCGTGTAGAGGGGTACCTCCCCCCGCAATGTCGCCTTGTTGACGCTCTGCACGACAGCTGCCAGGAAATCGGGCTCTGGGTCCTCCAGACGCTCTGCCATCTCCTTGCGGTAGGCGGTCCAGTTGGTAAAGGCGTAGACCATGGTGTCTGCCCGCCTGCGATCGCCCCTGGGGGTGACCAGGATGGGGTAGTGGTCAGATCCCCAGGTGCTGGTGGCGGTTTCCCAGGTGTAGGCACACCGCTGGGACACCAGTGTGACGTCAATGTGAGACAGCTGGACCGTGCCCAAGGGACCAGGGCGGGTTAAGGTGGGGCGGCCTGTGTTGGCCACGAGCAGGCCGCAGGCTGTGGTAGCATCGAGTAACTCTCGCCCCCTGCGGGTGGTGCGGGGGCTGCCCCAGGCTGAGTTGTGCGCGTTAAAATCGTCTCACTCTAGAAACGGGTTCCCTCGTCCCGACCAGTGTAGGCAACACCGTCCAACGCGATTCCACTCCTGACCTTACCTTCACTTATCACGTCACCAATGTTCATTGGCACTGCAGCGACCATTCGTTTGGTAGTTGACATTGTATAGTTCAGATTGAGCTCACTCTCGTTCAGCGTATGAAGCCGCACCTCAAGCATTCATACATCACTGACTGGGATGAATTCAGGCGCATTCGCACGCAAGATGAGAAGGCCGCACTTGTAGTAGATGCTACTAACCTCCAAGGCTGGGTTCACCAGTTACTGACGGAGGCGCGCAACGCCACCAAATAGGTGGATCCTAACCTTCCATCGGACGCTGTGGCTTCCCGTCTGCACCACTTGTGGCCGGCATACGGAAGCATACAGCGCCGGTGGAAAGCAAAAAAAGCACAATCGCAAACTTCACCGCAAATTGGAAGAATTAGGCAACAAAATCCGCGATCACGCTGACTGTCTCGCCCGCGATCAGTGGGGACAAGTATGCGACCAAATGAGAGGGAACTTAGGCATGAAGAGAACACGGGCTCTACTTAATCGCCTGCTTGACCCCGGTCGTTCTAAAACAGAACAAAATCACCGCCTCACCACGATCATCCACAATTTTTCCGGCACGGATGGGGAACACCTAGACAAAATTTGTTCCCTATACGTAACTACCTGTCGAAAACAGCCCCTACTGGAGCATACAGGTCTCACCAATGACAGTCTGGACTCTGATATTACTGAGTCGCAGGTGCGGGAACTCTTCTCCAACTCAGAACCGGCTCGGCACCGGGGCCGTACTGTATCACTAACAAAATGCTTCGAAACCTTGACGATAGTTAAATTTCGGCCCTTACAGCATTCTTAAATCATTGCTGCAAGCAGGGAACCCTGCCTCAAGATTGGCAGCACGCTAAAATCACCCTCATCCCCAAGCCGGGAAAGCCACTTTCCATCGAACATCTCCTGCCCATTTTCCTCACCTCATGTTTGGGTAAAGTCCTCGAACACGTCATCCTCACGCGTCTCACCAATCACCTCAATTCCACAGACGCGCTACTGCATTCTATGATTGGCTTTCGCCCCGGCTTATACCCACAGGACGTCCTCTTTCAGCTATCCCGCGAAGTGATAACTCCCCCCAGTAAGCTCGATTTGGCGGCCATCCTGGTCTTGGATCTCAGTAAGGCTTTTGATAGAGTTTAACACGCTGCCATTCTGCGTGGATCTGAATCTGTAAACCCGGAACAGCGCACATACAACTACGTTCGCAGTTTTCTCACGGCACGCACGGCAATCCTCCAAATCGGACCCATCACATCAGACACCTTGAATTTGCCATCGGTAGGTACGCCGCAAGGAGCTGTGTTATTACCCATGATCTTTAACCTGGCCTTGCTAAAGATCCCCAAACAATTACAGAAAGTTCCCCGTCTGCGCTTCAGTATGTACGCCGATGACATCACTCTCTTGGTGACAGGTGGCAGTGATGCGCCCATTGAAGAGACCTTACAAACTGTTGCAAATATTGTAGTTACACAAGCACAGCTAGCAGGCCTTACATAATCCCCTAACAAGTCCGAGTTGCTCGTTTTGCCACTCAAAAGAGCAGCCCGCACAACGTCAGTTATCTCCATCTCTAATAGTGTTTATTCAGACCCGGAAGTTGAAACACTAAAATTCATCGGGCTCCTTATACAACAGAATCGAACCAATACACAATTCGTTACCCAGTTAACCAAGCATGTTGTCCAAACAATTGGTCTCATAAAAAGGATTGCCAACCACCGGCATGGGCTCCGTGAGAGTGAGAGATCGCGACTCATTCAGGCCTTAGTGATCAGCAGAATAACATACTCCCGCCCCTACCTTCATTCCAGTGCTGCTGAGTTTCAGAAAATCAATTGCCTCACAATAAAAGCCTGCAAAGTTACACTTCAAATACCCCTGTACTCTCCTACTGCCAAATTAGACCGTCTGGGTATCCATAATAATGGCGAGGAGCTTGTGGAAGCGCACCTGACAGGACAAATACCCCGCGTATCCACTACCTCAACTGGTCTGCACATCCTACACCGACTCGAGATTCGTGCCCGTACTTTCCCCGCTCATAAATCCCCCATTCCAAGCGATATTCACGCTCGACTTGTCGTCCGTCCTGTACCCCGCAACGTGCAGCATGTGTATCATGCGGGTCGCAGAATGCAACGAGCGCAGGCTCTTCAGCGGTGCCTACCTATAAGACCAGATATTTTATACGTGGACGCGGCAGAATACCGTCACCATGATGCTTATGCTCTGACCGTCGTGAATCGGCCGCACAACCCCCCGTTATGCTCCATTGCAGTTCGCACCCCTTGCCTTGCCACGGTGGAAGAGGCGGCAATTGCGCTCGCCCTGTCACAAAGGCCGACCCCTACGATCGTAATCTCTTATTTAAAGACGGCCGTTCAAAATTTCGCCCGTGGTCTCATTTCCCCAATGGAAATCAAAATTATCGCTCAAAATCCGCCAACTTCCCCGGTAGAACTGCTATGGACCCCTGCGCACTCGGGACTCGGGTTGAACGAGGCGGCCCATGACGCGGCTCGAGGATTCACAATCCGAGCGGGAGCCAGCCTAGTACCTTACCACGGGGCCCAATCCGCCAGAGACCGCCTAATTGCGTATCATGACATACTCAGACATTACCGCCTCGCCCGCCGAATATAGCCCGCGGCGGATCCCCAGCTAAGCCATGAGCAAGCGCGCACCTGGCGACTTCTGCAGGTTCATTCATTTCCCTGCAGGGCGGTGCTCCATCACATCCACCCTTCTCTCTACCCCTCACCTCATTGCCCCGCATGTGGCGAGCGCGCCACACTTGCCCACCCTATGTGGGCCTGTCCTTCCAATCCTTTCCCTTTAATCGCCCGTTACGAGCAACGGGAGGGTGCGCTAGGTAGCTCCTACCCGGACGTGCAGATCGCCTTGGTGGAACGAGCTGCCATCGTCGCCGCCGACCTCCAAGCGGCGGCCACCACGCTTCCCTAACCCCAGTCGCTCAATAGAAGTTTCTCTCTCTTCCTCTTAAAGGGTCCCGCTCGTCGGCTCTCATGGCCCAAGGATAAATATTTGGGTTTTGGCGCTGAACGACTGGGTTAAAGCCCCATCGGTTTTTTAATTTTTTTTCAAAGTTCGTTTTTTACTGTAAACTGATTTCTTACATGAACTCTCCGTATTTTAGAAAAAAAGGGGTGCTTCGTGCCATTAAGCGCGATTTAGGCACAAGAATTTAAGGCACAAGTATACTATGGTACGGTCCGCAGAATAAAGGTGACATTATACCCTGTTGTCTGGTCCACAGGAAAAGGTGCCGTTAATGGCGATCTATGCACAAGTATTTAAGGCACAAGTATACTATGGTACGGTCCACAGAATAAAGGTGACATTATACCCTGTTGTCTGGTCCACAGGAAAAGGTGCCGTTAATGGCGATCTATGCACAAGTATTTAAGGCACAAGTATACTATGGTACGGTTCGCAGAATGAAGCTGACATTATACCCTGTTTTCTGGTCCACAGGAAAATGTTGCATATTATACTGTGGTCGGGTCAACAGAATAGGCAGTGGCTGAAAGATTTGGGTTCTCCACTCGAGTACTACCGGGATACGTATTTCCTAACGCTTCACTACACAGCGCCCCACGGGAAATGCGTGGAGCAACTGCGGGTGCTACTCTGTGAGCTGCGGCTGCAACGATACCGCCTTTCCGGCTCTGTGGCTTTTAGGTGGAGCTCTGGGTACTTGCAGTGGTGGCCTGGGTTCGAGCTTTAGCGGGTCTACTTTAATTTTGTTACTGGAAGGAAAATTAAGTTTAGAAGGGAAACTAAGCTGAGTTTTTTTATAGATGAAATTTACAAGGGAAATTCGTCACTCAATTTTTTTATTGTGGTAGAAGTCAATTCTTCATGTTTTGTATTGTTGTACATGGCGAAATGGGCATGTTTGAGGTCGCTTGAGTTTCGGAGCGCAGAGTACAACCACGTTTAATAAACGTTCGTTATCGTGCGAAGATGCATGTCACGTGTGGCGCTGTGCTGCGAAGCGTTTGGAAACAAACACGCTACCGGGATAGTGAACCCTATAGGTGAAGCCAAGTGCAGAATATGAAGGAAAGGGAGGAGAAATAGACATGGCCAATACGTCAATTTTTTTCGAGGGCCACAGCATGTAAGCCATTTTTCGTAGCAAAAATTTGGTATGTAATGAAAGCTCTGCATTGTTCTAGACTTAAGTTGCAGAAATCTCATAGAGTATTCACGGCCTTACCTGGGCATCTAACTGGGAAAGGTGCACTCAAGCAAATGTCTTTCGGCGAATTCGTGATGGTGGTTTAGGATTTTCCCACTTGTACGTGAGGCAGGTCGCGAACCGATTTCTGTTTTTCCCCGATCAACATGACCCTTTTCTGCGCAATATGATTCCGCTGGGGCTGTCTTGGGCGTTGCCCGAACAGGTGGTGTCGTCTGGTAACATGCCAGGTGGCGTTTACGGGTACAATAAGGATATTGTTGTACTCACAAAGCCTTGAACTGCGCGATTTTCTGTGCAATATTTGACTACTGTGACAAGAAAAAAATTGTACAGTAAAAGCTCGTTTATTCGAAATTTACGGGAGCATCTAACGAGTTCAGATTAATCGAAATTATATGTAACCAAAGGGATTAAAAAAGAGCATCATTCGACGAAAAAGTAATTGGGAGCACTTCGAGGTGCTACTTTTATTTTAAAAAATTGGTAGTAGCTTAGCTATGCCAGGATATACTACGTAGCGTGAGCTGAGGTTCAGATGGTTACTCTTAGGTTTCCTGGTTGTCTAGGATTAGCTGATTATTAGGATTACGTAAAACGATTTCCAATCCAATACAATCCAATAAAATCCGATCCGGTCGTGGCGGAGGCGGCGCCGGCGCGCTAGCTGTGCGCCGTGAGGCGGCACTGCTCCTCGCGCATGCGCAGCACGGCTCTCCAGGAGCCACGCGAAACTGCTCAACCTTGGCCTTTGTAGCTCACGCGACAAAACAAGCCGGTTATTATTCTCTTCTCTACCTTTGTAAAAGCGATCGTCATTGGTCGACCTTCGAGACCTATAACGTGCCGGAAATTGTCTTCTTTCCCATTCTCAAAAATAAAGAACAGCCGGGCGTGACCGCGTCCTTCTGTTGACAATCAAGGTCATACCGGCGATTCATCCTCTTCACTCGTGTCGTCATCATCCATGGCAGGTTCGTCTTCGCCGAAAATTTGGGCGATGATTTCATCTGTGACGGCCCCGCAGTCAGCGGCGGAGTTGTCTACATTGACGCAGTCGCCGACGTCCGTATCCCCAACCACTGCACGCGCAAGCGCGAGAACAGGACTCCACCTCCTGAAGACGCCATACAAATTTACTACTCAATAAAGATGTTTATCCTCATCTTCCCTCAGAAGTTCACCGGCGTCAGTGTTAGCGCCACCATAGGCGCAATGACGTAAAAAATTCGCGATTTTTATGCACCAAGCGCTATCTTTCGACAGCGACTGCAAGTTCGTTATGGCGGCGCGCAGTTCGAAATATCCGCGGCGGACTATATTGGCGTTCGAGTCGAATTTTTAATCAACCCAGTTCCATCTTTCGACAGCGTTTGCAGGATAGTTACGGCGGCGCGCTGTTCGAATTATTCGCCGTGCACTGACTTGGCGGTCGAATTGATCAGCTTTTTATTTACGTGGCTGTACCACGCCACTTACTTCGCATTATCCGAAAATTCGAATTGACTGGTGAATTTAAAAGCTTTTACTGTATAAGGATGTCTGCAATGTTATCTCTCCAGTACCTTTGTACAGACCATTATATTCGGTTGGCCGACACCTAAATGCCTTCAAGCGAGTGAAGCGTGTGGAAGTACCCTCTGGAATGAAGCATACACGCAGGTAGAGTGTCTGTTAGCCCATGATGATGAAAGGGGGCTGTGTGTGCGGTGGGGAGTAGAGTTCTATATTTTTTAAATAGACTGATACCATCGAGCACGTATTTCTTCGCTGCGTGGCGGTTTTCCTTTGGGACATCGTCCAGAGAACGATCCCTAAAGAGTTGCAACTACACCAATATAGCATAAGGATTTTGTCTAGAAAATGAGGAAAATGTACCCTTTAACGTGGTAATGTTGGTTGGCCTCCATAGTATTTGGAGTCTCCGTTGCCTGCTTCCACAATGATGCGGATGCGAGTTCGACACGACAGTGCTTCGATATAGCGTAAGGAAGTTTGTTGAAGTGCAGGGTGCAAAAGACCCCGTTCCTGAGTGACTCCCAGATTGGCTACCACACTTAAAGAGAGAGAGAGAAACAACGTTTTTTATTGTCCGGCAAAAAGACGCGGCCTGAACGTCACGCTGGACGGCCACCCGGCACTCGCTACCTACTCGCACCCAGCCTCCGAGGAGAACGTGCTGTCCCCCACTGGCGCTCGAGAGCCTCCAGCTCTTGCTGGACGGCTTCGCGCTGGGCGTCGTAGTCCACACTCGCCACCGCACTCGCTAGGTGCGGCGGCAACACGTATGTGACACCGTCCTCTACTTTGCATTTCCACAGCATGTGCGCCATGGTGGCTCGGTCCTCGCCACACACCGCACACACGTCACTGGCGTACACCTCTGGGCACACATGTTTCGCCACCACCGGTGTCCACACCGCTCGCGTCTGTAGCTGCCGAAGCGTCACCGCCTCCTGTCTCGTGAGCTTACGGTGGGGCGGCGGGTACGTCCGCCTGCCCTCCCGGTACCAGTCCAACACGTCCTTGTACGAGGCGATCGGCACCACTTCGTCGTCGTCCTCCGCAGGTCGGGGGATCGGGCTCGCGCCGCGGCTGGTGAGCGCGCGCGCCGCCCGGTCCGCCTCCTCGTTGCGGTTCTCGCCCGTGCTCACCGGGCCTATGTGTGCCGGAAACCATTTCATCGTCCCCGGCACCGCTCTGTGTCCTAGGGCCCCGCACACCCTCGCCGCGCACGGGGACACGTTGTCCGTCGCAAAGTTCACGATCGCACTCCGCGAGTCGCTTATCACCGCTGTTCACCTCGGGTTCGTCAGCGCCAGCGCAATGGCCAGCTCTTCCGCATGCACCGGGCTCCGTGCCCGCACGCTGCACGCCGTGCACAGCTCCCCGGAGGTGGCTGCGACCACGGCCGCCGCGTACGTGCCCGGGCGGTCCGAGTACCTCGCCACGTCGACGTAGAAGGCTCCGTTGTCCGACGCGTGCGTGGCCGTGAGAGTTTTCGCCCTCACCAGTCGACGCTCTCGGTCCACCTCGGGATGCATGTGTCTCGGGATCGGCGGCACCTGCAACGAGCGGAGCAGCCCGCACGGCAACGGCGACCGGCCCACACTCCCTTGCAGCCCCCCGCGGTATCCCACTCTTTCCAGTATCGAACGCCCCGTCCTAGTTCGCGCTAACCTAGCCAGCTGCGCCGTTCGCTGCGCCTCGGCTATCTCATCTAGCGTGTTATGCACCCCCAGCTCCAGGAGTCGCTCTGTGCTCGTGTGCGGGTACAGCCCCAGTGCCGCCTTGTATACTTTGCGTATAATCGCGTCCACCTTCTGGCGCTCCGCCACCTTCCAGTCGTGAAAAGCCGCGACGTAGGCCACGTGGCTGACCGCAAACGACTGCACCAGCTTCAAGAGACTGGCTTCTTTCATCCCCGCGTGCCGCGTCGACAACTTCCTGATGAGACGAATGGCCGTAGACACCTTCGCGTCCAGCTTCGCAATTGTCAGGCTGTTGTGCCTCAGCGCATCGATGTGCAGCCCCAGCACCCGTAGCGTCTTCACGTGCGGGATGGCCGTCCCGTCCCTCGTTCTCAGGTTCATATCCGGCTCGGTACGACATAACACTCTGGGTGACCGGCGGCAGCGACGGCGAGATCGAGGCGGCACTGCAGCGGGCGATCGACGAGATCGAAGACCAGCTGCGGGGAACGGGGCTGGTGTGTTCGCCGGCGAAGTCGGAGCTCCTGATCGTACCGCCGCGCGGGAAGAGCCGGAGTGACCACACCTAAAGAATTTTAATGACAAAGCCGGCCCTCTAATCATGTTTCATCGGTAAATATTCTTTGGTTGTGTTTGTGGTGTATTAAGATGTTCAAACTGTAAATATTGCTTGGCTGTGTTGTGTTGGGCGCGATGTCAGAAACAGGTAATTAAAAAGCGGTCACAGCACAGTTGCCAATAAAACAATTAGCAGTGGCTTAGCTCGACTATGCTGGGATATACGTAGTGTGAGCTAAGGTTCAGCTGGTTATTCGTCGCTATACTCGTTGCCTAGGATTAGGTTGATTACCGTGATTGCTGCTGCTTCAATAACACACACACGGTATACGCATTATGTGACACATGGACATTTATCCACAGGCGCACGCCGGTGTTGCCGCGAATCACGAGCCATCTGTTGCACACCCAGCCACCTCTCGCATGACCATCAAGCGGACCGGGCCGCAACGTGCGGAACAAAAGTCGGCGATGAAGCTGGGCGCCCCGGGCAGCCAGCAACGTTCTGTGCGCGGTGTGACGTCACAGCTGCTCGCGCATCCGCAACACGGCTCTCCAGGAGCCACGCCAAACTGCTCAACCTCGGCTGCTGTAGGTCCCGCTAAAAAAGTTGGGAGATCATTGTACTGCTACTGTGGAGACCTGTTTACAGATTCAATGGGTTCGCACACGTGTTTTTAGACCTGTACTTTTTACAGCGGCGGTCATTGTCTAGGGACTACAACCGCAACAACGACGCTGCCTTTTAGGCAAAACGGGGCTTTTAAGGCTTTCTCCTTAGTATTTTGACGTAACCCAGACCTGCGGCGGCAAAAACTATAAGTGGCGCAGGGAAGGGCAGGCTCATACGGTTGATTGGGCCCTACAAAACCAACCGTCTAGCAGGCAAGAAGCGGCGGCATTGGAAAAGAAACTGAAGAAACGTTCAAAAAGCGCGACGCTGAACACACAGGTCAAATAGCAACACAGATCGAGGCTTCCTCTCAACAGAAGCTTAATCAGGAGAAAGGAAGGACATACTGCCTCCCAGTGACCAGAGAACGCATGCGTCACAATGAGACAAGGGCAACCCAAATAAAAACAAATACTACTACTGCAAAGTGTGCAACTGACTAGCTGCCAATAGAGGCAATCTCTTTCGCGCATAAGGAGATAGCAGCCTGATTGAAACAATTGTCACCTCTCTGTCTTATCTGGAACCCTTTGGCTATCTCCATACTCATTTGGTGCGCATGCTGAAGCAAACTTTTCGTCGCAAGAAATCGCGGGCCACGTCCAGTAACGTTAAACCTGGGGAGGGGCGTCGCACGCAGTGTATAAGTGTATTCTTGGTGCCTTTGGTGTTTTAGCCTGCAGAGATGAAATCGTTGGGAGGTAGAGGTATACAGGTTTGCCGTAAAAGTCTCTTGTCTTTGAAACGCGAAGCTCTTTAATGCGATGCCTAAACACGTATCCCGGTGTTCTTTCAGAACTCGTTACGTTCTAGCACGATGCTTAAACGAGTTTCCCGATGTTTTAGTACCGTGACGTCATGACATGACGATTACGACGATGTTTACGACAACGACAACCTCAGGAGATGCCAACAGCCCCAGCCGCTAAGGGGTCTTCAGCTCTTAATATCGGCCTGCAACCATGCCGGTACCGGCACGTGCTGCAATGCATCGTGGGATGGGACGATAACAGCTGCGTTTAAGGACCATTCGCAATACCTAAGGCTCACTTTTACGCACGTGCAGGTTTTTGCAACCTGTTCCTTGCAGCATGAAAAGGAAAGCACATACACATCGCCAACATTGCACTCAGCAAACCTTTTTTCATGTTTCACACTGCACACATTCGTGCCGCCGTAATGGTCACGGGACACCTTCCTCTCAACCAAAGAACTCACCCTGTCAACCTTGGATTGTAGAATAAAAAGGAACCTTCACGTCGTTGCTGAAACAACCTTTTTTTCTACGCATGTGACATTTTGTGCCGGAATGAGATTACTCCTGGCTCCTTATTTAAACCACCGAATAATGAAGGACTATTTACGTCATCCTTTCTTCTTTTCAGTTCTACCAGCAAGGTTATGGCAACAATTTTGCTGAGCTTATAAAAATTGGCGACGTGCATGTCTGCATCTGTCTCCAGTCAGTTGGAGGCTTCTGCTTCGAGGGGATTCGTGCGGTGAACGGTATCTTTTCCTTTGCCACGGTAATATGTAAGTGTGGCCGAGTGTTCCCTGGGGACCGACGCGAGTTCTTCGAGGTCGGAATAGTCGGGTTCTTGGTTTTTAGTATAGCCTCAGGGTACCCTGTCCCGCCTCTATGTTCCCTTCTATTCCCGAGTGCGCCAGGGTACACAGCATCTGGTGTTGGTTATTGGGTTGGTGCTCAGGGTGTTGGTGTACGCCACGTTTAGCCTCTAGCAGTACACGGAGTGCGCGGTAGTTTACTCTTCCGTACAGAAAGTGTTTACAGCCCTCTTGCTGGTCGGACATAAGCAGTAAAAAATGACTCAACCAGAAAACGAGGATGACGATGGTTATGTGATGACGGAACTGCGCCACTGTAGGCCTACACAGGCAATTTAAGCATGCTAAGAAAAAAGTACTCTGTCACTTTTATGTTAATAGCGTATATGCGGGGCCAACGAATATATTTGATGAGGCCTCTCTGTCGTAGTTAGAGGGAGAAGCAGAAAACGATGCAATAGGAAAATAACTGTGAAGATGATAATGACGAAGATAATTTAATGGAAACGCCGATGCTAATGATGATGAGAGGCCGCAGCCATACTGTCGGCATTGATTACAACTGATGTTTGTGAGTGGACACCGATGTGCCCCTTCTGAGTGACATTTTCACTGCATCAACAGATCTCAACGAATAGTGAACCAACTACTAGAATGTAGCACTAGACACATTCCTGCTGTCGGTGCGGAGCCAGCAGTAATCTGCTGAGATTGGCAGCCAACATACACCTTTCGATGAATACTGCGGCAACTACAAAGCACATGCTCGATTAAAAAAGCCAGGAGCATTGAAAGTGAAGCAATTGATGGCGCTTGCTGCACAGAGGTAGTGCAGGGCGTTAATAGGGGATGGGAACGTCACCCTGTTGGCCTTGCCAAAGCCAGGACGTCTTTCGGTACAAACTTTTTAAACATCCACCCATGTACCTATTGTAATCCACGTCAAAGACACAGTTGTTTCAAGTTGTTCATTTACGCGAGCTTGCTTTAACTCAGTATTTTTACGCAGCTCGTTTACATTCTAAATATTTATTCAGACGAACGTCACACATACGAGTATTGGTATCTTTCCAATATACTTTCCTGCGTTATTAAAACTACCACAACCACCACTCTCATCATCATCATCATCACTGCTGGTGCGTTCGAAAAGGGGGGGGGGGCGGCAGGTTCTACTCCGGAAGGTTTCCCCATAGCAAAACAAAAAAAAAAACATTGTTAAAAGCTTTTCAAGTTTTTGTTCAATAAGGTTCAAGAAATGATGTCGGTGCGCCCATTTTCTTAGGCCCATTCATAGTTCGCGAGCGATAGAAATACCTGATGGTATTTGAGAACGCACGGTACGTACACTGTTTACTGAGGCCTTCCTGATGCCCATAACGGTCCCTGTCAGGTAGACAGAGGCCGTCGGCTCGAGCTTAACTGAGGCAGCGGCAGCCACGGTTCACTGCTTCTACCATTGCCCTTTAAAGGGGCCTTGAAGAGAAAATGCAACATCATTCAGTTCAAAAGAGAGACAGAGAGAGAGAATAGAATTTAATGGAACTGGTGAAGTTGTCCTGGCAAACGCACGTAGGTTGCTACACCAGATGTTCGAGAAGAAACGAAATTGATAAAGTAATGATGATCGCTATGATGACAATGATGCGCTCAATAATAAAGCCTTATCCAAAAATCTGCAGGAATTCCGAGAAAAATCTGCTAATCGATAATATTCCAATGCCGCTTGTCGTGAGTGGGAATTCTGTACAGCCGATTTTTATGGTTTTTTTATAAATCTTGTCAGCCGGATTATGTCCATTTACGCTATCGTAACGACTACAGGTGGAACTTCCACGAAATCTACATTATTGTGGAAATGCAAGGCCTTATTAAGTTAGCCATTTTCAGTATTTTTTTTATATTTTTCTTATTTTCGAGTCAAAAAATTTTATTCAACCAATTATCTCTACTTACGCTACTATAACGATTACAGGTAGAACTTCCCCAAAATTTTCGAAATATGCAATTTTGTGGAAATGCAGAGCCATTTGCACATATTGCTAGCTTTTATATTTTTCTATTTTTTATTTTTCCACTAGATTATACGACTAATTATGTCCATTTGAGCTATTATAACGACTACAGGTGGAACTTTCGTGACATCGGCAATATTGTGCGAAAGAGGGTATTAAACGGTTGGCCGTTTTCCATATTATTTTTATATTTGCTGATTTCGAATTTTTCAAAATTCCGTTAGAACAATTATGCTCATTTACGCTATTATTGGGATTAAAGGTTGGACTTCCGCAAAATCTGCCGCATTGTGAAAAGGCAGGGCATTACACGATTCGCAATTTCAGGTAACTTTTTTGTTTCCCTTCTTTTTTAGGCTTTTCAAAACTTCGTTCGACCAATTATCTCCATTTATGCTACTGATCACAGATGGTACTTCCGAGAAATCTGCATTATCGTCGAAGGGCAGGGCGTTATATGGTTCGCTATTCTCCATAATTTTTTAATATTTTTCTTCTGTTCTAGCATCGATTTTCTGTTCGACCATAACGATTACAGGTGGAACAAGTGGATGAAGCCGCGGGGAGCTCCCACGTTGGGACGGCAAGGCGAAGCTTCACCGATGCATCATGGGCTTTCTGGACAACCCATAACTGACGTGAAGGCTCGGAGCTTCGTATCGCAGAGCTCCACGTTCCTTCGGGGCAGCTGTTCGGGCCTCTCTGTACCGAGAGCAATCCCCAGCGCATGTGTTCTATATTGCTTCTCTGTCCACGTCTCCGGCAGTCTGGTCTAAACCCGTCTGGATTGATGGAGCGAAGTAAAGCAAAGTTTTCGTAGGATCCTGTCTGAAGCATGCGCAGTCTGTTAGCCTGTGGACTGTTTAGTTAAACGCGGGCGGAGGGGACAGTATACTCTCCTGTGAAGGTAGTAAGGCTTAGTTGCCTCATAAAACGTGTAAAGAATGTCTGGGAACTCGAGAAGCCTAGGTTCAAGAAAACCTCGACTCGCGTTCGCCTCTGCGCGGTGGGTTAATGCGCGCACTTTGACGTGTGCGGTGTCGTTGAGGTTGGGGAGAGAATCGAGCTGGGAGTCGAGATGTCCTGGGAACCACGTGATAGTACGTGGATGGAGTACTCTATTGTGGACGATTCTATATGATTCTTCGGCAACGGAGCCAGAGGCAAATGCTGTTACCACCGCCCTCGAATAAGTGAAGATTTGAGTTCTCTCTTCGTCTAGGAGAGGCATAGAGGTCGCTGCATGCTCCGCCCTAGCCGGGGTGGAGCCTCTGATGGTGGCTGCGCAAGTGACATGGCTTTCGAGATTGACTACCGTTGCGACGAAGCTAGATGTGCCCCCATAGTCAGCCGGATCCACGATGCTGACCGTGTGAGGGGAGTCCTTGATCGTCCCGAGCAGTACTACAGCCCGTGGTCTGCTTCTAGTGGCAATGTGTTCTGGGTGGACGTTTTTAGGAAAAAGAGCAACCATGATGTTGTCTGTTAGGTTGTCCGACATAGTACATTTACGTTCCCCACGCGCTAAATCGCGCCTTTCGTGTGTCCTGTTTTTGTATAGATACGGTGGTTATGTTTATTTTGTGCAGTGCCTGCTGGTTTCCAGGCTTTGTTCGCACCGCCCGGCAGATGTGTGAAGAACTAAATTTGTGTTTTTCGAAATAAATTATTAGTTGGAAGTGAGCGCTTGTCCCTGTAGCCACTCTTCGTCCTTCATCTTGTTAGTTACGCTGTAAGCAAAGAAATGAATGTAGTATCAACTCGCCCAAAAACTCACGTTAATTTCTAAGGAGTCTTACATATCGTTTGTCGGGTCTGGGTGGTGGTCCTCGCAAGGGAACTCCAAAATCATGCGCGGAAACATGTCGGGTATGTGGCAGTAACGGTAGCGAAACGGCCAGTGCACGGGGCAGATGCGTTATATGTTTATTGCGTGTATGCGCGTGTTTGTAGCGACAAATGTTGAAATAATAAAATTAACAATACGTTATAAATATTTTTCTGAACCCAATTTTGCTGAAGCCGGCAAGGGGGGTTGAAAAAATACGACACAACTTGGACATTCATTGGAAGTCGAAAAATTTCAAAGTGCGAGGTTTTTTATATAACCCGCCAACACGACGCCGGTAAAAAGTGCGCGGCACTGCGTGTCCACGATTATCCGGAGAGACAGAAGAATCTGGTGAACCGCGTGAAGACAGAAGCCACCGCTAGAGGTTTGCAGGACTGAGGAGAACTAGCGCCTCGGACCGGCAAGGACCAGCTCCCAGCCAGTCTCTGGAGGAAATAAATGTTTAATCCATTCATTGCAAAATATTGACCAGGCGGCGAAAGTGTTGCTTGCCGTGTTGAAAACTGAACAAAAGCAGGGGAACACTCGGCCGGATAACGCAAACCTCAAGGAACCGCCGTCTCCTCTTCTCATGTCGACATGGAGAGCACCATGCCAAAACACAGCATCAATCCGAATGCCGCAAGAATGGCAAAGGAGAGCGCGTAAATCATGCAGTCTGACGAGTACTCCTCCTTGGCAGTAGTATCATCACTCCCTTTCCCTCCCCCATCTTTTCCTTTCCCGTCATCGCGGTCTTCTTTCTCCTGTATGGATGTAGTCCCTCTTCTCGTGGTGGTCGCCGGTGGCGGTGGAGCAGTTTTCTTCACCGTGAGTTTAGTCTCTTCTTTCTTGGATGTCGATGAAGTCAGTGGAGGATTCGTGGACGTCGGCAGGTTCATGTCGGGTGCTATTTGCACGGTGACGGTCACAAAGTTGGACAGCTGCAAGATAAAATAGGAAAAAAGTCCTGCACCATCATACATTTGACGTTCGTGTTTATTACCTCGACACAGCACGTGTTTTCCAAAACAATTGCTGCAAAGTCGGTTCGTCTGCAAAGTTTCCTTGTGCAGTTGATATCAATGGTAAAGCGTCAATTTGTGGTTATTTAAATTCCCAGGAAACGTATTTACTCAGTTCCACAAAAATAAATGGAAACAGACGTAACTACGTGGTCAAAGACAATTGAGTCAGATTCCTAGCACAAGGTTCGCACTCACACAATATTGGACAAAAGCCAAAGCAACTTCAACCACTTCATTCAGACAACGAGGTCATTAAATGGCCGAAGAGTCAGTCAATCAAGTTTATGAATGGCACAATAAATTAGTACGTAGGTACTGCAAGGTCATTGACAAGAAAAATGTGCACGCACCCTGAGGCCTAGCACTAAGCTACATAACCACAAAGCTATATAACCACATTAGTAGAGGTGCATGAAACAACGATTTAAAAGCAGCAATTCATGCTACGTTTTTATACATGCGCATTACAAAAAAAAAGAAACATTGATTTAGCTCCGCTAAATGACAAAAAATACTCTAAATGAGACCTACTTGAGTAGCCAGAAAGACTCATCATTGCATAGTGTCAATTTTTAACACCATTGGCTTCAGTAAAGTGTGCATAAACAGGGTGCATTTGTTGAGCCCGCTTAAAGTAAACGCAGTAAAACAACTTCGCCACCTGAAACTTTGATATTCAGCTATGACCTATATCTCGGCTAAAACATCGGAATAAATATCTATATGTTTCCCTGTGACCAAGACATGTTGCCACTTGTGTGGTAACGGGAACGGTTGAAGATCGCAAATACAACAGGCATGTGAATGAAGTGTTGATGCGAGATTCCGCAGCCAAGACTACGACGATGGAGCGCTACCCAGCACGCGCCATAATCACTAAATCGCGTGCGATTGGGTTGTTCTAGCAGCTAGAGCACTTCATGGTTAAGACCGTTGTTAAGCTTTGATTGTGATTGAGTGATTGATTGTTGTTTTTAACGCACTGACGAAATGAACGCGATGAGGGGCGCCATGAGTGGACGGCTCCGGATTTATTGTGACCTCCTGGGGACCATTAGCGTGCCAAGAAATCTCGTACACACAGGCCTCTTTGCTTTTCTCCTCCACCAGAAACGCGGCCGCCGCGGCTGGGATCGCATCCGCGTCGTCTGTGCTCAGCAGCGAAACGCCTTAGCCACTGAGCCACCGCGGGGGGTCGTTCTTCAACGTCATTTCTGGTATTCGTAAATCTTACGTAAAGCCTAAAGTCACTTGCAAACGAGCATTTCCAGTACGCGCCATATCTGCTAGCACTACTCACGCAATGTCCAAGCTCGTTAATACATCAACGTGTCTTACACTTGTTGAGGAACCCGCAATCGTAAAAGTGGCTAATTCGGCCCCGAATCCAGCTTTAATTACTGAGCTGTTGTTTTGAGACCAACCCTAAAATTTTGTTCTCGACATTCGTGAGTTTTATAAAGAAACGGTAGTTTCATATCTGAACGGTCTTGGAAGATAATTAAAAACTTTCAACAAAAGCTTTTATGCCCTTTAACCCGTTAAGGGTGTATTATCTAACAGAACGAAACGTCATTAAGCATTTAGGTCTTGATGGATAGCAATGTACTCCGCAATCTCGAGTTTCTGGGTACTGCACTTTCAGCTGGTCTTTCTTATACCAAATTGGCCTGATTCACTTCCCTAGAAACGCTTTTTTCAGAACTCTGCTCGCCTCTTTACATGTTCCTCTTGACGACATTGTAAAACAGCTCTGAGGTCATTGGCATGGGTAGCGTTCGCAAGCAAACCGTCAACTGGATATATCGACAGGCTGAACACATATTGACCAAACCGTAAATATCTATGACTTGGTCCAATCCAAGTTAGCACAATTGGGGGTTTCATTTGAGGAAAAAGTTGTAGAAGAGTTTTTAAACATGTCTACCAGTTCCCTATATCAGCAAAAACGTTTTGGTATCACAAGGGGCCTGCGAGATCTTAAATTTCTGATAAACAGATGATATCATTTTTTACTACCAAAGAGGCCTGGATTGCAATAATGAGCATCTCTGAGATACGATGCGATAATCATCATGCGCTCTGAAAATTTCAAGTGCAATTCGGGTTAGCACAACTAGAGGTTTTATTTGAGGAAATACTGTAGAAGAGGTTTTATACATATCTACGGGTTCCTTGTATCAGCGAAAAAGTTTTGGGCATCCGAAGGGGCCTGCGAGATGATGGACTTCTCATAAAAGCACGATAGCCGTTTTCCAATGCCAAGGAGGCCTGGATTCAAACAATGTAGCCTCTTTGAGATCCAACGCCATAATGATCATGTGCTTCCGAAATTTCAAGCCTCAAGGGGCAGCATATAAGGCTTGGCCCTAAATCCACATCCTAGCCAGTTTTTATTTCTTTAGGAGTGTAATTTCGACAGAGCTATCCGCTCAGATCTAACAAATCTATCCGCTCAGGTGTAAAAAAAAGCATTGGCACGGGTAGTGTTTGTTAGCGAAAGTCTATTGAATGTGTCAACAGACTAAAGGAATTTTGAAGAGTCCGTAAAAACACCCAATTCCTCCCAAATTTGGGGAGACCGCCAGGGGGCCTACCTGAACAGACGTGCTCCGGATGGGCTCCCGACTCATCGATCTCAAACTCTGGATTTCGACCACGCAGCGAGCAGTGAGTGAAATCAATCGACTTCCCGCCGGAACGCGATCACATTGATACCTGCCAAACACCCGGGCATCAATTTTTCATCAAAGTATCGCCTTCTGAAGACCCCAGGTGGCTAGGCCTATTTGGAACAACTGACGACTACGGGAGCGATCGCAGCGCTGCCGGCCCTCAGCGCGGACTGGCACCCTGCTGCCTGCCGTACTCGAGCTAAGCCTAAGCATGGCCGACATGGAGCCCAGCGAAACCGCCCGAGAGGACACCAACCATGAAGACAATCAATGCACAGACGAAATGGAAACGAACGCCTCACCCCTCTCCGAAGGCGAAAGAGACGACACCGAAGACGACGACGGGGGAGATTGGTTCACCGTGGCCCGCAAACGCCGACAACCCGCCCGTCAGTCAGCGATGGCAACAACCATGACCGCGGCTTCTGCGCGCTCCAGCCACCAGGAACAGGCACGAAAACCGCGACTTCCGCCGCTTCCCACGTCGGATTACAAGGTCGTCTTGCGTCCCCGAGAGGGCCTGAACTTCGGAAAGTGGCAAAGCCACCACGTCGCTCGAGCAGTAGGCCAATCGGCCCGCATCATCGCAACCGAATTTCAGGCACTTACGCTGAGGATTCGAGACGATCAGAATATAGCCATGGCCAGCACGCCAAACGAAGAGCTGGCGGACAGCATCCGGCCAATAAAGTCCATTCAACTAGGCGATAAGATGTATCAAGTGACCGCGTACGTAGCAGCCCCCGACGAGTCATGCAAGAGTGTTGTCACCGGCATCGACAGTGGAACTCATTCCGACGAACTGGTGGCCAATTTACGCTCCCCGAGAGTACCCATACTTTACGCACGCATGCTGGGAAAGTCCAAGGCCGCTTTGATCACCTTCGACGGTCTGGAAGTCCAGAGAGCAATTTATTATTACGGAGGAGAACTTCGATGTAGGCCCTACCGCCCACTATGCCAGATATGCAGCCTCTGCCTCAAGACGGGACACAGAGCGGACGTCTGCCCCACGCCGGAGAAAACCCGATGCGCAAGGTGCGGACACGAAACCCCACAGGAGGCCCACGACTGCCAACCAAAATGTGTGTTGTGTGGAGACGCACACCCGGCCATGGACCCCACCTGCCCAGCCAGACAGCGCAAGCCGTATAACAAGTCACGCCTGCTCCAAAACGCCAGAAATATCACCAACTATAATGACAGCGGTGCCACGACTAACGGCTACCGTCGTCCCCAAAAGCCAATGTCATCGCAAGTTGCTAAGACGGCTAGCGCAGAACAAAGACAATCACCCCGACAATCTCTGAGAAAAAGAGACAAATCCAGATACAAATCCAGGGACAAGTCCAGGGACAAGTCCAGGTCCAGATCACAAAGCTTCCCCCGCGCGAAGACACCCAGGCATGATGGGAATGAGCCAGCCCCAAGCGGCCACGAACTGAAACTCAGCTCACCAACCCAGGCATTGGAGACAGCGAATACCAGAGGGACTACTGTCACGGGCGGACCCGAAACGCAAGCGCCGAAGGTAAGCTGGGCTGAGCGGCTTTCCATCCCTCCTCCCTCACATACCCACATACCCACCTTTCCCCCACTCCCTACAACACCGACGCGCAACTCACCCACAGATCAGCTCCCTGCTAAGAGCAACTTCGCCACTACTGCGCAGGTACGATAAATGATCGACGACATAGCCCGAACACTTAGACATGAGATGAGGACATTGGTCGACGAAGTGGCACGCTCGCTAAGAGAGGAATTGCATCAACTTAAGGGCGAGCCGCAACAAGATAGGCAACGGTTCAAAAACGATATGCAACATGACAGAGAGCAACTGAAACAAGAACTTCAACAATACAGGCAGGAGTTTCAGGAAGAACTCAAAAATACCATCCAATCTATGTTCGTAGATCTCGCCAAAGAACATAAGCAATAGCGACGAGACGAAAAGCAAACAATCCCCTACGCCAGCACCAATAGTCGCAGCCGGACGAACACGCAGGATACACGTGAGGATACCCGAGTACACCCATACACACGCCCTCACCCTCAAACTAGCATGCAATAAACCATGCCTACACATAAAAAGGAAGTACAGACAGAACCGTTCCGACTCTGGCAGTGGAACTGTCGCAGTTATAGACAGAAACGCAGAAGTCTCGCGCAATTCATACAGGCACAAGCACACATACCGGATATATTGGCATTACAAGAAACATATGTGGAACCAAAATTACAAGGTTACACCAGTTTCGTCTACACAGGCTCCCACAACACTCCTATTAAAGCGGCGACACTGGTTTCAAACAAATTACCGGTAATAGACCGCACGCTCAGCACCGAACGTCTACCGCACATGCTGACTGAAATCTTACGTGCGGATAGGAATAAGTCCAGCTTCTTTGTACTCAACGTCTATAGTGCGCCCAAAGAACGGACAGACACTTTTGAACGACTTTTCAAATATGCTCTAAAGGAAGCAAAGGAAAGGCTAATTATTTTAGGAGACTTTATTGCAGCCCATCCTACATGGGGTTATCAGACACAAAACCCAAAGGGCCGGCTAGCTCTAACGATTGCACAGCAAGGCTTGACCATCCTAACTGACCCCACACAGCCGACAAGGGTGGGCAAAAGTGTGAGTCCCTGCCCGGACCTGACACTCGTCAAAGATATAAGGTACCAGGGATGGCGCAACCTAGGCGAGACCCTAGGCAGTGACCATAATATTATAGAAACTGAACTTACTGCAGCGCGAACGAAAATCAAAGAGCGCAAAGTAAAAAATTGGCCGCGTATCTGCTCCTTTCGTTGCAAATGCCATCAAAAGACGATAGTCTTTATCGGCTTTTGCGAAGTAAATGCCTCCCTTCGCTTCACCGCTCACCTCTCATGTTGTTCCTCTTGCGTCGCGCTTCTCCCAAGGTAAATACGCCAAAGGTTTGCTTAAATCATTTTAAATTTCCCGCGTTCCACTGCTACAAACCGGGTGTCTCGATGCGAACGCTGCCGTACGGCGAAGACGCGCGTTAATTGAGGCGCCCTACTTCAACGTTTATAGAACCGCGTTTCCCTACTCCACGTGCGTTGCAAGCAGAACGTGGAACCTATCTAGTGGAACCATGCGTAACTGTTGCCGGTTGATTTCTTAAAATGGCGCCAGAAGCTATGGTGGCGCGGGCGACAGCAGGCGACGGCGGAGTGAATTCTTTTTCTGCAGTTTATGAAGTATTTAATTTCGCAAAAGTCAAGCATGTTTGATTTATCATAAAGGAACACTGTAAATATCACTTCTGTATTGACCTGTTGTCTCATATTTGCGTAATGTCTTGTTCTTCTTCCACAATGTTGATAAGTATGAACATTACACCGGACATAGACGGGTAGATTTAGCTGTGACTATATAAGACTATTGCGCAGGCACTGTTTTGCTTTGGCCGGGTGGCTGAATCGAGTCACAGACAGACAGACGGACAGACATACAGACATACAGACAGACCAAAATTTCTGGGTTTAAGTAGCCCAAGAAAGACTATTGTCTTTAAAATAACCGACTGGGACAAATTCCGGGAACTGCGCGAGCTCCAACGTGATAACGAGACCGGCGAAGATGAAACAAATGGAGTAACTCTTCAGGAATCGGTCCGTCAGCTCCAAACAGACATAAACGAAACAACCAAAGTCATAGACACGTCCCCAGAGCACCTGGATGTAGACCGGCACTTGATTCACCTCTGGGATGCCCGAAACAGCCTGAAAAAACGATGGCGAAGGCAAAAACATAACAGAAAGCTCAAGCAGCGAATAGCCGCAATAACAACACAAGCAGAAAATTACGCAATGGAACTGACCAGAAATAATTGGAAAAACTTCTGCGATCGCATGCAGGGATCCCTCGGCACGGCTAAAACGTGGGCGCTGCTTACAACCCTTATTGATCCCAATCAAACCAAAAGCAACGATCAGCAAAACTCTTCAAAAGGTTCTGAGACAGACACACGGGGACGAAGCAGCCATTATCGAGGAGCTAAGGATCACCTACTTAGGCGCTGGCGCCACTCCGCCCTTCAAAGACTATCCACACGCGGAGACCACGGAATTAGACAGGGACATAACAGAGCAAGACGTCAGAGCGGCACTCCACCGGATAACAAGAAACACTGCGCCGGGGTCAGACGGCATACAATATCGTCTTCTAAAAAATCTCGACGACAAGTCAATACAAGAACTAACCGCCTATTATCAATGCCACTGGCAGGAGGGAACGCTACCACAAGAGTTGCGCCACGCCGATATAACCATGATACCGAAACCGGGCAAACCACCGTCCCTAAAACAACTGCGGCCCATCTCCCTCACGTCGTGCGTGGGAAAGTTATTTGAGTCTATCGTCTTAGCCAGACTGCAACCATACCTAGACGAACACGCGCCACTGCCGCACACAATGTTTGGGTTTCGACCGGGGTTGCCCACACAGGACGTACTAATACAAATTAAAGAAGAAGTTATTGATCGAATTAACAGCACACAAACGAAAGCCATACTAGTTTTAGATCTTAAGTGCGCTTTCGTCAATGTGGCCCACGATCTTATACTCGACAACCTCGTAGGAACCAAGTGTGGCCGAAAAACATACAACTACGTACGAGCATTCCTCAAATATCGCACAGCAACAATAGGGGTGGGAAACATTCGCTCAGATACCATCGCTCTAGCAGGAAAAGGCACGCCACAAGGGTCAGTTCTTTCTCCGATGCTGTTTAACTTAGCAATGAGCCGACTGCCACCCCTTCTAGATGCCATTCCAGGAATCAGACACGCGCTGTACACGGATGATATTACCATCTGGGCCACCAGCGGCTCTGATGGAGAAATACAAGACGTGTTACAGGAAGCAGCAAATGCCACCCAACAGTATGCAAGGGCAGGGGGACTAACCTGCAGCCCACAAAAATCAGAACTGCTCATAGTCAGAAAAGGCCGCCGGAAAACTGACCCACCGCCCGACATTACGGTCACTGTCGAAGGCGAGCCAGTTAACAGAGTAGGCAGGCTACGGTTGCTAGGGCTGCATGTGCCAACGAAGGCGAAGGCCACGTACACCTTGGGACTACTGAAAAAACAAATTAATCAAATAATCAACATGATCCGAAGGATAACCAACCACCGCCACAGCCTTAAAGAAGCGGACGTAATACGCATAGTGAAGGCTCTGATCATGAGCCGCATAACCTATCATGTACCTTACCACCGACTTACCCAGGCAGAGACTAAGCAGCTGGACACCCTAATCACACCGCCGTAAAGGCGTGACAGGCATCCCTGTTTACGCCTCAACGAACCTGTTATTACGATTGGGCCTACATAATACCACGATGGAATTAATCGAAGCACAAAAAATCAGTCAATTAGAAAGATTGAAACGCACCCCAACAGGGAGACACGTCCTCCGACAACTAGGGTACTCGACGTCTGAACTTGCCCCTCGCGAACTCAAGCCAATACCCCCGGAAGTTAGAGCGAGAATAACAGTATCACCCATACCCAGGAATATGCATCAGGAACATCATGCCGGCAGGCGTGCCGCGCGGGCTAAGGCCTTGCATCGCATATACGACAATAACCCCGACACCCTCTATACGGATGCAGGAGACTATCCAGCCATAAATGCCAAGGTGGCAGCGATAGCCGACTGGAGGGGCGAGGCGGTAACGTCAGCCACCATACGCTCCGGGAACAGCACAGAAGCGGAAGAGTGTGGAATAGCACTGGCTATCAGCACTCGCCCTTCAGGGAACCCAATAAATATTATATCCGACTCACAAGAGGCATGCCGAAATTATGCGCAAGGACATATCACCCCGACCGCCTATCACATCCTGCAACGAAACCGACTGATTCCACCGGTCCGTCTAATCTGGACACCTGGACATGCATGTTTCCCTGGCAATGAACGCGTTCATGCGGTAGCCCGAGCCTCACTCTCCGGGCGCCAGTGGAAGACCAACCCAAACCAGACAAGACAAAGTATCCCACTCACATACGCACATATACTACAACACTACAGACTCCTGCAGGACACTTGCTCCGCACACGCGCAACTCACCCGTGAGGAAGCCGCTGCATGGCGCCAGATACAAAGTAACACGTTTCCTAGCCTCTCGCTCCGGCACAAATTCTACCCTACCATGTACCCAGACCGATGCCCATCCTGTGGGGGACACCCGAACCTGTACCATTCCACATGGGAATGCCCCATACCCCCAACCCAATTGCCTATACTCATTCCCTCCCCCTCCGGATGGGAAGCCGTTCTTTCTAGCTCAGCCTTGGACGACCAGCGCGGACTAATCGACCGGGCAAGACGAATCGCAGCAGCAAATGGGGCCCTGGACTAAGGGAACCACCCTCTGAGGGATAGATAGCCTGCTTTATAATAAAGTTTTCTACTGCTACTCCCAAATTTGGGCTCGCCCAATGGGTGTTGACTGGGCGGAAACTTCAAGCTGTGTTTAGGATATTTAGTAACCTAAATACATCAGAAAAGGGCAGCCAGGTATCTTTATCGTTCGAAGGAGATTAGAAAATCATTCAGGAAAGTTAAGCCTTTTCGGTCACTTAGCAGCGTATATAAAAATATTTCTTCCATTTTGAATTTCAAGTCTCTAGAGTGTTGGAAGCTTGGCTGGACGTTGGTATAACCTTCCATACCTTTCTGCTAAGTTAGAGATGTAAATGCAAATAGTTCCGTTGCCTGTTTTAAAGGCGTCTTATTGTGAAATCCTTAAAATTTTTCATCATGTCAATGGAACTGAAACTGGGCGCTAGTTGGTAAAGATTCCTAGCTTACAACGCGAAAATACTGTATAAAAAGGGAAAGGCGCCGATGCGCTCGTCCTGTCGACTTTCTTACATTTGTCTACAGCCTTTTTGCCTGTGTTGAGTTTTGCGCTTTTGTATGGGTGACATTTGTAAGTAAAAATTACTCCGTATATCCCGGACGTATACTGAAGAATCCGTAAAAACACCAGGCTAACACAAAAGTCTACATTTGCATCTTAGTGGTTTGTTATTTGTATGGGTAGCATTCGTATGGATTAACATTTGGCAGAAGAAAACCAAATCGATATCTTAGCTGGCGGAGAGATAATCACAAACTTTTGAAAACACATTTGAGCCTCGTTTACTTCTTTCGGTGTAAACACTCCTAAAGTGTAACCTTAGTGCACTACTATGTATACAGCTTGATCGGAATGTGGTCCCTAAATACAACGTCTCTAGCTGCAGCAGCTCCGACTGGGCATTGATGAATCTCTGAGACATTTATTCAGTCGGGCAATTGCATCTTCAGATAGAGACGAAACATTTTCATTACGCGATACCGCTGACAGTAAATAGCACCTTCTGGTTGCAATGCGCACTGACTATGCGAAGACTGAAACATTAACAGTTCCATGGCTGGCTCTAGTAAAAGGTTCTCTACGTAGGGCACATTTGCCTAGATTTGATGATGACGATGATGATATAATGGCTGGTGTTTTTCGGCGCAAGGCCAACTTTGGGCAAATTTCACGAAATAGGATTTCTCTAAATTTAAACAAAATATCCAGTCTGGGCAGAAACAGAGGTGCTAATAGAGATGCACTTTAAATAAGGGAATTGAAACAACACCAATTTTGGTCGGTGCACGTACCATTGAATAAATGTTCGTGGATGATTTGGTGCAAATGGAGAAGTGCAGTTCTATGAAGTTATTTCCCGCAGTGATGGCCTCCTTCAGTAGAGCGTAGGGCACGGCCACTTCGACCTCCTGTTCCGTGAGACCGGGCTGCGGCGTCAGCGATCCGTTCACCACGTCATACTTGGCGTCCACCAGAGGAGCGTTCTGGAACTCCAGGTCTAATTCGTCTGTGTCGATGGCACCGCGAAGCTCCAAGGCTGCAGCTGTGGGAGCAAATAAATTGCAGAAAGCAAGTAGCAGGAAATTAAAATGACAGACAACCAATTATTGTGGAGTATTGGTTCTCTATTCCAAATACAAGGGCATCACTAACAACACCTTCAACTGAAACGGTTTCCCTGATAGGGCCATAGAACGCTTGAAAGCAGAACTTTCAGAGCTGCTACCCATGAGCACGCTGCCAGACAAAATGCTACCAACCATGACAGTAAGCCCAGCGATAACACTTTTAGGGTCACGTGACGTGAAATTATGCATTCAAAAACTTTCCCAAGCTATAACAACAGGAAAGTGCACTCTTCAAACCCCTTTATGCTGTTCCTGAACGACGCGTTGAAACCCAAGGTGCTATTTGCATACGTACGGTAGTGTCCGCTACCATGGAAGTTTCAGACTTCTGAAAGTTTAGTGCAAAACTAAAACTATTTCCAGATATTTATTTTGAAATTTATTGTGGTTACCCTCTAAATCAAAAGCTGGCTTTTTTATGAGCCAGAGGATGTGCCCTCATTCAAAATCGTTTCTGTCCCGTTAAATTTTTCCGAGAAACGTTTCGCCGCAATAATGCAATGTTTACCCCGGCGGTTGCTCAAAGACATGATTTGGCGTGAAGGACACAGCATTTCGTCATCCATGATCGTCATTCTTAAAAAATAACATAAACCTTCATGTCCCTTATGAGGTTTGGAGAGGATGTTATTTTCACTCCCCCAATATTCACGTTTGTAAGTGTAGGGCATTGATTCAACTTGGCCTGACAGACAGTAGTAGCCGATCCGGCAGGAATCCCTCATCGCGATGTCAAATCCTTGGTACGTAGGCAAGGAATAATTCAAACTTTAAAAATGTCGTACAATGCGCAGTTATTCCGGACAGCCAGCAGTTTGCAGATGGTTAAATAGTTAGTACTTGCGTAGTGTCATGCTAGATTTCCAGCGCTCCAATTAAGCGCATGCTTTGTCTTTTGTATGTGGAACGACTCTAGCACTCTATTCTTTTGCAAGCGTAAGAACGTTCCAGGTTGCGGTGCAAAAGATAAAAGGGAAGGCACATCGATTGCCCCCATCGTCAAATTGGCGACTGTCCCCGAAACGGGTGCACCCATCGCCGCTCCTTGAAGTGGCTTTGATGGGAACTTCAGCTACGACCCGGCCCTCTGTCAGAATGTAACGAGGATCAGACTCGTGAGTGCCGCGTGACAGGTGCAAGCGACGCCACGGGAGTAGAACAGGTGTAGGCTGAGAAGAGCTTTGACTATGTGCGGAAGTCACCGCATGAATGGTGGCCAGCCTGTCGCAGTAGTTCGCGTCACAAGACGAAAAAACCCACGCGGAGAAAGATACGCTAACACGAGTGATACACGATCCGGAGCCTTCAGAAAACACAAGCAAACTTAACTTCTCGGGGGATTTTCCCAGGACCGTTTATACAAGCAACCGTTGAGCAGCGCATAGCGCAAACTCGGTCTCTGATACTTAAAAGTGCACACCACGTTGTTAAAATGCAAAACTTATTTTCCACCATAATAAAAACGGGCCGCCACCGACCTGTGCCGTCATAGCCGTGGTTTCCCCCACAGGTCCATTGGAAGGTGACAGTCGGTCGGCCGTCGGCGCTCCATTTCGTCTTCGGTGTCGCCCTCAAGTCTTTGATTCGCGCAGGCGGAACATCATCCTCGTACAGATCCGCTTCAACTCTAAATGCAATTATGTCCAGATCCAAAGTGAAATTCCCTGTGGGCCGCCCAGAGAAGACATGCTGTCGAAGAGCGGGCCCTACATGGCGAGGCCTTGCCTTTCTCCCGTGCACCAGTTCTCCCATCACCCCGGTTCCTGAAAAATGATGTCGCTTTGTTATTCGCCTGATAAAATCCCATATGCTCGCCACGATGCCCTCACAGCCCTCTTTTCAACTCCTACGTGCTCAATGTTCTTGACGTGCAAGTACCTTGGCCATTCTGAAACCCTATCACTGTCCGCGCACCACGCTATTAAAGCAGAACTCTTTGCGGCAAGGCAAAAGGCAAATCCAGCGGTCCCGTGTACGCAGAAATTTCGTCCGGAGCGACCCGACGCGCATGCGCAAAAAAAAACCCAGGTTGGAGATGCGTTATACGTGAGAGAAGGGAGACTGGCTGGGTTTTTAGATGACGTAGCTACGCTAGCGCATCTACCGACACTGGCAAGTGGGATCAGAGCTCCTGAGGGAACGAAAAAGACTCCCTCTCGTAGCATTGCGAGGAAGGTCCAGTTTCAACGTGGCGATAGAACACACCTGCAGCACGTTACATCGAAATGGGTAGCAGACGCGTCACACAAAAACACCGGCGGCACGTTACAGGTTCACTTGTTAACCATGTTAACGATTTGCATGCGTGCATTTTTTGTACAATAGAATGTTCGCAGTTATCCAAGCGGAATAAGAACGGATATTCAGTGGTTTGGTCCATATTCGCGATAAAACTCCGCAACTTGGGGTGATTGCTACCGAGAAGACTGCGCAACAACGTGTGCTTATCCCCTGAGAGAAACATACTCGGTGCTGCGACATTACGGCAGCTATTTCCATCGGTTAACAACTAGCTTATTTGCATCTGCGCTGTGTGCAACTGGGGCATTCTATGGTTAATGTCGATCAAAAACGGCAAACAATGCTTACATCATATTTTTGCGTCTTTATCGTGAACCAACTTTCCGCTATACAGCCTACAGACTTAACGATTTACTGAATGAAATGCTAGGTCATATACCGCAAGTACTAATAATAAACATCATTTTGTATTTTATCACTTATGGGAAAGCATGTAGTGCTATGTTTATGGAAAGATTAACCGCGTTTACCGAGTTTTCTTAAGAAACTCTGCTTTAGTTCACGTCAAAGGAGGTCTGCGTGAAGACTCACGAGCCATAATGAGTTTAGGGTTTACGTTTCTTTTTTGGCTTAGAACTTCCATTATAATCAAATGATAGTTTCCGAACTACAAGGACTGTTACCATCATGAGTGAGAAGGCAAATAAAGGTTTGGATGCAGAAAGTTCTGGGGAAAAATGAATGCAACTGATATTGCACAGTTTCTATATTCTAGCCACAAAAAACATAACGAGCCGTTCCTACTCATAATAAATTTTACAAGAGCCCCTAAGTTTCCAAAGGAACACCCGTACTATCGGTAACATTAGCGCTGTGCTGAGAAGCCTAGCACCCGATGTAATAATTTTCCAAAGCTCTTCTACTGATAATCCTTGCGTAGGGTTTTCTCCAAGATGTATCCTCGCACATTGGATTCCATCTCAATATGAGATCACTTACTACTAAACCAGGCGAAGCAAAAAAGCAAAAACAAGTCACGCAACCAACTTTTTAATCTTTTTTGTGCATCGAATTAATTCCAACGAAGTAAAGGGTCGTGGCACCAAATTCAGCAATTTAGTAATTAGGGCATTGAGATTTCGCCCGAATCGCACTCTGATAGGTTTCGGTTGGCTCACAAAGGCGTCCGTATTCACCTTGCGATAGAAGTTCGATTGGATCGAGGATTTCATATGGGCTGAGCATGAAGATGCGCGTTTAAAATTCTAAAGCCAGTCCAGATACCCAAGGCTGCCGTGATAGTGCGTGCTCCTCTTTCTCTCTCTCTCTGTCTCTCATCACATTTCTCCAGTACAGCCGAAGTCGCCCGGTAGGTTTTAGCCGTGGTCACGATAACCGACCATAGCTGCCGAATTTCCTCGCCTGACCCCGATTGTTCCAATCAGCTGACCGGCTTTGTAGCTTATCACTGACACGTTCCGGAAGGCACGCTTTCTTCCCGCACCATTTGTTACCACAATGCTAACATTGATGTTTTCTTTTAAAGCAAATCTTCACTACTTTCGTCGAGCGATTTCGTGACAGATGCGCAATTGGCCTCTTGACCGTAGACACATTCCCGGCGGGACACCCCTCGAAGTGCATCGCGTGATTCACAGGGCCCCCTTTTGGCGCCTGCGGGCGCCCACAGCGGTCGCCACCGCCGCTGTGGCCGAGGCAGCCGACCACCCCAAGAAGTCTCCCATGCATACGGCGCTATGTAATTCCGGGCAACGTGACTCGTATCACGCTCCGCGAAGATAACGGTGCATTCACCATGAATGAACGCCGCGTTCACCCGCCTTTTTTCTGTGAGCGTTGCACGAAACAGAACGGCTTTCAGACGTGGTCGGCAATACAGCTAAATCAAAGGTTAAGAAACCGAAACCAAGACTCAACCAGACTAATCCAAGCTTTTGCTTTGCATATCCAAGGTTATCGGAGCTAAGCCGCAGCCATTTGTTGTGTAGGTCGGGAGCTTGAGGCGCATGCTGTCTTTATTCTTCACCGTAGTATTCCTGCAGGCAAGTCTTCCGGAACGCATTCGCTTTACAACTCTCCAGTTGCCGCTGCGGGCGATTGCAGCTTCAGGCGGGCGCTCGCATTTGGCATCGCCAATCATCGTTTCTGGTTAGCGGTGATGACGTCATCTCGGGAACGCTTGATTAGTGCGGCCGCGATAGAACCGCTTGAGGACAACGGGAGCTGTGAAGGCCTTCTGCCCACCGAAAATTGCCCAATGAGTATAACAACACTGCCGCGTTCAAGATTTTCAGCATTGCGGGTAGAGAACGCTACGATAGCGGCGCTGGTTAGAATCCCAGTTAGAATCTACGCACGGTCGGCCGCCCATCCAGAATGAATGCGCCATTACACATTCGCTCCAGTATGGGTGGAATGTCCCCGGAACGAACGCGTGCATCCGCAGTCGGGTCCCGGTAGGTGTCACCGCTAACGTAGCGTACGCTATGCGACATGCTAAAACTCTCTAATAACGAATTTTGGTCCGGCTCTGTACGACTCTCATCGAACTACCTTGATTCTGCTCACAACCCTGGCTTGTTTACACCACGCTGCAGCGACTTGCTGCGCGGAGTTACAATGATGCAGTGCTCAACAGTGATCGGTATAGCGTACTGTGCTATACCGATATCCTTATCTGCCGGAAACACGCGTGTGCCCTTTCTTTCAGGCAATGCTAACTAGACCTTCAGCAAAGTGCGAGGATATTCCTTTCCTTTCCTTAATTCCTTTACTTCATTCAGGAAGACTAAAAAAAGTTCTTCCTTATCTTCGCATGGGCGCAAAACAAAGGACGGGCTTCGGTGGCTCATGGTGTAAGGCATATTGTACTGCTGAGCGCAAGGACGCACGTTCGCTTCACGACGACCGCTTTTCAGGTGGAGCGAAAAGCAAAAACGCACATGTATCGAAATATCGGCCCACGCTGAAGATTCCCAGATGGTGAAAAGTATTGTCGAGCTTTCAACTACACCTCGCCTAGAACCCAGGTGTAAAACCGCCAAAACTTCGGAAACCAGAGGTGGCCTAAAAGTGAGCTCTGTGGTTGCTCGTCATCGGAATTATGTTAGGAGCGCACGCAACAATTCATCATGCGACCGAAAACACCTTGCATATCACATTTCAGCTTTTGCCCGCTCGGCTTCGCACGTTCACGCAGCTGAGTCGGCGCACGAACTGCATCAGGTTATTCGCCAGCGAATTAAAACAGCCACTTGAGAGGTGCAGGAAGAGACAGCTCGTCTTCCCTTCGACCCCACAACGCACTCTAACTATATCTCCTTCGATTGGTAGTTGGCTGTCCAATTTATTTATAGGTTTCGTCTGGTTTAGCTTCTATTAATTTGTCGGATAGTTTTGGCATTGCAGTTCGGTTACTATCCCAGACGATCTGTAGGTGCAGTTACTGGATTCGTTGCCTTAAAAATTGCTTTGAAATTTAATACTACTTTACTGGTTACATTTTCACTATTGGTCTGAGTTAGCGTCACAACAATTTAGCTTATTTCAAGAGCGAAAGAACGCTGTATGTTTCAAGGTGATTCATCGCATCGCTAGTGACCTCCAACCCCCGGCGCGGAAGCTGCTTTTTTTGTCGCTTCGATCACACGGATGCTATCAGCGCCGACTGGGCGATCTGTGCATGCGTGTCAGCGCAAGTGGACCACGTGACTATTGAGAATGTAACGACTGCCTTGTCGGACGCGGGTTCGATTCCCGGCCGCGGCGGCCGCTTTTCTGATAGAAACAAAAAGCAAAAACCCGCGTGTGTTCGAGGATTCGGTGCCTGTTAAGTATCCTAAGGTTGTCAAAATTGATCCGGAGCACTCCACTACGGAGCGCTTCATCGCCTGAGTAGCGTCGGCGCGCTAAACCCGCAATCAATCAAGTGAACGACTGCTTTGTCACCGCTCGGACCGTCAGGCTATCCATCGGTGGCCCACCGGCTGGACTGCCTGTGCGTGCCTTTCAGCGTAAGAGAAAGGCGGATTCCAATCGTGCAGTAAATATTGCTATCCAGCGGCCTGCGAAAGCTTCAGCACAGACAAACTTTCCGCGGACACCGTGTGCATAGCTTCAGCATTCGCTCATCATAACTAGGCTTAGAAGTGTTAAGCCTGAGGCATTTACTTGGTTAAGATTGGATCTCTCCCATGTTTATGTTCATTTGGCCTCGTCTGAACACTGTTAGGCCACTTTGCTTTCGTTTCATTACTTAGGGTTACTTCGCATGGCCTGGCGCGATGAGTATTTCTAATCATCAGACATGAGAGGCAATTCACTCGTAGTGAACCAATAAGATAAGTGCGTTGTGTTTACCTTCTATTTGCCAAGACCACAGATGGTATGGCTGTGGGATGGGATCGCTCGTCATGATAGTTCTGGGCGAGCCGCTGGAGGATACACAAAGCTGGTATCTGCCCGGACCACGAAACTTCGTGAACTGCCCCGTGTAAACACCGTCAAACGGGACCTGGTCGACACCTTGAGAGCAAAAAATCTCATTAAATCATGCCCTCTTCAAAAACGGATTTGAACACTGTGCGATTGGACGCAAATTTCACACACATGCAGAATCAAGAACACTTACAATAAAAAAGTGCAGTTCCACATATTGTGAAATGTGCTGGAACACCACAGCAGTGGCTCCCTTGTGTCGGTTTGAACGTCAACGGGCGCCGCTGGTCGAATAACGGCGGCGCCGTCGTTGCGCAAATCATAAAGTTCGTTCACGGGAATCGGCATCTAAACGTCAGCCTCCTTCTCCTAACGAAAGCGAGAGGAACCCGTTCTGCGCGACCATTCAGCCCTGTTACGGTTGGCATGGGAAGCGATTTCTGCGAGGCCAACGGAGGCTCTGGGAACCTGCTCCCACCGCTGAGTGGCGCACAACCTTCAGCAGCAGACGGTCGAACAGGCTTGAACTGCATCACGCCCACTCTTATTATCGAAAAAAAGCGCCTATGGCCTCACGCACGGTGTAAAACACTAGGAATAGGCCCTAGGCTTATTTTGTGTGTACGCGCTTAGTACTCTTGGAGTGTAGACGAACTCTACAATTATTCTCTTCTGCGTCTTCCTCTACCCTCCCTGCTACCTGCGTCTGCCTCACCATGCGGACGCTGGCATATGTTTCATTCACATTTATAGATTGCCTAATAACATAAGTATTGATGTTTTTGCCACCCCTGTGCCATTATGACGTCATACCCTCGTACTGAAACGTTCGGTATGTACGGAATTATGGGAATACGGAGTTCATACAGATTATGCCGTCCCCAAGCACACCGAAAGTAGATGTTAGTATAAAAAACAGGACTCACATTAGTGTGCGCTATAAAAACGTTTGGCACAGGTTTCGTGTTTCTATCATCAACAATACGCAGAATGATCCTCCGTATGTTTTCCGTATACTCCGTATATATGGAATTCATACGGACAATGATTTGGCGGTTCTAGTAAACTTACAGACATAAAATCGGTGTCAAATGTTTGGATAAGTATGCACTATTTTGTTCACGTGTGTTTCTCAAAAATATTCCGTGTTTTATTGCGTCTTTGTGTTCTTGTAGGAAAGTACTCCGTATTCCCATATTTCCATATGTACGGAACTTTTCAGGAGGGCCATTAATACATAAGCTATAAACACTACCCTACTAATTCGCTGCCACCAAATAAATTAAATTCTGGCATCAGCTGTTATGTTCTACCAGAGTCCTGCAGTGCTTTTTTGAGGTCGATGATGATGATGACTGGTTTTTTTTTTTTGCGCGCGGCCTAATAATGGAAAACTATGGTTCTAAATCACACCGTCTGTCTGATTTTATCTCACCATTATTTATTTTTTAGTAACCTCGGTGCCCTTGTAGTCCAGGTTTTATGCATTTATTTTCACATGCCACTTTTGTGTAATCATTTTAAATATATTTCGTTACAACGGCCTCTTTTGTAAGACACCTCGGTGACTTTTAAAAAATGCATGGCCATTCCGCCCTTGCAAGGTGGTTGGTCAGCAAAGCTGCGTACCTGTGATCAGACATGCTGGTAGGAGGGCTTCATTCATCCCTTGCTTATTAATTAACGAGCATCATTCATCCCTTGCTAATTAACATCACGGCACAATTGTGGTCACTATAATTTACACTGCGTAATGTCCTAAACAATGAAAGTTTCTCTGACAGCTTCAGGTTTATACACGACCGCCGCTGCGTTGTTTGTTGGCTTGGGTCAGTGAGGCATTCCAAGCCGATCTTCAGCACGAACAACATGAACCAAAACGAAATTGGCGGCATTACTGCTCATTTCGCCACAAATATCGTCGAAAGATAATAGTCTTTTGCTACCCCTGCCACGTAAATACATCCACTCTACCCCGCCCAATTTTTATGCTCTTATTTCTCCTGTTTGGTTTGTCTCCCGACACACACGTCAGCAGCTGGCTGAAGTCAATTCCATTTTCGCGTGTTACATAGCCCATGCGCAATCTAATGAAAACTTTTGTTACTAAAGAACCTGAAGAGCCACAACAGGTTCATACCCGTCGAATGTTCTCATTGTATTTTTGGGGTAAATATCAGTTTCAACGCTTCAACGCGTCTTTTTTTCCTAAATTCCTACCGCAAAAAACAATCAGCCATGTATTTTTAATTAAAAGAACAATAAAATACTATTTATTTATTGATGTTTTGCCTCAAATACGCCTTAATATGTTCTTTTTGCTGAGCGATCTTGACACCATGACGTGTTTTCGGATTTGGTGGGTTTGGGAAAGTTTTGCCTATATAACCTTTCCCAACATTCCATTCTAACTTTTGGTGAAGCGGCTTAATCGAAGGACGGACCGACAGACAAAGAGACTGAAATTCTTTTCTTTGGGCTGCCCCAGAAAAACTATCGTTTTAGGTGTGAAGCACCTTAGGGGATCGGGTTGCCGGCGTATCCTATCGTATCATGAAGTCACGGTAGATAAAGTTGTGAAACGATGGTCAGGAAACCCGTATATGATAGATAAAACCGGTTCAAACTTACCTAACAGCATTTAAACAAATTTAAAATACAGGAAAAATCAGGATTTAATTGCGTTATGCCATAAATTCCTTAAATTCCATCTAAGAATTGGTTTCAACGCCGAAAAGCAACGCGAATGTCCTTAAACCTGCGTTTGAACGCTGCATAGAATTGCGCCGGATCACGCAGGACAACCTTTTCTTCCGTCCTCTAAACCTGCATCTGACTCACCGGTCACATCCCCACTGGGCTCGTATGCTGCTAAACTGAAGGGACCGCCGGTGCCACCGCCCGCTTCCTCCAATGCTATACCCTCACCGTACTTGATTGAGAAGAGCCGTCACTCTTTCGACCTCCGACTCGCGATGCTAGAACGCCCGCAGCGTAAGCAGCAGCGCATTTCCCAGGAATTGCAACAGCAAATTAAGTCTCTTACCAAAACACACCAAACAACCACCACCTCTCTTACCTCCCAACTTACGCAGCTCAGTGAGCCCCCTTGCCACGTTCACCACAGCTCCCTCTACCACCCAATTCATGCCTTTGGTAGACTTAGTCGAAATCCCGTCCACCGCAACACCGACTCGATTGGTTCAGCTTGAAACCTCCATCCTCAAAGATCTTGCCTCGCTGAATGCCCAATTCGAGCCACTCAAGTCGTTTGGTTCCATTGCTATTTTTTCAGAAGAATCAATCTTTTCGGCTAAGAAAAAGGACCGCGTTTATACATCCACCTTTACATAGATGACCAGTGCTGAGCTTCTGGAGGTGGTGTAGCGGAACTGGCGAAACTTACGTAATAAGATTTCTCTCCATCAGTACCTCTTTAACCACCACTGTTTGCCTCATTTTATTCTGACACAAGAGGCCCGGGCCACTTCTAGGATCCCAGCTTACCGCACCTACCATGCCGGTACGCGCACCACGCTAATGAGTGTTGCGACATTCTCGTGGAACCACTCGACATACCCTGTACCCTTCTCAAAGATGTTTTCAGCGTGGTCTACTATCATCCTTCTTCTGAAATCACAGCCCTCCTCTTTTTCTACAGCCCCCCCCCAATACCTTCCTCTTTATTAAGCGTGCAAGGCAAGCACCTGAACTCACTTCCGTCCACCACCAATTGGCTCCTTTGGGGTGACTTGAATGCCGCTCACACTATTTAGGGCTAAACACCGACCCTCAAATCCGGCCACTTTCCCCATTGTCTTGTCCAGGAGCGCCACGTAGCCGTTATTAATACTTCTGGCTTCCCTACTAGAACCCGCACTACCTCACAGCGGCCCACGACACACGACCTTTCTTTCACTCGGGGGCCCCTTTCAGTTCAGTTGCCGGTCTCAGCAGGAATCCTCCTCAGCGACCACTTCCTGATTCACCTTTCCATCTCCGTTTCCCACATCCCGCAGGTTCTCACCGTCACTAATATTGACTGGGACGCCTTCCGCACGGCTCTGGCCTCTCACCCCTTTGAGTCGTATGACGACTGGACGTAGGGCATTGCCACGGCCCTTTCGAGCAGCAGTCGCTGTGCTCACATCCGTCACCCAGTGCATGACCCTGACCCTCACTTTCTCCGTTTATGGGGCCGTCATAAACGACTGCAGCGCTCCTTTCGCTCCCAACCCCAAAATACTGAGCTCACTTCCAGAATCACTGCTCTGCGATACGAGATAGTTGCCCACTGCGCTTCTCCCGAACGTTCGCGATGGATTGCTCTCTGCGACAATCTTGACACTGCTTTGCACTCATGATCGACATGGTCTCTTTTTAAATCCTTCCTAGGCACAATGCCCACGCTTGCTCCCACTTTAGCTAAAGCTCGTGCTGAAGGAACAGCCTCCGACCTCTTTAACCAACTAGCCTCTTTATCTACCCTCCCCTCTTACTCCTTGCTATGTAGACTACTCGGGTGAACCTAATTCTTTCACTCTCCAGGAGGTCGAGGTGGCCCTGGTTGCAAATGCCAGGCGTTCTGCTCTGGGGGAAGACACCATCGCACTCACGGCTCTCCACAACCTCCCCAATGATGCGAAAGAGTTCTTCCCACAGATTTTTAATCAAGCCTGGGACAGCAAATCCCTACTTAGCTCCTGGACTTCTTCCTTTATTAACATGACTCCCAAACCTGCAAAACCTCCTTCCATCGCTAACCTTCGACCTATATCCTTAACTTCATGCGTTGGTAAGACCCTTGAGCGTATGGCTCTGACTCACCTCCCTGAATTTCTCAAAAAGAAGGACTTCTTCTGTAATTTCCTCATCGAATTCTGTCGCCGTGTCTGTGCTCAGGATGTCTTTTGCCTCTCCAGCACACCTTTCTATCTTCCACCCCCACCCAAATCCACGCTCTGGTGACCGCCGATTTCCAGAAAGCCTTTGACGGTGTGTGCCATAACCATATCCTGTCACAACTTGCAACAATGTCCTGCGGCTCCCGCATTTTCTCCTATCTCTGATCCTTCCTCTCTCACCGAGTGGCTCACTTTCAAGTCGACACCCATCTGTCCGACCCCCACCACATCAGTCGAGGTACTTCTCAGGGTGCTTTTCTTTTCCCCACCCTTTTCGATGTTGCTATGACTGCTCTCGCTTTCTTACTAGCTTAAATCCCTGATCTTGATCACATCCTTTATGCCGACAACATCACCCTTTGGTGTTAGTCTGGCTATTCGGGTCACGTGCAGAGTACTCAGCAACTTGGCTTGGATCTCGTCGACTCTTTTATCACCGCGGTTGGTCTTTCCACTGCTCCGGAAAAGTCCAAGCTTCTCTTTCTCAATCCTTCCTCTTACGAGCGCGCCCACAATTCCCTAATCTCTCCATATTTCTGGTTCTACCATTCCCATCCTCACCAAATGCAAGGTTCTTGGCTTCCTAAGCATGCAGCCAAGAACATACAAGCCCTACACAGCGGCATCGCGACCTGCCACTCGGTAACCCACCTTCTGCGTCGTATGGTCACTCCACGAGCGGGTCTTCATGAAGCTAATGCCTGCAGGGTTGCTCATGGGCTGGCCCTCAAAACGTTCTTGTACTTTATCCCTTACATCTCCTTTACCAACACCCAACTCAATACCCTTTAAACCGCCCTGTTGGGACTATACAAGGCAACTCTGAACCTCCCTTTCACCACTTTTACAGATAAGCTTTTTGCCACGGCTCTTTCATTCCCTTCGCTCTCTCCTCAATCTCCATCGAGATTCCCAGCTTTCTCCGCTTTCTCTTACACGTCATGGGCAATGGTTACTGGTTAACGCGGGTATATCTGCGATTCCCGTCTCCCCCATTGCTCCACCCAATGCAATTTCGGCGCCCAACCTTTGTATCATCCCTCTCCCCTCAAACATGTCCCCTGCCCTTCATCCAGGTCGTCGTCATGCGGCTCGCAGCATCATTATTCCCTTTTCTTGACCCATGGAATTGTTTGCACAGATGCCTTCTAGTGGCGCCTCGAGACTCGTTCGGTTACGCTCTGTAAAAACCTCACCTTGCTGAAGCATAAACCTACACTAGCGGCCCTTACCTTCACCCTCCTGAATCAATGTCTCTTGAGTTTCTCGACATTCCCATGCACTTCACTCCTTTTCTTCTCTTCTTCCCGTCCCAGAATACAGTCTTTTTTGACTCTCACGCCCCTATTATACCAAGACAAAATCGCCGACATCCTTCTGTCCTTCAACAGGAGATCGAACGAGCAGCCTTCGCTCTACTGCCATCAATCGTTTTCCTTGGGTCCATGGACATTCCGGGATGGACGGCAATGAGTTGGCGCATCATTCCGCCCGAAATCTCTTTACCGGACACCGTTGATCCCCTCGCCGCGCCCTCGGAGGGCGATGGAAGGCTCTCCCTTCGCCGTACCATCAAGGAGGTCTACCTTCATCTCCGTCTACACAAACGCCTCTACACGCGTCGCGTCCTCACCCATCACTCTCCGTAACGGAAGCTCGACTCCTCCGGCACATCCAAATAAATGCCCTCATCACTCCCTGCTGCCTATTCCTGTATCGCTATAGATCCGACCCCTCTTTTCCCAACTGCTCCACTGTCTACCCTGATTTACCTCATTGCCCATTCACTGCCCGGTGGTTCAGCTCTCCGACTCGTATCCCTCCCTATCCCTTTTGATCACCGCCTGGACCGACTGCTTTGGCTATAAAGGGAAGAAGAAAAGCGCATACTGTTCGCCCAGGCAGTCGACATGCTCGGCCTGTAGCTTCGGCAGATCAAAGGTCTTTTCTACTCTACTCTACTGTATATCCCATGGAGTGACAGTACTCACCTTGTCCCCGGTCGAGAAGGGGAAGATACGAGTACTCAGCGTCCGCTGAATCGGCAAAGAGGAACCGAGCGTAGACTTCGGCGTTGATGATCCTGCAGTCACTTACATTTTTCCGCCTAATTGTGGCTTTGAAGATGGCCTGATCGAATGTGTAAATAAAGGTTTCATAGCCTAAAAGCACTTCTGCGGCGTCCTCTCCTCGATAACAGGGGTCCGACTGTCGAACAGCTCTCGACAGTTCTCCATGAACATTGAATTCGGCCACCTGAGGATACGAACAGAGAGGGCCGTAAGAAAACTAGGCTCGCTTTTTGCGATATCGGGGTAGATTACCTATTTGCCGCATGCCAAAGACGTATTCCAGAAACGGGGTTTAAACCCACTTTCCAACCCTCCTTTAAATTCATACGCCAACCTAGTAGTAGTAATATCTAGATATTTATGGCGCGATTGCTTTATTGGCCAATGTGCACAAAGCCAATACTGTGAGTTCATTAAATCGATGTAATAAAGTATGTATTGTATGAGTATGACGTTACTAAAACACTGTATATGTGGATCCAAAGGGTACGTACAGTCGAACACGGATATATCGAACACGGGTATATCGAATTATTGTCTATATCGAACTCATAAATTATCCCCTTGAAAATTCTGTGTAAAAGTATAGGAATTCGTACGTGTATATCGAACCGCATTTTTCCCGACATTGGGTATATCGAACGCCGCGCGATCTGGAAGGTGCTCTTCGGTGGTCGCTGCACCCCCGATTGAGGTTGGGGAGGGTGTGGAGGAATGCGCAGGCATGGCGAAGACTGGCTCGCGGAACTAATCCCCCCCTACCGGAACGAATTTGCGCTTGCCCAGTCGGGCCCCGCTACCGGCCGCCGTAGCGTTAGCGGACGGAGCCCGGTATGCTGAATCTGTCTAGGCATACAAGCCCGAACGCACGGAAAATGTGACAGTGCGACGTAGAGATGCCCCCAATGCGCACGTCCTTTTTTTTCTTCTTTTTTTTTCGGCTGCGTACGTTCCCCGGCTGGCTGAAAAAGAGTTTTGTTTTCTCTCTCTCTGGGTCTGTCTTCCCCCGATGTCGTCTAGGGAAAGGGAAGAGGGAACGAAGGCGCTGGTGGCCTCCTCCTTCTTTTGCATTTTGCTGCTGTTGCTGCTGTTTGGCGAGTTGTCCCGCACCTTTCGAAGATCACTGTTTCTCTCGGAGATGACCATCGCCAGCGCTTTGTTGGAGTCCGTTGAGAGAGCCTTGGAATTGTTACCTTCAAAGTTCTTGTGCTACGTGCGCGCTGTTCCTTTGCGTGAGTGTTGCGCATGGTGTGCGAAGGCGCAGCGTACTGCTGGAATTTTCTAGTTGTGCAGCCTCGAGAAGATCGAGACCGGCGTCTTTAATTTCATTTTCAGGACGAAGAAGCAGGCCAAGATCAGCGATTTTTTTTTTTTCACGGAAATAAAGCGTCCTGTTGCGTCGGGAGTGCGGAATTAGTTGTCATTCTTGAATTCGACGATCGGTAAGTGATCGTCCGCAATAGGTGAGGTCTCAGAGCCCATATTTTTTATATCGAATTTTTCATATATCGAACTATTTCGCGATCCCCTTGGAGTTCGATATATCCGTGTTCGACTGTATTAAGAACGCATAGCCAAGTCGGAGGCACACGTATGCGTTTTGTAATTGAAAATTGCGATGTCCAAGATTGTTGAAGGAAACATACGCTTGCAAAATCCTCGCTACGACCATTTTGACCCATTTTAATATTACCCAGTTTAACCTCTAGGTTCAATGCACGTTTCCACTGTTTGGATCCTTCAACTGCGTAAACCTCCGGCCAAATTAAACCTCTCGGCTTAACATCAGCACGCATGCGAATTAAACAAGGTAGGTTTGGCGCGTAGACCGTGCGCCACAGAAAAGCAAGCCTTGACAATTGAACCCCTTCTAAACTCGAGCGTGTTGATTCGGTAACAGTTTTCTGATAGAGTAACGACTGGGCCACCCGGGATCATTTCTACCTGTTGTACCCCTCGGTCGATAATTTATTTGAATTGAGAAGATTCCATTGTATTAATCATGATAGGAGTAACAAGGAAGGGGAAGAACGTGATGGGTAAAAAGGAGAAAGGGTGTTAGGTGGCATAGCCGGCAGAAGACTAAGTCACCATTATTCCAGCATATTTGAGTCCAAAACTATTTTGCCAGAGTACTTCTGATAAAAATACAAGTTGGATTCGTTTTTACAATAGCAAACGATCCAATAGGCGTCCGATAACTCAGCCGAAGCAACGCGACATAAAAAGCAAACGCTAAAACAAAAGAGCTCGAGATGCGCCCAGACCAAAAGAAACAGAAGGTTCGTAGGAGCTAAGATACAGGGTTTCACGTGGCATGAGAGGCAGAAGACAGGCGGACTCTGCGGCAATTACAATACGGACGAAGAACGACACGATCATACCCAAGGTGAGCGCGCTCCGCGTCCTCGGGATGACGTTGGAAAGCAGCCGGTGCAACGGCGCCACAGCAGACCACCTCGTCACCAAACTCGGGACGGCCACTCGCCTCATCAAGCGGGTGGCAACGCGACACCAAGGAATGAAGGAAGCCAGCCTGCTCCGGCTGGTCCAGTCATTCGCGGTCAGCCATGTAACCTACATCGGAGCGTACCATTACTGGAAGACGCAAGAACGGAACAAGATCGATGCGGCCATCCGGAAAACGTATAAGGCGGCACTGGGACTCCTGAACAGTACCAGCACGGAGCAACTCCTGGCACTCGGAGTGCAACACGCTCGATGAAATCAGCGAGGCGCAGCGCACGGCCCAGCTCGAACATCTTACAACCACACGAACCGGTCGTAGCATTCTCGCACGGCTGTGTTTCGCGGACCGTGCGGCCCGGCACGCCGACTCGAAGAAACTGCCAGAAGGTGTCTCACGGAGACTCCGGATCACTCCGGTGCCCCGGAACGTGCACCCGGAGCACAACAGAGCCCGGAGAATTGCTAGAGCCCAGGTCCGCATGGAGTTGTACGCCGGGGACACCGGCGCCCTCTTCGTGGACGCAGCGGAGTACCCCGGCAGACCCGGAGCCTGCGTCGCGGTGGCGGTGCGAGCCACCAGTGGGGAGGTGTACAGTGCTTGCAGTGTACGCGTACCGTTGGCACGGCACGCGGAAGAGACCGCAATTGCTCTGGCCCTCACGGACCCCGGATGCACGACAGGGTTGAGTGACTCCCGCTCGGCGATTGTGAATTACACGCGTAATAGCGTCGGTGCTAGTGCTGTGAATGTGCGGTGCAGTGCAGTGAACAAAGCGGTGCCGGCCACATAATTGCGGTGGTTCTCGGCGCACACGGACACACGGGAAGGCAATAACAACTATAAGGGCGGTCACCCCAGCCGAAACGAGACAGCGGACGCCGCCGCGCGCGCGCTCACCCACCGCGCGGCGGCCCCTCCCACTTCCCTCGTCTCTCCAGCGGATCGCCGGCGACCGAGCAAAGACAGCATTCACCAGGAACCTCTCGTCGAATACACCGAGATCCTGAGATGGTACCGGCAATGCCGTCGGACCAGGCCACCACCACACCCGAAGCTATCAAGAAAGGAGGCAGTGCTCTACCGCCAGATCCAGACCAACTCGGTGATCACGCCGGCGCTGGCGGGCGACACGTGTGCCCGGATGCTTATGAGAGTGCCTTGTGCAGTGTGTGCGCGGTTACGAACGCAACTTTGACTCACATTCTGTGGGACTGTACTCGCAATCCGGCGGAGGCGGCCAGCAGGTCGAGGAAGCACTTGCCAGGCAGAAGCGGGGGTAGGCGAGAACGTGGGGTCCGAGGGGACTTCGCCGGAGACCCGCCGCGCGCCGAACCGGCGGACGCCGAACGGGCACAGCCTTACAGACGTGTGCGGCCCTTGCTTTACGAAGATCTGTAATATTTGGTATACCTGGAGGGGCACTCTAGCTTTTGCGCGAGTGAAATAGTGAAATTGTGATCTTCAGAAGCCTATAAGGCCCGTTTAAACCTCATAGTCAATCAATTTAACCTGACATTCAATGCAGGCTTTAGCACGCCCTTGTGTACATCATGTTTACTTATTTCCCCTACAGTGTCGCCTGGTTGTAATTTAATATACGGGGAACAACCATGGGGCGAATCACAGCCGAAGTGCTGCTACAACGCGCAAAAATCCGTATTCTACACAACTACAGTAGTACGGCTGTGAAGGAACGCCAAAGGCGGTTACCTACACTCTGCAATAATTTGCTTCATTCTTGCAAAAAACGGTCCTGTTCCTCGGATCCCGTTATGATTTGTCAAAATGGTCGGCATTTCCCGACATATCAATTAACGCTCAAATCCTGCCAATACACGATTTCACTTTTTCCCTCCCAGGTGTAAACGCTGAGAAAGAGATAGTTATCGGGAACGCACAACAGCACTGCATGATTAGCACATCGCGGCCGATACGCCGTTGAGTTTCCGTGTTTGCCTTCGTTCCGATTTTTTTTAAAAGGACGCTGCAACACTTTCGATAAATGTTTTTCCTTCGGGACTCGAGGCAATGCGGAAGCTATAGTTCTCGCCAGCACGCAGCGGAACTGCGTGATTCGCTCGTCGCAGCGGATACACCTACCGTTTATGCTTTGCTTGTGCGATTTTTTAAGGTTTCTATCTAATGCATTCATTGCTGCCAATGAAGAAAAGCCCGCCAACAGCGGCTACACCGCTGTAATGACGTAAGTTCGTCGGTCGACGACTGCTAAGGCAGGAAAGCGAAAATTATTTGGAGCAAGTTTCTAAGTTATTTTATGCATATAGAGCAGCAATTTTTTGCTGAAATACTTTGTTAGGACTATTTGAAGTGCTAGATGTGCTTGATTACCCCGTTCCGAAAGCATTTCCGTAAAGGGAACAAATACGCCCATGATACAGCTTCGCTTGGTAACAGTCCGTGTGCGCTTCTGTTGTTTAGATCAGAAGCGCGCGGCAAAGCCACTGCGAGTGTGCGGCACCTTGGAAGGGTCGATGAAGGCGGTGTCCGGTGTGCGGTCGTCTTTGATGGCGCGGCGGCCTCCGTGGCCACTGTTACTTTTGTTCACTGTCGACGCTTGTGACAGGCTCACCACCGAGAAGAACAGCGCCAGAAAGTGCATGGTTGGCATGCTTTCCCCACAAATGCAGCAATCGGCCGACGAGGCGCTGGCGTGAGACTACGAGCAAAGGAATACAAGGCCTACTTGAGAAATTCGTTCAAACAAAACCTGCAGCAATCAAATACGGACTGATGGATAGAGTAAGCATTCCGGCATTTTCCAGGTTGACTAGCTGACTATCACGGTCCCACAAGGAAGCAATTTTGAGAGCAGATTATAAAATTATAGATATCTTTTAACGCGTTCTCAACTAATTGAACGTATGAACAGTTCGGTCCGAATCAGTGTATTCCACGGAGCTGCCGACTGCGAGAACGTCGACCTACCGGGTAGAAACGCATTTTATCTTGCTTAGAGATTACCTCTCACTTCATGGCAAGAAACGTCCTGATATTACCTTGAAGGTATAACTTGTTCATGAGAGGGGTACTTTTAGTTCGGGGAGGACACAAATAAGTCGTGGGAAAGTAACGTAATGCAGCCTGGAGATTTTAGGATGATAGTCACCCAAATGCATCTGCGAGTCATGATTAGGTTGAACACACTTGGGGTCGACCATAACGCTGGCATCACTACCCCTTAATGAATCCATGCTCCAAAGCCGTTGCAGAGTGACGAGACCCCAGTAACGGTATAAAATGAGATCATCCGAAATATCCTGTGAGCTTGTAATCATTATGTGGGGGAAACGTTTCATTGGAGAATGATTATATCCACATGGAAGAAAAGTGACACGAGCCACCTTTTTGGGCATTTCCGCCATTGGCAAATCTTTCTGCAAGTAATAGATTACTAATTTAAACAACGCTCGATGACGGCAAAAGCCAATGGGGTCAGTAAAGTATCCACAACTTGCAACATCCAAGAAGTGAGAGCCGATTCAGCAATTGGCGCTTCCGTTCCTTGAAGGGGTTATGTTACGATATTGGATTACTCAAATGCATCATTCAGTATAGGGCGAATTCTTTTTCTTGTGATACAGGTAGCCAGGGTATTTCTACGTATATCCCTTTGCGGGTTTTCCTCATTCGACAACAAAACCGTAATGATTTCTAACCACAAACTTCCAATATTTTGATCATGCCAGTAGAACACTCGTTCTTCAAAAGGGACAGACAACCAGTTTTTCTGTAGCCCATTTCCTCTTGCGCATCTGAAAGTCAACGTTATATATCGAGGAGTACCCACAAGGAATTTCTAAACAAAAAGCCAGAAGTAATTTTTTTTGTGACACTAAACTCAAAGTTGGTGCATACTAGTGTCTACGCGACACTTCCGTACGTATACAAACAATTTCGTCGTTCTCCAGGTGCGATTTAAAAACTGCTTAAAGAAGTAAAAAAGACCGCATCTTATTTTATGGGGAACACCTTAACGACTCGGGCTGTCGGCGTCTCCTGGCGTGTCATATAATCACGGTACTAAACCACCGGGACACTTGTTTTCCACGCCCCCCGCTTCAACATTTCATCTCCATGGGCAAAAACGCGTACTAAAAGAACACACCGGGACACTCGCTTTCCAACGCCTCGCGCTAGAACGCATGCTGCGGCGTGTGACACGAAGACCACTTACTGTCAGTATGTCGCTCAGTTAATTGCTTAAATCCGGTTCAACGGAAGAGAGGGCGCCATCGCCTGAGCAAGCGCGCAATCGCTCCTCCCACCAGCGCTTCTCCGGCGCCCAATCAGCGCGCCCCGTCTGGCAAGAGAGGGACTAACAATCTTTGAATACACTTATACAGTGCGTGCTTCACTCCTACCCGGGTTTCACGTTTGTCGAGACGGCCGGAGAGTTTTTTGCTTTAGTTGGGGACAACTTTTCAAATTCCTTTTTGTCATCTCGAGTACAGTTAAAATTACGTTGCCGCACGGCTCATTGCACGGTTGCCAGAATTCTTTCTGCAGATACGTGAGGCACATAGACCTAAAAGTTCCGCTTTCAAACGCTATAGTGCTCTATGAACGAAACCGTTTTCGTTCATGGTGTTTCAAGTGATGCCGTTTCATCTGAAAGAGTGCGTACACTCTACAAAAATAGGTTGCCTGTCCGTCTAAGCCAGATGGAAGATTGGTATTTCGCAAATAGCAATCTTTCGCTCAGAACACTCCATTAAAAAAAAAATGAATCAAGGCTTTTCCGTTTGGTGAAGCCATAATCTTAGCTCTTATCAAATATAATAGTTCTCCACGCTAGAAATCCCAGATACAGCTGATGCGAATGAAACACTCGTGCTATATATTTTCGGCACTCACCTAAAGACAGCTGTTGCAAGAACGCTGGGTTTGTCGTCCCGGTCCCTGGTAGTTCGTGTGAAACGACTTAGGATGTGCTTCGCTAGAAAGACAATTGGGTCCCTTCAGAAGCCTTTCGTTGTTCGCTAGGGATAGGGTACGCCCTCACAAAACAGCTTTTTCGGTGATTTTTGCATCACCAGCTCCACTTCGTCTTGTTGAGTGCTTACGTGCTGATCACGATGACGATGATAATTAAGGTATTGCAGTGAAAACAATCCCTACAGCGGCAAAGAAAACATATTGAAGGCAATTTTGTTCATGACATCATTTTATATTGCATTATCTCTTAAGATTTTCAATTGTTTGTCAAAGCTTAGATTTGTTTATTGTCATTTTTTAGTATTCGTGCCGTTAGCGGTTTTGAAATAACGTAGTGGCCAATCGCCCTGAGTAGGTGTTTTTTTATGGTTTTCGGCACCCCTACCCGGCCCCTTTTGCAATGATATGGACCAACAATACCACGTTGATCCTACACAGACCATTAAAATGCCTTAAATTACTAAAGACCAAATCAATAAAACAATCGATTACACATGAGTTCGAAGGAGCACTGATGCGAAATTTCAAAGATGAAATAGCTATGTAAAAGGTATTCCTTGTATAGGGAGATACCTCCCGGCAAGTTTAGCAGTAATCGTTCAGTATAACATATTTCAAACCAATCAACTAATATATTTAGGATTGGGCTTTTCGCAAATTCGATAAGTTTCTTTCTGTAATATCGCGTATGTCGCGAGAAGTCCTCGACAATAAAAATGTGGGTACCCTTAGTTTTTGTGCGGCAGAAAGAATTTTTTTCTGTTTATTTAAAGGACCTAAGATTCCGCTTATTGGCTTCTGTTTATCCGTATTGAATTTTCCCAGCTTATGCACCCGTTCAAATTGGTCATTTCTATTTCACCTTTCCATCTTTAACTTGTTTTTCCTACCCACACCCCTTCCCTCCTATTTCCCCTCCTTCCCCCTTTTTTATTGTTCTTGTCAATTGCATATTGTAGTCGATGCAATAATTACTGTAGTTGACATTAGTGCCTGCGTTGTGTCTTTTTCTGTCCCAGTTTTTGCACTTTTTTTTTCTTTCGCTATAAATAAATCATAGTGGGCTAGTGCATCAATCCCTTGATATAGTAAAAACCAGTGTAAAAAAATTGAGAAATTACGACCACTAAAAAATTGTGAAGGCTAAAAAAAGAAAGCATCGCTATGACGGGCTCGAACCTCGGCATTATCGTTTAAAACCAAGTACTACACTACACAGCTTCAGGGGCAGCTGCAATTACGACTTTTTACGGAATATTTATCCCACAGAATCTCCGCGCAGCGTGCATAGCCAATGGAAGGCGACTGACGCCAGAAATTTCTGACGGCAATTCTCACGGTTGCCGGGATAATAGACACTACTATTAATAGGCAAATATGCAAATCAACGTAGTACGGATTTTACCACCCGAAGGCCTCACTCAAAGCCTCACGCCACTGCTGAAGTGAGCCACAAAACAAAACAAAACGGAACAGATACCGTATTTACCCTATTCTAACGCGCACTTTTTAAGTGCGAATGCACTTTATAAGCGACCCCAAACCATCCACCGCCGGCGGCTGCGGCGGCGTCCGCAGTGCTCCTCTATATTTAAAAAAGAAACAGCATCCGGCACCAGGTTTCGATCCGAGGACTTTGCGGCCGCAGCGCGACGCTCTACCGACCAAGCCACGGACGCGACGGTGATATCAGTGTTAGTGACGCGCCTTATATCTTTAACGCATTCAAACTACGTCGTCAGCGGCGTGCGTTGGCGACTCAGCGGCGTTATAGCGGCTTGATAACTGCGTGGTGTACACGTGATACTACAAACCCGATGGAAGAGATGGAAGAGAAGGCGGCGAGGCGGTGGGCTGCGGGGGCCGAGCGCAAGCGCCGCAAGCGGGCCGACAACCGTGCATTCGCACTTTCACATTCTCCCCCTCGGGGAAATGCGGGGGAATTTTTTTCCCGATAATATCGGCCGGAAGAATCGGATACAAAACCGAAACTGCCGAAACAGCGGAAATTTCGTCCCACCCATCGCCATCGCCATCTCAAGATGGCGCCAAAGCTTTTAGCAGCGATTTTTCGGACGCAGCAAGTCTAGGCGCCTAGGGTTTTCTATCAAAGTTCACACAGATCGTCAAATCGTTTCACTTGCGCGCTTGATAACAGCAATGACAGCAGCGGCTCCCACGCGTTCAAAACGAGCGGTCGGCTGAAGCGTGCACCTCTGGAGAAGCTCTCGGGATGGGCGTGCGAGGCGTGGGCCACGATCCCATAGACCATGGTTGAACGTTCGTTCAGAAGTGTGGCATCGCGAACGCGCTTGAAGGCACCGAGGCCGAGATGTTGTGGTCAGCGGAGAGCGACGAGGAGTGAGATGAGTGAGATTACTTCGGGAAATAAATCGCCCGTTGCTCTCGCATTTGTTTGTCTGGGTCACAAACTCCCGTGCGCGTTACAATCGGAGGTGCAAGTTTTTTCGTTTTTTTTTTTGCCAGGAAAATCGGGTGCGCGTTAGAATCGGGTAAATACGGTAGGTGCTAAACATCCTGACTTCTCAAAAAAAATAGTCGCCACAAAATGCGCTAGTGTCCAATAATGTTTTTTGAGAAATGCCAATCTACGAGGTAAATTGACTCGTCAAGGGAAATTGGTAAGGCTATAAATTGCTAGAGTCCACTCGAAGGTGCCGGCACTTTTAAAAGGGGCTCACAGATAATGATGATTCTGCAATAACAAGAAAAAGGCGGGTAGAGGCAATGTCGGAGGGTTTCTTCTTCACCTCAAAGGTAATGCAAAATACTGTAGGACACCCGTTAGAGCCAGGTTAGGTTAGCCAAACATTGACGTGCTAAGAGGAAGGGGTGCCTACACTTAGAAAGGTTTGATATGATTATTGCGTCCGATGCGCCGACGCTGCACTTCCTCTATCGGAAGGTCCGGGATAAGTTTGGTCACCTGAACATCTTTAACATGCACCGGAGTCTGAAAACGCGGGCGTTTTCGCTTTTCGCCTTCATCTGAAAAGCAGCTATCGTGGCCCGGACCGGCCGCTTCTACAGGTGGCATTCGTTGAAAAGTTTAGCCGTCAATGTCTTTCCTTGGCAACAACGAAAACGGCCACATGCATGCCTGATGCACCACGGATATGGCACGGCTTGGGCCACTACGAACGCACGCTCAAGAAAAATAAACTACCTGCGTGCGTCGTCTCCTGTGTTTCAACTCGATTCTCAACGATTGTTTCAACATAGATTATGTTAATCGAACTCACAGTGGACTCGAGGCCATGCTTTACGTTCATTGAGGTAGAGTTCGTTAACGTCAAACACAGTCATGTGCTTTGCACGGTCAAGTACCGCCATCTCGCGGAGCCCGACGTAACAATTGACGACGCACTCACACGTTTCCCTGCATGTGGGCCTCGCCAGTGAATAAAAGCAATAGGCTCAGCAGCACAACGCCTCAGCTTCTGACTTACTCCGGCCGGTCAAACTTTGAAAGGAAATTATTCGAGACACCTGTTTGTATCTACACAGAAGAACCACTTTCGACGGGCTTCGGAAGGTTGGTTGTGAACTCACTCAGTTTGATTAGCTGCTCGAAGACTGAAGAGGGTCGATGTCGGGTGACCTGGGTAGGTAAGAAATGGCGGGGCTTGTGGGTCGCCCGGTTCGTTCTTGTGGGCCCTGTAGGAAAGCTGGGAGCCACTTGTCGTCACCTGCTGCCAAGCGCCGCTGTGGGACCTCTGGAGCGCAGTACAGACGAAACAAAATTCCGGCTGACCGGGCATGCGGGCGCGAGCTGAACGGGGTCGAGACGGTTGTGGCAAGGGGAAAGATGGCTGATAACCCTTCGTGGGCAGTGGCCAGGGTAACTGCACTCAATCCCAAGAAATATGGCGGAACAGGAGAACACGAGAGATATAAGAGAGACTACTACACATTATAAAAAGAAAACACATAAAAACAGAAAACATTAAGCCCAGAAATGTGAAAGGTAACGAGAAGGGAGGAAGAAGAGGACGAAGCGTTGATAACGCAGAAATGAATTGAATGGTGTGGACCGCGACTTAATGAGAGGAAAATGATTAGGTTAAGCTGATATACTTTAGATTCGGGAATTTATAAAAAAGGTAAAACAGTATGTTACCAAGGAGCACAACACATTGCTGAAATGTGCGAGGTTTTGTGGCTTAACACTGGTGTTTCCAAATCCAATGCGTGAGCTACGGAAAAACGCAGCCACGAGTGCAGTTTTTAGGTGCGGAGTACCTTAGGACCGCACCATGTTGGTCCGCGTCCGTACGTATAGCATTAACAATCGCAAAAAATCCCAGAGGCACCGGCACGATTCGAGCCTGCGTCTGGTAGACCAGACAGAGGTAGTGATAGTCGTCTTACCCATTGGGCTACGACCGTTAGTACCCGAGAGTCAAATGGCTTACTCCCACGCCTGTAACGGTGGGCAGTACCTTAGGACCTCCCAATGTCCATCCGCGTCCATCCGCGCGCACACCACCGTCCAGCAAAAATCAAGCGAACTTCGATTTGAGCCGTGAGTTGCAGTTTCATATAAGGAATAATCAAGGTTCAACTCACGGCTCAAATCGAATGACGGTCGGGGCGGAAATCGGATGTCACTCAGGACGCAACTTGGATGTCATTTCGATTCCCCGTACTCCCAAACCTCGCCATCCTCCACGGAGTGGCAATGCTGCCATTTTAAATGCAGAGCATTTCAGTAACTCACCATGTCACCCGCGTTGACGTCCGTAGTCGTAGTCCGCACCCCTCCCCCTACACTATATAAAAAAATGCTATCCGGCGCCTGGTTTCGATCCCTCTTCCCTACGGGCGGAACGCAATGTACATGGTGCTCTACCCACTGCGCCACAAAGCCGACAGAGAATGGGAGGCTACGAACGCGCCTTATATCCTTGACTCATTCAAACTACGTCAAGAAGCTGCTGATACAACGCATTCACTACCACCAACTCCCCAAACACTAAACGTTAACGCAATACACCCACCCCCTATGCGACGCATTTACTCGAGTCCCCCTCGCGGGTAGATGGGCCCAATTTTTTAAAAGGGCTTTACAAGTGTTCTGTAAGAGTGAAACTGTACTATGTCGAGGCTTTCATGGGACGACATGTGCTAACGTGGTCACAGCGATGTGGACAGGGCGTCGCCTAGCGATGAGGACAGCAACAGCCAACCATAGATTAATCAAGTTGAAAGTATAGTTGAACTTGAAATGCTTGAAACTACTTAACCTAGTGACAATGTGTCTACTCCTTAACATCTTGGGGCAAAAAAAATAGGGCAAATATAGGGCAAGGCATTCATTGATAGGTGATATTTGCCTTGTTCTTTTAATGAAAAATACACGGCAGCTTGATGTATGCAAAGGAAAATAAAGCAAATACACTGTTAAAAAACAAAAAGGCACTCTCTGCGCCGCCTCGTAGTAATGTTCCAAGTTAGAAAGTACCCAGTGTCCCAGCAGATGACGGGAACAGTGGAGCTTGGTAAAGATGGATTCGAGTGGACGGGAATAGATGTGCTGGCTTTGGGAAGTTCTGCGAAGCTTAGCCTTGCGACTAGTGAACGCCAGGCGGCTTGGCTATTAACATCAGTGTTTGCGACGTGAAGTCAGTGGAACTGGGCTAATTTCCTTTCGCAAATAAAATAAGAACTGCAACGCGACCAAATAGGGCTACGGGTAGGGGCAGGCTGTACTCTAATAATGTTCGTCTTTTGCACGCATTTACCGCAATAATTAAATAACAGTTTCTTACTACTTACCGATTTTCCGTAAAATTTCAGCAGCGTGAAATTTGTGACAATTCCAGCTTCGACGTCTACATCGCTACTTCCCCAGGAAGGGGCGGAAAAAAAAGAAGTATCCCCAGACATTTGTTGCTGATTGCTACAGCTGCCTTTGCTCTAGGCACGTACTCATTTGGGAAACTGCAGAACTCGACCTATTGTTGCGAGCTGTACTGGAAAGGAAGGCCAGTCGCCAGCGGGGGGGAAGTGGGGGGGAATAGGCTTCTCCGTTCTTATGGAGGTCGTATTGAAGAGAGCGGGAAAGAGAAAATCTATAGACAATGACTAAATATTCCGTGCTAGCATGATTTCCGTTTCTAAATTGAAACGACGAATATGGTGTCACGTAAAAGTGTTGTTGTGTCCACGCACCGTAATTGCACAATTCTAATGCGCCCTCGCTTGTTACGCGCAGGTAAGATTGGTACGAACATTTGAACAAAAAAGAAATTGATGACAATTCTAGAACGTGGTTCTAAAGACATGACACTACCTACTCGCAGAAGACATTTTATTTGACGCATGCAACTCGAGCAGCCAATATGTTTTGTACGTCTTTATTTATGCGTGTAACAGGTTAAACCATTTCGGCAAAAATATTGTGGTTTATGGGGGTGGCAGACGGGGACCGGTGTCCACTTCTTCGAGGTGGGTTGGTACCGAGGCGGCCTCTGCAAAAAACCGGGCAGGTGCAGGTGAAGAAAGGCCTGCCGGAGCCAAAGTGCGGCCGATGGACAGATGTGCGATGGCGGATCGATCCAGTCTTATAATGTGCGAGGTCGATGTCCGCCGAGGGAGTGAAGCGCTCTTTCCCGGAGCGCTGTAGAAGCAGGGCCGCTCCGCAGGAGATGCTCGGTCCAGCCTTTTGCAGGGCATGATGGGCGATGTGGGGTCATGTGTGGGGCGGATTAACCATGCTGGGGAGATAACGTGACGAGTGGGGGCTCGACGTAGAAGTGCTGCCACTACCCTCCACTGTGTACAGGGCAGACGGTGTTGTAATTCCTCGGGGTTAGCCAAGGGTCGAAGAACGCTGCGGCGATATCTTTGTACGCGATGCCATGTCTCAGCCCCATGTACAGGAGGCGACAGCGGACGTGAGACGTCGGCAGGGTCCTAAAAAGTAGAAACGTCAGCGCATCCACGCTAGGTTGCGGAAAAGGCTGCAGCGCGCGCTCCCTGGTGTGGAAATATTACAGCGAAGCTTTAGTGTCCTCACTAATGCCGTTGTGCGCCAATACGCCCAGCCATAGGGTTTCATACTAATGTACACTAGAGGGAAATCTGTCACCGCATTCGCGGGCCGCCGTGGGCGCCGCCATTGCAGCTAGCGACGTTCCTCGCTTCCTTGGATTGGTTAGCCACATGGCTTCTGTAAGGTCCACTTATGAGATTAGCGGCCAGGCGCCCGGGCTGCGCGTGAGAATCCGCCGCTCAGTCTGGTGGCCCAGCACTGTAGACTCTACGCTGCAGCCGTCGCCAATGCGTCACGGCGCGCACGGGAGACGGATTGTCTGGCCCACCGCTTACCACAGGGATAATCCCCCATTGAGAAAGCAGACGACGCCGCCGGATTCTGGGAACCGTCTGCATGACGTGCGGATGTGGTGGGATAACCAGCGTCGAAGCGCGCGCCGCGCAAGGCCCCATTGTTAACGCGCCCCGGCAGGCACAGTGCACTGTCGCCGTCTTTCGCTCTCACCCCGCGGGGTCGTGCGCACCTCCTCGTCTGCGAGCGTGCCGTTGAACCAAAGATGGCGGAGCCTCATTGAATATTCCGTGGCGTGCTGAGTGACAGCTGTCTACGTGAATTTGGGCACTCCCTTACGCGTGTACGAACGCTATAGGGGCGTTCCCGAGAGAGTGTGATCTCAAGGTTTTATAAGCCCTATTTTGGCCGTTGGAAATCGTTCTTGCCTGAGCGCCGAGCTGGGCAGTTCCCGGCGGGACAAGGAGTCTCGACCGTTGAAGCTAGGTTGGGATTTGTGAGCCCCCTAGGTTAGAGGTTAAGATCGCGTCGGAGGTTTAGGGTGCAGCGCTGTCCCGGGCAACTAGACGGAGCTTGCGGCGAGACAGAGCCTCGGCCGTCGGTTCTCGAGCGGTTTGTGTACGCTCCGAGGATAGGAGAGTTAGACGAAGTTTGGAAGCTCAAGTGATTTGTGCGCACTTGGAGCTAGCGTCTAGCGGAAGTTTAAAGTTTTTCTTTTTATTAGTCATGTACCCAGTTATCCTACTGTAAATAGCTGTATATTAACTTTCCGTTTCACTTAATCAACCCCAACGCCTCGAGTTCGTCAATTCGGCCGCCGTCTCCAAGAACTTCAACACCATCGCCCTGCCAGCCTCCTGCCAAATCAACCGGAGCCCGGGCGATTGGGTTCCTGATCGACACCGGACTCCGGAGAAATGAACCACAACCATCTTTACTGCTTCTTTTTCGTCTTGAAGCCAAAATGGGCAACATTGTTTTTTTGTTCGTCTTGCATGAAGCTTTTAAATAATCCCGGACAAATGCATCTTTCTGGAGCATTAATTTTAAATTGTAAAACAAATTTGATTATTTTTCTTCAGTATATTTTTGCATTTTTGCAGCCAGAGGCAACTTTTCAGCCTGGTCGTGAACCATGCCAAGGACAAGTGGAACGTGTCTGCCCGGTACATGACGGAACGCTCGCAGAAGCGTGGCTCCCCTAGACAGTGGCGCCAGATTTCGATCTATTGTATATTAGTATGAAACTCTATGCGCCCAGCAGAGGAGCCAACTTTCTTGTTGACGATGATGATGAATGATCGTGGGAGAAGTAAGAGAAAGCAGCGCTTTCAGTGGCCGAACTCTAACCTGGGTCCCTCGCGTTATGACGCCGGCGTCTACCCGATTGTTCCATTTCGACATGGTCGAAGCGAACTCCATGCAGTACGTACCGATTCGCACTGTACTCCCCAAACCAAAACGTTAGGCTCACGGAGTGCGCACCCGAGAATTGCTTTTGGTATTCTGGAAAAGCGTGTGTCCTTCCAGAGTAGCACATCGTCGGAGTGTGGGATTGGCAAACCACAAAATCCATCACTAGAAAGTTTAGCGTTCAAGCATCGTTTTCGTTTGAAGGAAGGGTGCATGGTTTTCATCGTGTTCGGCTCTCAAGAGAGTGACGACCGACTCGTCCGGCAGCAGGAATGGAACTCCTTTATCCCAGCAGGCCACCGGAGCATTCGCCCCACGCCCCGCGCTCTCTCACTCTCACACATTCCTGCCAGAGCGGCCAACGACCCCTACAACTCCCTTGTTAGACAATGACACATATGCACCCTGAACCGCTATAAGGTGAATCTCTGCTGGGGCGGACCACTCGGCCGGATCTCGCGTGATTCGCCCCGAGGTCGTCCACAGTCTGTCCTTGGCGGCGAATGGAAGAACTGCTTCTAGTGGGCATGCCGCTCTCGCTGTTGGCTACTCGTTCATGGTTTCGCACTGCGCAAAACACGTGCTGCCCACGACAAAAATACGAACGTGTACATTTGTCGGCCATTAGTTATCTCTGCTTGCGGGTTTCATTTCGAACATATTTTAATGCTTCGATAAAGAGCACTTCACCCGTTTCCCTCTGCCCAGAACCGTGGAACACCGGAAGCGTGAAATGGCCCAAGCATCACACTTCCTAACGAGAAAGCAGACGTGCCATGACGGAAGCGAAAACATTATACCTAAGAGATATCTGCAATGCGTACGTTACTGACGGCGCTGACAGCGAATTCTTTCTGTGGGAAACAGCGCAGTCTTATTTTCTCTCGGCCAATAACACACGCAGAAGCACACACGACAACCATATTACACTTTTGTGAAGACAAAGTGCTGGGATGAGCAATTTGCTGCGAAAAGCTTATCGGACACAACATTTATATCGTTGTCCACACGTCCTTGTGGAAGGCACATCCCTGGTTAAATCAAAAGCCAGGACCCACCTCTCACCTAGCGAGTGTGTTGACCAGAAAAGACCGTCACCGAAATAGAGAACTGGACAAAAACAATGGCGTTTCTTGGTATGTACGTGTCCCTTGTTCAATGTTGATGCGTGAACAGGGGACCCTTTCGGGAGCAGAAACGTAACGTTTGTTATACAGTTTTATATTTTGGCCATCGTCTGTTTGTTCAGGTAATGGTATTTCATAGGCTAGGGTGCTTTCGTCGACCGTTGCCACAGACTCACAAGAGGCCCTAGCTTTTTTTCGGGATGGGTGGCATCCGTGCCGCTAAGCATACTATAAAGCAAGACGCCGGACAGGAAGGTTGCAATTGTAGGACACCGGCCCACTCCTTTATGACAGGCAACGAGCACGCCAATCTCACGGCTCGAGATCTCTCCCACCAGACCGCACAGGAGACACCGGAACCCACGCCACTCACAACATTCCACGAAATCACACAACGCTACAGGCTTAGTAATCAACGTTCCTTGCACGACACCCAGAGCTCTCAATGAACCAAAAAAACCATGCTCAGACTAATACAGATGAACACACTTTCCCTTCCAGTTAGGATGCATCTGTTATATCGCACACAGTTCGACGCACAATGTAAATTTATACTCAACCATAAAGACAATCTACGGAACATAATATTGGAGTGAGCAAGCACCCGGAAATCGCACCCCCCTTTTTCTTCCCATAAACCCGAGCAGTGGGAGGTGCTGCTGACCAGCTCCATTCCTCAAGATCAACATCTGCTGGTTGAGAAGGCCCGTCGAGCCGGCTCGGCACATGGTTACCCCACCCAAACTTGGCTCAATATAAAAGTTCTCTCTCTCTCTCTCTCTCTCTCTCTCTCTCTCTCTCTCTATCTATCTATCTATCTATCTATCTATCTATCTATCTATCTATCTATCTACTATCTCTATCTATCCATCTATCTATCTACCTCTCTAATTTTGAAGAAACAAGTGCTAGGTTGATGCAGGCGGTCGCAGAAATCTGTTTACAAATCAAACGCATATTTGTTTCCTTCACTGCAAATGTCGCCTAAAGAGTATAGTCCCCTCCCTCTGGCCACAAAGCACCGTCTCGTCTGTTCCCCTTGTATAGAGGGCAACACCCTTGTCTATTCGTAGCTATAGCCTTATCTTGCCTCGGCCGAAAAACATTTGACGAAAACTATTGTGTCATTCTGAAGTCTTGACCAAATATTTTGACCTCAACGAATTTTGCGACAAGTTTGAGTCCGCAGTTTTAAGTGGTAACCAGTTGAAGTTGAAGTCAGTGTTATAGACAATGGTGTCGCGCACTGTACGTTCTTTTTTCTCCGTGTACTCCTTCTATAATGAATGCACCGAAGGCTTGATCAACTCACTTCGACTCTCCGGAGTTGAGCCCTGCTCGTGCGCCATGTTCTGAGACCTTCTGTTTCTGTTCTGCATTTAGCAACTCGAGCAGACATCGTTTTATTTTGCATTCATCTCGCCGTCATTCAACGCCACTCTTAACCCGTTGTATTACTAGCTTTTATCTCAAAATCAATCTACCATGTATCCTTGATTAAAAGAACGCTGATAGTCGCCCCTATGTACTGATATTCTACAGTAAATAAGCTTCACATTTCCTTTACGCCGAGTAAGGTGGACTACTTGGAGCCATGCCAGCAGTCTTCGTACAGTTAAAAATGGGTGTAATGAACCTGTATGCAACAAATTTCTGGACTTACCGATGTTTTTTCATTCTCCTTTGCCACTCCCATACAAGCCTATGTGTTTGCGACCTCCATGTAACGAAATGTCGCGGCTGTTAACCTTGTTGTAATGAAGTCGGCGAGCTGATTATTCATTGTCTTTTGCACGTTTACACAATAGTCGAGTGGATAAAGGAACTAATTTAGCAAATACTAGCACTACGGTAAGGAGCCAGTAGTAATAAAAACGTTTGGAATCGCCTTAACCCAAAAGTCGTCCTGAAGATGATGATGGTGAACGGAAAGGGCAGCATTATCTCTTTGGTAACGTAGCAGTCACTTCTTGATGTGCTTGTGTAACGTGACATCGGACCAGGTAGCCAGAGTAATTACGGTTCACGTTTTTTTTTCGCCCGCACCGCAAAGTACCTGCCTTTCCACGTGCCAGCGCGGTTTCGGTTCCAGACTTAAGTTTTGATGTGGTAGGCCGTCTTATCGGTGTGAAGTCGCGCGTCTCCACTTCTATCTGTGGTATCGATTCGTCAGTGATGCGTGCTCGTGCTAGAAGGCGAAAAGTTGTGTCTTTTCAAGAAAAGCGCACATTTTTAAATGCCGACTCCGCTGGCGATAACGAACACTGCCGCAGGTATGGTATCACGGCTAGCACCCTCTCAACGATCTTGAGTGCGGCAAAGAGAATCAAATTCACAAAACGGCGCCCTTTTGCATCAGTTTGGTTCTTGTAATGCGTTAAGGCGACGAAAACTGTCCAAAAAGTAAAGTGGTACTTAAGTCACTGTTTAATTCGGGAGTAAGTCACTCGCTTCTTTGGAACGCCATGTGGCGCTTAGTCTCATGAGAAAGCACGAGGCGCAAGTCACACAGTTCTTCGCTGTGAAATATTCATGAAGGGCGAGTTCACGTCCACTGATTTCTAGCATTTTGGCTTCGTTTCTACTTCATTCCCGCGAGCCTCAACTTGAAACCTAGAAGTAACAAAACCTGGATGGATGTAAAGAAAAAATGCGAAATTTTGTGACCTTCGCACGTTGCATCCAGGTTTGACTGTAGATATTTTGTGACCTTCAAACGTTGCATCCACGATTGACTGTAGTTGCTAAAGGTCCTTGTCGATCCATATATACTTCGTGTTGAGTCATTTTTTTTCACTTCTACATACAAATAAAGTCAACGTTTCTTGTTTAGGTAGCCCGGAAAAGCTACAGCCTAAAAATGTTAAAAATAGGTAGCCCGGAAAAGCTACAGCCTAAAAATGTTAAAAGCCGTGTCTCAACGAAACCCCATCTGACTCATTGTGACACTGGTTCAATTTAGAAAGCGAGAAATTCATTGCATGAACTCAAACAGGCTTGCAAAAAGGAACACTTTATTTCCAATATACACGAAGCTTTGGGCTGTGTTGCTTCTCAACATCTTCCATACAACGTTTGGAACCAGAGTCGTTCTCTTCCTACATGGCTGGGTACTCCCATCCAAGGGATCTCAACCGTGTGATCAGGGGCAGACAACGCCGAGCTTCGGACGGAAAGTTGGGATTGGAGGAAGCACTCAGCAGAGATTCGTGCAGAGCGTCCATCTGGTCGGGGGCAACCAACTCGAGAACCTTGCCAGCGGACATGAGCGAAGCGCCAAAGCACATGACCTGCGAATATTTACGACAGTTACGCGGTAAGCGATGCGTCCTTTGGCCTTTTAATCAAGCTCGTTAAAGAGATCTTAATACGGAGGATGCCGCGGAAATCCGCATACCTAAGTGGGCGAACGGTTAGTCGTCATTTTACAAATGTTTAAAAAAAATGGAGAAATACATTACGCTGTAATTAAGTATGGACCTGTGCGTAAACATCAGGTGTAATTTACGCACTACCCATAGTATACTCTGACCAAAAGACCTATGATATACTAAACAAAAATTATGCAAACAAGGTTATTTTCCCTCTGTCCCTCTCTTAGTCTTGTTTCTGTGGAAGGTACCATATTTAAAGGGAAATTTCTTTCCATGCATCGATGTGTCGGACCGGGGCAACACCAACCATAACGAGACGGCAAACGCGGTGGCGCGAGGACTAACCAACCGCGCCGCTGCGGCAGAAGCCGACCAGTCGTGGTGGTGGAGGGAGACCAAGGACAGCATGACCACCTACACCGAGATCGTGAAGTGGTACAGACTGAGCAGACGAAAGGTACCGCCACCCCACCCGGGCTTGACTCGAGAGGAAGCGGTGATATACCGGCAACTGCAGACGGGGTCCCTCCCCACCCCGGTGCTGATGAGACACGTGTGTCCGAGCGTGTACGAGAGTGACTTGTGCCGAGTGTGCCAGAAGGAGAGAGCCACAGCGGCTCACATCCTCTGGGACTGCCAAAAACCCGCGCGAAGCGTCGACAGAGACTATGATCCCGCCGCATCTCGAAGCCGCAGCGGGAAGCTACGACCAGGAACAACAGACCAAGGCCATCCAGCAGATCTCGGCGGCCCTTGAAAGGCAACGACCAAGCGAAACCGACGGAAGGTTACCGCCCCAACAAAGGGGCAGGCGAAGCCAGCCGAAGGGAGTAGCGAGGCCGGAGCCAAAGTAGAGGGACAAGAAGTCGAGAAGACGTCACGGCCGCGTCGCGGAAAGACCCCCGCGCGAGGGGATCTAACCGAGCTGCAGGCACTTTAATAAAGTTGCTCTCTCTCTCTCTCTCTCTCTCTCCATGCACCGCAATACTCTTTGGCGTGGTGATTACGTTGTGCAGATGTTTTATTTAGGGCGAAAAGGGTAGAGCTGAATACTAACAAAAAAGTGTGTAGAGGCAACTTCTTAACTGAATCAGCCCTATTATGCCCAATATTACACCTAGCTTAAATTTCTATATAAAGGCAGCACCGAGGAGGCCCTGCCGAAAAGGCGCCCATTTCTACGGGTAGGTTCTGTACGCCAATAACGATGCGCCAGCAACGCTTTTATTGCTTGCACGCCACTTCTCCGTTCTGCAACTTCGATTGACAGGCTTCACAACGACAGACGCAACATTGCAAGGTAGAAAATCTAGCGCTCTCGTGTTCAACCGCATCTAGGGTTCATTTCCCGGCTGCGTGCAGCAGATTGGTTGTATTCCACAATGTTATAAATACTCCATCAGCAACAGCCCGTATGGCTTCCCATGACAGTCTACGGTGGCCGGCTATATAACAGCGACGAAGGTGTCGGGGCTTTGCGGCTCCATATGAGAGACGGGGACATTTAAATGTCATACCACGGCCCCAGCAATGGCGATCCCATTGGGTTACACAGAAACACGTTACTCATATGCCAAGTGTAGGGGGGGGGGATCTTTCCACAACGAAGTTGTTACAGGACTTACCGTTGTTCGGCCGCGAATAAGTACGCAATAATATACGCCGATAAGCACATAATGAACGCACAAATCACCCCAAGTGAATGAAAACTCACTCTAGTGTCTATACGCATCGAGCTTCACGATCGCTGCGCCGCCTGCCACCGCTTCTCCGCGACGTTCACGGGATTTGCGCTGCGTGGCTGATAGGGACTCGTGCAGTGTTCTGGTTCAGTTTGGCTTCTTTCGCATTTATGCGACCTATAAAACTTCTTATGGTGACGTCTATACTCCAAGAGTACGTTTAGGTCACTTAAAAAGCAGCTTCGTTTTTGTGGAGTACTCGGACGCCAACAAGAGCTACCCAAGTACGCGGTTGAGCGCGCTTCATCGCCGCTCTCCCGGGCATCGGCGACGGCAGCAGCATATCACCACTGTAACCTCCGAATACATCAGGCACAAGTGAATTCGACAGTCGCATCGTTTGTATATACTTGCACAAGGAGACGTTGGTTTCATTTTGCAGCGTGGACAAAGAATGCGGCTTCATTTCGAATATATACGTCGCAGAAAAATATGTTTCGGGGGAGTGATTACCCAATCTTGGTCAATAACTTATTCCTCTTATAAGAATATATGCCATGCGAAAATGCTAAGTATATTACAAGGCTGTGCGTTAAATATGTGCCCCCTCACGCCTTATAGCAAGAACGCCCGAAAGTTAATGAAACTACAGAAAAAAAAACTCCCACCTCCCCTCGCGGGAACCCCTGTGTGGATGCGACGCATAAGCGGAGCGGCGAAGGGACTGCGTTTTATAGCGCGCATAACGTTGAGGGGACTGCGTGAGCCGGTCCCAGTCGATAACGACGTTGGCGTACTTGTGAAGCGGCGAGGACTCTAGGTGTTTGAGCCAAGCGTGGATGTTTCTTCGCCGGAGAACGGCACACCGGTTATATGCGCAGCGCGCCCGAAGGAGAGGAAACCGCGCCTGCCCCAGCGCGTCTGCCGGGGCTATGACGCAACGTGCCGCGGCTATGACGCAACACAATCCAACACAATCCACTTTAATCCAATCCAATCCAATCCAAATCCAATCCAATCCAAGCCAAGCCAAGCCAAGCCAATCCAAGCCAACCCAATCGAATTCAATCCAATGCCCCTCGCGAGAGAGTGTTCGCTATCGGAGAGGAGAGGGGGTGAGCGGCGGAGAGGGCAGCTGGCGCAGCGAGGAGAATGGGGGAGGGGTGGACAACGCCGCCGACGACGACGACGACGCCGGAGGGACAAGGCGAGTGAATCAGATGCTCTGCATCTAATAAACGCTGTGCATTTCCGGATGAAACAGGATAGCTATAATGAGTATGAAAGAACCCGGCGCAGCTTCTGATATGCTAAAGGCGTTCGCGAAACTTAAGCCAGGTAGCAGTCTCACCAGACCAAATAGACGTTAAATGCACTGCTATTTCGAGAGACATGGGCGGGGGGGGACGCTGTGTACAAATGCGTAGAACAAAATCAAGCAATGTAGGTTTTATAAATCACGCACACAGATCTCGCGTTCAATTTCCTTTTGTTTTTCAACTTCAACTAACAGCTGATCGTTCGGTGGTCGACTTTTCGGAAGTATGCACGGTAGGCAGTTCACAAGCGATGAAAGGTGTCGTTGGAAGAGCGTGGTATCCATAAGGCCGTATGATTTCAATTTGTGTTTTATTCTGCAGGCTCCTTGTGCCATATGACGATGTTTCAAATAAGCGTTTAGTCGCTGACGCGAATTATATTCTTAGCCGGCCTCCGCTGCTCGCGGAGGATATATTTAGCAGATTACGGGCACTTACCTCACGACAAGACGACCCTTTGTTGTGGGCTGATCCCCGAGTATATTTCTGCCTTATCCATCGCACTTTCGTTGAGTGTTCGCGAAATTAAGACACACTGGCTTGTAAATAGTGGTGATCAATACATGAGGTATGATATTGGCAAACGTAACAGGCATGCTATTAGGTATGAGTGTTCCGCTAGATTATGTAAGCGCACAAAACCGATTTACATCGTTGTATAGCCGTAGCATGAATATGTGAAGAAAAGCTGGTTACAGAGACACGGTTAGTAAATTTCAGGGCAGTATAAGTAGAATCAGCTCCATGCATACGCCTGTTCCGCGAAGCTGGCCTATGAAACACACGTGACGCTTACGCAGGCCGAATGCATTACACTAAGATCGTGTTAGAAACATTTACACTCTCGTAAACACACCCAAATTGCCAACAGAGTGGCTGCTCCACACAAACATGGATTTCCAGCGTTCAAAAACGATGAATCTGTCGTGAACGTGCCGCAAAAGCAGCGGCGACAGTGGGAGCAGAACGGAGACTCCCGCGGCTGCTTTTTAAACGGGCCGCTAGGGGGGTTTCAGTGGCGCCCCTGCAGGCAGCGCTCGAGGCATACAGGCATGATGATGATGGTGCTGGTGCTGCTGGTGATGATTAGAAGCCCTCTCTTTGTATCGGGACTTCGGTTGTCAGCAACCCAACTGGCTGTTTTATTCCACTTATTTGTGCTCCCTTAACTACTCTAATAGATTTGCCTCGCCCCTATCCCCCTCCACCCGAACCCCTGCCCTTGAACTGTCATCGCTCCCTCCCCCTTTTCGTGCCATTGCACACCTGTATCTTCTTCCTTCCGCTGTTCCAAATTTTCACCCTTTTTAACTCCTCCCACGTCCACCTCTCCCCCTACTTTTCTTCTATTCTCAGCGGCTGTGGCGTCCTCTGTTGACTACTTTCAGTATCATCGCCAGGCTGATATTGAAACTAGTCGAAAGAGGGCGCCACATTATCTTTGGTGAATCACTGCTCCGCACTTCGCAGCTTTCACATTGAGTGGAACTCCTTTATTTTTTTCGGCCGGCCACCCTAGAATGTCACGGGGAGCCAGACGGGCTGATGCGGGAGGACTGTTGATAGCATTGTACCATCCACTGGGCTGCACGCATTCTGGGAGTACGGATCGCGAAGAAATACGAAGCGGGCACGTATTCTTTGCTGGGGTACTCTCCGGCGCGTTGCGCATGAGCAGAGCAGCTTGGCTGCTGATCGAAATAAGCCCCAGCCACGCTAGAAAGCCTAGCTAGAAATAAAGAGCAGACCGCGTCTTCCCTGTGGCAGAAGCGTTCCTGGCCATGCCGTATGTGCACCGTAGTGCAGTAGTCAGGCTCTATTTAGAAGGATCAACAGCGGCACGTGCACAAAGGAGCAACCAAGATTCTTGTGCGTGGCTGCACGGAAAATTTGTTATGACTCTAGTTTTCCGCGTGTGATCGAGTCTAGCACGAGCAGGATCTAACCGCGGGTGAAGAAAAGCTCCTGCCAGTGCTCCCTGAAGAATTCGTCAAAGTATTAGCGGGTGCTCCAATGAAGATAGCAAACGTTGCTAAACCACAAGTAAGCAAAGCAATCACGTGGCGGTCCCACAGTATCTCGCTGATGTCAAATTCCCCGCGTCAAATCCCACAAAGTTTTTCTCGGCTGAATGTAGGAAAAATTGGGAAGGATATTCGAAAGTTGTTGCCGTGCCTGCTCGCGCACTGTCACCCACCCACGGGCGGGGTGACTACACAGAAACGTCATTAGGCTACCATTGGCGGGGAAAATTGTGTGACGAAAGTAGGGGGATGCGTACTCCCACGATGTTTGCAGTGCATGTCCTGATGTCTCATATTCGAATACTCCAAATGCGCTCGACTTACTTATTTGCGCTTGTTTTATACCATCCATAATTATCACCCCAAAGACGGGAGAGCCAACTGGTTTTCAACACCGGTACACCTCATCCCTCACACCTATTATTTACGCGAACACAGATATCTAGTTAGCTAGGAAACCACTCCCAGTGCCAAAAATATAATTCGTTGCATTGCAACGAAAGAGTGGATACTTGCCTCTCTAAGGCTGTCTTCAGCTGGCGAGCACAGCATGATTTCGACGCAGGAACAAAACATGGAGGCCAAGAGGAACGGGTGCGTGGTCGACTTCCAGCCTTGACCGGCCCCGCTTCTGCCCCCATTCTCGAAAACTTTGACCAGCTCGGCTAAGAAGCCGATGAAGGCAGTCCAGCAGTAGCGAGACGGTGCGGTGTTCCCCGAAACTTGCTCTTCCGCTTCCAGGAGAGGTCGCGGGAGCAGGTCATCGCGCCTCACGAACCAGACCAGGCACCAGTTCAGCAGGCTGTCCGCGAAGTCGCTGTTCCTGGCTTTCTGCAAGCGATACAAAGGATCCAACGACAATAAGAATATTTTCTGGACACCAAACCACTTCCGCGTTGTGAATGCCAAAGCATAAATGTCCATATGAACGCCAGAGACACCTTGTTTCGGCCTGCGTTGTTAAAGGGTTCTGCATTGTTTTGCTTTGAGATCCGCCTTAATACGTTCAAGCGGCTTTGATCTATTTCCTACGCGTTGTGCCACTGCTCGTTCATACCCCGTCTAATGGGATAATTGACGACGGTGGTGAATTTCACTGCATGCTCATGCCGTCCGTTTAATTGCTGAATACTGACGTTGACGGCCACATCGCGCGACGTGGGAGTTCCAGCACGCGCTGTGAAACACCTCGTGAAGAGGCTGTGTTTTACAACGAAGCTGCCTATGTCTAGAATCCAACAGACCGTCTCCGACGAAACGCCGAGCGTAGATTTTGAACTTTCAACGTACCGAAGAAATCATTCATAAATCTCTTAGCGCCTCAATATCTTTATGCAAGACGGCTTTCGCTGCCTTCAAAAATGTCTTCCCTGCAATGTATTTGTCTTTACAGGCGAACGCGATTTTAAGAGAACCGTTGTTAGCTTCGTATTTGAAAGGTGGCTTTCGCACAATATGACTTGATCATGGTTATCTACGAAGGGCGTATGTTTAAAGCACCATTTCATAATCCCGTATACTGCTACCACCGCTTTCCCGAGGCATGTATGCTCGTCGCCACGCACGGAGTTTCTCTCCCCCCCCTGAAATTGCGGCATCCCACGGGCTCTTCGCGGTAACCTACACGGCACAAGAGCTTCTGCCGTGATTGACGAAGCCCCGCTGTACTAAACGTCATTCTCTCCACCCACCAGTCGTGTGTGCCGTTATTCTGTGACGTAGAGATCTTGCCGCTGTCCGTATAACTGATATAGCAAATCCCCAATATAGCCGAACTACAACAAAGCAAGTCCAACCAGAGCGCCAGCTACACTGGACTTCCCCTTTATTTAGTAAAAACACTGATTTATTTTTTCTCATTTTCATCGCCTTGTCCGAGGCCGACTTTATATGTAATAGAAGTATCTCAATCGATCAATCAAAATGTATAAGAAATGTCCAACCTTTATTCGCTATTCCACGCCTCCAAACTGCGTCGGTCCTCACACCGGCGCTCCTCCATCACATGTACCCCGACGATTATCCGAGCGCACAGTGCGACATCTGCAAACAAGGTACGGCCAATCGCTGGCACATCCTATGGGACTGTGCAGCCATACAAGACGGCGTCAGCTTCACAGAATACCCCGCAGATCTCCAAATCGCCATCACCTCAACCAACAAGTCGGATCAAGAGTGGGCCATCCAGCAGGTTCTCAAGGCGCTCGAAAGGCACGGACTCCGCAAAGGGGTTCCTGTCGAGTAGGGCTGCCCAAGAGGATGCAACGCACGGCCACGTTGAGGTCGGCCCGTCAACCGGGCTTTACCTACTGCAGGATTTACACAATAAAGTCCTTTCCATCCATCCATCCCTCCAAAATGTTTACTTTAGGCCGGTTGTACTCTCTCCAAATCGCCATTATAATGTCCACAACATGCCTTTGCAGTCCGTTCTTACTCGTAGGGGTTATTGTGAAACTGAATTTTAAATCCCCTAAAGAAGTCCATGATGGCTTCACAAACTCAATTTTGCTACTGTCCCAATGGCGTCCCTACAAAAAGATTGAAACTTGTGTCGGTTGACTTTGAACTACAATAGAACCTTGTTATAACAAAGTACACTTTCGGGGCAGTTATTTACTTCGTTATATCCGATATTCGTTGCAAGAGTATAGCTAAAAATCGGTTCAAACGAATCGGTAATCTGGCCCCCGCAAAACGTCTTGACACAAAAACGCATTATTTTAATCGATGAACCTACTATACAGAAGGTAGCCGTTATGTTTCTCCTTGCGGCATTTCAAGCTCAATGAACCAGAACATGAAACGGGAAATTACAACAGAACAAAGTTAATTGGACAAAACAGGCCTGCTTTCCCATTTTTTCGAGGAAAAATGCGATCTTTGTCTCGTGGGTATTTACAGCACTGAGTAGGATGAAGCTTTCAACAGTGTCCACGTACCAAGGGCCCTTTTCTACTTCTGCAGCTACGGAGGCCGGGAGTTTTTCCAAGTAGCTTCTCAGTCTACTGGTCAAATATTTCTTCGTATCCGATAGTACGCGCGGCTCTCACAGTTTCACTGTCGGTTTAAAAAAAGTGTCATTGAAATGAAGCGTCACCAACCAAAGTGCATATTTAATTTGCTATAGCCGATAATTGGCTTTATCAGTGTTCGTTATAACCAAGTTCTACTGTAGCTCTCTTCAAGTTACGAGGAGACGGGCCGTGGCGAATCTCAAAATTCTAAATATTTTCCTCTCTGAATGTTCAGCCACTAATGAAAATGCTGGGAGCCCAGGGGGCTCCCAACTAGGTCGAACCATTATATCTAAAACCAGCATACATGACGAAAGTCCTTCATGGGGCTTTATGTCGTTTCATTTCTCAAGGAGTTGGGTTGCTTCTTCTGTGTATCCTCGAATTACGTGAGTTATGCCTTACGTCATGTCAAACTGCATTGTGTTCGTTTTTCCAGTTCTTTATCACAGTGCGTAAAATAAACCTTAACGTTGACTCAGAGCTTCGTCTGTATACTTGTTTCTTGTCCGTCCTGATCTTCTTTGCTCTCCCAATAACAACGCAGCAGTTATAGCGTATAATGAATATTCAGAGAATGACTACCAAAGTTTCCAACACGCAGATAATTTTATACAATTGAAATGTCACCGCGAAAAATGTAAGATATCTTCAAACGTACCGACCGGAAACCGCACTCCGGTAGAAATTTTGAAATAAATCTTGTTTTTTCGCTGCGACTAGTCAATCGTATAGTTAGCCGTGTAGCCAGGAACCATTTTGTCAGAGGAAATAATTGTATATATATTGTGTGCGCGTGTGAACGCAGTGAACATTGTAGGGCAATTGTTGCACCGTACGCCTTTCATATGCGGTGGCAAATTTTCATCAGTTTGTAGGGCAAATCTCTGATCTGTACATAACCTTTATAATCATTATCTGCCCCCGATAATCATCACGTATGACTTCTTCGGCTGAGTCTGGACAAGGCTAAGTAAAGCAAGACAATGGGAACTGCGGCTGGCTGGTGCGAGGTGTTCTAGCTCCTTATAATGTATACTATTCCGAAGCATTTTCTTGGATAGCTCCACCTGCATACTGCTGGAGTGAACACATCCAGCGCAGTAATAAAGTTAATCACGTGATAAATTTACGTTTATGTGGCACTGCAACCCTCTGTTGATCGGTCGCAAGCCTGCTACCCTCGAAGTAGTCAAAGACCCGAGGTATGCCTGCGCGGACTTGTATAAATGCACCGTACCGCAATTATGGCACCACACACGTTTGCCGTGGTCACCGCCGTCCCCTCTTGTTCGGCTGCCATTTCACAGATAGCACGGGCAACTTCTGAAAGTTCAGGTCTTGTGAGTTGGTTTGGATCTGCAATAGGGCAAAGAAACGACCCCAAGCACATTAGAATGTCCCTGATCAAGCCGTATTACTGATTGAAGTCAAATATTCTCCATAATGTACGACTGGTCTCATTGTTGCGGTAATACCATAAAGTTTGTAACAGGCAGTAATGCCCAGATAGCTCAAAAGAGGATGAAAACTATCAGAAATGTGCAATTTTACATTTTGTTCTCCACGCAAGAGTATATCATGTTAGAGATGGCACCGTACCCTGATATGAGGAACTTTTGCAAAGCTTTTGTTATACCTTTTGAATACACTTTTTCTGAAAGGCACTTAAATTATTGCTGTGCTTGAGAACCAAATGCACCGGCTCGTTTCAAACATCACAAGACTTCTGTAATCGACCGACGTATTCCCAGCGTGCGGAAAGGCCTTTTCAGGGTCACCTTCACTGAAAGTGAAGGTGAAGCTGAATATGACCCTGAAGACGGTCCTGAAGTGATGACCCTGAAAGTACGTGACAAATGGTGCATCCGATTACGGTTTTAAAGCGGAAGCTTTCTCAGTAGGACCGATGCCATCCGTGGAAAAAGCTAATCTATAACCCCACAAGCTGTTTGGTGATTAGAAAGCGTTGATACGATCTGTGGACACACGGGCACCCATTGTGCTCAACGATTATATGAAAATTGGTAAAAGGGAATGGTTCTAGATAAGGCAATAAACGCATCGATTATGAAGAAGGTGTACAATACTCTACCTTTATCTTATAAACAACGTATCGGTATTTAGTTAACTACTTCGTAGATGCGTTTACTTAATGCGCTGAAAATGGAGGCATGGGTTCCTTTTGCGTTTTCCATTTTGGTTTCTTAAGGTTTGACAATCGATTTGGACGCACTTTAAGCGGAGGTTGGATGCACTTTTAGTGGAGGTTTTGACGAACGTTTTGGCGCAGTTTTGATGTTAAAAAGAGTTTGTGCTTCTCCCAAGTTTCTTTCGGAAGGAATGCTAAATATTGGGGGAGCTCCCTGACCACTGTGGTTGAAGCCAGGGTGCTGCGGGGAAGTGAAAGGGCAAAGGGGTGGGAAATGAAAGTAGACACCCACGGAATCTGCGGTGCAGCGTTAGTTTTCAAAACCATTTATTTGAGTAGATAACAAGAGTTCCCCGTATCAGAACTCCTATCATTGCGAGGCGTTAGGCGGATAACTGTTTCTGCAGTAGAACCCCTTTCTCTGCTGCTACAAAAATAACGCCAAACCTGATGAGCATTACACCGCTCTTGACATCAAACAGTCCGCACATCACCTGGTACGTAATCGAACCACGTTTACATGTACGTGCAGTCGCCACAGTTACGGGACTCACTTACATGGTATATTGCTTAGTCGATATATAACCTGTCCCTTATTGTCTCGCCTTTTCTCGCCTTTGAGAACAATCTTCCAACGCCCTTTTTCCGACACCGTAGAAAAATGCGCCGAAAATATCCCAAGCACAATTCTTTAGAAGAAAAATTGCGCCTGAAGCAACGACCCATGGGGGAAAATGTCTTAACGAAGTGCTATAAGATGGTCGAATTGTTGTTGAAGTGGGATGCCATGTGACTTCCCATTTGACAATTGGAACGAATGAGACTAGTGTTAGGGGTGTGCCACAGACACCTTTTGTGTAGTATACAGGTGAGTATACCGACTGGGTTTGTCCTGCCCGCTGCCGGAGTATTTGCGGTCTGGCGATAACGTACACGACGGCTCTTGCCGTTCTCAGGTGAGCTGGTTTAATTGACAGACGATGACATTTGCTTATATTTCAAAACATACAAATAAAGTGTTCCCTCATTTACATGAAAATGGGAAAATTGTCAAGTGCACTTTGCGAAACACATGAAACTCGGGAGGGAAACTCGCTGTCCGCCCTCGTCTGCTGTCTTTGGGTCAACTGATGCGTGCCTCTAGACTCAAATCTCAAGCTTCCAAGCCTCGCCCACAATTACCAAACACTTGATTTAATTTCATTGCACACATACCACGTCTCCAACGGCGTGTCACAACAGAAAGGGAGGAGGGCTAGGCCGCGGATTGCCACATCAAAAACCACGAATCATACGTTTATACACAAATAATTGCGTGATTCACAGTCTCAATCTCACTCGAAACTCCGAGGTGTACATCGAGGCCCCAGTACAACACAGATAAGAACCAACCACCTAGAAGCAAACTGTCAACCCTTGGGCGGCTCGTCTAAAGTATTGTCCATAGGACGCACGGCGACATTGTGCGGGGCGCACAATGTCGCCGTCAAGAAAGGAATTTCTGCAGGCAGGGCGCCGGCAGAAATTCCTTTCTTTCTCAACACGTCGCGCAAGTAAAAAAACCTGACCGTCGATCCGATGTCGTTTCGCAGACGCATCGGGTACTTTCTAAAAACAGCTTGCCTTCGGTCAAATTAGGTAGCTTTCAAGCTCGCACAACATGCCTCTCCCCTACTAAGGCCAATGAATATTTCTAAAAATACATGCTCCAACAGCATTACAGTGAAAACGTAAAATGTCTGTAAGGGGAGCGCAAGGACGAAAAACTTTATATTGAAATTATACAATATAAAGGTGATGCAAGGTGATGCAATGTAAGGCAAGCAAAAGATAGCGGCCATTCTTTCATGCTTTTTTTATTCCTCGCCATTGCAGCCAAGATCCAAACGCAGCTGTTTCTTTTTGTTGTTTTAATTTTCCGACCACTGTTTGTCGCTTATTTTTTTTTATTGATTGTACCTTGTAGGGACATTTTTTCTGGGGAATTTTACAGGCTTCTAAAACACTCTTCATGATTACATGAATACAACTTTTCGCCGCGTTTTTCCACTAGTGGAAAAACTTTTCGCCTGTTGTTGTTGCAGCTTTTAATACGCAGTGGCTTTGTCTTGAACGTTGGCTTACCTTAGTTTAAGCCTACTGCCAAAAAAGTATTTTTCCCTAAGAACGCTTTTGGTTATCGGAGCCAGTGCTCGCTTGCCACAGCTGCGCACGTGGCTGGAGCTTTAAGACCGAGACGTCGACACGCATCGTCACACAGCTACGGCGTTTCTGTGCTACAAGCAATATCTTACTAGACTGCTGACCTTTACAGACGTACCTTCTATTGCTCTGTTCACAAGGCTTGTCTGCACAAAGACGAATGGTGGTTTTCCCAGGCCATCACATCCCAAAAAGTGTCCGTTGACGCTCCCCAAAGTGCACGCGTGCGCACCACTGTCAAACTGGTTGTTGTGGCTCCAGACAAGAAGCTCCGCAGGATCGCTACTGGATGCTTGCTTCGTCTGCAGACAGTCAAAAACACGCGACGGTGCTCCAGCCGCTTACTACATATTTTAAAGCGAAAGCTTTCTTAGTGATACCAATGGCGTTCTGTCAAAACAATACAGAATGTCCCCATAGACCGGTTGGTCGACCGAAAAGCTCTGATATGATCTCTGGACAAACGGCGCGTGCGTGAAATCGGGCTTGCATTGTGTCCAAACTGTTAAACAATGAAGGGTTCTAGATTATCAAATACCCGCACCGATCATAAAAAAGGAGCACAACAGTATCACTTTATCCCATAATTAACCACCTGTCGGTACCCATTTAAATCGTCCGTTGATGCATTTACTTAGTGCACGAAAAATCCTTGCATGGGTTTCTTCTGCCTTTGTGATTTGGGTCTTTGAAGGTCTGGCGATCCATTTGCCGCACTTTCAGCGATGTTTCAACACAATTTTAGCTTTCGCGCTTCGGTAAACTTTCTTTAAGAAGGCTTGGTAAATTTTTTATGTCCTTGTACAAGTGCGAGAAGACGTTCAGTGCTTACTTGTATGTTCCCTTTGTTCCTATAGTTATGACCAAACCTGGCCTATTACGCCTCAATTCTTATGTGTCCCGCTCCTGTCTGTGCATGGGTTAACGCCATGTCATTCATCGTGAAATAGCACCCCTAGCGACCTCTCAGTGAAGGAGACGTTCTAACGAGAGGGCTGGCTTGAATTTACAAGCGTAATCATATCCCAAAACAAACCGTGCGGTCGATGCGTCGTAGCTTGAAATGCAACTACCAGGTCCTTGGGAAGGGATTTACGAGGTAGGGTGGATAGCTAAACGGGCGTGTGCGTGTTTTTTGCTCAAAATGGTCCTTCTCAGCTTTCTTCCAGAGAAGCATTGTACTAAACCGCTTTTCCCCAAACATGCCACCGATTTAGATTGCTGCGATTCGTATATACACAAGCGGTAGATAAAATACGGACCCGCCCTAGTCAGCTCAGTGGCTAAGGCGTTGCGCTGCTGAGAACGAGGACGCGGGCTCGATTCCCGGCAACGGCGGCCGCTTTTCTGGTGGAGGCAAAAGCAAAAACGCCTGTGTGTTCGAGATTTCGGTGCACGTTAAAGATCCTCAGGTGGTCAAAATTAATCCGGAGTCCTCCACTACGGCGCGCCTTATTGCCTGCGTTTCGTCGGCGCGTTAAACCCTACAGTCATTCAATCAATCAATCAATCAATCAATCAATCAATCAATCAATCAATCAATCAATCAATCAATCAATCAATCAATCAATCAATCAGATAAAAATTTCTCCCACCTCCACTCGCGGGAACCCCTGCGTAGATGCGACGCATAGGGGGTTCCGTTGTTGTTTCCGTTAGGTTGATTCTCCCATCGCGTGAAACGTGCCGTGAACCCCCTGCCGCGGCTATGACGCAACATGGCGCGGCTATGACGCAACACAATCCAACGAAATCCACTTTAATCCAATCCAATCCAAATCCAATCCAAGCCAAGCCAAGACAAGCCAAGCCAAGCCAATCGAATCCAATTCAATGCCCGTCGAGACAGAGTGTTCGCTATCGGAGAGGAGAGGGGGTGAGCGGCGGAGAGCGCAGCTCGCGCGGCGAGGAGAATGGGGGAGGGGTGTGGAAGGGCAACAACAACAACGCCGTATGGAGGGACAAGGCGAGTGAATGAGATGCAGTCGCATCTAAAATACGGTGAATGTTAGCTCGTATTAGGAAGTTGTGCGTTAAGTACCCACTGAAAGTTACCTCACCGTCTCTAATTGACCTCCTTTTCGGGAGCTCTATCCCGAGTGTCGGGAGCACTATCAAGGGACGCGGTGGTCACTGTCTGGGGGAAACTCAAGCTTGCCACCCCGCTTTAAGTTCTGAACGGCCAAAATTACGGCGAAGGAGCTAAAACAAAGTTGGCGGAATCTGGCTGTTGCATCTTGATTTCGCACGCTCCCGGTACGTTGTGCGGACATGCATCATAGGATTTTGGTTCGCGCGAGCCTGGACCTGGTGACAATGTTCCAAGTAAAACTGTAACAAAAGGTTCCAGTAGGTGGCGCAAGTTGTGGGCGACTGAAGATATGATCTGACTTTAGCAGACGTCCGCGGTGTTTATGGTGCAGGACTCGAAAGGGAGAGGAAGAGAACATGAGAGGTGGTCGGGGAAGAGAGTCGAGTGCTGTTTAAGTGGCATGGGCTAGAGGAGACCACCGTCTCTAGACTGCGTTTGCACCGACGTGAGCACACACGAGGGGCCAATTTTTTCCCGATGCAGTGAGGGAACTCATCCATTCCTCCTGCTCCCCAACAAACACGGAATCTTTGAAGCGTGAGAGGGTGCCACGGCCCCTTCTCCACCCTCCTCCGCACCTGCGTACACCGTTGCGACATCGTCTCCAGAGATACTTATTCTATTTTTAAATATGATTGTTTGATGCAATTGTCTACTTCGAATTAATTACTGCCGATATACTGGAAGCGCGGTCCTTTTTTTTAGTGCCTGCAACAGATTAGTGCCTGCAACAGATTTAGTGCCTGCAACAGATTGCTTGCGAACGTGTTTTTCTCAGTGAATACATTTTGGATTTATTGAACTGCACCCGCTGCGGCCTGAACGTGGATCCAATGTGTATAAATTAATAAATACATCTATGACTTAGGTTTCAGGTAGACGTGAAGTCAAGTTAATTATGAGGTTAGGAGCGAGCTGAGGTGGAAGAATGCTGAGGTGAGTTTGGCGTTGCTCAACGTTAACTTCGCCGGCAATGTTGAGGTGACGCTGAAAAACCGTTGAGTTTTAGGTTCAGTCTAAGCAGGTGGGCTCGTTTGCCCACTACTGACATCGGTCCAGAAAACTAAAGCCGTTATAACAGCGCTGAAACGCCATCTGTAGTACGAGTAAACGCCTATTTCTACAAACAGACAAGATACACGGCGGAACCTGCGCTGGTTCAACTGTGGCAGACATGCTATAAATGGTACAGTCATGTCCGGCCAGTCACATAACGTCGCAGTTCCCCTCTTCTTTAACCCACATATTGCGTAGCAAGTCGGGAGGCTGGTGTGGCAAACCTCGCATGTTCATTAAACAAATTGCTCCTCCACTTCGCCTCTTTTGAGACCCTCACGAAACAATCTTCTCACAAGTTCATGGTTGTCTGCGTCGGCGAGCCAAACCCTATAGCATATAACCGCACCACATAGCTACTTTGCTACAGTATTTATTTGCTCTAGCAGCCATGCTATAATGAGCAAACTGAATAGAAGCTTCTAACGCGCTTACACGCATAGGGGCGGAAACTCGACGATTCTCTGTGAACTCATCTCAAGCACAGCGAAGCGCTACCAAACACAGTCGCAAAGAAGGCGCACGTCAACGCCTGCCTTTTGCTTGTCAGCCTGTGTTTCGAGGTCCTTGTGGTGTGCTTAAGGCCAATACGTAGATCGAAACACAACTACTCCAAACTCAGCGTCTCACCGTGTCTACGCTCGATGTCTGGGACTCTTCGGCATTCGGCAAGGTGGTCGTCGGGGAATTTCCCAGTGATTCTCCAAAACCCCGAACCATGGCCGTCGCTGGGCTGACCAGGCCGATGGCTGCTTGCGTGGTATCCTTCAAAGACAGCTGCATTGCCCCGACATCCCCACGTGCGGCGAGATCCGGCATGGGCGAGCTCCATCCCCTGCCCAGACCCAGATTCATCGCCAGAGCCGTAGAGTCAGCTTGCTAAAGACCCCCTGTGAAGTCACCTTGTTGCAGTCACCCTGGCCCCGATATGCCTCCTGTTGCCGAGTTCGAACGAGATGTGCCTTCTTGCTTTCGGAACGCCGACACACTGGCGGCTATACGATGATAGTGATGCGTATGATTGTGATGATGATTGCGATGGCTCACACAAATGTGTACATACCCACTAAGGGCGATCTGCAAATTATGGCTGCGGTCACTCATTGCGCCGAAAAGGCTATAAAAGCCCTACTGCTCTTTTTGAAAGACACGGGCCTGTCTGAACGATTGTAGGGACATTACTATAGTGCAGTGCCCTTAGTTCGCCAATTTTATCAGTGGACCGTATTAGTTTTGTGCATTTTCTGGTTGTGTGCGTTGTTTGTACCGCCTTTCTAGTTGCCTGGTCACACCTTGTGTTTTTTTCTACTTTTCTTTCTCTCATTTTCTCCTTTAATATGTACCGCTATACTTTCTTTCCCTTTCATTTCCCGTATCTCCTCCCCCCTGAGTAGGGTAGCCAACCGGACAGTATTCTGGTTAACCTCCCTGCCTTTCCTGTACTATTCCTTCCTTCCTTCATTTATTTATTCGGTGTGACTGTGAACGCTGACGAGCGCGTTAAACCTGGGGCCTCCCGCGAAGGCAGGTTGTCCAGATGATGCTCTACGCGGAGGTACTTTCGTAGGGCAGCTCAAAAAAAGTTTGGTGTAAAATAACTGTGGTCCTGTGATACTGCATCTGTTCTCTGAATTTAAAGTAGTGAAAAGGGAGCGCAGAAAAATCCTAGACTCGGTGCAGTGGCTGAGAACCTTCTGCGATTCATAGAATAGATCGTCAGGGGTGACGCGGCGTGTTATTGTTGCGACTGTAACTTGCAACAGAAATCACGCGATAACCGATTGCGAGGAAATGTCGCACTAATTATACTGCTCCTTTCCGTCAGAGTTAATATACTTCACGAATTAGTAGACACTTTCAGGATTTCAGGATTTGCTGTGCCTGAACGGCACTCTGGCTTTGGTTAGATCGCAGTCTGACGACATTCGAATTTTTAACACTGGGCTGACCCAGGCCAGAGCGTTTGCCGTTGTGGTTTAGAGGTTCCGTCTTCGCCTCCTGTTACTAAGGGCGGTGGCTTGAATCCGGCTCTTCCCTGCAATATTTTTATTTACATTTAAACTTTAATGAAATTTTCCACCGCTTAGGTTTCATTTCGGTGTTTGAAACGGTATAATTCTGTTCGTTAGGATAATGGTAGGTTAGTTGGCGTTACGTTACGCTAGGGGAGTGCGAAGTATTGCCTGACGCGGCAGTTTTTCATCAAAACGCCAGGGGATGTTGTGATATTGTGCCAAGTGACATCGTGCGGTGACGTGCAGGACAAGTGACAAGCTGGCGATGTGATATGGCGCCAAGTGACTTCTTGCGGGCAGGACGGGCAGGTGAGCATGCGCTTACGTTCTTTCGTTCTCTTTTTGTGAGCGCCGATAAAGCATCCCCGCTGAATGAAATATCAGATGCGAAGCATCTCATGCTCGGGGCTGTGTCCCTTCCTCCCTCGTTGTCATTGTCGTTGTCCGCCGTCCGCACTCTACTGCGCATGCGCGTCTCTTCAGCCCCGTCAGCGTTTGGGCTGACGTCAGCGCAGTCCACAATAAAAAAAAAATAGTTAGGCGGCGCCCGGTTTCCATCCCACGACTCTCTGGCTGCAACGGAAGGTACTTGCCAGTTCAGTTTCACCAGTTCCCAACTGAACTTGTTAAAATTGCCCCTTTTCTTTCCGGACAAAACGAAATTAAACAATAATTCCTACAGGAAACATCGTCAAACGTGTGGCCGACGCTATTTCAGAAAAAAAACGTAGCCTTTTTTTAAGTCGCGCATCGTTCGCGCCTAGAAAGTTGTGGGGTATAAAAGATATGCGAACAACGCAGCGAGAGTTCGAGAGGAAGTGGGATCCATCAGGTGTCTTAGGAGAGCCCACGTGCGCTTCATGCTGAGGCCGTTTCGAAAGCTGTCGCAAACAGTGTCCCAGGCTGCCTGGATTAATGTTTCGGAGTGCGTTTCCATGGCCTTTAAGAGGTGTTCAATGCGAGTTTTGAGTCGCCTGTTATAACGCTGCTGACGCCAACGACGTTTAAGGCTGCCAAGGGCTTCCCACATGTGGTGTAGACTGGCGTCTACATGGGGAGATGGTTTGGCTGGGTCTAGGGGATGTTGGTGCCTGTGAACATCATGGAGAAGTTGCTGTGTCCACTGTGCTAGGGGTGTAAGTGTTGTGTCACTGGAGTTAGCAGAAGCACAAAATTCCCGGAGGGCAGCCCAATCGGTTATATGAGTTTGGAGTTTGCGCGGGGGGTTGGGGGGTTGGTTAGAAGCTTGCACCTGTGTAATGCGGTGATCGTTGCCTAGTGTATGGTCTAGACTCTGCCAGGTGGTTGGCCCTGTGTGATAGGTGATCGTGAGGTACGGTGTAGTGTCTCTTTAAACGCTATTTCCTTCTCGCGTTGGCTGATCAGGAGGTGTCTCTAGAATGAAATGCTAAGTTTGGAGGAGCTCCCAGAGGTGCCTTCCTTTCTTAGTATTGCGTGGATAGCCCCTGGCCGTGTGGGTAGCATTGAAGTCCCCAGTTATAATGAAGGGTTGCTGCGCAGCATGGGCTTTGACGGCTACAAAGAGGGGTTTGAAGTTGTGGTGATGTTCGGAGGGTTTACTGTAGATGTTGAGTATGTAAATTGGTGGTTGAGTGCTGTTGGCGGGGAAGATAGTTAAGAAGTCGTAAGGGATAGGGCTGTCAGCAAGGCTGTCCCGTTGTGCTGAGATGTTGCGCTGTACGAGAATGGCTGTGTAGTTGGTATGTTGACAAGTGGTATACCCACGACACTTTACTGGACCGGCGGGGTCTTGTATGGTGATGATGTGGGGTTGTTCGTTTTGGGACTCGAGGAAGCATTCCAGGGGGCTCTCTTTTTGCCGAAACCACGGAAGTTCCACTGCCAAACCAAAATCCCTGTAAGGAGAGCCATCATCAGTTATGTCGAAAGTAGGAGCAGTGGGAAGAGGAGGAGAATTCGTCTGTGCAGCTCGTGCACGGAAGTGCATGAACACCTCTTGTTTTATGGATTCCATGTGAGATTACATTGTTGCTTGGCTCTGCAAGAGGTTTTGGATAAGTTAGCTTGCTCTGTATGAAGCTGCTCGAGACGCGTGAGCCTCTCTTCCCAGGGAGTCGTATTTGCAGCGTGCTCAGGGTGCAATTGGGCCTTTCGCTTTGGAGGGGGTTCTGCATTGGGCTGGGGAGTGCGAAGTTGGGCCAGGGTTTGGCGTAGGGAGGCATTTTCAGCTCTCATTGCCGTGAGCTCAGCGCGCATGGCCTGCATTTCTTGCAGTACAGCAGGGGGAAGTTGGGAGGCGGGTGCTGATGGCATGGGGGGTTGTTGAGTGACAACTGGATTGAATGCCCTTGGGCCGCTCACCTGTGAGAGGTTGTCTGGCTGGCGAGAGGGTCCTGGCTGATGCATCCTAAGTCCGTTTGAGGCGGAGAGGTGGGAGCGTGGCTCTAAGATGGATGGCTCTGGCTGCTCCTGAGGGTTGGTTTGGGTGCGGTGTTGATTCGGCGGAGAGCGCTGTCGATGGGTGTTCCCGGGGATCCTGGCATGTTGAGGGTGACTCGAGGAGGGTTGATCTTTCTGGTGTTGGTTCTTCGGGGTTTGCCGTTGCAACATCTGTGTATACGTTGGTTTGGGTCTTGGACGAAAACGTCGAGGACAGTCCGGAGAGCCCGTGACGTGTGCTCCATCGCAGACAATGCATTTGGGAGCACATGCAAGTGGTTCAGTGGCGTCAGGAGTACCGCAAGTTGGGTACCGGTTGGGAGGGTTTCGCTGCGGGCAGACATCCTGCCTGTGTCCAGTGCTCCAGCACAGGGCACAAGTTTCCACTTTCCGGCGCTGTGGCTTGCATCGGTGGGTCTTCATTCTGTACCTGACCCAGTACGGCACCCTGGGCCCATCGAACAAGATCTGAACAAGAGAGGTGGTGCCCATGCGGCGTGCATCTAGCACCTTGAGGTGGGGGTTGTAATGGATCAGTTGTTCGGTGATCTCGTCGGACGTCTCTTGGGTGTGAAGGTAAAAGACGATACCTGAAGATGTGTTTCATGGGGCCGGAATGTGTTTGGCCAAGGGGTAGGTGCAGTCAGCCAGCTGAAGACTTTGGAGGGCTGCGTATCGTGTTGCTTTCTCCTCAGACGGTGTGGTGACGACCATTAAGTTGACTTTTTTGTGAAGTCGCAGCTGGTCCGTGTCATTCATGTCCAAGCCAGCTTGTTGTTGAATGGCGGTGGCGATTGTTAGAGTGGAGGTCTCGGAAATATTAAGACCTCCACGAGGTCTGAGAACCACTTTAATATCCGTTGCCGGGAGTGGAGGGGCGCTAGTTTGCGGGCGTGTCTTGTTTTCCCACGGGTGTTGCTTTGATGTACCGGGCTAGAAGACGGCGAGGTGCCGGTCGCTGGCGTCGCTTGGTGGGCTTGCTGTCGTCTTCGTATAAGGGTCAATTTTCTGGGGTTGTACGATTCCGGGGGTATTTCGGTGCCTTTAACTTCAACGGTAATCGCCGTGGATGCCATGGTTGTGAGGGCAAGGCTGCTGTGAACGCGCGGCAACAGGCTTGTGAACGCAGCACCGGCCGCTGCGGCGGCATCGGTGTGGGTGAGCTGGAGCGATGTAGCGAGCTTGCTGAGGAAGCCACCCCGTCACCATGGCTAACCCTACATTTAGGGCTAGCGTGGCGGTCGCCACTTCGAATTTTCTCAGAGACGTAGAATAAAACGTAGGGGCTTCCCTGCTGGAAATTTGGTGCTCCGGTAATCGCGTTGACGAGGTCTATCGGCTGGTGTACGTTTTGTGGCTCTGGAGGCCGTTGGCGAGTCTTTCGAGCGGTGCTTAGCAGAGCTGATGCGAAGCACGCCCACATCGGTCGGCCACCTCACATCCACAAGACGGGTAAAAAAATAATAAGTATTTAGTTGCAAGCCACCGAACCCCCGACGAAATGTCCTAGATAACCGGGTGGTTCATCTGAGGTACTAGGTATTTGAAATTTGTAGCCGACAGAGAACGTTTGAGGAATATTTTATATACGGGTTTATTTGCCCCACCTTTCGTATATTTAACGTGGTGGTAGATATAGACAGGCGAGTGTTTCTGTTATAGCGCTCCACCTGGAAAACAGCCTCTGTAGTCGACAACCTAAATTGTCACCTCGTTTAAGCCACTGAGCTTTCCCGGCAGATCAGAAAAATCTGAAATGTTTTGTAAATTGTGAGAACTACAACTACACAAGATACATGATGCACGACACACGCCTCAGAATAAGCCTATTTTGGCTGGTGAACGCACAACTGCTCTATGTCAGGATGAATGCTCGCAAAACTTAAAGCAAGCGCATATTTTGACAAAAGAAGAGAAATACAGGTTTCAGCCTTCGAATTCCGCTTTATCTGCTGCATCTCGGACGAGGAGATATGCGTAAGATTCGTCAAATCTTCGGGACATTTTTCTTCGTTCTGGAGGCGCGCCGTAGTGGAGGGCTCCGGATTAACTTTGAACACGTGGATATCTTTAACGTGCGCCGAAATCTCCAGCATACGGGCGTTTTCGCTTTTCACGTCGATCAGAAAAGGTTTGCGGCGGACATGTATATTACGCGATACCAAGAAGTGCGGGAAAACTTTGTATTGTGCAGGGTCTCGAACCGGAATTTTTTCGGGTTCGGTTCGGGTTCGGGTTCAAGCCTTTCGGGTTCGGTTCGGGTTCAGTTCCAGAGCACCATTCCGTTCCGGTTCGAACCGGTTCGAACCCGTTCGAACCGGTTCAAACGGGTTCAAACGGGTTCGAAGAAAAAAAAAAGCAGGCGTGTTTTTTTCTGTTAGTTTTTTGTGCTCGTTTTTTGTTTCCTTATCAAATCGGCATAGCAACAAATTCATAATGAAGGTTTCTTTGTTCAAATATTTTGTCTTCGCCAAACTAAAGCGACCCTGCAACACGTTTTTCAACTTTTGTCTAAATCTTGAGTGCTTGCAGAAAGTAGTCAACCAACGCATTATACTATGGGGTCGTAATGTGCCTGAGCCAAAAATTAGTGCTCTCCCCTCGTCAGATAACATAGAAACTTGCTCAAAATATTTTTCTCTCCTTCCCGGTCTTCGCGTTCTTCGACCGCTGAATGACGTCATTACAGCGGTGTAGCGGCTGTTTGCCGGCTTTCCGTAAGTTTCAGAATAGAACGCATTTGATACCCATCTAAAAAAAGCCACAAAAGTGGAGCAGAAACGGAAGGTGTATCCGCAGCGACGAGCAAATCACGCAATGTTGCTCTGTGCTGATAATAGCTATAGTTTTCGCAGTGCTTCCAGATGCGAAGAAGATTGAAAGCGTTTTCGAAAGTGTTTATTTATTTATTTACGGCTTTTTATTTGTTTATTTATTTACCTAGTTATATTTATTTATTTATTTATTTATTTATTTATTTATTTACTGTTGGGTTTAACGCACCGTCGCAACGCCGATGACAAGGCGCGCCATAGTGGATGGCTCCAGATTAATTTTGACCACCTGGGGATATTTACGTGCGACGAAATTTCGGACACACGGACGTTTTCGCTTTTCGCTTCCATCAGAAAAGCGGCCGCCGCGACCGGGAATCTAAACCGCGTCTGTGTGCTCATCAGCGCTACTCCTTAGCCACTGAGCCACCGCGGCGAGTTTATCTAAGGTGTTGAAGAGCTCCTTTAACTGTACCCGCAAAATGTTTTTTATGGTAGTGTGACGAGTATGTGGCGCCGACTGCCAAGCGTGGCAGGTGGCATTTAGAAAAATTTCCTACTGCTCATTTTTTATCTGCTAACAGAGCTGTTTGAAAGAAAGAATGGCTCTAAAGACTCATTGGACGGCGGGTATAGGACGACATTGGATAGGGAACCACTGGAGATAGGAACTTGCTAATGGTCCTTCAGCGACTGGTGACAGCGATTGGGCTCTAGGAAAGATGATAGCCAAGTGAAGTCACAAGCAGCAGTAATGTTCACTTGTAGAGGGAGAGAGAGACTGAAAATGAAGTTTAATTCAATCGAGGCAATGTTTAAGAGCGGCGTCCTCATTCGAGGGGGCCGAATCGACAGCCGTTTCCATCAAGAACAACTGATCTTCCAGGCCGCAGCTGGCCATGGCTGTCTCCCAATTCTCTATGGAAACGTGAAGGTTGGATGGATCTACGGCACACTAGTCGCAGCCGCCTACTATGTGTATGAGGTTCCCAGGCTCTCCACAGAAGCAACGCAATGGAGAGAGTTGTGTCCCGTCAAAGAGGTGAAGTCTGGCGTTGTGTGGGAAGGTGTATGCCCACAGGGTGCGGAGTAATGTTTCCTGGTTAATCGGTAGCGATTTGTGCGGGGAGGAGTACGTTCTATGGAAGAGGCCGGAGTGCTGAGTAACTTCTTGGTCTGTGACTGCAGGATGCATGCACTCGGGCCGGGCTTCATTAGCGCCGGCTAAGCGAGTCAAATCTCGAACCACGAGGTTGGTGATCTTGTTTGCCGTGGATGCCAGTATGAGCTGGCGCCCATACAAACGTGACTGGTCTCGTTGGTGGTCTCTGATTGATCATCGGAAGTGTTGTAACATGCAATCGACCGTTGGCAAAGTTGGGCCACGCCTGCTAAGGGTCTGTTATGAGAGTTTTGACACCGCTTTGGCTACGCGCACGTGCTGTCGCCGCTTCCTCAGCTTAGAGGGGGCTGTGTTCGGCGGTTGAGATGTTACACATGTGGGAGGCTGCAGAACGGTAACAAAAAGAGAAGGTACTGAAGAATGCTATCGGGCGGCTCTTGCATCAAACCAGTTGATCGTCCCTCCCTTTTTTTCTTGCAGTTTAGTTTCTTTCCAACTGTCTCCCCTCATATATACACACGTTTTGAAAACTCTTTGATGAATATACAATATGCATTAGGCAATTGTCAATTTTAATATAGCAACAACATAATAGCGCAATACGGGCATAAAGAAAGACCTTTCCCCCTGAAACGTTCCGTATATACGGAATTATGGGAATGCGGAGTGCATTCTTAGCATGACACAAAGCCGCCACAAAACAAGAAAGACTTTTGAGAAGCATAAGAAAATGAAAGAGCGCATGCATATTGAAAAAATTTGACACCTATTTTAAGTCCGTATGATCACTACAACCGCGAAATTATTGTCCGTATGAATTCCGTATATACGGAGTATACGGAAATCATACGGAGTGTGATTTTGCTTATTATGGAAGATAAAAACACGAAAACCGTGTCAAACGTGCATATTATGCGAACTCATATAATCCCCGTGTTTGTGGAAATAATATCTATATTCATTACGCTTGGGGGCGTAACTCTCCGTATGAACTCCGTAGTCTCATAATTCCGTATATACGGAACTTTTCAGTAGGGTTTTATAGCATTCATGCGGTCTTCACATAACTTTGCGGCTACTTTGTGCGTGACAAAATTTCCTGATTGGTCGAGAACGAGAACGCTGCAAAATTTCCAAATGCCAAGGACCCCAAATATATCATGTTTGGTCCGACCGTCGAATCCGCCTTCACTGACCCGCTAATTCTTTTAATCAAAATTAATCAACACACCAGTCCCAATAATTCACATTAGCTCATTCACTCAACTAACTAATTTGAACTTCAACTTCAACTTTATTGAGCATTTTGTACATAGAAATGCGAGGACAAACACAAAAAACTGCAAAACTGCAGCTTGACGAGGTGTTTGCACCTTACGGTTTGCGTGGCAGAGCAGAAACAGGAGTTTAAAGCATACGCACAGGAAATAATCCCAAGAAAATAAATCTCGCCTTAACATGTCGATATTACATACAAACATAAAACAAAGCATTAAAACGCACTATAGCTCACAGTCTGTAAAAGATACTTATTAAATGATATACATACACGCATATAGGCACTCATAGGTATATACATACATATAAAGGTTACAAAACAAAACAGGGAACACAGGTACATAAAAAGAGAAATATTGGATATGTACGGAACCTGTGTAGACACAAAATAAGCAAAAGACAAAACTTGAAGAAAAAGTCGTGTTATATACACGTATGCATACACTCATCAAAATCTGCAACACAGAAGTATCCACATAAATAAATACACACAGTATTGGCAAAAATCAGTGTACGGTACTTTTTAGATGCTCAAGTTTGCAGGGAATGAAGACAATGCCAATAAAACGCTTGAAAAATATTACAAGTAATTTTGGCTAAACCAAGGTTGCCACGAGAGACAACGCTTAATAGATTGTCAGTTAAAAATGTTCTATAATCAGCAGTAAACGATTCCTTAAGTCTCACTTAGAAATCTTATTTATAGCTACGCCACTCTCGGCTAGGTTATTTAAAAGGCGGGCAGTTCGGGATTGCAACCATTCATTGTCCTAATTCGTTCTTGAAAACGGCACGAACCATGTACTCCTTCCCCTAATTTCGTACGGTACGTCCAACGGTTTTCTTAAACTACATAGACTTAGATATGCTGCACCGTTGTGTTGCAAGCTATTTTTATACTTTGTTAGAAGATTAAAGTTGTAGATACGTTGGACAGGAAGCCAATTATACTGCAGAAATAGTTCGTTGGTGTGAGAGTCATATGGTACAGTTGCGATATGTCGAATGGCCTTTTTCTGAAATAAATGCAGCTTATTAATATTTTTTGCGGAACTGGTTAACCGTACGAGGCTGCAGTAATTGATGTGAGCTGTGAATATAGCATGATAAAGAATAAGTTTAATAGTTGATGTAACCACAGGCCGTAACCTACAAAGCACCCCACACGCTCGAGATAAATTAGTGCAGACGTGATCGACATGGGCATCCCATTTTAAATGTTCATTAAAAACAATGCCTAATGTTTTTTATTTCACCAACTATACAAATCTTTTCATATCCGATGTACAAACTGAGGTTTCTGTCAAGAGATCTTTGACCTGGTGAAAATAACACCGCTTTAGTTTTCTTAGTATTTATTTTTAACGAGTTTGCTTTAGTCCATTTGTGAAGCTTTTGGAGGGTTATATTTGCTAAATGCAAAAGCTGAGTAGTATCACACGATTGAAAGAAAATGCTGGTATCATCTGCGTAAATAATAAAATGTGCAATGTCAGTAATTTCTACGATATCATTCATATAAATATTGATCAGGATTGGCCCTAGAAGACTGCCTTGCGGACTCCAGCCCTTACTTCTTGTGAAGAATTGTGTTCCTTTATTGCTACGACCTGTTGCCGGTTACTTAAATAAGATTGAAAAAGAGTAAAGCCCCCGGAATCCATAATGTTGTAATTTTTAAAGCAATGTTAAATGACTAATTCTATCAAATCCTTTGAAAAAGTCTATAAATATAACTAAAGTTACCTTCTTTTCTTCAAATCCCTGGATTATTAATTATTTTTGCGTTAGTAAAGCTAATTCGTCGACATATGTTTACGAAAACCGAACTGTTTTGATGATATAATAGAGTGTTTGTCACAGAAGGACACAAGGTGTTTCGCGATTACTTTTTATAGCCTTTTAAAATAACTGGAAGTACAGAAACCAGTCTATAATTGGAAAAATTGATTTTTTCCCCGGATTTAAACAGTAGCGTGACCTTAGCTTGCTGCATCTTTTTTGGAAAAACACCAGTAGTAAGGCATAAGTTATATATATGGCTAAGCGGCGATACAAGAAGGTCCAGTACAAACTTAATAGGCCGAATCTGAAGCCTATCGTTGTCTATGGCCTTGCTATTTTTTAGTGACAAGAAAATCGACGATATTTCCTGAGGCGTTACCGGAGAAAAAAAGGCTCTGTGGGGGTAAGAATCCTTTAGGAAGCTCATAGCGTTTTCATTGTGGGAGCATTGCATAAGATTCGTTAAATAGTGATTAAACCTGGTTGCCAGTTCTTGACCCTTGAGCGGTTTATTATCTACCCTCAATTCAAAGTCGTCGTTACGGGGGGCAAGTGGGTGCAAAAGTTTATTCAATTCCCGCCACATGACATAACGCCGGGAGGAAGCCTCAGAAAACACATGTTCGAAGTACATTTTTTTAGTATAGCGTGAGAACTTTGTCACAAAGTTTCGGTACTTTTTAAAGGCTACAAAATCGTCCCTGTTCTTTGTTTTTACAAACTTATGGTACAAAGATCTTTTTTACGGATCATCTTCAGACATTCGTCTGTAATCCATGGTTTCCGTATATTCTTATTTTTCTTGACCATCTTAAGAGGAAAAGGCTTTTTATATGCATCTTTATATATTCTAGAAAAGTATCGTAGGCATCATCTGCAGTGGTGCACAGAAGTAAAGGGTTCGACCAAATAGAGGGAATCTTCTGACGAAAAGTAGTCAAAGTATTCTGATTAATATCGTGAAAAGCGAAAGATTCGGGGCATTGCTTACATCTTAGTATTTCTGTGTGCATTGAGAACATATATATAGGTAAATGGTCACCTATATGTACACCAATCACACCGGACATGGTGCTGCTACTTGTATCACTGGTTATAAATACATCAATAAGACTTTGGGAAAGACGGCCCATATGAGTCGGTTCTTTGATCACGTTCATGCAGCCGAAATAACCGAAAAAAGCTCTAGATCACGCGAATGTGCGCTTGCCTGTAATATGTTAATGTTAAAGTCCCCACCAATAGTTATTTGTAAACCATAAGACGAAACAAAATTGAGAAGGTCTTCTAAAAATGCGAAACAATTTTCGAGTTTTCCATCAGGGGGGCGGTACACAACAACAAAAATAGCATTTTTACATTGCACCGTTACAGCTTCATAATCTGTCGTAACTGTCGAAAATTCGTTCATTGTACTACAAGAAAGCTGTGTAGACACGAGCTGTAACACACCCCCACCTCGCGGTGGGACCTATTTAGAAAGAACGTGTTGAAGCCCGAAAGGCGCAGCACTTCTGTGTCACTCGTATACCAGGTTTCCGTTATCATGACAACGTCGAACTTGAAACTTTCAAAGCTGCGTTTTCTTTTCTTGTAGTTTCACATTCTTCTTTCATTTCCTCGTAGCTTTTGTTGAAGAATTCGCAGCTTTTTTGCATTTCCACATTTTATTTCCTAGTGGTTTCATATTCTTTTTTAATTTCCTCGTAGATTTTCTGCATTTCCCTTACTTATTTTCGAAATTCACGCTGAAGATCAGCGATCTCGCGTCTTAGGTCAGCAATGTCATTTTTCATGACCAAAGCAATGCGGGATTATACACAAGGGCGCACAATAGCAATGACACTGGGTGGTTGGCACCAGAGGCAACAGAAAAAGTCACTGAGTAAGCGAACAAAGATTACTGCAGAATATTCAAACCTGTGAAATAGGAAGGCGACTATCAGGCGACCGTTCTGTTCGCTGCCTCCGTGCCAAGTGATGCTGAGGTGGACGGAGCGTTCTTTTAAAGGATCCACTTCGTGACGAAAGCCACACGTGGTCCACGAAACAGGGGGTGTGGCGAGTCTACCCGCTAACCCGCATTAATCGACTTCAATCCATCCGCCTCTTAAGTTTAAGGTTGAGGAGATTCAAGATGACATGAAAATGCTATCAAATATACTTTAAAAGTGGAAATTAGGATCCCCCATTTTTTTATATCTCATGTTCTCTTAGAGCACTAACCAAAGGACACAACGGCACTGTATACAAGAAAAAGTGACGTTAACTTTCAGAACTACGAGTGTTTGTGTCTCAGTGATGTTTGTATATAACTGTGCATTCAAACTAAAATGAGTGGAAGATATGGATTTATTGTTGGTTTCCCTGAAGGCCCTCACAAGCGGACAGGGATGCATGCGAATTAACAGCACATTGAAAACTTTACACGATTTTAAACACCATGCAGATAGAAACCATGAAGAATATTCCATGATATGTTGCCTCGGAATATGCGTTCTAAATTAAGTTATGCCAAATGTAAAAGATAATTGGGAGAGATGGGCAGTGCCTAACGCAAACTGATAGTATATACGGACAACTTTACATTAAATTGAGGGAAATAATTAGAAGAGAACATGATGGGCCTTGGGAACTGCAGACTACGCAAAATATTTCATGGTTCTGTCTGGGGACTGGCAAAATATCTTCAGACGCAAGGTAGGGTACCGAACTGGAAAACTAGAAATCACATTTTTGAAGCCCGGAACCGGTTCGGAACGGTTCCTTCGATTCGTTCCGGTTCGGGTTCAGTTCCAAAATGGCGGAAAAAATACGGTTCCGGTTCAGTTCCGGTTCCGGGCAAAAATTCGGGTTCGGTTCCGGTTTTCGGTTCGGTTCCGGTTCCGGTTCGACACCCTGGTATTGTGGTAGTGTTGGATGCCGTAATGGCCTTTCGGTGCTCCACAGGGATTTGTGCCCCCGACAGTGGCTTTTATTATATTTGAACGCTGGCGCACCGGTACCTGACACATAGCCTGCTTCCGCCCAGGATGCTCTATATTTTCGCTATTGTCGCAATTTAACCGCCAATGCCGACGGGTGCAAAAAATGGTTCCTCCTTACCTGACAGAAAAATGCAAAAATGCAAAAAAAAATGGTTACTCCTTACCTGACAGACTAAGTGAGGTACAAATGAGGCGTATTTTTCGAAATTAGCCGGATTCAGAAGCCATAACTGGGTCGTACAAAACTGCAGAGACGAGAAAAACTCGGCCACTTTCTCCTAAAAAAAAAAGTTGGCAGGAAAATGGCTAAAATAACGCCCAAAAAACGCCGTCGCAGACGAGCCAGATGATGAGCCAGATCCTGCTGTTTCACGCATCAAAAAGAGACAAATTCATTTGCCTAATGGGCGTTTGCTTTAGGCTTGACTGTTCAGACTGTTTCGTGTGTGTTTCCGGATGTTTTTTTTTTTTTTTTTTTTTTTTTTTTACTGAGCCAATTTATTATGTATTCAGACGGCAATTACGAGATCAGCGAAAGTTTTGTCCGGAGATAACAGCAAAGTGAACTGCATAAAATGTGAATGAAATGAAACTGAGAAATGTGACACAGTGATTTCATTTCGTGTCACCCTACCCTACAAATAACTCTGGTTTTACTTATTTTTTTCACTCCCACATTTACCATTTTAGTACTTTACTAAATAGCGGCTGCGTTCGAGCACTGGCAAATATCCCCCCACCCCCCTTTGAGAGTACGAACCAATTCATTAGGTGAAGAAGATATGAGCAGACTTTTTGTGAAGCGTTTTGGAACTTCATGACAAAGCAGTGAATACTGTGCTTACTTCGTGGGTGCCTTCAGGTGTGCCCAAGAAACTTATCCTAGGAAAGAATTAGAAAAAAGCTGCTAATGGTGCCAAGAGGACTCACCTGCTCTGCATGTATAGTTCTGTTCCTGAAGCCCTGTTGCATATTTTAAATGCCTTTTCCACCAAAACTCAATCTCCACGAGCTTGAAAGTCAATTTAAATGACGTTTTTATAAGAATGTCGCATCAACTTGAGTGTTTCTATTCAATATGAGCCAAATGCCAGCTTTTCACCCCCGCATTGCTCATATTCATGGTATAATTTTAATTACTCGTGGCCATATGCGTCCCCTGGCTAACATGTAAAGTAACTCACATATTAGATGCGACTGCACCTCATTCACTCGCCTTGTCCTCCATAATGCGTTGTCCGTCCACCAGTGTTGCGGAATGGGCGTCCCCATTCCATTCCAATTCCATTCCGGGGAATTACAAGTTGCCTAAATTCCATTCCTTTCAATTCCTCGGAATGCCGGAACATCGCCCATTCCCACTCCGGGAATGGCCGGGCAGTTCAATTCCATTCCTCTAATTCCTCAACGTTTTATCGGGTGATTATCAAGTTACCAATGAACCCACCGTTAAGCTGATGTTATTATACGCGTTAAGAACAGCTAAAATACGCAAAACACATAACAAAGGTCGAAAGATAGTGGCTTTGTGACATATCTCGTTCAGTGCAATCACCCTAATAATTCCCACAGGGGCCGTTCTCCAGGTAGTTATTATAGTATTTGCATGGTCAGCACGTCTTTACGAGTTGTGATGCTTTAATATTGTTTAAGTGTGAATGTGTTAAAGCTAACTTGACGACATGTTCTATTTTTGTGCTGACAAAAAAATGGTTGAAGAAGACATTATATTCCTTAAGCAGTTAACACGCGTATGGAGCGGTCGTGAGCATGGTTAGAACTATAATTTTGTTAACGAGGAACAGAACCTTCTGATCTGGTGGTATCAGTTGGAAGAATTACCGCTCGAGCACCTTGTCCTGCCTTTGCACCAAATACGGATCACGGGCCGCACAGGTCCTCAGCACTCACGCATGTCAAGCGCGCCTTGAAAGCACAGATAGGTTCAGAACTTCCTGTGTTTGCGTGTGCGCAGGTATGCAATGTCGCCCTTGCCGGAAAGCTTAGTTACGTGCGTCAGGTATCATCCACTGCGCACGAGCGAAAGTTCAGGCTGTGGTTAGAGTATGCGTGACCTTTGTATGGGTGTCTCAATGAGAACCAATGCGCAGGGAGAATTCTTTTTCTCTCGTTAGTGTATACTGGGATACTAATACTAATCTGCGTCTTGTTTTTTTTTCTTTTAAAAATTTGGAGATTGTTCACACTTTAGCACCACGCAACCTTTGGCTCTAGCTAACTGAAGAAGAACTTAGAGAATGCGTTGCGGCCTTGGACTCAGCAAAACTGAGTCCAAGGCCGGCGTAACTAATTGTATAACTGAGGCCTGTAAAACTAATTTGAGGTGTTGCATGCAGTGGAGTAGCAATGAAGGTTCCCTCAAGTGTCCTCTGGTCTGGGCGATCAACCGAAAGAAAAGATGTAAAGAAAAATGATAACGATAATAATAGGACACATTCGGTAGCCGGTAAGTCTAGTGTTGTGGAACTCTCTACGCCAGAAAAAAGTGCTTAGGTGTCCTCGTTGATATGTTGTAGGGTTTAACGCGCCGACGCAACGCAGGCAATGAGGCGCGCCGTAGTGGAGGGCTCCGGATTAATTTTGACCACCTTAGGCCGAGATCTCGTACACACGGGCGTTTTTGCTTTTCGCCTCCATCAGGAAAGCGGCCGCCGCGGCTGGGAATCGAACCGTGACCTCGTGCTCAGCAGCGCAATTAGGTCTTCTCGTGAGTTTTATATGCTGCAATAAAGGTCTCAAGCTACCGTGAAAAGTAAAAAAAAAAGTTTATTTTGGTTTCATTCATCAAAATTACGTAACAAAATGGTGTGAGCCAAATGGGCGCTTCGCCGTTCAGTTCTCAAAACACGAAGTGTAAATGATGGCTGCTTCAACGATCAGTTCTAAGAACAAAAAAAAGTAAACTAATACAGTTGCCTTCTGCCTGTGTGTTGCGCTTGACAATCGAGCTGCTTAAAAGAGGTGTTTGAGAGCCGGTTTCGCTTCGCTGTCTGTCATTAAAAGAGATGCCGTGGAAAGCACGCGTTCCACGTCAGCTCGTCACATTTACAACGGAAACTGCCCTTGCGAGTCGGGAAAGCAAGGGAAAGTCGCTAGCGTTCACTTTCCGTTAGGTCGGAACCGTTTAGGAACAAAGCTTGCAGCGTGCAGCTTGCAGGCGTGACCGCAGTTCCAATCACATGGGCTCTCCTGTTTCGGGTGGATTCTCGAACCAATATTTTAGGCCTTCGTAGACGCTGCTTCGGGCAAAGGCGTCCGAGTGTCTAGACAGGAGGGCCAGTATTGCAAAACGTCCTGGAGGAGGAGGGGGGAGGAGCGCGAAGGAAGATGAGGTGTAAGTTGATATGCGAAATTTCGCAGTGAACACAAGCACCGAGCCAGCGTCCCGATGACGGTGAGGCGGGATGCGATCACCCAAGGTTCCGGACGCAAAAAACAAAAGTGAAGCGTGGGGAGACAGCTCGCAGCCGGGGCTAAGGCACCGCCAAGGTAAAAAATCACAAGGCGAAGTTGGTGGGAGAGATAGGGGGGATTCAACCGCGGTAGTTCCCCACGACGAATACCAACGGCTTAGAGCCGCGGTTATTATTCGCAGAATCGTGATGAACTTCGTAGCAGCGCTGTATTTAAGGACATAATTGTAGTAGAATCGGTGCTTATAAATATACCGTGCTTGTAATCAGCCAATCGATTTTAACAGTACTGAGTTATTGTTAAATTCAAGGATCCGGCTTACTAATGTTTGAACTTGGGCTGGTGGGAACTTTTGCGTATTTTTACATTTTCTGGCAAAAACAGCGCGTAGAAGGAAAAGTGCGCTTTATTTCGGGAAAAACACATGTAATTCCATTCCCATTCCATTCCGGGCAAAAGGAGCTTAATTCCATTCCCATTCCATTCCTTCAAGTATTGTCGCCATTCCATTCCCATTCCATTCCGGGGTCGCGAAAATGTGGAATGATTCCGGATTCATTCCAATTCCGGAGTGGTAACTCCGCAACACTGCCGTCCACACCCCTCCCCCTACACTATTAAAAAAAATAATAGTTAGCGGCGCCCGGTTTCGATCCACGACCCTGTGGGCGGAACGCGAGGTACATGGTGCTCTTTCCACTGCGCCACAAAACCGAGACAGAATCAAATGCTACGAACGCGCCTTATATCCTTGACTCATTCAAACTACGTCAAGAAGCTACTGATACAACGCATGATGGGGCAATGATTAACACTTGCAATAAAAGAAAAGAAGCTCCCACTTACAGCAACAATGATGGGGTAAAGGTCGTTGCGACAGCGAAGCCCCAAGCATACCACTTAGAGAGATTGACCAAGATTGGCCAATACAACATAATAATAATCGTAAAACATAATAATCATACGCGTTCCCGACACGTTCCACGCGATTTCAGAATCAATCCAACGGAAACACCAAGTGAACCCCACGATGCGTCGCATCTACACCGGGTTCCCCTCGCGGGGAGGTGGGCGCAATTTTTAGCTTTGACGGCGTTGCATTTAGATCCGCTAACAAGTTTCCCCTTGTTTCACAAATTCACATTAGGTGGATCTTCTGGCTCATTTTGACAAAAAACGCCTCAAATGAACCTAGAAGTAACTGTTAACAACATACGGGAGCCAGCCTGTACACTGCTACTCCAGACATTGTACTTTGAAAACATTTTTTTAACAGAATTTAAAATCACATTCTTCTTTTAACAACGGCTTTTCAACCAACTTTCTGCTCTGTGAACTGGATACTCAGCCGATGTTCACAGCATCTATTTATTTATTTATCTATTTATTTATGTATTTATTTTGTTTATTTTTATTTCCTTTTCTGAGCTCTTCGTTCGGCAACTCTGTGGCGGGAAAATAAGAGCATGTCATTTATTACCACTGTTTCGTGTACGCATGTAGATCAACCGTTTTGGGAGAGTGTCGTCTGTTCGGCATAAATGCTAAAAATCTAAAGGTCTCTGTGGCGTTGTTTTTTCAGGTAATATATTACACACCAGTCAACGGACACCAGCTTCACTCATGCGTTTCAGTAATTATGGAATAATAGATGCTTTATGTATAAACTTCCCACCGCCAAAGTGCAATTACAGTCGATCCTAGACTTTAAACACTTCCGAATTCAACCAAAGCCATCGGATTCCCCGCAGTTGCCCGCTGCTTTGAGGTTTTCACAATTTCATGAAGTTCCGGACTTGGTCTTCCGGCTGACTTGTTTAAACCGAGCTTCAAATTGATCTAGTCTTCAATAAATGCTGCTCCAATCTACTATATGCCATAAAGTAGTTTCGGGGGAAGCTAATAGCAATTGTCACGTATAAAATGAGAAACGCATTGCATACATTTAAGCAGAAGTTGCGCCAAGCATACTTGCTGCGGTCTGTCCAGCCATTTTCGGGTCATTCCTCACTGAAAAGAAAAATACAAGTAAAAATAAAACTCAGTGATATTCATAGCACACCCTTGCATCTTTGTGGTAGTATGTGACACTAGACGACGTGAAACATTAAAAAGACGATTGATGGATTCCCTGCGGCGGCGGTCGCTTTTCAAATGGAGGCGAAAGTCGAAAAACGCCTGTGTGTAAAGATTTCGTGCACTTCAAAATCCCCAGGTGGCCAAAACTAAGCTGGAGCTCTCCAAAAGGGCATTCCATAGCCCAAGTGTAGCATCAGCGCGCTAAACTCCCAAAATTTTGAACGTGACACATTGCTCGATGTCTCGGCTGGGAAGTACGGACACTTTTGGCGCGACACATTAGGGAGTAGAAAAAAATTATTTGATATACAAGCGAAAAAGACATTCAATGAGTTTGGCATAAGCGAGTATGCGATCGCGATACAGAGCCATATCTGGTGCGCAAACGTTGTGAATGGCAAGGCAGTTGTAATTCAGTCACGTGTTGCACGAGCAAATAAGCGAAGAACGATTCCGGGGAGGACAGTAGAATTTACCCAACACTGAATTAAAACACGACGTGATTAAAATACCTCCAAGTTAGGAAGGCTATGACCAGACAGCATCAGAGAGCAGCTTGTACACTGGCGGCAATCTAAACGGATGATTTTTTATCGCTTTCTGTGTTTCGTGAGAATGGAACGTATTTGATGTTCGTGTTTCAAATACACAGTGAACGTGGGGTTAACGGCGCATTAAAAAAATGTTGAATGTGAGGTTCACAAAGCCTTTCGTCCAGGGCCGCCCGAAATATACACGCCATGTGTGCTAAAGTTTTCATGCTTCTCATGGGGCCGCGTTCCCGGCTGTGGTAATCGTGCACACGAAAAAAAAAATCTCATGTGCACTACAATGATGCTATTAATAACGGTAATTACGGCAATTAGGTTATGTCCTGTAACCCGCGGCAATGAAAATCAGTTCATAAACCCACTGTACTATTCCCCATTTGCGAGTTGTCGCTTCAGAGCATAAAGCCACGATTCGTATCTAGGAGTAAGCTGAGAACTCACTACAGTCGAATGCTAATCCTGTGAACCCCAGGTAGTCACGCGCCCTGGGAATGTGTTATTCCTAAAAATGTTATCACGTTATCACGCAAAACGACACTGTGCCCTAGCGTTGATACAAGTGACGTTGCACGATGTGTCACGGACCTACCGAGCAAAACGCATAGCTCCTTTTGCGTTTCGAAGGCTTCCCTACGCAAATTGTGACGTCATGCATGCAACAGGTCCGCTTCCGTATTCAAATACAAAGAAGCGGGAAACGTCGGCAGAACCGTCCTCTTTGACATTGTGGCACTTCACCGTCAAGATATATGGCCGAGAATAGCAAGTGGCACGTGGGAGCTTGGAGAGGGAGGAAGGAATCACAAAACAACTGCCATTCATGCCACCACACCAGAAAAAAAATCGGCAAGTCTTATAACATGCCTTCCTAAAAATAACTTAGGCAAGAGGTATGTCACAGGAGCTTGCCGTTCGAGAGGTATCAACGGAAAGAACAGCTCGACATAGAAACAACTGTGGGAAGCGTAAACAAGTCGTTTCGAGAAATGATACTCACTTCAAGGACTCTGAAATCATGAATTTCCGTCTGAAGGCAGCAAACAGCCTTCGCGCAACAGATTGCGTGCTCCAAGAGAAGCAAGCCGGTAGAAATAAGCCCCGAATAAGAATAAGACACCTTGACCCACACACTTGAAATAGGACCATCGAAGTCAAATGTGTCCCGGCTGTACCTGAAGAGAATCTGTCACAACTTCGCTACGATGGCAAAGTTATTAATGGGAGCGCGTCACAGGAGGATTTGTAGACACGACACCGCTTATCTACGAAGGGCAGTTTAAGTAAAAACGCTGTCGTACAGTTTTTCTTACCGTTTTCTGGAGGTTTCACTCTGCCGCTGGACAAGAAGCTGTCCAGCCAATTTATGAAAGCTGCCAGAAATGACACCACATCGATCCGGCCACCCTCAAAACGAAAGTAAAGAAGTGGAGTTCTGCTGGAGAAACTGCCAAAATATTTGCACTGAGATCTAAATTGACTAATACCGCTTAGTTACGCTTTCACGAAGACTTCTTGCTAGGCTAACTTCTCATCCGACGTGCGATCACGAGGCACTAAGAACACCCACCGTTTTTCAATACAGTAACTTCTTTTCTTCCAAACAAGAAAAGCGCGTGTGTTGTATTTGGTGACGTAAATATTCAGTCTACTATAAATAAAAAAGAATTAAACTTTCATTAAACGTGACTGTTCCCTTTGATGTCATTATCTTATTAGCGACAGTAATGGAACGAACTGCTGAAATACACAGTATATACGGAGAGTTTTAACCACAGCTGAGAGAAGGGGTGGGGCGGCGTTGCAATCCTTACCAAAATTATTCTTTTTCACTTTTTCAGTCACCCAATTTTTAAAATCAACCTCAGAATAGGTGGTGTGTACATTCAAAAGCAGCGCTAACATTCGCAGGTTAATATTTCGCCTTGCAAAAGAAAAGAAGCTCATTCATTTCGTTGAATTTTACGGAACATTTTTGAATTGTATAACACTGTAGCCCTAAGGTTACCCTGTCCACTTCAAGTACACGCGAGTCGAAGCAAGGCTCAGGAGAATTCCAGTAGAAAACACGAGCACTATTGCAATAGACCTGGCGACATGTGGCCAGCCTAGTACAGATTTCCTAGACGCTTTTAATGCAGACATTGAAAAGGCACTATTCTGAGTTTCTTACGTTTCCCTAAATATTCACGATCACGTGAGTGACCATCTTATTATCGATTTGCTTGTAGATACCATAAAGCCGAAGGACCATTTTGAGAAACGCGCATTCCACTAGTATTGCTCGCTTTCCCGTAGGATGGTTTTACTATACGGGCTGGGCAACACACCAAAAAACAATGAAGAAAGAAAGAAAGAAAATTCATCTTGGAGGCGTTCAGCGAAGAGCTAAAAGAAGTTGACTGAATAAAGGTCTTCAAAGCCTTGCAGCCAGAAGGGAACATTTGTCGTCATCCTGCTGTGTGAAAGTGGATGTCCAGCAAAGTTGTTGTAAACCGCTACAAGTGGTGACGGAGGAGTGTATAAAAGGTTTCTCGTCGTCTCGGCGGGCTTGTCGCTTGCGCTCAGCTACTAGTCCCATTATATCCTGCCTAGCCTTCAAAGATAATCTGCTTTACCAGGAACACATGTTGGGGGGTTCACATTGTTCACAAGCGCCTTATCCTCCATAATGCGGTTTCGATGCTTCTTTTATGGTTTCCTTAAACGGATTCTGAGCTCTATGCTGTATGCCTGTTGAGCCTGACGCATGCGCTCGGCGTCTTAGGCCTTCGCGCCTTGGCGTTTTTTGCCCACAGATCGCTTTTGCCCCGAAAGATGGAACCATGGGGGGTATATAGCTAGGCTGTAAAGATCTTCCCCAGGGATACGTTTCCCGTGTAAGAGAAGGACCCTGCATATCTTCGGCGTGTCGCAGTGCCTCGAGCCTGGCGAAGGTCTCTCTGCTGCCCTGCCCCTCGTAGTCGTCGAAGTCGACGTCGTAAGCGACCACGCAGGCTCGCGTAAAGTTTGCGAGCGCGTGGTTGATCTTGGTCCTGAGCAGCGGGTCGGCCTCGTGGCTCTCGGATCGACCCCGGCACAGCCTCAGCAGGGACAGGGCGTCCAGCTTCGCCTGATCGGGCCGTCACTCGGCACCCCTGCACACCTTCAGCGGGAAAACAGGATAAGGAGGAGTGAGATCGGCTTCCACGACCGGTCTCGCTCGCTCGCTTAAAAGATGATTCCCTCATTCGCCCCCCCGCACGTATTGAATCGACTCTGCAACTCTTTCGATAAGCACGTCCAGTCTTTTTTTAGTGCTGGAGGCTCTATGAAAGGTATAGTCATCGCCATCACGCAGCGGCACTGCGTGATTTCCTCGTCGCAGGAGATGCGCTTCTCCTTTCTGCTTTGCTTTTGTGGCTTTGTTTTTAAAGTGGATATCGAATGCGTTCATTGCTGCAACTGACGGAAAGCCGGCCAATCGTCACTACACGGCTGGAATGACGTACTGCCAACGGTCGAAGAACGCCAACACCCGGAAAGAGAAAAATCGTTTGAGCAAGTTTCTATGTTACCTGATGGGTATAGAGCAGTACTTTTATCTGAGTGAGACTGCAGAACACATGCAAATAATGCTTGAGGAACTAAAATCAGAGAGCACGGCCGTGGGATAAGACTCTATATGAATAAATATAATGTAATGGGGAATAAGCATGCCAAAAACCTCATCTCCAGCTTAGAAAACGAAACGCTAGAACTAAAAGAATACAGAAGAAGTAAAAGAATATAAATGCCTCGGACAGTTGGTTAGTGCTGACACCACCCACGAGAGAGAAATCCGGTGCACATTAGGTATGGGTTGGGGAGCACTCCGCAAGCACTCCCAAATAATCAAAAGTAAGCTACGTCTGTCACTCAAAAGGAAAATCTACAGGTAGTGCATACTGCTGGTTATGACATACGGACCTAAAACTTAGCACCTTACTAAAAAACCAGAAATGAAATTTAGCCCGGTTCAAAGGGCCATAGAACGAATAATGTTAAGAATAACACTCAGGGACAGGAAACGAGCTGCTCTGGCTCAGAGTATAGCTCTACTCTACTTTCAATCAGGGAACACTCTACTCTGGATCAGAGAACAAACCACGGTAGAAGATATCTCAGTTAAAATAAAGACAAAGAAATGGACTTGGCCTGGCTACGTGGTCAGACGAACTAGCAACTGGTGGACAATTAATGTAACAGTGGATACCAAGAAATCGGTTTAGATGGCGGGAAAGGCTATTAACCCGATGGAGGGATGAAATGGAGAAATTCGGGGGTAAACTGTGAACTCGAGCAGCGCAGGACAGCAGTAGTTGGTCGTCATTGGGAGAGGCCTTCGTCCTGCAGTTGACCTGAACAGGCTGATGATGATGATGATGATATCACCTGAAAATACTAGCGCGCAGTTCACACACCAATATCTATGTTTGTAGTGCGGGCCTATACTATGTCACTTTTTTCTTTAATACGTCACGTTAGCGAGAAATGTCAAAGCTTTTAATATTTTCTTCCTTTTTTGTTTTGTTTAAAAACGCCTCTTTTGGCAGGAATGGAGGTGAGTGACCTAGCGAAGGCTAGTTCTCTCAAATTCAACTAAGCTGGATTTTGTTGTTATGGCCCCGTTAACGTCTTTCCAGTGTGTAATCATTTTCTCAAGCTGGCGTAAAATCGATGAACACGATGGCAGTACCTTTCTTATCTCGAGGATGTCTTTGTACTTCGAAAGCTACAATAGTCTTACATTTTTTGCGAATTTGATTAAACCAGCGGGAAGCCGGTTCGGCCTACCACAGGAGAAACGGACAGAAAGCAGACCAGTGAATGAATTTAATATATATAGTATAATCCACGGAGGTGATCTGACGCCTACGGGAAGCACGCCAGTTTTCTCGAATTTTCACCCTTAACGCTTCTTATAGCCACAGCCAATGTTTGACCCCGTAGTACAGAATATTTGACGGCAGGCTTTAAATGCTTGTAACGAAAGCACGCGACATTACACAACTGATGCGCCTGCCGGTATAGTGACGATGAGAACAGGAATACACTACTGATGCTTTCCAAGCCGGTTCTTTGTGGAAAGCTGCTCGAACATTGACGAAAAACGGAGGGCAAGACAGGCCGTGGTAATCCGTTTCTTGTCCTTTTTTTTTCTAGTGTTCTATTAGCTTTCTTCGAAGAAACAATTGGTTGACTACGAGGTTGAACACGCTGACGCTACACAGGCGATGAGGCGCACCGTAGTGCAGAGCTCCGGATTGATTTTGACCACCTGGCGACCTCCATCACAAAGCAATGTACGAACAGCTAGCACTGATCAGGCCCTTCCAAGCCATAACTGCCTGTAACTCATTACATTACTTCCAGCTGATGGAATCGTCTGCCTGGCGAGACGCAAGGTTGTAGGAGGCAAGTGGCTTGGCAGAGCCGAGCAGTCTCGACATATTTTGGCCAGTCTTAGAGACCTGCGATAGGAAAACCTAACAGGAAATGGAGGAAGCGGAGACGATTAGATGGACAGAAATTATTAAAAAAAAGATCCACTAACACCTGTAGAGCAAGAGCACGAAGGGAACAAAAAATTAGTGCCTTTCCACTCTGTGAAGAAGGATGACCTGCAAAGCTGGACGCAGTCCACGGAGCGCGCGAAAGAAAACACGTTTGTCGTAATTTGCGATGGAGTATATTTCCTAGCCCATTAGCTGAATGACCCTCTGACGAATCCAGTTTTTGTTCTTGCAGATGAACATGGAACTGCCTGTGTCCCTCCCGCGTTGTAAGTATCTTGCTGTTGGTGCAAGGCCGGGTTCAGACTGCTACCCCAACTGTCGCAATGACTTAAAGAATGGCGTTATTTCACGTCTCAGCTAACCGAACTGCGTGACATGGCATTTTTTTACGTCCATAGCTCACGATATGGGTTTTGCTTTGGTAATATGAACTTAGCCTAACACAAACCCAATCCGCTCTACCACTAAGGACTCCGGACAGGCCCCAGTGGGCCGGTCAACGTCCGCGTTTAAATCTCGTACCAGCACAACAGACATACCATCCATCAGTACGGGCATGAAACCTACAGCTGCGCGTGCACGCCTCTCCTCCTCCCTACCGCTATTTTTCACTACAAACCTGCGCACGCATAAACAGGGAACCGATCATGTACTCGTGCTTAGAAGTGGCCTGCGCCTCGACGGCGGGTTTCGGTCGTTTTAGGGGACAGCCCTTTGGCATCCATTACCCGGGCTTCGCCGGAGCGGCGTCTGTTTATGTCCGCGTAACCCAGTGAGCGAATGCAGCAGCGACGAAAGAAAGAAAATGGAGAGGAGCGTCTAGCGAAGGGTTAAGGGGAGTACGACACCTGCGGCTACGGCGTCATCTCTCTCACTGCCTTTCCCTCACACATGTTTCATGTGTCGCCACCAAGGAGCTCCCTCCCCCTGACACTGTCCCCAGGCGCTGTTCCATTCTCCGTTAATCCAACCATGTTACATTTGCGCGGGAACTTCAAACACGATATGCAGCAACATGCATGCATGCTCCCTTGCGTGGGGCTAATCCGAATCACGTGACATTTGCGCAACAGGTTTAACAGGATTTGCAACATGCTGGCCGCCGCCGGCGGCGCACTGCGAGGTAGCTGCGGAGTACCGCATGCCGCCGTACGTTCACTGATCACGCGAACACTTCCTGAGACGCAGCAGAAATGCACCGTGACCGAGAAGACTACAGCTCGCGCTGCATGCGGACAAATTTCATATTAGGGAGTGCAGTAATCGTCAGTCAATTTTTTACGCCCATCCGGGCTTCTGTTTATTTTCCGCAATCATCTGATAACCGCAATACCGCCGTTAGCTGCCGACTGCGCAACTTGCCAAAGGGGCATCGGTGGAGGCGAGGGGGAAAATAGTTCTGAAAGAGGTGTCAGCGGTGGTGAGGAGGAGCCCCTGAGCGGCGCCGAGTAAATCGATGACACCGGAATGAAAACTGGGGGGGGAGGAGGGGCGGGAGAGGGCTGAGACATATACTCCTTGCAGTAAAAGAAATTGCTATGTATACGCAGAGCACATGCGCTGCCTTCCATTTTTTAATGGCAGAGCTGGTTGATTCAAGACCGGTATATACGTATATAAAAGCGAATACTCACCCCACAGTGAAACTTGTGTATGCTGCGGAAAATATAGGGTACCAATCAGGCATTAACGGAATCCCGAGGTAACCTACTGCGCTAGATGGGGAGAAATCGACCGCCATAAAGCCCTAGGTTTTACCGCTAATGGAATGGCGAACTGGTCACAGTAAAAGTCAGGGAAGAGCGCTTATTCGTTGAGTTGCATGAAAGAAAGGAAGGTGTGGATACAAGGCCGTCAAATTCATAGTTAGCTCCAGTGTATAGTCTTTGGTCGCCGGGGACTGTATATGTAGATCCATCCCCTGAACAATTGTTTTTTTTCCATATTCACTGACTCTAAACCTGCCCTTCAGTGCCTCCTTAAGAGCGGCAAGCACTTAACATATGAACTTGCCGTTCAAGATATTCTCTACCTACATCACCTTGCAGTAGGCGCTGGGCACAATATTGTTTTTCAGTGGGTGCCTGGTCACTGTGGGATAACGGGAAACCAAAAAGCTGATGACGCTGCCTCTGCAGGCCACACCTGCCGAAATATACGAATAACATTTTTTACCAAACACAACGCTTCCACCATGGCCACACGTTACGCCCTTTCAGAGAGAAACAGAATGTGGTCAGATCCTACCCACCACCACAAGTTTCTCTACTCCCTTGACCCTCAGCTGTCGTCAAGACTTCCTCACCAGCTCCCCCGTCATCTAGAAACATTATTTCATCGGCTCCGACTTAATGCAGCTTACACCAACAGCTACCGTTTCCGCATTGGACTATCTACCACACCCAGGTGCAACAACTGTGCATCGGAAGACACTATTGAGCATCTTTTACTCCACTGTCCTGCCTACAAGGACTCTAGATCAACTTTGCTACAGAACATTGCACGCATAGGTTATACGCAAGGTCCAGTGACCTTAAAAACCATTTTAGGGCCCTGGCCGTCTTCTTCTGAGCAACGCCTAGCCCTAAAATTTCTGTTTTCGTACCTCAGCGACACTGGCCCTATTCAAAAACTTTAAATCTCTTCACTCTGAGACTTTCGCTCTTGCCCTTTTACTTAATTTCGTTGGTCCCTCTCTCAGCTTGCATCTCTTTTCTGCCCTCCTCTCCTCTCTCTTGGGCCTTTCTTCCTTTTCCCCCTCCCCTAACAGAGTAGCATGAAGGCGAATTTGTACGCCGGCTAAACACTCTGTTTTCTAATAAAGAGCTTCTCTCTCTCTCCCCAGTGTATAGTGTGCATTTCTGAATATTTTTCTTATTTTCTTCTTCCTCCTCGTCTTATTACTCTTCCCTCCTCCTCCTCCTCCTTCTTCTTCTTCTTCTTCTTCTTCTTCTTCTTCTTCTTCTTCTTCTTCTTCTTCTTCTTCTTTTTCTTCTTCTAATGACTAATTTTCAAACTCGATTCCTCAAACACAAGAAGAAAAAACCTTTCGAATTTTTCTAATTTTCCTCGAGTAATGCACCTAGTCAGTAATCTCTTTCGGTTTAACGATTGATGTTTGGCGGATCCCCTGATTGGGTATGCCCTAATAATATAAGGCACAACAACAACAACACTGGCTAGGACTTTTCAGATCAGCGTCTGTCTTTTAATGCGTAGCTTTCCTTGCGAAGTATCCCCCAAGGCAGAACCGTTTAACACCATACATTAACACAAAAATGCAGATATTGCGGAAGTTCGACCTGTAATCGCTATAATGGCGTAAATGGAGATAACTGGTCCGGCGAAATTTTGAAAAACTCAAACATAAGAAAACCATAGAAAACTCACTAAAATGGCCAAACTTGTAACACCATGCATTTCAACAATAATGCAGATTTCGCGACAGATTCACCTGTAATCGTTACAATAACGCAAACGGAGTTAACTGGTGGAACGAAAGTTTGGAAAACTACGAAAATGAAAAAAATATTTAAAAAAAATACGAAAAATGGCGAACCGTGTAACGCCCTGCATTTCCACCACAATACCGATTTCGCGAAAGTTTGTGATAATAACGTAAATGGAGATCATTCGTCGGACGAAATTTTGAAAAACTCAGAAATAAGAAAACTATCAAACAATTACGGAAAACGGCGAACCGTGTAACGCCCTGCGTTTCCACAATAATGCAGATTTCGCGAAAGTTCAAAATGTAATTGCGTTAGTAACGTAAATGGAGATAATTGGTAGGCGAAAATATGAAAAAAATAAAAAAGAGAAATAATTAAGAAATCACAAAAATGGCAAAACGTATAACGCATGGCATTTCCACAATAATGCAGATTTCGCGAAAGTTTCACCTCTGATCTTTATGATAGAGTCAATAGAGACAATTAGTCGAACAAAATTCTAAAAAAATAATAAATACCAAAAATTTTAAAAAATACGAAAAACGGCAAATCGTATGACCTGCATTTCTAGAATAATTCATATTTTCTGGAAGTTCCACTTATAATAGTTATATAGCGTAAATGAGATAATTGGTAGAAAGTAATTTTGAAATAACAAACGCCGTCTAGGAGAAGTGAAGCGAAGTAGTTCACCATGACACTAATGAGCGCCGACAGTTGGCCCTCGGTGCCGCCGTCTTCGTGTACGCGGGACACGGGTGAATTGACGCACCCTCCGCCACCTACTGGTTTCGGCTGCGGTTTCGGTTTCGTTTCGGTCGCACGGTTTTCAAGATGCTGTTAGGGTCCCTAGAAATATGTGCTAATGCTGTGGTTTCAGTCGCACTTACGCAATGTGCCGACGCGTGCAATCCAGTGTCTAACATTGATGCGTCTAGCGGTGCCATACCAACGTAATATAAATAGCGATGTGTAAGTTCATCTGGATGCACAATAAACGATACGCACATTTCACTTTCGTGTTTTACCGATTCCTATGAAAGAGGCATCAACCACATTTTTTAGCTAATGCTTTGACTCGCTTTTGCCTCACTTTCAATGTGATACGCTTATTCCAGCTTTCTTTACAAAGGGATGGGAAAGATTTTTATACTATATTGTGAGAAATGGCTGGTATCCACGGTTCTATCTCCTTCTGCACCTGATCAAGATTGTAAGAATTTTGTGCGCGGTTCTGCCTAAATAGCCGACGGTCGCCGCCTGTCCCCTTCGCCTTCCAAGTCGTTCACCTTTCGCTTGGTTGTCTTTTGTAGATCTGCACCAACTTGCCCTAATACAATATGTTTTGAGAAATATTGTGATGCACAATAACTGGGGATCGTAAAACACTTACCTTGTAGCAAAAACTAGTTATGGTTTATTGTTTTTGATATCAGCCAGCCAGAACTGTTGTTAAAGACGAATAAATTACGCAAAGACAGACTGGATGTTTACGGGCGAAGTACTGCTGTTAAAAGGTCGCTGAAGCAGCGGCCTGACCCGGTTAAAGGATCCTTGAAGATTGCCGCATACAATAATTTCGACAATGCCGCGGGCGGCTCTTCCCAACGCATTCTTGTTATTGCATCGTTGAAGGCATTATAGTGTGTGCTCTCTTTTAATTAAAGCCCACATTGCGCGCATGCCCCTTGCTTTAAATCAGTCCAAATCACGCCCACGACAATCGCAAAAACAAAAAATTGACCGCACATGGGCTCACTTCGTTGCTAAGGCCGCCTTAAGACGATAAGCCCGTCTGCCGCCCCTCCCACGTAAATCTATTCAATTTTGCCGCGTTCCACTGCTACTCGCGACGGCCCTTCTCCACACGCGTACTACGCGACTACCATGCGGTATTCTCGCACAATGTAAGCAGTAATGCACGACTGAGAACAATCTGAGTTCAATAGTAACCGTATAGTCCCTAGTAACCGTATGGTCTCTAATATTTCTAGGGACCATAGTATCGCAAACCTCACACGCAGATGGAGACTGACTGGTAGCCCCACCTAGTACTTGTCGTGGGAAACACACAATTGTGCGTTACTACTGCCACTTCTAGGTGGCGTCAGTGGTACCGCAGCGGTGCGGTTAATGTTGCAGTATAGTGCCTAGAATATACTAGTATATTCTAGGCACTATAGTTTCAGTTGTGCTCCATGGGCAGTCCGCGCAGTCCGTGAGCAACTTTTAGTATAGTAGCTGTAGCGCTTCATTCCCTATCGCAAAAATCAAGCATCCTTGTATGTTCTCATAAAGAGGCACTGCAAAGTCGCTTATATATTGATGTGTTGCCTCAGATATACGCAATGTTTTGTTTTCGCTCAACGATGTCGACATGTGTGAACCTTGCTACCAAATTTAGATGTTTAGAAATTGTTGTAGGCACGGGTTGGGTATATAACTGTATCGTTCAACCTCGGCTTTAACTATTGCGGTGCGGAAAAATCGAGGGACACACCGACAGAGAAAACGGCAGACCAAGGTTTCCTCGTCAAGGTAGCCAAAGGAAGACTAACGTATTTAAAATACGCCTGACAACAGACAGCCTTCTCCATGGTTCAATTGGCGGTAAGCGCGACCACCGGCGGCGCTGTGGAGCGCACCTCCATGAAGTCGGCTTAGGGACTTAGGGACTTTTGTCGTCTGCTTGACTCAAGCTCACTCTACCTGCTGTTTCCTTGCGCTCGGTAGACTTTTGATGCTTGTCCGCAGCAACTTTTTTGGCGTATAACTTTTTATCATAATAAAAGACCTCAAATCACATACAGTATAGCTCACCGACTGATTTAAAGTATGCTTCAGTAAAATATGCCGTTGGGCTAGTTGGTGCCCATTTCTTCAAGAAAGAGTGCGCTACAAACCACGACAGAAAAAAAACGAAGAACGAAGAGACAGATGTGCTTACTTCTCGTCGTTCTTCGTTTTTTCTGCCCCTGTTTGTAGCGCCCTTTTTGTTGAAGCATTTAAAGTATAGTTTTTATACCACTCAGGAAGAAACATCGCCGACGTCATCCCATTCCTTGCGAATACGGTCCTGGGTGCAGCACAAGAGGCGGAGCTATGCGTCAGCTCCGGTATCCAGCAATCTTTCGAACAAAGGGAACAGTGCGCTGATAATAACCGACAACAGCGAAAATGCAAACCAAAACAAATTTCCAAACCTTCGGAACTGTCAGCTTTGGCATTACGATTTCCAGTAATCGTATGTAGGGTAAAACAGTTTTTGCAGCCTTTCCAAACGATCGAAAGTGTTGTGTCACGTCACTTTACGCTTTCATGGCATGAAAGCATGCCGACATGCGCTATGTGCCACAAAAAATGTAGGTTGAGTTCCAAATAACCTACTGTGTGTAAGGCGCGTCGGGGTACCAGGCTTTTAACAATTACCGAGCCTTATTGAGCGAAACGAGTCACGTGGACGGTAAAAATACAGTAACACTATGTTTGTTCAGACCTGGAGGCATATTTCGGTACATTTCCCACAGACATATCTTGACACTATTCAGATATGCGTTAGAGTAAAATCGCACACAAGCGGACTAGTAGGAGGAGGAGAAAATTTAATTGAACAGTGAACTCGCGCTGATTAGTCGAAGGGGTCGTCAGTTGAGGACAAGAGAGTAAGGGGAATTTTCTTCAATTTAAAGAACGCCATCCCGAGTAGGACAGGATTTGTTCTTTACGTCCCGCTTGGAAAGCAATACAGAACTGCTTGGACATATTCATCGGTTGCGATTCTTGTACTGGAAACCGGCACGTATACTATTTATTAAGTTCGTTAGCGAGTATACCAAGCCTTCAACACCTTAATCATGTCATAACTGTGCCCCTTCAGAGTCAATTAGTTATGATAACGATGGTTACGATAGAAATTCGGGGCACAAAAGCCGCCTTCGGGTACTCTGGACAACCTTGTCGGCGCCGTTTCGCAGTGGTGTAGCAGGAACCTTTTCATTGCAATTGCATGTGAATAAACAACGCACGCTTCGGATATGCCCCTTTCTGCACGCAGCCATGACGAAAGCCAATTTGTGAAGGAGGTACTGTATGCTTCACTGCCTGACGAAAATATGCACACGAGCCTTGTGAGTCTCCCAAACACCCCAAAAGCTCCTAATAAGACATTTGTGACGGTGCAGAAATATTAATACGTTGGGCACAGAAAAAAAAAAACATTCATCTGATACAACTAAACAACCACAAGAGAAATAGAAGACAGCCGTTTTATTTCACGATTTGCGATGTATGTGTAAGGGCCCGCTGCTTGGTGCGTAGTATTGACTGTTGCGTCTTTATAAGATGATCTCAAACATACTTTAGGGAAGCATACGCATTGGGATACTTATAGAGGAGCTCTGAGCACTATACCTCGCAAATTAGCTAGAAAGGGGGATTTACACGCGATCATCTGACTGATGCTCTGAAGAAAGTTGTTCTCTCTCTGCTTGTGCGCTGAAAACTTGTGCGGGATACAGCTTCAAATTATTCGCAGGTATCAGAAGCTGGAGAAATCACTTAATTACTGGAAATGCGCTTTTTAATGCACTAAAACATTTGAGTGGGCTATTCCTAGCAGAGCCACTGATGCCCCTCACAAGCGGAATGTAGCCGACGACAGCGGCACGATTCCCTAAGCCGACGTCAGAGCCAGGGGGCGCCACTCAAACAACTCACCGCCAATAGCGTACGGCCTTCACAGTGCCTCCAACAGAAAAACAAAAGTCACATAAGGTGGTAGGGCCATTCCACTGTAGAGAGTAAACATACCGCTGACTCAAAAGCAGTAGTGAGCAGAAAGAATACGGCCTCGCGAAAAGATGGTCCACAAAGTAAAATAATTACAATGCAGGCCAACGTTGTAGAAAGTGGTATGAGGCAGTGGAGAAAAGTGTGGAGGTAGTTGACTTTCCCACTGGGTACATACACCCCGCTGCTGTCTACAACGCTTGTCTGCAAGTAAAGCTGCTTTCGTAGAATTCCCCCGCAATAAGATACGCACGTAATGAATTATCGTTTTGGCGTAAAGGATATCGCAGGGAACACCCATTCTTCGCACTCCTCTAAAGCACTTTTGAGCCCGCATTTTCTTACGCTAAGTGCCAGAGCGCACAGCAGGCGAGGTTGGTTGGTTGGTTGGTTGGTTCCTTATGTCATGGCGCGTACCCACGCGGGGGATTGGCCAAGAAGCTGCCTGTAATAATTAGGCTGTGACCCGGTTTATTTTAGAGAAAAAAAAAGAAGTACGAGAAAAAACAGGATTGTCAGGAAAAAAAAAAAAACTTGCGAATGAAGGCATAGCTATCTAGCAGGGCATCCGGCCTGTCGCCGCAACAAAGGAATGAAAGGCGATCACGACATCTCTGTGGCAATATCCTATGACGGAAGCACCCAGGGAAAGGATGCGAGGAATTGCCCCTTGTCTTCGCACGCGTTCACTTCTTCCGCTTCCCGCCCGTGTCCCTCGTGTGCGCGCTTTAAGTGGTCGCCGAGAAAGCTTCGGGAGAAGTAGAAGGGAAGTCGACATGAGCGGCGAGTTGCTGAGACGGCTGCTGTTGCTTCTGGGGAATCGAGTGTCCAAACGCTTTCGTGGTCACTGGCGAGCCGGTGGAGCTGCGCTCTCTTCGACTAAAGCCAGAGATTCGGCGTCGCTCGGAACTTCGTTGAGCTTCCGATGCGTTGAGTGAGGTTAGGAGCCGCGGGTGTTGACTGCCTGAGACCCGGAGCGTCCCCTTGGTGCGGCTGGGGTGTGTCAGGAGTTGTGACCGATGCTTGACTGTTGAAAGTGGCGTCGGTGTGACTGGGTTCACAGACACAGTGCCGCTTTCGTCGGAACGCTGGCTCGGCTTTTGTCCCCGCAGCTGCGGTGTCTCTGTCGGCGCTTTTGCCGAGTGACCACCTTGTGGCCTCGCGGCTGCATAATTATCGGCTTCCCCCATCTCGTCCGACGACCGTCCTGAGGATGTCTTGCGGTGTATCTTCCGTCTGGGATAAAAGAAAGGCTGTTAACACAAAAGGTTTAGGAGCCACGGTTTTAAAGAAGGCACCTTTCACGCCGAGTTGTCGTAGCGGCGCTGCACCCCCATCCCCCTAATACGGTGGAGTTCTATAAACGGAATAAATAAATAAATAAATAAATAAATAAATAAATAAATAGCCTAGCGAAGGCAAGCGTTGCAAGGGGTGGCAGAAAGTTAGATGGACAGGTGAGATCAAGAAGTTTGCGGGGATAAATTGGTCACAGTTGGCACAGGACCGGGGTAATTGTTTTTGGTGTTGTAGTCCTTTATTGATTGAGGGAAGGCCATGCGGCCAAATTAGGGGTAGGGGAAGAAGGGGAAGGGAGGGTTAGCCCAAAAAAGAGATGAGTCCATGAAGACCGCACAGGGTTTCCCTTCAGACCGCGGAGGACAGGCTAAGGTTAAGATCTACCATTATGGGATTTTCACGACCGGAGTAGGCCCCGGTCTACACTAATCTTTACCGATCACTCTCTACGCCGAACAGCCCAAGGGCTCTGATAAAATTTGGATCTTCAAATGTAGGGTCATCTTCTGAGGCATCGGGATGCATAGCAATGGTGAGGATAGGCCGGTACAGTGAAAACGCAGAGCAGGGCCAGATTAAGTGGTCAAGGGGGCGAATAATAATGGGAAAGGCTTTTGCTCTGCAGTGGGCGTAGATAGGCTGGTGGTGGTGGTGATGATGATGATGATGATGATGACGATGAAATACCCCACAAAGTGGCTGGCGCAGAACACAAATAGCCTTATTGATAAGGTATAGGAAGCATTATCTCAATTCTTGGGTTCGGTACCCACTCGGGACATGAGTTCGGGAAGCAGAGTTGGAAAGAAGTTTGGTTTCGAAATTCGTGCGGTACGTTGAGATGTAGCTTGGAAAAAGTGTTTTTGTATTTAAATTCGAATATACCGGCTCTTCGCCAGTGTGGTCTGAAAACAAAAACTCCAAAATACCACACATTATTTTTCTTTTCACCATTCTAAGCAGTACCCACATTGGAGGAAATACCGGCACACCCACGTGAAAAAAAAAAAAAGAGGTGGTACTAACCTGCTTGCAGAATGTCGTATGACTCCACCTTCAGAGCCACCGAGTCCTGCTGCCGGCGCGCAAACCTTATGACGGGCAAGCCTTACGGTGTTTCGAATACGCTGGCCTGGGGTCTGGGTCGGGCACGGACGAGTCTCCTCTTATGATCAGTTAAATCCCCTCTGAGAATGACATCAGCCGCAGTCTGGCCGAGGGACGGGGGCCAGTGTCAGCTTGCGACTCGACCGGAGACCCCACAGCTGATCTACTATCCTTCTCTTGTTGCCCGGGGAACGCATCGGAGTGAAGCTGCTAAAGCGTCATTAAGACAACATACATGTTTGGTTGATTGAAAAGACTGCACTGTCCATCTGACAACAGTATCAATCTTATCGCAAGCTTGAAACAAATATTTGAGGTACCAAGGAAAACATATGAACCAGTGGTGAAGCCCAAGCAATTTTCAGGCAATTTCTCATGACGTCACGAAATCTTGTTTGTGCGATTGGCATGCGCCGTCCCAAGGCACTGCCGAGGCACATGACTGGACGATTGTAGTGGTTCCGCTTGTTTGGTTGGATTATATAAGTTCAATGCTAACATGCAGTTCCACTCTCATAACTATGTTTTTAGTGCTTCCGCGTATTACGTCACTCCTGGTCAATGTAGCGCAAAATTTCAGAGTTCTGTATTCTTTCTTGCTTCTTTCATCTGAAATGTCTTTCGCGGCTCAAATAGAGATGAGTGAGCTACCAAAAGCTATGAGACAAGTCCTTAAATGGCTGGGTAATGATTTCCCGCTTGGGTTGGTTTACGCAGCGTTGAGAGCAAAAGATATACATACACAAACGGGTATTAACAGATAACATTCAGTTGAATTAATATGAGTTTAAACAGTGCAGGCTCCGTCACCGGGTACGAGGACGGGGTAGCGTCGGCGTTCCTTTGGCTCCTTAATCAGGTAGAGGTGTGTCAGGTGGGTCTGGTGGCTTGCTGTGGAGGCGCGATACTTCGCTCTCGCACCGAGGTGCACGGGAGGCACACGATCGGCGCTGGACGGGGAGCTCGAGCTCTGGAGCCGCGAAAGGCGTACTCCGCTGGTCTGAGCAGGGGATCCCGGAGTGCAGTTACAGGCCCGCTGGTCCGTGTTGGTGGAAGACGCAGGGTGCGGCGTTACTCCCCGTCTCGTTCTGGAACCGGAATGGAGGAGCGCGCTATCAGGTAACTGCTACGGCAGCTTCCTGCGGCGGGATCGCTTGGCGTCGGGTGGAGGGGCGGACCCGGGTGGTTGTTTCCGCACCTTCAGATACCTTGCACGGGTTGCGTGGAGAAAAGGGATGGTGCGCTGGGGACTGAAGGGGGTCCGGCTGGTCACTGTTCGCTCACCGCGCGTACATGTCACCTGCACCTGCGTTGCCGGTGCTTCAAGGTCGGCTTGGGCCCGTCCCCGCCAAGGAGGTATGGTAGCGCAATAGTCGACCGATAACAAAAGGCTTCTACATTTTTCTGCATCAGATCAACGTACCAAGCAAAGAATTCAACGGCAAAAATCTTTGAACTTTGAAACCACCGCCCTTAATGGCTACCGGAAAGCACTCAACATATTTTAGTAAATGTCGTTGAACACCTTCGGCAGTCCCACTTATTTGCCTCTGTCGCAGTTCTGAATTTTGCGCCTTAGGTTAGGGCAACGTTTGCGTTTCGTGAATATGAATGCTGGGCGAAACCGGAAAGACTCTAGCTTCTCCGCCTAATAGACAAAATGGCACGCTGATTATCGGGAAATCGAATACAAGCGCGGTGACGACATTTATATTTCGTAGCGCAACTCTTTCCCACATTCTTGGTTTCATTTTTTTTAGAGCTCTTGAGAAAGCTAATGATCACAGAAACACAATTTTACCCGGTGCCAAGCTAATCACCAACCTTATATGTGCAAATGCTTCATTCATAAAGGGCTTCGGATGTTACAAAAAATGTGCAGCTAGGTAGGTGATGGGTGCAATGCCGTTGATGTGTATCAATAAAAACCTCATTCAAACTCTGAGATCTGAATAATCTTTGCCTTGTTTTTACACATCGCTAATTATGTTCTCTCAGAGCATGAATAATTAAATTGATGCCTCAAGAAGACGTTTTGTTTTATTAAGCCCCTTGTAGACGTTGCGTCCTTTCTCCCTGTTCCTTATACGGTTATACAATCTAACTCTAAACGAGTTATATGGAAACTTAATGTTGAAGAACTGCGTGTTTCCTGGAAACGTTCCGTGGATAATGGATCGCAGATAACTTACTAGACTCCATCCACGGTGAAGATTTTAGTAATTGCTACCTACTTCCAAGAAGGCTGCGTAAGTTGACAAGACCCGTAACACCAGGATCCTATGTTCTCCAAGTGGACTTAGTACTTATTAAAGTTTTGCTTCACAAACGGTTTCTTGTCACCAGTGTGATGGGCCTCACCATTCTTCCTGATGACAAGTGTATAATACATACCGAGGTCGACCTTGTATATGTAATGGCAACCAAAAACATAATTGTTTCACTATCGTTACTGTAGTTCTGATTCTCACTATTATCAGTTGCCTAAAAATGTCAGCAACCCTTTTGAGGCAATAGTTATGCTGAGTTCCAAAATATAAAAAACATTTGAAACATTTTCCGAGGTAAGCTCCTTTATGGTGGGAAGGGAAACTGTTGTAAGCGTATATCCGGATCCGAAAAATATTTGGTGAACGCTTGCTGAGCCAGCTTTTGTCCCGTGAGTTTCTCTTTACTCATCTCTTCCTCTTTGTGCCCTTGCACTCCGTTTTACTAATTGGGAAAAAATTGTAACTACCGAAACAAACTAATCTGCGGTGCCTTAACGCCTGAAGAGACCCAACAGCAACTGCTGTTATATCATTTGCTAGGGGCTTCGTTCATAAAACGATTGGACGGTAGGAATCAGCGAACTGAATTTTAAGGACAGGCACAGTTTTTTTCTACCTCTCTGTGTATAATTCCGCTGCGGAGCTTTTATGCTTGTTCGTGCCGCAAGCGAAACTTTGTAATTTCTCACGGGATCATTAAACACTCGTTTCGCTTACGCACTCGCAATGCATCCAGGGTACTTTTAAATAACGAGATTAAAGGTAATAATGGGACCTAAATGTTTCCCTCGCTGGGAAACAGCGATTAGTACAATTTATCGTCCACTCATAAAAATAAACCAAAAAGGTCGTGAGTTCCAACGTCTGCGTTGAAACATTATGGTGGAGCGCGCTACCGGGCAACGTTGTTTTTCCGACCATGCTTTCGCGCTCGGCAAGAAACATGCAAGGGTTGTTTCATTTTTCTCTTAAAAGCGCCTAATGAGTTTTGTGTTTACCCATTATACTCCTTCCGTATGAGTCATGTTGCTCTTGAGCAACTTTTGCCAAATTGACCTCTAACAACGTTTGCTTACACTAAGCAGGAAATAAGGTATTTTCATCTCTCCTCCAGCCAATCTTTCCCCTCCCTCACTGCTTTACCCTTGGGTGGCGGCGTCACAAGCAAGCTAGGGTAGGGCGTGGGTTCTGTAGTTGGTACAGCCCCGCTCCTGGGATTCTTTCTACCGCCGCTCCTGTTCCTCTCATCCCCGAATATGGTAATGCCTAAACTACCACAGAAGCAACTTGGATATGTACATATTTCTCCTGAACACTTCATGTGCGAGACTACAACGCCATAGAATTCTTACAGGTAAGTCATCTTGTGTCCCTGAAAAATGTTTGATAACTACTTTCCATAGAGTATTTCTGAACGTTGTTGTTTTAGTATGGGCTCTATGAACCACACTTTTAAAAACAAATATTTTTTCTCGAGCTAAAGTTTTGACCCAGTTTGGACTTGCGACTCTGAATCCAGGAATGGCTTCGATCACAAGTAAAAAGCCTACATGCGCATTTACTACGGCGAGCAATGTTATAATGCAGATATTACCAGTTATTCTTCTCACAGAGGTGTTTATGGCTGCCTTGAGGAAAGCGTAAACTATAACGCCTGTAGCGCGTAGTATTTTTCATAAATATCGAAAACTTGGAGCCAAGCTTGTGGAGCAGCACTCTCAATTTATCTTTTGCGTGTAAAAACGATTTTCACCCGCTGAGATATCAGTGTATAATAACACGAAGTAGTACGTCCTCATGCGAGTGAATCGGTGTAACCCCAAGAGGTAGCTCATTTCTTTTAGCAGGGATGAAGGGGAGCACGTAAATGAAGAATGCCGCGTTTTCATCTTGAAGGAGTAGCATTAACACATTCATCAAAAAGCAGCAAAAATGTGCAATGTGCAATTTAGTCCTGAGCCTTATTTTTCACTGCTGCAGTAAAGCATCTGCGGCAAATTTTACGTTACTTGTGGGCACAATGCGTCCTCGCGTATTTTTCCTGAAATCTTGACAATCTTTACAGGCCAATTATGCGCCGTAATTCACCCTATGTGACTACCAATAGGAAAATTTCGTCTGACGTCAAAAAAACTTTCATTTTTCGGTTTTTCTTTTTGGGCAGCCTTTCGTAAGTCCCCTTCTTTTCTTTCCAGATATATGCGCACTTGGCGACTCCAGTGATTACAGGCACAAGTTCCTTCTGCCTCAGGGCTCATTCAGAAACTTTTACCGACGTTTCTGAAGTACCTTTAAAAAAAAGGAAACGCGTCACCGGCTCTAGAAGAGTACGGACTTCTCGAGTAAGAGCCCCTCGAGTTCATTCTACTTCACTCTTTTAAACTCACGGTGGTTGTTTATTAAAGATTAAGACTTTGTTGTCTTTTTTAGAATGTTGTAACGGCTTCAAGCCGTCACCGGTGGTAGGATATGCCCTTGGGGTGATGTCCCCAGAATTCCGAGCTAGTCTCTAAGGATAAGTCCCAATACAGCAATACAGACTACTTTTTGTACATTCTTCTATCAACATAGTTTGGCCGCCCCTCTAAACTCACAAAGCACCCACTCCTAAACCTGCGCACTTTCAGGGGCTTTAACCTCTTTAGCTTATGCATGCGGCTTTTATGCCTTCTAGTCTTCACGTCTCTGCGGTAGTGAGTACTAAACTTCCGGTACAGGAGACATGTAGATGCCTAGTGCGGGAACATTTGCCTCAGTTTAAGATGACTGCATAAAATTCGGAGTTCAGAAATTTCGGCGTACTGATCCGCCGTGCTGTGTTGGGGCATTAGTATGCAAGGGTGGTTGACGTGTTCTTTTGAATATCGAGTTGCACCATGTCCCGCCGCATTCAATCCGCATTTGCGAACTGATTTAACGAGCCAACTAGGAAGTGTTTTCTGCCCAACATTGGAGCGGCCATAGGCAGCGCTTTTATTTTTGGACATTTAAGGGTTTTAGGTTTTCTATGCCGTTTTTACGGAGTGACGTCTAAACTAAATTTAATAGCAGCAATAAATGCAGTCCCCATTATCTGTGCTTCGGAGAGTATGCTGAATTACGCAGGCGTTGGACAGGGCGATGCCCACAGGGTGACGGACACACAGGTTCACGCACATGCGACATGAGAGATGCGCCGACAAAAATACCCCCTACACAGGTATCATGTATTTAAGATATGTTGAAAGCTGTCACTCCGAAACCGTGGAGCGGAAAAAAGAGAATGGGTGACGCAAATCGACTGGTGTTTCTCGTTGCTCTGTCTCAGCCTACACCGCGCGTTCATTCGACCGGCACCGTTACGTAAGCTTTAAAAGGAGGTTGGGGCCAGGCAGTTTTAAAAGGAATAGCTAGGTTATCTACTTTGCATAACGGAGTGCATATTGCAACTCGATTCTAGACGGCGCTGCACGCGGATGTTCGTGCAAGCTGTGCTTTTTCAACGGGAGCGGCCTCAATGGGGCACGCTGATAATGCTAAGCGTGCTCTGCGCGATTCCGCCGGTATCGCTTCAGGTCACGGAGCAAGATAGGAGGGGAAACTAGGCTTCCTAACGCGGCCAGATAATGTCACAAGAGCTCGTCATACGTTAAGCTAGCGGCATCTGCCGCGGGTGAAGAAACTGCGTGGCTGCCGCTTTCGGCATTGCACTGCACAGCCACGGAAAGAAGTGCGGCCGCTATCATTTCGTCCATCAGGTGTCGCTACCCTTTCATTCATCGTCCCAACAACGAAGCTTTCCAGTCCGCCTTGGTTTTCATTATGACATTATCGGATCGCTCGCCCGCGCTTATCGCGATGGGCCGTTTCGCCTCCTATATATTCTTGCTCCGTGCTTGAGGTCTATCGGATGCTGCACTATCACTACTTTGTTAACTCGAGCAGCTGAAAACTCTGGACCGAGCTATCTCGGGCCTTCTGGAATAGCGCCCCTGATTGGCTGTTGCTGAAAAGTCCTTCCCATAGAGCATTAGTTTAAACTAGAAGTTTCTCTTCGAATTTCCCTTCATACGACCGTCGATCGGTGAACCTGGGAGTGGCAGAGCACCGTCACCGTCCCGGCACTTTCGTCTGTGCTGTAAACGTATTCAGCGCTGCAAAGTTTTTTCCCCTAATGCCAAGTTGATCGCCAGAAGAGATCGGACTCGTCGGGGAGGGGCTGGTGACCATGTCGCAAAACAATCTGGAGGATCGAGATCATTTTGCTTCTGTCAACACGGGATCCTATGGGACCCGCGCAGCTTCGTGCTACCCGGAAGTACTACTGCCCGGAAGCTGCTTGCGCAGCGCCCCGTGGGCAGCGCAGGGGGCCTATTCTAGCTAGTGGACAAACAGGTTGCTGTTAGTTTCGTCCCGCGTCGTAAGCATCCCACTGTCTGTGTAACACACCAACCCAAACCGCATTCAGTACAGCTGACAGGTCGAATTGAAACGCGAGAATTTCACGTTTAAATTTCCCGCCAGCACAATGCGCATGCCATCGGTAGCGGCATGAAGACTAGCTACGCATGCACGCCCCCCTTCTTTCACACCAACCAGTGCACGCATAACCCGGCAACCTGTGATGGCCGCGTGCTTAGGCGTAAAATACACGCCGGGCGAAAATATCGCGCGGAAAGCCTCTCATGCTGAAAAATTATCGGCTCACGTTGGCGTTCAAAGCCGGCAAGTTGCTCTGGTAAAGCCTGATGAGGGCACTACCGCCGTTATCAGCCGATTGCGAAGCTTGTGAAAAAAAGCCCGCCCGCCCGCATCTTCCCACGGGGGGAACACGAGTAAATGCGTCGCATAGGGGTGATTGCATTGCGCGAACGTTGCGTAATTGGGTAGTTTGTGGTTACCGTTTGGATGTGGGGAGGGTTTCGTCTTTATTGCTTGTTGGTGGTAGTGCTGCTTCAATCGCTTCTACTTCGCCGACCTCCATGGTGGGGCCCGAGTAACGGGGGAGCGAGCGTCGACCAAGGAGCGCAGGTGCTGAATTCCGAGCGGCCGCTCCGCCGCTTATATACACTGCGCGCGCTGTCGCGGGAGAGGAGTATGGGGCAGAGACGCGCATGCCCACACTTCCGTATACAAGCGCGCGCCCTTTCCACACCCCCCACCGCGCTGTTATCACGCAGCTGGCCAACACCACCTAGACTATAAAGCCGAAGAAATTCTCTTTTGCGCGACGCGGCCTACGTCATCGGGCTGGGGCGGGGGGGGGGGGGGGGGGGGGGCTGATTGAAAAAGTCGGCTTCTTGGCAAAGCACAGGGTCGTCTCCCTGCAAAGCCCCAATACTTTTCTGCTAGCGTCGCCTGCAAGCTTTTCCGGGGGCCCTGCCACCCCTTCCACTGTCCCCCCCGTGCAGGAGCAGAAAGACGGCCATTGTCGCGAGACACGCTAATTGCCTCCCGATGGGACCCACAAAAGCCCAACGAGAAGGGGGCGAAAAGAAAAGGCGCGCCCACTCAGCATAACTTCCGGGCTTATCCTTTGTAGTGGCTGGGCGGCAGGGTTAACTAACCACAACTTCCCAGAATTTTCATAGCCACCCCTCACAACAAGTTTCCTTCAGGGTAAAGAGATTCAAGTAGTGCCACACATCATGCCCGTGTTTGTGTCAGTGCGCGCAGTGACAACAAATATCCATGTATATTCTGCGGTGGAATGAGGACAGATTGTTCGGTAAATTGTCGACAAAAAATAACGTGCAATTATGTTTATAAGTCACAGCCTTTATTTGCTAGCAAGTTCGACGGAGATTGAATGATACCTACCCCGCACTATTTTCGACAGCGCCTGTAAACTGAAACTGCTGTGTTCTCAGTCAGCTTTTTTTTCTCACTGCACCCACGTGCATGGTACTGCGCGCATGATCCTGACGAAGCTTCTTTTCGTGCCTGTCATTTGTCATTCTGCCGGGATGGTGTGCCCTAAAATTTTGATGCCGAGCAAGTGATCAGTTCCGCGTTGTCGCGGAAATTACACACCAGAGTGTAAAGTGCCGGTGTTCCGGTTTCCTCAAGAGGACGAGTTGCGACGAAAATGGATACGTGCTATACGCCGAGAAGACTTTCAACCTACACTGAACTCCAGGGTGAGCTCCTACTGAAGCATGTGCTGTGGTGCAGTACAAACATTCTGCTTAAGAACTTCTGTTGCCGACTGAATGACAAGATCGCGGACGCTAGCGCAAAAACAAAAGAAAGAAAGCTTCAAACGCTGAGCAAGTGAGTCACTGTGTTCACAGCAGGACTGGTGTTCTTTTAGTGCAATAAATCCGTTTAAAGTCATCATAAATGCATTTGTAGTGTTCGATCTGCATCCTTTTAAAAGATAGCTGGCATCATTTGGATGTTTCGTTGCAAAAAAAAAAAAGGTTTCTTGCCGAGAAGTCACAAAGACAGCCCTAATAACACATGTTTCAATAATCTAGACGTATTAATTCCCCTATAAATACTTTACACGTGGTAGCAAAAAGTAAATGGCGCAGGATTGACGTGAACTGGTTCATAAAAAAAATTCGAGTAATTTTGTGGTGATACTTTTATCTGAATGTGGAGCAACATGCCTTGAAATTTAAGATAAGCGTAATAGTTCAACATTGTCGCATCGTTTCCTGCGAAATACGATAAATAGTCCTGACCCCTTCGAGTTTCAGCGTAGTGTGTGAAGGACTGCTTAATTCTAATGGATTAAAAAAAATTAAAAGTCGTTATTGAGGTGAAAACTTTTTATCAACTCACTCTTTTTACAGGCATCGGCTGCAGACACCTCCGTGCACAATAGAACATTTTTCATTATCCTTATAATGGCGTCCACGAATGATCAGCCAGTTAGTCATATAATAATGCTATTTTTCGGTCTTGCTTTTCATTACGCTCTCACAGCGCTTTTTGGCACATGGCAGTGACCTTGAATATGGTGTGCATGTTACAACAAAATATTCGTAATGATGCTGTTCGTACGTGACAAAAAAAAACATTTAAAATAAAAACAGGTAAAATTCAAATTTAGCTTTACGTTGAGTCTTCTCGCATGTATTTCGTTGTACTGCCCAAAAACTATCCAAAACGAGCTCGTGTACTTCGTGTGTTAATGTTTTGTGCTTATAACTTCACTTCAAACCTGTCTAACTTCTCCTCGTTTGCGATTGTAGCTTAAAAACGTTAGAGTTAGCTGCAAGTGCAGCACATTTAAATCCCACGTATGCACTACAATGTAATCAATGAGCAGTCTCCTACTGCCTGATGGATTTATAGTTAGTGCGGTTAATGGTTAGACAAGAAAGTATTCGCGAGCAACAGCGCAAACGATTTTTGTGGCCACCGATATGTTTACTCAAACAACACAGCTTGGCGTTACATGGTCGGCTGACTATGGGGTCATGTCCAAGCACGGGAACAGAAACAGAATGCTACGACCCCACAATTTTCGCCGTGACACGGCACTAAACCTGTTCAGTGCCTCCGCTTCCGTGCTCTGCGGGCGGCGCGCGGCCGCCCCAGCCGTGTGACGTCACGGCGGCACTCCGCAGGCCTGGAAAGTCTAGGTGGTGTTGAGCTGGCACGCCGCTAGCACGCCGCTATCACGTGTACACCTGCCGCAGTTGCTGCTGAGCGCGACGAAGCGCACGGGCTAACTACTGTGCATGCGCGCGCAGACACGTTCCTCCCGCACCGCCCCAGCTGCTGTTGAGAGCAATGAGGCGCACGGGGCAGCTACGACGCATGCGCGCGCAGACGCGCTCCTGCCGCACCGCCACAGCTGTTGTTGAGAGCGAGAAGGGTAAGGGGGAGAGACGCGCACCTGCGGAGGGAGCGTGGGGACGGCGCCGACAACATCGACGAGTGACATCGCGAGCCTAAGAAATGCTCCGCATTTAAAAGAAATCGGTGGTGGCGAGGGGAATAGCAGTTGTGAAAGCGGTGTCAGCAGTGGCGAGAAGTCCAGTTGAGTTCGCATTATTGTGGGCTGCGTTTTAGGTTTCATGGTACACAAAATTAGCGAGATCACACGAACCAAGGGGACAGCACAAACGCAGCTACCACCTTATTTATTACAAGTACAATATTTGCATGGACATCATGAGGGACAGCAAGATTCCTCAATAAGAAGCTTCAAGAACACCGCTACACATGCCAGCAAACAGCCCCCTCAGGGAATCTGTCGCTGCACTGGATTATTGAGAGTGCAGCCCAATGTATGAAAATTCTTGTTTTGGAAAAATAACAGATCAACCACACGCGAAACTTCGGAAGTCTATCACATATGAAGCGAGCAGAGCGCATACGTGAACTCATGCTCAGTTATTCTGACGGCGTCTGAAATGAGCCTAATGAAACGCAGCTTTCAGAGAGTCGACACATGGAAAGAAAAGGCACCAGGTACGCGGGTTCGATTCCAGGCCCCGACGGCCGCTTTTCTGGTGAAGGCGAAAAGCAAGAACGCCTGTTTTTTTCGAGATTTAGGCGCACATTAAAGATCCCAAAGCGGAAAAATTAATCCGGAGCCGTCCGCTACGGCGCGCCGCATAACCTGAGTAGTTTCGGCGTATTAAACCATATCAGAAATCAAAAGCGCCATGCAGAGAATACACTGCTACTTAAAAATTAAACAAAGGAAAACTGCCTTTTACTAACTTATGATACTTTGCCGCCAGTCAACTGTGAGCTATAGTGAAAAGTTTTCGCACACTTGCCCCTCCCCCCCCCCTTCTATTTGGGTCTTGTAACACTTCCGACGTGTTTGGTCTCCAAGGAATTAATGTACTTGTAATAAGTCAATTTACAGTAGCGCTCACACGGTCCACTTCGTGTGTCTTAATTTTTTCACCATGTAACCTAAAGCGCACTCTACAAAACGGAGATTAAATTCATTTTTATGCATTGAGGGCGCAATAATCGGCATAGCAATGTAGCAGACGCCACTGCCTGGAGTCTGCCGTTAAAGCTGAAAGACTGTCGCCATAGAGAAATCTTTTAAATGCAGAGCATTTCAGTAACTCACAATGTAACCCGCGTTGACGTCCGTAGTCGTAGTCCTCACCCCTCCCCCTACACTATATAAAAAAATACTATCCGGCGCCTGGTTTCGATCCCTCGACCCTGCGGGCAGAGCGCAATGTACATGGTGCTCTACCCACTGCGCCACAAAGCCAACACACAATGGGAGGCTACGAACGCGCCTTATATCCTTGACTCATTCAAACTACGTCAAGAAGCTGCTGATACAACGCATTCACTACCACCAACTCCCCAAACACTAAACGTTAACGCAATAAACCCACCCCCTATGCGACGCATTTACTCTAGTCCCCCTCGCGGGGAGATGGGCCCAATTTTTTTTAGATGTTGCGCTGAGCTGCTGCATTGCCGCTTTGGGAGGTTACGTGTTACTCCATTTTCAGCGTGTGCTTTTAACAGTGAGGCTGTTATTGCTGGCCGTAATGTGCGTGGTGTGCGGCGCCAACAACAACAAAAAAAAAACTGTCATAGTTACTCCGGCTGTTTACCGAGCGCCCGAGCAAGCGTCTCGCGAGCAGCGCCCGGCGTCGCCCTGGCTTGCGCGTGGCGCTCGCAAAAAAGACAAACCAATACAACAGTTCACGAATGTCTGCGCCTCAAGGGGGAACGTGAGCGCGAGTAAGTGCGAGTGGTGGGGACGAGTGGAGAGCGTGAGCGCGAGTGGTGAGGGTGGAGGGGTGAGCGTGAGCGCGAGTGAGTGCGAGTTGTGAGAGCGGAGTAGTGAGCGTGAAGGTGAGTGAGTGCGAGTGGTGGGGACGAGTGGCCAGCGTGAGCACGAGTGAGTGTGAGTAGTAAGGGCGGAGTGGCGAGCGTGAGTGCGAGTGAGTGCGCGTGATGAGGACGGAGTGGCGAGCGCGAGTGAGTGCGTTAGGATAAATATATTTTTTCCGAGTGAATGTGAGTGAGTGGCATCCAGTTTTGCCGAGCTGTGCGTGCCTGCGTTGCCACTTGGAAGGCAACATCGGCGCGATTGCCAAACCCCACAGTGCTCGAAATGTCGCGGGTTCGGGCATTTACGACAGGACTGCGTGCGCACGTATGCGCGCGTGGCGGGCAACGCACGAGTGAATGAGGCCTGGAACGACATCACGAAGGAAGAGGAGGCCATGAAAGCGGCGACCGCGGCGTCGGGTGCGCCTAACAACAAGCGCCGCGACGCCGACGACGCGACACCGCCGGCGGCCCTGGCAACTCAGGTAGACGAAGCTGCCAAGATGGCCCCGCAACCGGCGGCGGCCGTGGAGGTAGCCGACGAGGAAGCCCGGGAGAAGGAGGGGGTTGTTCTGGTCGAACCAGAGCCGAAAGAGAGCGAGCCCGCAGGAGAAAAGAAAGTAAAATAACCAGGAATGGAAGAGAGTGATGACGAAGCCAAGGCGAAAGTAAGTCAGCCTACCGTTTCCGGCGTGTGCGTGTGTTTGTGTGTGGGTGACCAGTCTTTCAAGTGCTTGCTTTCGGAGTACCATCAGTACTACGATTGGGCACGATCAATGTGCGTGGACTGAGCTGCAAAAGGCGTCAGTACCAGGTGCGGCGGTTGTTTTGAACACGAAAGAGACTTGGACGTGGTCGCCATCCAGGAGACGAAAGTTGACAGCGAGGCTGGAACAGATTGCATGGTCGCCCCGTTCAGGGCAGTTTTTAATGTTTGCGTAAGCCACGCGACCAGAAACTCTGCTGGCTGCTGTATATGTATTAGGAATTCAGTCGGTATTGTTGTAGAAAGTGTTGTTGTGTGTCAAAAAGGGAGATATGTTGTGTGTGACTTTTCGAGAGGCGCATGTAGCTTTCGTGTTGTCTGCGTATATGCCCCTACGAAGGTCCAAGAGAGGTTGCAGTTTTTTCGGGACATTGAGTCCTTTATAGAGTGCGATAGACAAGTTATTCTGTTGGGGGATTTTACTTGTGTGTTGCAAACCGAAGACCGTCTAGGGGGGGTGAAGTGTAGGGATGCGAGCGCCGACTATCTTACAGGAATAGTGGCGCGTTTTGATTTGGTCGACGCTGCACACCTAGCCAGCGCAGGAAAATCTAATCAATCATTTTACTCATCATCAGGGGGCTAGTCAAGCGCGGCTGGGCAGGATTTATGTGTCGGCTGAGCTCGCAGTGCTGTGCGAAAATTATTATGTAGAGCCATTGTCCTCCAGCGACCACAGTTTAGTTATGGTTACATTAGGGAAAAAGAAACAGAGAAGAATGTGCTACGAGAGGTGGAAATTTAACGCTCAGTTGCTGGAGGATGAGGAATTCGTAGGGACGAAGGAAGCTTTAGTATCATTGTTATCAGATGGGGGCGAGAGTACTGGAGAGAAGTGGGAGTGTTTCAAACAGCGGGTTAAAATGAAAGCCATAGAAAGGGGCAGTATAATGCAATATGAGGCAAGGAGGGAGGAAAAAAGTTTAAGACAGCACCTGGAGAAATTACTGGGAGGGAAAGCAGGTAGATCCGAAACACTCACGGATGATTTGGTTTGGTCGACGCTGCACACCTAGCCAGCGGAGGAAAATGTAATCATTTGCATGCTAAGGCATAGACTCAGTAGTTCTCCCATCAGTACTAAACTGCTAGCATACAATGCAATAATCAGGTCTGGTTTGGAATATGCATGTGAGGTGTGAGATCCGCATACTAAAAAAGATATTAACAATCTAGAGAAAATCCAAAGGTTAGCCGTCCGTTTTATTTTCAACCGATTTCGCCAGTCTGATTCCCCAACTAAACTAATGCATGACAACAAAATTCAAACTTTAGAATGTCGCAGGAAAACAGCAAGACTAAAATTTTTTTTTTCTATCTATCCAGCAAAAAAAGTCTACTTGACCTATCAAACATTCTTTCCCCGTTATCTTCGCGTCCAACTAGACGATATCATTCCCAGAACTTCACTCCTATCTTTGCGCGAACTAACAATTTCAAATGCTCTTTCTTTCCTCGCACAATAACAGAATGGACCGAACTACCACATCACATTTTTGAATCTAGAAACGTGTTAAGGTGTATTGAAAAATTTTTTGAAGTGACTTAGATCTTGTACCGTAATATGTTGTATATTTCCCTGTTAGTTTGTACCACCTGTATTTGTTTCCTTTTTTGGTCAAGTTCTTGTATTGTACCACCCCGACTCCTGCCTGGGCTATTCTTAGCCTGCAGTATTTTCTAAATAAATAAATAAATAAATAAATAAATAAATAAATAAATAAATAAATAAATGACATCAGAAATATCAAGCAAAAACTAGAAGTTATTCACGAACAAAGGTACAGAGTCGCCATCATCCGGGCAAGGTTGAAAAAATTTTTAGGAGGTGAAGCGCCAAAGAAACGAGCCTGATCAGATGAAAAGAAGTACACCAGGGGAAACGAAATCATGGAAATAGAGTATACAGGCGCGGTGAGAAGTGACCAGGAATCCATTCGAAAAGCTTTCGAGGAGCACTATGCTCAACTCTTCTCCCTTCAGACGCCCCCCCAAAAAGGGGTTTAATGAGTAATTCTTATCGTGTTTACCAAAACTACAGTCTGAGCAAACTCAAGTAATTAGAACTTGAAATTTGGGTCACTGAGATAATTAAGGCCATAGAGGACCTAAACCCGGGCAAGTCACCAGGACCCGATGGTCTCACGGCCCCCTTTTACAAGTAATTCAAACAGGAGATGGCAGTAGTGTTGCAGAAAGTCTACGCAGAAGCACTAGATAAGGGGGCGCTGCTCGTTTCGTTTTCGCGAGCCCACACAATTTTATTTCCGAAGTGTGAGGATGGAATCAAATTAAGGAGTGTAAACGGCTATAGGCCGATAGCACTCACCAACGTAGATTATAAGATATTTATGAAGGTACTTTCAAATAGGCTACAATCTGTAATAGGAGACATCGTAGGAGGCCACCAAACGTGTGGTATACGAGGCAGGTCCATATTCACGAATATCCATGTGGCCCGAAGCATTTTCGAATATTGTGACAGCGAGTTACTCAGAGTAGCCATGCTACAGATCGACCTCTCCAAAGCGTTTGACCGAGTCCTCCACGAAGTCCTTTCTTCCATTTTAGAGTATGTGGGGCTTGGGTCGATCCTTTGTAAAGGGGTGCGCATGGCGTACTCAAGTTGCATAACGAGTTTTATAGTTAATGACGAGCTCTCAAAGCGGATCGACGTCCACTCATCAGTCCGGCAGGGTTGCCCCTTGTCACCATTGTTGTTTTGTTTGTACCTGGAACCCTTGTGTAGGAAAATAATGGGGAGCGACAAGGTCCAAGGTTTTAAGCTACAGTCTAGCGAGGTGCACATACTAGCGTATGCAGACGACGTGGCCATTTTTGCCACTGACCAAGAAAGTGTCCGCCATGCCCTGGGCATCACACAGAGCTATTGCGACATGAGCGGGAGTGTGATAAACAGGGAGAAGTGTTTGGGGGTGTGGCACGGGACGTGGGGAGATCCTCCCACGTTGTTCGAAAACTTTCAGTGGGACACCACTGCAACTGGGTACCTAGGTGTACCATTGGACCAGTACAGAGAAAATACATTGTTTTGGCGGGAAAAGGCGACAGAGGTGCGGGAAAAGGCGGAACGATGGGGAGGGCGACATTTGTCAATTTTCGCGCGCGCCACCGTCTGTAACGTTTTCCTAGCGGTGAAAATTTGGTATGTGCTGCAGGCGTTCTTTTGTACACGAACGAATCTTCAACTTTTCCACCGTGTGTTCGCCACGTTTGTGTGGAACTCCGGGTGGGAGCGAACGGCGAGGACTAACTTGTTTCGAACGGTGGGCAGCGGAGGACTGGGTCTGGGGCATCTCTTCTTGAGACAGGTTGTGTCACGGTTTATGTTTCTTAGGGAACAAAGGGACCCTTTCCTTCGCACTTACATGCAGGTCGTGCTAGCCGGAGAACTTCTGAGCTTCGTTGTGTCGTCGTGTTTGGGAATGTCGAGGGTTTCCTCACGCTTCCTGCGCGAGGTCGTTTTGTCATTTAATTTTTTGTCAAGCAGGTTTTCAGTGGAGTATTTGAGTAGTGTCTGTAGACGAGTTCTGTATAAATATTTAGTAAATGTTGTATTCCCTGTACCGATGTATAGAAGCGTGTACGCAGGCCGACCCGGCCAGAATGTTCTAAAACGTGTAAAAAAGTTGTGGTTACCACGGGAGTGAAGACTTTCTTTTTTAACCTGCACACCGGCACGCTGCCAGTACCGGTATGGATGCAAGAGAGAGGTATTTTTGTGCCATGGGGTACAGACTGCAGGTTGTATAAGAGGTCGGACACTGTAGAGCATGTGTTCATTGACTGTTGGGATGCTGTGTTCTATTGGGACGTTCTTCAGCGCACGCTGCAGAAGGACCTCCCAATAGACGCCTACGGTATCCGGTTTCTTCCCGTTGAGAGTAACGAATACCCCTATGATTTAATAATACTCTTGGGCCTGCACAGTATCTGTCGGTCGCGTATGGCCGTCAGAAACAGTGACCTTAGGGCACGTTCAGTCGAACAGTACTTTGTAGAAAGTGTTGGTAGAAGCCGCGAAGTAATAGAGAAGGAAAAAGGTGACGAAGAAGTGCTGTCATTGTTTAGTGAAATAATTAGAATGAAAGGGCATTGTTTCGTTAGGTAATCCCTGGCTCAGCGTGTTTTGTACAGTCGTTGTTGTTGTTATGCTTCGTTTGGCAATAAAGACAAAAAAATCTCCTTGTTAGTATAGTGGCCAGTATCCCCGCCTGTCACGCGGGAGACCGGGGTTCGATTCCCCGACGGGGAGTGTTTTCTTTTTCTTTCTTCGGTGCGTAGTAGTAGAGTATGGCGATCTCTACGCTCTTCCCACTCATCTCTCCTCGTTAGTATAGGGTTCCACTTCCGGCCACCGAAGAGTGCGGACGCGGGATCATGAACTCCGTCGGAGCGGTGACAGCGGCCCAGTCTGGCCGCGGCAACAGGTTTTTTGACCGCGAAAATGGTAACCAGGATTATCAAGTGAGTCTTCCCCAACTGCCAACCGGAAAATATGTGACCAACACAGTGTTCTTACACGGCGATATGCGTGCCAGGCCCTACCGCGTAGAAGATTTTCGAGACGCGCTCACGCGTTTGGCGTTGCTCCCAGAAGTGATTGCTCTGGGGGCGTACCAAATGAATCACGTGTGGGCCGTCACCTTCAGCAGCGCGGACGCTGTGAGGAAGATGCTGGACGTCGGGGACGTGAAGGTGATGGAGAGAAAGTGCCTCGTAATTGATCCGAATAACCAGGACCTGCGTTTGAAGCTGCACTGGTTGCTGCATGGCGTCCCGGATGACGAGGTGCGTTCGGCGTTTGCTCAGTATGGCAGGGTGACTGACGTCTCTAGAGAACGTTGGCGGGTGCCAGGTTGCGTTGAAAAAGGCTCCGCGACGCGGCATGTGACTATTCGACTAAAGGCTGGCGTCATGCCGGAAGATTTACCGCACCAGCTACGTGTGGGCGGGGAATTAACGCTTGTGGTGGTTCCGGGCAGGGCGCCACTTTGCCTGCGTTGCAACAGGTAGGGTCACGTCAGGCGTGAGTGCCGCGTCCCGCGTTGCTCACTTTGTCGGCGCTTCGGACATCCAGACAGCGAATGCGTGAAGACGTACGCCACAGTTGCTGGTCCTACTGGGGTGGAGGACAAGTCTGAACACCTCATGGATGAGGCTGACGCAGAGGAGGCCGCGAGCGGAGGAGCTGCTGGGCCATCGTTAGAACCTGAGCCAACTGCTTCCTCTGAGGATAAAGAAGATATCGCACAAGGTGACGGGACCGCACCGGTTGACGAAGGGTTACCCTCTGCTGCATCTCCTGCTGCAAATGAAGAACCCAGCAAGGAATCCAATGACATTGCCGAGGAGATGGAGGTGCCAGTAGCTGTTGATGACAACTCGTCCGGGGCTGTGCTGGCAAAACGGCCACGACAGAGCGACGACGGCATTGAAGAGGAAGTGGAGACAACGGCAACGGGCGAACCGCCGTCAAAGACAGCTGTGTTACGCCGAGCTACCTTGAAACTAAAGCCCAACAATCAGAAGGATCGGAAAGCTAGTGACAAATCACCGCCGTAGATACGTGGATCGTGAGGAGAGTACCGCGTGGTCGCGTCCATGTTTACAAAGATGCCTCCGATTGGAATGGCGGCCTTGGTCCCAAGGAACTGTGAGACTCTCGTTGACCCGTTGATACAAAGTGTAAGCATCATGTTATTCGTTTCTCCTGATGGCTCTAAATTTAACAGCAAATTTACGCGTAGGCACGATTAACGTAAGAGGGCTGGCCTCGAAGAAAAAACAGTACCAGCTTTCGCGCCTATTCATGGAAAAAAACCTGGATATCATCGCTGTTCAGGAGACAAGAATAGAAAGTGAGGAACAAACGAATCACCTGGTGCAACCTTTCCGGGAGCGTTATAGTGTTTGTGTCTCCCATGCTGTGGGTACATCGGCGGGATGTGTACTGTTTCTACGGAATACCATCGGCAATATTGTGGATGAAGTGATTACGTGTGAAACTGGGCGCATGCTTGTTTGTGACTAAGTTTTCAGGTATTGAATGGCGTGTTATCTGTGTTTATGCGCCTAACAAGCAAAGTGAACGTAAAACGTTCTTTGATCGCCTAGAACGGTACCTCATCAGCGCAAGACATATGGTTATGTTAGGCGATTTTAATTGTGTATGTTGTCCTTGCGATAGGGTTGGGAAAATATGTGAACGTGACACAAGTGCGCTACTATTAAACACAATTGTTCATGAACACAGTTTGGAAGACGTGGCGCTCCTAATAACCTACCCAGTTCACTCATTTCCAGGGCGGAAGTCATGCTCGTCTCGACCGCGCATATGTTGATACAGAGCTGCTTATCTTGTGTAGAAATAACCAGGTGGAACATGTTGCGTTTAGTGACCACAGTCTGGTAATGTTTGACATTGTATCTCAACCAAGAGCTGGAAGGTTTCAGTGGGATCAGTGGAAGTTAAATACGAAACTTCTGCAGGACGAGGCATTTGTCGATAAAGTAAAGGACAAGATTAAGAACATTCTCCAGGGGAAGGCCGAAGATGCCATCTTATTATGGGAACGTTTTAAAGAAGAGGTCAAAATCGCAGCAATTGAAAGGTCCTGCGAAATAAAAGTTAAAGAAAGAAACAAAGAGAAAGAACTGAAATGTCATTTGGACTATTTGTTATTTGCAGACAGCCTACAACCAGGAACCCACACACGCAGTATTAGAGAGGTAAAGACACAACTAGAGACGCTTGAAACAGAAAGATATAAGGGAGCGGTAATACGGGCCCGGGCTGAAAGATTGTGGTTAGGCGAAATGCCCACGAAACGTGCTCTCGGAGACGAAAAGCGATACGCAGCCAAGAACAATATAGTGGCGATTTCATACGCTGGTGCTGTCACTCGAGATAAACAAAAGATTGAACGTGCATTTGTGGAGCACTATAGACATGTCCTGGGCCAACGTCAGCCATACAAAGATGGATTTAAGGAGCAGTTTTTACCACTCGTACCGAAGCTGGACGAAGAGGTTAAAGCAAACCTGGAGGCTCCTATTAGTGTTCAGGAAATAGAACAGGCCATAGATGAACTAAGTCGAGGAAAAGCGCCTGGGCCTAATGGTCTCAGCGCTTCTTTTTACAAAGCGTTTAAATGTGAACTTACAGAGACTCTTTGCAACGTTATATGGCTCGCGTATAAGGAAAAGACGTTGCCCCCGTCCTTCCGTAGATCACATGTAATCCTTATCCCCAAAACGGATGATGAAACAAAATTGTTATTCGTCGAAGCATACAGACCACTTACACTTGCAAATGTAGATTATAAGGTATTTATGAAAGTTCTGGCAAAACGTTTACAATGTGTTATTCGGTCAATTGTTGGCCAACACCAAACCTGCGGCATAAAAGGTCGCTCAATAACGACAAACCTGCACGTGTTTCGGAGTCTTTTAGAAACCGTTGATTCATTGGGAGGACGAGTTGCTATCTTGCAGTTAGATCTGGCTAAGGCCTTTGATCGAGTAACACTTGATATCCTATTTGCAGTGCTTGAACAGGCGAATGTCGGCTCGATTATTTTAGAGGGGGTTAAGATGAGTTATACAACCAGTTTCACGAGCCTGATAGTAAATAAAAAAGTTAGCGAGAGCTTTTCGGTTGTGTCAGGCGTGAAGCAGGGATGTCCTTTAAGTGCCCTGCTGTTTGCTAATTACCTGGAACCATTTTGTCTAAAATTATTAAATAGTAACCAGATAAGAGGTTTTACGTTGCACGAGAGTGAGGTAAAGGTTCTTTGCTATGCTGATGATGTTGCGGTCGTGTGCTGTGACAAAGAGAGCGTCAGTAGAGCGGTTCGAGTAGCGGCGGAATTTTGTGAGCAGACAGGAAGCGCTATCAATTGGAGCGAGTGCATAGGCACTTGGCATGGAGACTGGGAGGGCACGCCAGAGGAATTTGCAAACGTCAACTGGAGCACCTCCCCCACTAGATACCTTGGTGTGCCATTACAATGGTACCAGAAACCCACTGAGTTCTGGTCTGAGGAAACTGAAAGAGTCCGGAGTGAAACGCTAAAATGGGGGGGGCCATGATATGTCAATATTTTCGCGCGCTTCTGTCTGTAATCTATTTTTGGTCGCTAAAATATGGTATGTGCTTCAGGTGTTGTGCATGTCAAGGGTTAACGTGCAAAAAATTCACAGGGTTTTTGCCGTGTTTATTTGGCGCTCAGGATGGGAGCGCATGAGTCGTACGAATCTCTTCATTTCCGTTAAAAAAGGAGGTCTTGGACTGGTGCACCTATTTCTTAGGCAGGTTGTCTCTAGGTTTATTTTCCTGAGAGACCAGACAGACCCTTTTCTACGAACAGTTGTGCAGACGAGATTGGTGAATTATTTGCCAGATTTTGTTGTGTCTTCCAGTGCACTAAAACCAAGAGCACCACGAGGCTACATGAAAGAGGTCGTTATGGCCTTTCAATTCCTGAAGGCCAGGTTTTCCTACGAATACCTTGCTCTGGTGCCTAGAAAGAAACTGTACAAGGATTTAATCGATGTGGCATTACCGGTACCTGTTTATCGTTCGTTATACTGTGCAGGAACGGGGAAAGATGTGTTAAGAAGAGTTAAGCAAATGACTGTCAAGTCAACAGTCAAAAGTTTCTTCTTTCAATTACATACCGGAACACTACCCGTCAGTCCTTGGCTGCGGGAGAAAGGAATACTTGTAGCTGGGTCAGTGAATTGTCGACATTGCGGTAAACTGGAAACTATAGAACACATCTTCTTGGACTGTTCTGACGCAGTGTTCCACTGGGACATTCTCCAGCGGACACTAAAGAAAGAACTGCCGGTATCCCCGTATGGAATACGTTTCCTTCCAACGCGTAATGATGGAGGCATGCCACTTGACATGTTTATGGCCTTGAGCCTGCACAGTCTCTGGAAACCTCGTATGGCCGTGAGACATGCAGACCCGGATGCACGACCGGCAAGGGAATACTTTATCGAAAGCATTGCTTATATCAGAGATGTTATGAAAATGCAAGACGAGAAACCTGACTGGGCTAACATATTGGATGAACTAGTTAACCTGAAACGCTTTAAACACGTGCCACCCGTAGCAGTGGGAAGGGTTTTATCATTATGTTGTGACAGACATGTGTCATTGTTTAATTTTTTTTTGCCATTATGCTGTGTGGAGGCATGTGTCATTGTTATGTATTTTGTGCGCTGTACCAAGCCGGTAATAAAGAAAAAAATAACTCCTCGTTAGTATAGGGATTCTACTTCCGGCCACCGTGGTGATCGGACGCAGGATGCAGGGCTCCCACGGAGCGGTTTTCAGCGGTCCATCCGGCCGCGGTACCAGGAATGAAGAAGCAGGCCAGGATTATTCTGTTGTTTTGCCTGCACTACCTACAGGGTCAGTGGTTTTAAATACTGTTTTTTTACATGCCGATGTGAAGGGGCGGCCCTACCGGGTTGAAGATTTCAGGGATGCCCTGCTGCAACAAGGCTTGTTCGGCGACGTGATAGCGCTCGGCGCTTATCAAATGAACCACATTTGGGCCGTCACATTTGCAAGCGCCGAAGCTGCAAAAAAGATGGTGGGCGTGGCGGAGATGACTGTGAAGGGGCGGCGGTGCCTGGTCATTGACCCGGGCAACAGAGACCTGCGCATCAAGCTGCACTGGATCCTGCACAACGTTCCCGACGAAGAAGTAAAGGTAGCGTTTGCACCTTTTGGGCGAGTTACCGAAGTAACGAAGGAAAAGTGGAGGGTGGACGGGTGCAGCAAGCAGTCCACCATGACGCGCGTGGCGGTTCTGAAGCTTAATGTGGGCGTTAAGCCCGAGGACATCCCGCATCAGCTGCGTATTGCCGGGGACTTGGCACTCGTCGTTGTTCCAGGGAGACCTCCGAAGTGCCTGCGGTGCCAACGCGAGGGGCACGTCCGGAGGGAGTGTCGGGTACCCAAGTGCAACACTTGTCGGCGGTTTGGGCACGAATCTGCCGACTGTGTAAAGACGTATGCGGCAGTGGCCACGAATGTTGCCAAGGAGGATGGCTCGGAGATGATTATGGACGAGGAAGACTCCGAGGAAGCAGCCGGAGCTAAATGCAAGAGCACGGAAGCCGAGAGCACGGTGGAGCCACCGCCCGAAAAAGGTGGAGAAGGCGGAAATCCAGGAAGTGTTGAGTCGCCGAGTCGTCTCGAGCAGAGCCCTGGGAAGGGCACGTCTATCAAGGATGGTGCAACGACAGTTGGTGTGACAGTGTCAACTGCTACGCCAACTTTGGAAGGGGCAACGAGCGACGAGGAAATGGCTAACGCCGCTAGTGGTGTGAGAAAACGCAGTAGTAGTGAGTCGAACAGCCAAAGTGAAAACGTGGAGGGGCCCCCGCTTAAAGCAACGTCACTACGAAGGGCAACGCTCAGGCCGAAGCCGAACGTTTCGACTGAACGTGTTCCGAGGTCAGCGAAAACTTGAAAGTGCTGTGTGATGGGGGTGTGCGAAGAACGTTTCAGGCACGGCATGTCAACTCGAACGCACTGGACGACCACGTAAGCTCTTCATTGAAACGTGGAGTGCTTCAGAGTAAGCGATGTATTTTCGAAACTAGGCTCTCCGTGTGGTTCTCACTTCGAGAAAAATGACTTTTAAAAAACCACTCCGCGTAGGCACGCTCAACGTCAGGGGGCTAGGAGAGAGGCGAAAGCAATGCCAACTGAAACGGTTGCTAAATGAAAATGAAATCGACGTGCTAGCAATACAAGAAACGAAAATTGAAAGTGAGAACCGCACTGACAGCTTTGTTAAACAGTTTGGAAATATTTACAGTGTCTGCGTCAGCCATGCAGTAGGGGCTTCTGCGGGGTGTTGTGTTTTGTTGAAAAATTCAACGGACCTGAGTGTAGAAAACGTGATTTCCTGTGAGTCAGGAAGGCTTGTCTTGTGTGATTTTACGTTTGTAGATGTAGCGTTTCGTTTTATATGCGTTTATGCCCCAAATAGAGTACGGGGCAGACTTGAATTTTTCCAATCAATCAGGGGGTACTTGGGGTGTGATAAAAACGTGTTGCTACTAGGAGATTTTAACTGCGTCTGCGCGAGTGAAGACAAAAGTGGTGGCACACCGTTTATAGACGAAAGTACGAAAGTGTTGGTAGAGCTCATTGAGGAATACGAGCTTATGGACGTCGGTCAGTTCGCCCCACCTCCTAAATGTCTGCGTTTCACGCACTTTCAGGGATCAAGTCATGCGCGCCTCGACCGGGCATATGTGTCGTTGGAAGTGGCCGAGGAATGTAACTCGTATTCGGTAGAAAATGTTTCTTTCAGTGATCATTGCTTGGTTTCGTTCACGATTGGTGAAGCGAAAAGAGAAAGCGAACAAGTTTAACTGGGATTTATGGAAATTAAACGCAAGACTACTGAATGACCCTGTATTTTGCGATAAAGTGGAGTTTAGTTTGATTAAACACTTGGAAGATTACGACACTGACTGGGGCACTAAGTGGGAGCTTTTTAAGCAAGAAGTTAAAATAGAAGCAGTAGAAAGAGCAAGCGTGCTAAAAAAGTTCGAAAGAAGAACAGTGGAAAAACTGCGCTCTAACTTGACACAGTTGCTGAAACTGGAAAGCGACATGCCAGGTTTGTTTAAGGAAGATATCGCGGAGATAAAAAGTAAGCTGGAAGCAATAGACAAGATCAGGTTTGAAGGGGCGATTGTACGCGCACGCGCAGAAAGGTTTCTGGCCGGAGAGCAGCCAACAAGGCGGGCGCTTTGCGACGAAACGCGGTATGCCAGAAAGAGTGATATTGAGAGCGTCATGTATCGTGGTCGATTGACTGAAGATAAAAGATGCATACAAAATGCGTTTGTCGAGCATTACACCCAGCTGTTTGGTCCCAGCTCGCCTAGAATGGACGAGTTCGAAGAAACGTTTCTACCCCTGCTTCCACGGCTCGATTCGGAAGTTATACGCACTTTAGAAGAACCGATATCGTTTGCGGAAATAGAGAACGCAATAGCTGAATTACAATCTAGCAAAACACCGGGGCCAGACGGGCTAATAGCTGAGTTTTACAAGAAACACTGCGGGAAAATTTGCCCTTTTTTGTATGCTGTATTTAAAGAGGCGTATGAGAGGCAATCCCTTCCGCCGTCATTTTCAAGGACACATACGGTGTTAATACCGAAATCTGAGGACATCGTAAAGCTGCAGTCAGTGTCAGGTTACAGGCCAATAACACTGGCTAATGTTGATTACAAAATTTTAATGAAAGTACTTGCGAAACGTTTGCAAACAGTAATCAAGACCATAGTGGGGCCGCACCAGACGTGTGGTATCCGCGGGAGGAGCATTGTGACCAATGCTCACGTGGCGCGGAGCGTTTTACAGTGTTGCGAAATGTTATTCAGAAAAGTAGCAGTATTGCAAGTCGACTTCGAAAAGGCCTTTGACCGGGTTTGTCACAAGGTTCTATTCTGTGTTCTTAAACATGTAAACCTTGGTGAGGTGGTGATAAAGGGAGTTTCCATGGCCTATAGCAACTGCTTTACGCAGTTAATTATTAACAAAAGCGTCACTGAGCGAATTCCTGTTTTGTCTTCTGTTAGGCAGGGCTGTCCAATTAGCCCCCTTCTTTTTTCAATATTTCTTGAACCTTTCTGTCTGAAGATTCTGCATAGTCAGGACATTCACGGCTTTCAGTTGCACTCAAGTGAGGTGCGTCTTCTTGCATACGCAGATGATGTTGCTTTGTTTTGTGTTGACAAGAGAAGTGTGAGTAGTGCAGTAGCAGTCACCAAAGAATTCTGCTCCGTCACTGGCAGCTCGGTGAACTGGGAAAAGTGCACGGGTTTTTGGCACGGGGAATGGAGCTCGACGCCAGACGTATTTGAAAACGTATCGTGGACGGTCATACCATCGCGCTATCTCGGTGTGCCGCTGGACTGCTATCAGGACACCAATGCATACTGGCAGGAGGAGACAAAAAAATTGCGGGAAAAGCCAATCAAATGGGGAGGCAGGGCTTTGTCTATTTTTGCACGGGCAAGTGTATGCAATCTGTTCTTTCTCGCGAAACTATGGTACGTGATGCAGGTGCTGCACTGTTCACAATTGCACGTGCAAAAGATACATCGAGTGTGCGCTGTATTTGTGTGGGGATCCACGTGGGAGCGAATGAGCAGGATTTATCTTTTTCGTAGAGTTAAGGAAGGAGGGTTAGGTCTGTCACACATTTTTGTGCGGCAAATTGTGAATAGGTTTCTGTTTTTGAGGGACACCACAGACCCATTTCTCCGTACTTTCCTACAAGTGGCACTGGTGAAAGAGCTTCCCGAATACATTGTATCGTCAAGTGATGATGTTTGTTGTGTGGTAAAAGGCTACCTGAAAGAAGTGGTACTTGCTGTCAGATTTCTGGGTGTACGTTTTTCGTTTGAATATCTGTCAACGGTTGAAAGGAAACCTTTAATCATGCACCTGAAAGAGATGCTGTTCCCTGTGCCATTGTATCGGGCGTTGTACAATCTGGGCCTTGGCCAGGATGTTCTTTGCCGTGTTAAGAAGATGCTTGTCCCGGCCTCAGTGAAGACATTCTTTTTTAAATTACATACTGAAACCCTCCCAGTAAAAACATGGATGGAAGGAAAAGGATTGGTTGTACCTTGGCCAACTAATTGCCTCCTCTGTCAGAAACCAGAGACAATAGAGCACGTCTTCATTGAGTGTTGGGACGCCATCTTTTTTTGGGACGTCCTGCAGAGGACGTTAAAGAAAGACTTCCCACTCACAGCGCATGGTATCCGGTTTCTTTCAGTAGAAGCCCTAAATGGCTTACCATGTGACCTTGTCATGCTGTTAGGCCTGTACGCAATATGGCGAAGTCGGATGGCTGTAAGGCACTCCGATGTAGATGCGAAGACTGTGTCTCAGTATTTTGCAGAGAACGTTAAGTTACTCCACAAAGTGTACGAGATGCAATGTATAGAAACCGAGTGGCTGCATGATTTTGGGAACCTTGCAAGTTTTGGCGTTTTTAGCAGTTTTCCCCAGCCAAAGTCTGGCCGGTGGGTTTTAAACCGATAATAGTGTGTAAACCTAGAAAATGCAGGAAATAAAGAAAAAAAAAAAACTCCTCGTTAGTATAGTGGCCAGTATCCCCGCCTGTCACGCGGGAGACCGGGGTTCGATTCCCCGACGGGGAGTGTTTTCTTTTTCTTTTTCCGGTGAGTAACAGTAGAGTATGGCGATTTCTACGCTCTTCCCACTTATCTCTCCTCGTTAGTATAGTAGCTAGTATCCCCACCTGTCAGAGGTCACATGCAGTGTCGTGAACTGGGGAAAGTGCCTCGGGTTTTGGCACGGTGAATGGATGTCCACTCCTGCTTTTTATGCTAATGTTAACTGGGTCACCACCCCGGTAAAGTACTTGGGAGCCCCCTTAGAATATTATCGCGACAGTGAGCCTTATTGGCGCGGGAAGGTGCAGGCACTGAGGGAGAGGGGGGGAAAAACTGAAAGCAACTGGTTTGTCAGTGTTTGGGACAGCCACAACTTGTAATCTCTTTTTTGTTGAAAAGATTTGGTTTGTTATGCAAGTACTGCCTTGTACACGCTTGAACGTCCAGACGCTACATCGCGTATTTGCTGTTTTTGTTTGGGGGTCCAATTGGGAAAGGAGTAGTAGAACAAACTTGTTTAGAATAATCAGAGATGGGGGTTTAGGGCTTACGAACCTGTTTGTACGACAACTCGTAAACCGATTTTTGTTTTTGCGTGATATACAAGACCCTTTTCTGCGCACTGTAATTCAAGTTCGACTAATGCGTGCTGTACCCGAATTTGTGGTTTTCTCACGCAGCATGCCTGGGGGTATTTATGGATATTTTAGAGAGATTGTTTTGTCATACCAATTTTTGCTAGCCCGGTTTTCGATGCAATATTTGGCCAATGTAACGCGGAAAAAATTGTATAAGGATGTGCGCGATGTAGTATTCCCTGTTCCACTGGGCCAGGGCAGGATGTGTTGAAACGAGTGAAGCGAATGGAAGTGTCACCCGGAGCAAAGTCCTTCTTCTTTAAATTACACACTGGTACGCTTTCAGTGGCGACTTGGATGAAGGATAGGGGAATCTCTATGCCATAGGGAACCGACTGTTCCATTTGCAAACAGCCGGAAACGGTGGAACATGTCTTCCTCCACTGTTGGGCAGCAGTATTTCTGTGGGATGACGCACACAGAAGCAAATACAGCGACGCATCGCGCAGGTCCAGGCACACAGGTGGAAATCATTTTGTGAGTCTCTCGACCCTCGGAAGCCTCTGTCCTCTATATGGAGAACAGTGCGTGGACTGGCGATGCCTGTGCAGCAGCGATGCCCGTTCAAGGCATTGGCACTCCATGAAAACCGTAGGGAGTTGGAAGTTGCGGAGGATTTCTGCGTGAGGGTTGCTGCAACAACTGATAACGTTGTATCTGCGAGGAACAGCCAAGCTCCTTGTTCCCGTGAAGAACGTATGGATGTTCTCTTTTCAATGGAAGAATTAGAGGCAGCCCTGGCATCCTGCAGGCGTCGTTCTTCACCGGGTCATGATGGCGTAACGTACTCCACCTTATGCCACCTAGGCCCTGGAGCTCGACAAGCGCTTCCGGACCTATTTAACCAGACATGGACAGATGGTGTCGTACCCCTACAGTGGAAGACAAGCCGTCTCGTTCCATTGCTAAAGCCTGGCAAAAATCCCCTTGATCTGGCATCGTACCGTCCCATTGCCCTGGCAAGCTGCCTTGGCAAAGTCATGGAAAGAATGATCCTCACGCGGCTACAGTGGTTCCTCGAATACCACAACGCATATCCGGAGGCTATGGCCGGTTTTCGACGAGGGCGTTCTTCTATTGACTGTGTGGTAGATCTAGTCACGTTTGTACAGCAAGAAAAAAGCCGCAAACGGCTCTCAGCAGCCCTCTTTCTCGACGTCAAAGGGGCCTATGATAACGTGCTTCACGAGTCAGTACTAGACGCCCTTCAGCACTTTGGACTCGGTGGCAGAATTTACAAATGGATACACAGCTTCTTGTCCGAAAGATCATTTTTTGTAATGACAGAAGACGGCCCAACATCGCAGCACATCATCAAACGTGGTGTTCCTCAAGGTGGGGTGCTAAGCCCAACCCTCTTCAACCTAGCGATAATCGGGCTTGTCCACGCTCTACCGAAGACTGTCCGTATATCCATTTACGCCGATGACATCTGCCTCTGGGCTTCGGCTGTTAATCGACCTCAGCTGCGAGCACGGCTTCAAAAAGCGGCCAATGTGACGAGGGCATACCTCCGAAAGCAAGGACTCAGTATTTCTAGTGAAAAGTGCGCGGTCGTTGCGTTTACCCGCAAACCCATGTCCCGATATCCCATAACGATCAATGGAAAGTCGATACCTTACTCCAGAAATCACAAATTTCTTGGCGCGATCATCGACAGGGACCTGTCATGGAGCGCACATGTGTCTTTCTTAAAGAAGAAACTCACTGCCATCGCCCACATTTTCAAATTTCTCGCTGGAAAGACGTGGGGCACATCGGTCAGAGGAATGCTGCAACTGTACCAGGCACTCTTCTTGGGCGTTTTGCGCTACAGCTTGCCAGCGATATCCGGTACATGCTCCTCTAACCTTCGGGTGATCCAAAGCATCCAAGCGCAGGCTCTCCGCACGTGTCTTGGTTTGCCGCGATGTGCTTCAACAGTGGGCACATTATACATTGCCCAAGACTATCCTACAGCAACTTATGTGACCACTGAGACGCTACGCCTACACATCAGGCTCCTCACGAGGCTACCAAGTCACCACCTTGCGCAGCTTCCTCAGAGGCGACCACGCTCTTCCTTTGCAGCCATTGTCGCAGCGCACAGGGCTGAGGTACCGTCAGACTACACGCCTGCGGTCACACCGTCCTCCCCGTTGTGGTGCCTGGCAACACCGGACATTCGTCTGCATGTTCCGGGCATTGGAAAAAAGGCCGACTTACCACCACTGGCTCTCAGACAGTTTTCTATACAGTTACTGTACGAACAACACAATGACCGGAAGCATGTATACACAGACGGTTCTGTGACGTCCTCGAGTTCGGCAGGTGCGGTGGTTATACCATCAGAGTCAACCAAGATTCGATTCCGTGTCGCCCATGTAACGAGCTCGACGGCTACTGAACTTGCAGCCATTCGTGAAGCTCTTCAATAAATCATGGAAGCTTCTCCCCAAAAATGGTCCATTTTTACCGACTCCAAAGGCGCCCTGCAAAGCTTCCGAGCAGCCCTGCGCTACGGTCCTTTGCACCAACTAGTGACAGAAATTCGGGAATTATTTCACCAGGCTGTCATAAAGGGCCATAACATTGTATTTCAGTGGCTGCCAAGTCACAGTGGAATCACCGGCAATGTCTCGGCTGATGCAGCTGCCCGGACAGGCCATGACAGTGAAAGGACCATCTTGCTTCCGCTTGCAAGGACTGATGCCGCTAGGCTGCTTCCTCAGTTCGCGCGGAGGACCTCCATTATTCAATGGAATACACCGGGCTTTGTGCACCCGCGCCTCCACAACCAGGACCCTCTACTCCAGCGTCGTCTTCCGTGTGGGCTGACTCGATCACAGTCTACTTTACTTTGTAGGCTGTGGTTGGGAGTGGCCTTCACGAAAGCCTACTCCTTCCTCATCGGGATGGCCAGTAGTGCTCACTGCGACGCCTGCGAGGTTGAAGAGACAATCGACCATGTGCTTTGTTGTTGTCCCGAGTATTCATCGGAAAGACGCGTTTTGGCAGCCGAGCTCAGAAGATTGGACAATCAAGAGTTCAAGCTAGAGACTATTCTAGGACAAAGATCCCTACAATCGACTTCGCAGAAGGCAACAAAAGCCCTTCTGCGTTTTATGAAGGACACAGGTTTAGCTGAGAGGCTCTAGTGCCCACGAAGGGACTAAAGTGTGTGCGCGACCCCGCTCCTATCCCCCCTTTTTCGCCTGCCATCTCTTTTATCCCCTGAACAACCCTTCCCCAGTGCCGAGTAGCAATCCGGGCTCTCAGCCTGGATAACCTCTCGGCCTTTCCTCTCGCTTTTCTCCTCCTCCTCCTCCTCCTCCTCCAAAGGACACTTCGAAAGGACTTTCCTCTGAGCCCACATGGCATACGATTCTTGAGCATAGGCAGTGAAGATGGGGTTCCATTTGACCTTATCATGTTGCTTGGCCTGCACAGTATTTGGCGTTCGCGAATGGCCTGGCTTAATCGTGATTTAGACGCGCGACCGACGCGACAGATGTTTAGAGAAAGCGTCTCTCTATTCGCGGAATGTCAAAAAGCAAAGAATACAGTACCTGAGTGGTTGTCAAGGGTTGAACCTCTTACGGCGCTTAGGGAATTTTAAAAGACAACGCCGGCCTATGATGGCACGGCAGCCTCATTGTTAGTTTTACCTCTGTACCCGAAGTGTTTGTTGTACTGTCGAAGACCGGCAATAAAGAAAAAAAAAGTATCCCCGCCTGTCACGCGGGAGACCGAGGTTCGATTCCCCGAAGGGGAGTGTTTTCTTTTTCTTTTTCCGGTGCGTGATAGTAGAGTTTGGTGACCTCTACGCTCTTCCCACTCATCTCTCCTCGTTAGCATCTCTCCTCTTCCCACTCATCTCTCCTCGTCATCTCTCCTCGTTAGCTCACTTCACTTCCGGCCCCCAGTGGGTGCGGACGTGCGATGGCTAGATCCGCGCAAGGCGTTGCTCCGGCTATGTCTGGCCGCGCTGGCCGCTCGTTCGGCGAGCCGACTGGTTATCGCTGGCTGCTGCCCACTTTGCCTTCGGATGATAGCATGAAGGCGTGCGTTTTTCTGCACTGCGACCCATCGAAGCGCCCGTACCGTATCGACAACTTTTGTGCCCGTTCCGTGAATAGGACTTACTGAAGGAAGTGGGAGGCATTGGGCCTTTCCAGATGAACCACATCTGGCTCGTCAAGTTTCGCACCCCGGCTGCGCGTGAGCGGATTTTGAAGAAAGGATCGCTGCAGGTGAAGGGACATTTCTGTGCCGTAATCGACCCAATCCACCAGGACATAAGTTTTAAGGTGCACTGGGTGCCATTTGACATTCCTGGCGAGTGTCTGAGCCGTGCACTGAGTGATTTCGGCGACGTCAAGAGTGTCAAGCATGACGCCTGGGCGGCCAACGGTTTCGAGACGGCGGAATCGACCACACGGGTTATCCAGATGAAGCTCAGGCCGGACGTCACGCCGGACGAACTACCGCACGTGATGAAATTCTACAGCGGCCAGGTGCTTGTCGTCGTGCCGGGACGGGCGCCGCTGTGCTTGCGGTGCAAGCACACTGGTCACACGAGGTGCGACTGCCGTGTGCCGCGGTGCTTCAAGTGCCGTTCTTTCGGTCACACGGCCGAGGAGTGTGTGCCGACGTACGCCAGGGTGGTTGGGGGAAAGGAGGAGGACCCTGAAGTGAACGAGAACTTGATGGAACCCGAGGAAGCGGAGGCGGCTTCGAAAGCCGAACCCTAAACGACAGTGCAAAGCCCGGAACAACAAGGAGCAGCAGAGGCGGCAACCAACGCCCCCCGAGCCAGGCCAGGACGAAGAAGAGGAACAGGACACTGACAAGACGAAAACTACGGAGCAACAACAACCGGAAGAAGGGAGCGGTGCAGCCGATGCAAGTGTGGAAACCATGGACGCCAAGGAAGCACCAGCAAAGAGACGACGGAATGAAGGGGAGGACTTCACCAAGGAAAGCAACGAGCAAAAAATTGGGCCCATCTCCCCGCGAGGGGGACTCGAGTAAATGCGTCGCATAGGGGGTGGGTGTATTGCGTTAACGTTTAGTGTTTGGGGAGTTGGTGGTAGTGAATGCGTTGTATCAGCAGCTTCTTGACGTAGTTTGAATGAGTCAAGGATATAAGGCGCGTTCGTAGCCTCCCATTCTGTGTCGGCTTTGTGGCGCAGTGGGTAGAGCGCCATGTACATTGCGTTCCGCCCGCAGGGTCGAGGGATCGAAACCAGGCGCCGGATAGTATTTTTTTTTATATAGTGTAGGGGGAGGGGTGCGGACAACGACGGTGCGGACTACGACAGACGTCAACGCGGGTGAAATCGTGAGTTACTGAAATGCTCTGCATTTAAAAATTGAAACGAATGGAACACGAATGCAGAAAGGCAGCAGCGGGAAAGGGCAGGTACGGTAAAGAATCCCGGTCCGTGTCTTTGACACGTCTGCAGCAAATTAATGAAGTAGAAGCTGACCAGGTTTTTTTTTCTTTGTTACAGTAGCTATTTTGTTTGTCTGTTTGATACCATGCTGTCCGGGTGCTACTACGCCTCATGACTGTTAAACTCAGAACGCCCTTCAGAGTAGGGAAATGTCCGGGGACTCGGGTCAAAAAGGCGCCAGTTAAACCTCAGCAGTCTTGTTCGCGAAAAGCATTTGGATGTCATTGGCATTCAAGAAACTGAAATTGAGAGCGAAAAGCACACTGACAGTGTGGTAGCACCTTTTGGTGCGGAATTTGATGTTGCTGTACGCCACTCAGTCGGTCTATCAGCCGGCTGCTGCTTGTTGCTAAGAAAGTCCCTAGGTATCGTTGTTCGAAACATAGTGAGCAGTGAAACTGGACGATTTGTTTTATGTGACTTTGTTTATGAAGATGTAGAGTTCAGAGTGTTGTGTGTGTACGCCCCCACAAAAGCGAAGCCCCGCTATGAGTTTTTCGAAAGCATTGAAAGTTATTTTGAAAGGGAGAAAGTTTTGCTTGTTCTCGGTGATTTTAATTGTGTTTGCTCTCCTGAAGACAGGTCAAAGGTAGATGGGGTAGCTGATCGCAGCGCGAAGCTACTTGGAAAGATTACAGCCGACAGTTCGTTGGAAGATGTGGCCATGATTGCAGGAAATGGGAAAGGGGTTCTTTACACACACTTCCAGGGGGCAAGTCACGCGAGGTTGGATCGCATTGATGTTTCTGGGGATTTGACACCGTTATGTAACAACTACGAAGTGCAAGAAGTGTCATTTAGCGATCACTGTTTGGTCGCATTTTCACTGGGGTATAAAACAATACCAAAGTCCAATTTTAACTGGTCACTTTGGAAGATGAATGCAAAATTGCTTGATGTTAAGGTTTTTCTCGACAGGGTTAAAAATGTCTTTGATAATAAGTATGCACTGAAGTGTAACAGCAAAAGTGAAGCCTGGGAAAATTTTAAACAAAACATTAAAATGATCGCTCTAGAGCGATCAAGTGAGATAAAGAGGAAAGAAAGAGAAAAAGAAACAGGCCTCCGAAGTATCCTTAAGCAGTTGATACAGGAAGAAACAAAAGAACCCGGCCTTTTTATAGATGACATAAGAAACACAAAGCGCGCCCTGGAAGACCTTGATGTCGAGAAATACCGTGGGGCAACCGTGAGGGCTCGTGCGGAAAAAATGTTCGCAGGTGAACAACCGACAAAACGCGCTCTAGCTGACGAAAAAAGGCATTCACGTAAGCAAGACGTAAAAGAAATTGAGTGGGCAGGTGTAGTTACTCAAAACAAAGACGAGATAGCTCGTGCGTTTACACAGTACTATCGAGATTTGTTTGTTCTGCGAAAACCTAAAGAAGGGTTTAAAACAGAATTTCTGAACTGTCTTCCGCAGCTGGAAAGTGAAGAGACAGCACTTCTGGAAAGGGAGATAACCTTAAGCGAAATCGAGGACGCCATAAATGATTTGAACTCTGGCAAATCGCCGGGGCCTGACGGGATTGGTGCTTTTTTTTACAAGAAGTTTAAGGCAGAAGTGACGGGATTACTTCATGGGGTTTTTTCTGAGTCTTATGAGCGTGGGAGTCTACCGCCGTCTTGCGGAAATGCCCACACGGTGTTGATACCGAAGGGGGAGGACAGCGATCAATCGAACAAAGTAACTGGCTACAGGCCTACTACACTTACTAATACTGATTATAAGATATTAATGAAAGTTCTTGCGAAACGTATGCAAGGCGTTATCAAATCGTTAATAGGGCCTCACCAAACCTGTGGTATAAAGGGAAGAACTATATTTACAAATATTCATGTAGCCCGCAGCGTATTGGAGTACTGTGATGCCGACTTTCGAACGGTAGCCATGGTACAAATAGACCTGGCGAAAGCTTTCGACCGTGTATGTCATGAAATACTGTTTGAAATACTGCAGCATGTTAACTTAGGGTCGGTAATTAAAGACGGCGTTAAAATGGCCTACAGTAATTGTAATACTAGAATAATTGTTAATAAGGAATTAACAGATAAAATACACGTTCAGTCCTCAGTGAGGCAAGGGTGTCCACTGAGCCCGCTACTTTTTGCCCTGTATATCGAACCTTTGTGTGCAAAGATAATTGCCAGTAGTAGCATACGTGGTTTTTGCCTGCAGGCATGCGAAGTAAAGGTGTTGGCATACGCTGACGATGTGGCTTTTTTCTGTTCAGACAAAGAAAGTGTGAGTAAGGCGCTGCGCATGACGCAACGCTTTTGTGATGTAACGGGTAGTCAATTAAACGCCAGCAAAACTGTCCGGCTTTGGCATGGGGAATGGGCAGAGGTACCTGCTGTTTACGAAAACATCCAGTGGTTCACAACGCCGTCAAAGTATTTGGGGGTACCATTGGATCGGTATCGCGAAAATACGGCGTACTGGGGCGATAGGGCGCATGAAATGCGTGCGCAGACAGAAAAATGGGGTGGTAAAAAATTGTCTATTTTTGCGCGTGCAACTGTGTGCAACTTGTTTCTGGTGGCCAAGATTTGGTATATAATGCAGGTTTTATCGTGTTCCCGGATGAATGTGCAAAAGTTCCATCGCCTGTTTCCAGTTTTCGTTTGGCAGTCGGTTTTCGAGCGAACAAGCCGCAGCGATTTGTTCCGCAGACTGGAGGATGGTGGTCTGGCGTTACCACACCTTTTTGTGAAACAGCTTGTGTCAAGGTTTTTCTTTTTAAGGGACCAGACAGACCCTTTAATTCGAACCTATTTGCAAATGTCACTAGCGACAGCCCTGCCAAATTTTGTTGTTTCATCTGTTGACTATGTAAGGCATAGTGGTAGCGGTTTTCTGCGGGAAGTAGTCGCATCCTTCCGTTTTCTCACGGCCCGGTTTTCGATGGAATACCTGTCCAATGTTTCCCGTAAGCGTCTTTCCAGAGACCTAACTGAATCCCTGTTCCCCGAACCAATCTACCGATCCAGATACCGTGACAGCACCGGCCGCGACGTTTTAAAGAGGGTCAAAAAAATGGCAGTGCGAGGGGCTGCAAAGACGTTTTTCTTTAAGCTTCACACGGACACCCTTCCGGTACTGACATGGGAAGAGCGAAGGGGGCTGTTTTTACCGTGGGGTTCAGACTGCTTTTTGTGCAAAAAACCCGAAAATGTGGAGCACGTTTTCCTGGATTGCTGGGACGCAGTCTTTTTCTGGGACGTCCTTCAAAGAACTATAAAAAAAGATTTGCCACTAACAGCCGAAGGAATTAGATACCTTTCAGTAAACACGGAAACTATTCCATACGACCTGCTCTTTCTTTTAGGTTTGCACGCAATATGGCGTAGCAGAATGGACGTTCGTCACAATTCAGTTGACGCGCGGTCTGTAAATAGTTATTTTGTTGAAGACGTCTGTAGTCTTCGAGATGTGGTGAATAATGATGATTGTGATCATGAATTTTTGTGTTTGTTAAATGAGCTTAGTGTAATGAAAGTGCACCAACATTTCAGCGCCAACTAAAAGTTTGGCGGAGGTTTATTGTCTTCAACCTCAAAGGTTGATTTTGTAATGTGTGTGTTGTTGACAAAATATGCAATAAAGAAAAAAAAAACTCCTCGTTAGTATAGTGGCCAGTATCCCCGCCTGTCACGCGGGAGACCGGGGTTCGATTCCCCGACGGGGAGTGTTTTCTTTTTCCTTTTCCGGTGAGTAACAGTAGAGTATGGCGATCTCTACGCTCTTCCCACTTATCTCTCCTCGTTAGTATAGTGGCCAGTATCCCCGCCTGTCACGCGGGAGACCGGGGTTCGATTCCCCGACGGGGAGTGTTTTCTTTTTCCTTTTCCGGTGAGTAACAGTAGAGTATGGCGATCTCTACGCTCTTCCCACTTATCTCTCCTCGTTAGTATAGTGGCCAGTATCCCCGCCTGTCACGCGGGAGACCGGGGTTCGATTCCCCGACGGGGAGTGTTTTCTTTTTCCTTTTCCGGTGAGTAACAGTAGAGTATGGCGATCTCTACGCTCTTCCCACTGATCTCTCCTCGTTAGTATAGTGGCCAGTATCCCCGCCTGTCACGCGGGAGACCGGGGTTCGATTCCCCGACGGGGAGTGTTTTCTTTTTCCTTTTCCGGTGAGTAACAGTAGAGTATGGCGATCTCTACGCTCTTCCCACTTATCTCTCCTCGTTAGTATAGTGGCCAGTATCCCCGCCTGTCACGCGGGAGACCGGGGTTCGATTCCCCGACGGGGAGTGTTTTCTTTTTCTTTTTCCGGTGAGTAACAGTAGAGTATGGCGATCTCTACGCTCTTCCCACTTATCTCTCCTCGTTAGTATAGTGGCCAGTATCCCCGCCTGTCACGCGGGAGACCGGGGTTCGATTCCCCGACGGGGAGTGTTTTCTTTTTCTTTTTCCGGTGAGTAACAGTAGAGTATGGCGATCTCTACGCTCTTCCCACTTATCTCTCCTCGTTAGTATAGTGGCCAGTATCCCCGCCTGTCACGCGGGAGACCGGGGTTCGATTCCCCGACGGGGAGTGTTTTCTTTTTCTTTTTCCGGTGAGTAACAGTAGAGTATGGCGATCTCTACGCTCTTCCCACTTATCTCTCCTCGTTAGTATAGTGGCCAGTATCCCCGCCTGTCACGCGGGAGACCGGGGTTCGATTCCCCGACGAAGAGTGTTTTCTTTTTCTTTTTCCGGTGAGTAACAGTAGAGTATGGCGATCTCTACGCTCTTCCCACTTATCTCTCCTCGTTAGTATAGTGGCCAGTATCCCCGCCTGTCACGCGGGAGACCGGGGTTCGATTCCCCGACGGGGAGTGTTTTCTTTTTCCTTTTCCGGTGAGTAACAGTAGGGTATGGCGATCTCTACGCTCTTCCCACTTATCTCTCCTCGTTAGTATAGTGGCCAGTATCCCCGCCTGTCACGCGGGAGACCGGGGTTCGATTCCCCGACGGGGAGTGTTTTCTTTTTCCTTTTCCGGTGAGTAACAGTAGGGTATGGCGATCTCTACGCTCTTCCCACTTATCTCTCCTCGTTAGTATAGTGGCCAGTATCCCCGCCTGTCCCGCGGGAGACCGGGGTTCGATTCCCCGACGGGGAGTGTTTTCTTTTTCCTTTTCCGGTGAGTAACAGTAGGGTATGGCGATCTCTACGCTCTTCCCACTTATCTCTCCTCGTTAGTATAGTGGCCAGTATCCCCGCCTGTCACGCGGGAGACCGGGGTTCGATTCCCCGACGGGGAGTGTTTTCTTTTTCCTTTTCCGGTGAGTAACAGTAGGGTATGGCGATCTCTACGCTCTTCCCACTTATCTCTCCTCGTTAGTATAGTGGCCAGTATCCCCGCCTGTCACGCGGGAGACCGGGGTTCGATTCCCCGACGGGGAGTGTTTTCTTTTTCCTTTTCCGGTGAGTAACAGTAGGGTATGGCGATCTCTACGCTCTTCCCACTTATCTCTCCTCGTTAGTATAGTGGCCAGTATCCCCGCCTGTCACGCGGGAGACCGGGGTTCGATTCCCCGACGGGGAGTGTTTTCTTTTTCCTTTTCCGGTGAGTAACGATAGGGTATGGCGATCTCTACGCTCTTCCCACTTATCTCTCCTCGTTAGTATAGTGGCCAGTATCCCCGCCTGTCACGCGGGAGACCGGGGTTCGATTCCCCGACGGGGAGTGTTTTCTTTTTCCTTTTCCGGTGAGTAACAGTAGGGTATGGCGATCTCTACGCTCTTCCCAGTTATCTCTCCTCGTTAGTATAGTGGCCAGTATCCCCGCCTGTCACGCGGGATACCGGGGTTCGATTCCCCGACGGGGAGTGTTTTCTTTTTCCTTTTCCGGTGAGTAACAGTAGGGTATGGCGATCTCTACGCTCTTCCCACTTATCTCTCCTCGTTAGTATAGTGGCCAGTATCCCCGCCTGTCACGCGGGAGACCGGGGTTCGATTCCCCGGCGGGGAGTGTTTTCTTTTTCCTTTTCCGGTGAGTAACAGTAGGGTATGGCGATCTCTACGCTCTTCCCACTTATCTCTCCTCGTTAGTATAGTGGCCAGTATCCCCGCCTGTCACGCGGGAGACCGGGGTTCGATTCCCCGACGGGGAGTGTTTTCTTTTTCCTTTTCCGGTGAGTAACAGTAGGGTATGGCGATCTCTACGCTCTTCCCACTTATCTCTCCTCGTTAGTATAGTGGCCAGTATCCCCGCCTGTCACGCGGGAGACCGGGGTTCGATTCCCCGACGGGGAGTGTTTTCTTTTTCCTTTTCCGGTGAGTAACAGTAGGGTATGGCGATCTCTACGCTCTTCCCACTTATCTCGCTTCTTGCCATTTGAGGACGTTAATCGGGTGCCGTATGACGTTTTTGTGCTCCTAGGTTTGTTTAGCTTGTGGAAGTGCCGCATGACTGATCGGCATGCTGAACCCCCTAGGCCGACCAAGGTCATTTTTCGGGAACAGGCGGCGTTGGTACGGAGCGTTTACGTCGCGCAGAGTGATCCACCAGAGTGGCTGCATCTTTTGGATGCGTGCGTTTGCTTGCCTGAGTTTTGAATTGGTGCCGACCTTTGTTAGACTGACGGGCTTACCCTTTTCTGTCTGTTAGTGTTTATATTGTGTGTCAATTGTCTTGGCTGACTTCTCTCTAAAATTTTCATGTATTAACGAAAAAAAAAAAACTCCTCGTTAGTATAGTGGCCAGTATCCCCGCCTGTCACGCGGGAGACCGGGGTTCGATTCCCCGACGGGGAGTGTTTTCTTTTTCTTTTTCCGGTGAGTAACAGTAGAGCATGGCGATCTCTACGCTCTTCCCACTTATCTCTCCTCATTTTTCGGGATGCAAGTACAGTTGTTTTGAGTGATGTAATTAATGAAAGTGATCTAGAAGATGTTGGAGCGACTTTTAACAATGGGCCCGTGTTCTTTACACACTTCCAAGGTCCTAACCACGCTAGACTGGACAGAGCGTATCTATCCTTAGAATGGATTCCAGATTGTCGAGAATACGAAGTTTGTCCGGTGAGTTTCAGTGATCACTGCTTGGTTTTGTTTTGCATTGGCAGGAAAACAAAAAATAAGAATGCCTTTAGTTGGGAAGGGTGGAAACTAAATGGGAAGCTTTTAGAAGATGACGTGTTCGTAGCTAATACGCTTACGTTGCTAGAAAGTTTGAAAAATGTGGGCAGCTGCCATTTTGAAGGATGGGAACTCTTCAAACAGAGTGTAAAAATCAAAGCAATTGAAAGATCGAGCCTACTAAAACATGAGGCGACAAAGCAAGAAGCCTTATTGCGGGCAAACTTAGAAGCCTTGTTAGCCGAAGAATGCATGAAACCTGGCGAGTACAAAAATGACATACGGACAGTAAAGCAAAAACTTGAAGCGATAGACACAGAGCGTTACCGTGGCGCGCTTGTAAGGGCAAGGGCTGAAAAGATAACTGCGGGCGAGATGCCGTCCAAACGAGCCTTAGGCCTTGAAAAATGGCATGCGCAGCGCAATGACATCGTGGAAATAGAAAATAATGGAACAATTACTCGTGATACAAACATTATAGAAACTGTCTTTTTTCAGTACTATAGTGAGCTCTTCGCAAAACATGAAGTTAATTATGAAAGATTTAAGCGAGATTTTCTGACGTTAATGCCCAGATTAGATGAAGAAACAAAACAATACTTGGAAATCCCCATTTCTCTTGATGAAGTCGTGAAAGCTATAGAGAATCTAAATCCCGGAAAATCCCCTGGACCGGATGGCTTGACGGCTGCTTTTTATAAGAAATTTAAGAATGAAATTGCGCCGGTGTTGCAAATGATTTTTAATGAGGCATACGATCTCGACGTACTACCCCCATCCTTCTCTACGTCACACACTGTACTGATCCCCAAAACGGATGATGCCGTCAAACTCAGAGATGTGAAATCTTATCGGCCTATATGCTTAACAAATGTAGACTATAAAATTTTAATGAAAGTATTAGCTAGTAGGCTCCAAACAGTAATGCCAGATATTGTAGGTTCACACCAGACTTGTGGTATCAGAGGGCGGACTATATTCACTAACGTACATAAGGCGCGTTGTATTCTGGAGTGTTGTGATGCCACACAATCTGGAGTCGCAATGCTCCAGATTGACTTGGAGAAGGCTTTCGATCGTGTGCCGCACGATATCTTATTTCAAATTTTAGAGTACATTAATGTCGGCAAAGTTATTCGAAATGGAGTGCACATGGCGTACAGTAAATGCACAACCCGTCTTATAGTTCATAAGGCAGTTGGAAATAGAGTTCAGGTGCAGCGATCGGTGAGGCAAGGATGCCCGATATCCCCACTCCTTTTCTGCATATATATTGAGACGTTTTGCTTAAGTGTCATTAAAATCAGTAACATTCAAGGTTTTCGGTTGCAAATGACGGAAGTTCTACTACTAGCGTACGCAGATGACATTGCAGTATTCTGCACTGCTAAAGAAAGCATTCTCGAGGTAGTAAAAACCGTGAAACACTTTTGCTTGGCTAGCGGTAGTGCAGTAAACTGGTCTAAATGCTTAGGCTTTTGGCATGGCGAATGGCAGTCCACGCCAAGCGTTTTCGCCAACATCCAGTGGATCACGAGTCCTGTTAAGCACCTGGGGGTGCCACTAGACAGTTATCAAGACAGTGACCCTTACTGGACCAAGCAACTCAAGGAACTTCGAGAAAAGACAGAGAAGTGGAAAGGGTGGGGTTTATCAATGTTTGCGAGAGCCACAGTTTGCAATTTGTTTTTTATAAGCAAGCTGTGGTATGTAATGCAAGTTTTGCATTGTTCAAGGGCTAATATTCAGAAACTTCATCGTGTGTTCGCCGTGTTTATCTGGAGTTCATCATGGGAAAGAACGAACAGAACGAACCTCTTTTTGAAAGTGCGTGAAGGCGGACTTGGTTTATCGCACTTATTTTTAAGGCAAGTGGTCAATAGATTTCTGTTTCTTCGTGATGTTGAAGACGCGTTTCTTAGGACGGTTTGTCAGCTGCGACTTGGAAGACTTTTGCCTGAATTTGTTGTGAGCTCTGAGTACATGAGGGGAACTGTACGTGGATTTTTTAAGGAGGTGGTGTGGTCAGACAGTTTTCTTTCAGCGCGTTTTTCTTTAGAGTACTTAAGCGGGGTGAGTCGGAAGAAACTGTACAAAGATATCGTCGAGAGTGTATTGCCAGTGCCAATATACCGCAGCAAGTGTAATCTAAGGCCTGAGAGAGATGTACTTAAGCGAGTGAAAAGAATGACGGTCCCAGGTGGAGTGAAAGCTTGCTTTTTTAAACTCCATACTGGAACACTGGAAGTAAAGACCTGGATGGAGGAAAAGGGATGGTTTGTGCCATGGGGTGTGCACTGTTTTCTGTGTCGAAAGCCAGAAACAATTGAGCACGTGTTCTTGGACTGTTGGGGAGCGGTGTTCTTTTGGGACATCCTACAGCGAACACTCAAAAAAGATTTGCCTGTCGATGCTTACGGTATTAGGTTTTTGAATGTTGAGAATGAGGACGGTGTGCCGCTTGACACAATTATGCTCTATGGACTACATAGCATCTGGAGAAACAGGATGGCGGTACGCTACTCCGACCCAGATGCCAGGCTCATCAGGCACTACTTCAAAGAGTCAATAGGTTCTTTTGTACAGATACAAAAACTTCAGCCCTCTAAACCAGAGTGGCTACCCACAATTGAAGCATTGTTGGTAATGAAAGAGTATTGAAATCACCCCGCTTGCCCAAGAAGGGCTGCAGTTCTAGTGTTTGTATTGAGTATTGAGTGTACAGATTATCAGTTACGTGTGTCTTTGTTTGGTCATCCTGTCAAAGAAGGCAATAAAGAAAAAAAATAGTATAGTGGCCAGTATCCCCGCCTGTCACGCGGGAGACCGGGGTTCGATTCCCCGACGGGGAGTGTTTTCTTTTTGATTTTCCGGTGAGTAATAGTAGAGTATGGCGATCTCTACGCTCTTCCCGACATAACCCACACGCGCAATATCAGCTATTTTACCTCTGCATTTAGTTCTCATTCCCTTGTTGAGGCTCTCAGTACAACTGATTGGGCGCCTATTATCTCTATGTCCGATTCCGTTGCAGCCTTGCTAAAATTTTGCTCATCATTTTTACTCGCCGTGTCGACTAATACGGGTGCTGTCCAATGTATAAAGAAATAAAAGTATCCGTAAAACCCATGGATGACAAATGGTCTTGTAATAAGTTTAAGGAAGAAAGAAAACATGTATGAAAAAAGAAGCGTCAGCCCTTAAATATGTGTCTGGCTAAACGTTACAAGTCCTACTGCAGTCTATTAAATACCTTGCTGTAGCAATAAAAAAAAAGGTACTACGAAAATGAATTCCACAAAAATAGGACTAACCCCAAAAGGCAGTGTCAGCTGCTCAACTCCTTTCTTAACAAGTCATTTACTGATGTCCCTCTAACCAAATTCGACAACACCCGCCGCGGTGGCTCAGTGGCTAAGGCGTTGCGCTGCTGAGCACGAGGTCGCGGGTTCGATTCCCGGCCGCGGCGGCCGCTTCTCTGATGGAGGCGAAAAGCAAAAACGCCCGTGTGTACGAGATTTCGGCGCACGTTAAAGATCCCCAGGTGGTCAAAATTAATCCGGAGCCCTCCACTACGGCGCGCCTCATCGCCTGCGTTGCGTCAGCGCGTTAAACCCTACAATCAATCAATCAAATCAATCAAAATCGACAACAATGGATCCACCCTCTTCGAGCCCAAAGAAATTGCCGATTCTTTCTCAGAATACTTTTCTTCCGGTTATACTAAGCACTGCCCTAATGCGCAGCCGCATACTTCTCTGGGACGTATCACGCAGTCATTCTTTCTTTTCCCACATGAAGTCTTTTCCACCATTCCTAATCTTAAAAATACAGGAACACGGAATTAATAAAGGAATAAAGGGCCTGGGTTAGATGACATTTGTGTAAGGCATTTAAAACTGGTTGCACATTTAGTTTCCGAAAAGCGCTGTCATATTATCAACCGTATGTTTAAACACGGTTTATTTTCTTCATTCATAGAAAAAGCTAACGTAATTCCAGTTTTTTAAAAAAGGCGATAAACAAACAGTTACCAAATACGGTACAATTTCAATTCTTTTATGCCTTAGTAAACTAGTAGAAAAATTATTTGTTAAACGTCTGAACAGCTATTTACCCAAATTAAAGTGGCCTAAAGACAGCCAATTTGGTTTCCGCCCAGGTTGGTCTACTAATCTAGCTGTGCTGTCTCTAACTGCTTACATAATGAAATGTATCGATTCGGGAAATTTAGTGGGTTCTGTTTTTTTAAATCTCACAAAAGCCTTTCACACAGTAAATCACCAAGATTGTTTCATAAACTTCAGCCCCACGGCATAACTGGACCTGCGCACATTCCTAAAAAATTACCTACTTGACCTACAGTACACAGTACACGCGGCAGATACCTTCTCTGCAATAAAATATGTTAACCAAGGAGCACCGCAGGGCTCAGTATTTGGTCCTTTGCTTTTTATATATATATTAATGATCTTCCTGATAATCTTAGCTTCTATAACTGTGGCCACTGTGTTTTATACGCAGGTGACACAACCATATCTTCTTCGGATAATACCATTTTTGACCTTATCTCAAAGTTAAATCTTGCATTAAGTGTCATTGTGAACTGGTGCAGCAGTAATCGCTTAGTTAATAACCCCACAAAAACTAAATTTATGGTCTTTAAAAGTGCTCAGAAGTCATCATCTACTATTCCCGTAATACAACTTGGTATTCATTCCATTTCTGCATGTACTGATCTCGTCTTTCGTCGCAAACAACTGGACCCATGTCTTACCTTTCGCAGTCACTTTGACTATCTTAAAGGGGCACTGACACAAAATTTTGAAGGCGAGATAACTTCGGAGATAGATTGGTGGGAACACATATACATCATCTGCAAAATATCAGCGGCGAATACAGCCTAGAACATATTTAAAATCAATTTTAAAGTGTGCGAAACGCAACCGAGCAGCCAACAGAGGACCACGCGCAATCGACATCCCGAGGGTATTGTGTAAATAAACAACATCCAAACACGTCACCAGTTTGTGTTTGCCGCTTCCGCACTGCCGGCGTTTTTCGCCGGCTCGCCCGGCTCGCCGCACCAATCGGAGGGCCGGAGGGCGGAGCTTCTGCTCTCGACAACGAACGACCCGATCGTTGGCGGCGGAGGCACCGTGATTTCGTCAGCTAATCGGGCAGCTGGCCGCGACCAAAGTTCTACAGCGATTCCAGGCACTCTGTTTCTATTACTGTTTATTACCATTGGATGCGAAAACGCGCCGGAGGCCCGAAAAGCCCACTGAGCTACCCGCACAGTCGCTGTGCAGGCGGCGGCCACGGCCGCGAAGTGGCCCAGGCCGGCGCAGGTAGCTCGAGTGATATTGTTACCGCTGCACGAAATTGTCCCCAAGTCCCGACCATGGTGGCTTACATGAGGAGTTAATGATGCGATGGCGGGTTGCATTAAAAATTGTCTACTGCACCGCTTCCGAGAGCGGCACTCGAATATCCGCCGCAGTGCCAAGCCGAACACATCTGTAGGCGGACCTGTAGGCTGACCGGCCGGCTGCTCCCAGCGCGCGTCTTGCCACCCACCGTCTCGAGCGTCGTTCTTTAGCCGCGGTAGCATTTGCACTCGCAGCGCCTGCGTCACATCCACGGTCGCTTTTTAATTAGGCGCCTCACTAGATCAGTACGTTAGGGCATTCGCAGAAACTGCCGTCGATGCGGATTCGACAGTGCTTCGGCGGCTCTGCTCTGTGATATCCCTCCGACGGTCACGTGGTCAGCTTTGTTCACACAAAATCCACACAATCCATCGTTTCGCGGCACTCGCTGAAACCGAAACAGCGACTGGGCGCATTGAAAATGCCTCTAATTAAACAACCGTCGCACGCTGAAGCAAATGAGGTTTCTACAGGTTATAAGTAGGTCACTAGCTACTTATCGCACCAAAAACAACAAGATGCAAAATTTTTGTGTCAGTGCCCCTTTAAGCAGAAGACGTCGTTTGGTATCCGTGCATTGGTCAAAGTTCGCCCTTTCGTTTCCCGCGAAGCACTGCTGGCGCTGTATTTTGCTTTCATTCATAGTCATATTACTTACGGTATAGTCTCAAGGGCAGCACATATGCTCGTTACTTATCATCAATACAGCGCATTCAAAATAAGTCAATACGCATTGTCACTTCTAGTTCTTCGCAGTCGAACGCCTACACATTACTACGTTTTTACAATATCTTGCCAGTAATTGTTTTGTTTCAGTTGAATCTCGTCACCTTATTCCACAAATTGCTTTATAATCACCTGAAATTACCATTTATTGCACCTGACCTTTTGCAGAAAAATAGTGGTGACCAGGTTTGCGGCTAATAAATATTTCCTGTCACCCCCCGCTCATACCAATTATGGGAAAAAAAATTCCGCATTCAGTGCGATATATTTTTGGAATGAGGTACGTACAAGTATAAAGTGTTGCACTTCATTTCCATTGTTCAAAAAGTCTCTCAAAAATCATTTACTAGACTTAGTAGAGGTAGAAAGCTTTGCTTTAAAAACGCTACGTATCACCACTATGAATAACCAACTAGCCCAGTCAACAGCTTTACCAAGCCTTTCACGAAACGCAAAGAAGACTGTTAAGAGCTCTCAGCGTTCGTTGTGGACAGACCTCAACGAAACCTGCGCAAACGTTGCGCATAATAGACAAACGCGATTTAGGATACCAACCCGTCTGTGCAGACGAAGCTGTCCTCCATCGGGGGGCACGCTCAATGTGGCCCAGGAGAAAGATTTTCTTTTCAAACTTCGACAGGCCTTATCCGCCCTGTTTCAGACGTGTGCAGGTCGGGAGTACCTGAAGCAAATTCTCGGAGCGTCCCCGTGCTACGAATTTCAACGTACCACTGCTCAGGTTTCTCTGGGCCGGCAGCGTGGGTCCACGCAGATCTCTTTGCGGGATGTTCTTGATTTGTGACTCACAACAGCAATGGCACGTCGCGCATCAAAGGCGCTCTTTAAATTATCGGGGCACACTGGACTCCACAGTAAAAAAGACTGGTACGTCCGGTTGTGTGTGCTTTCGGGCAGTATGGTTTAACAGTGATGTGTACGTGAAAGATCTTTTCATGCCTTATCCCCTTCATCCGAGTCTGGCGCACACGCACGCACGCACGCACGCACGCACGCACGCACGCACGCACGCGCGCGCGCGTGCACACACACACACACACACACACACACACACACACACACACACACACACACACACACACACACACACACACACACACACACACACGCACACACACACGCGCACACACACGCACGCACGCACGCACGCACACACACACGCACACACACGCACACACACGCACACGCACGCACGCAGTAGCGCACTCGCGCCCGTGCACATCAGTTGTGTTACTGGTTCAGAGTGGAAGAAGCGCTTTGCCATGGCTAGCAAGGCTTGCCAAGGGAAAAAAATTCACGCATCTCCACGAAGGGAAACATGACGAGAGGGCGAAGCACTGGGGATCGTACTTACCGTAAATCGCCCATGGCATTGCCCACACGCGCATGTAAATGAAGTGAACACTATATACTATTCCAATCCAATCCAATCCAATTCTGATACAATTTAATTTAATGCAATCCCATCAAATTCAACCCAATCCATTCCAATGCAATGCTCCCGGCGTATGTGCAACACTGTACATAGACGCCAACATGTGTACATGGATGCCCCGGACAAAGCCAGGTCCTAAGGTGCTTCGCCCCTAAAATCTCTGAGAAGACCTAAGCGCTTCATAGGCGTTGTGAATACGAAAACACTGTTGTGTAATTCATCGCCTAAGACGTTTTAATTTCTTTCACCTCGCGCCGACGAAGGACTTTGTCCGGAGATATGCTGTTTCCACTCCCACCGTTTCGTTGCCACCGTTTCCGCTCGACAGGAAATGGACAAGGGTTGCCCCGCAGCGTCTCCCACTCGGGCCATAATGCCCGTGCCACCTGCGGCGCCCCTGACGCCTTCGCCGGTGGCGGCTCAGGCGCAGGGCATCAGGAACGGTGCTAGGTCTAGGGAGCCCGATTCGTCGGAAACTCCCATGCAAGACATCTGACGACGACATCATACAGTTCCTGCCTGAATCGCAGCGCAGGAAGCGAGCTCCGGCGTCCAATACGACAGAGAGAGAGAGAGAAAAAAAAGGAGCCCTCCGAAAATCACTGCCCAAAAGACAATACATACACATGCGCACACTCCGGTTGTTCTATACCAAAAACAAAGGGGAGAGAAGATCATTCAATAGCACTGCAGAAACCTTCCTAAAAACGTTGATGATATATTATCATCATCATCATCATCATCATCATCGTCCTCGTTATATGTCAACCTGTCTACACCCAATGCCGGGCGAAGGCCTCTCCACAGATCTCCAATGATCCCGGTTTTGTGCTAACTGCGAAAAATTTACCCCTGCAAACTTCTTGATCTCATCTGCCCACCTAACATTCTGACGCCCCCTACCACGCTTGCCTTACCTAAGGATCCCCTCTGTTACCCTTAATGACCAACGGTTGTCTTGCCTTTGCATTACATGCATTCCCTGCCCACACCCATATCTTCTTTGTTTCTACTAATACATCATTAAGATGCGCTTGTTCTCTGGCCCACTACGCTCCTATCTTGTCCCGTAACGTTACACCTTACATCTTAACGTTGTCACTGAAGATCAAAGTGTATGACAGCTGCATCTTACCGGTACTCACTTACAGGGCAGAAACTTGGAGGCTCACTAAAAGGGTTCAACCTACATTGAGGACGAGTCGGCGAGCAACGGAACGAAAGATGATAGGTGCAACGTTAAGATGGTGTTCGTATACGGGATATTAAATTCCAATCAGCCAAGGGACGTATGTCTGGAAGAAACGCATCTTAATGGTAAAAAGACAAATGTCTTTAATATTTACATGGTGCTGAGGGAAGATAGAGATGGTTGCACGCACTCTTGCGGCGGTGTGGCTAGCGTCGCCTGAGAATCCTTAGCATGCAGCAGTATTGTAAACACTGTCCTTGAGGCTGAAGCAACTCTTACGATTATATTCAATAGGCTACTAACAATAACGGCCTTGTTTGTAATATGCGTCTGAGGTTTGGGATCCGCATACTAAAAAAGAATAACGATATTGAAAAAACCCTAGCATTAGCTGTTCCTTTTATTTTTAATCGCTTCCTATTGTCGGACTTCCCGAAAGAACTAATGATTAATAACGAAATCCCAACTCTAGAGTCGCGAAAAAGAGTAGCTAGAGTTTGTTTTCTCTTTTACCTTTCAAAGAAAATAGTATTACCGACCACTCCCATGTCCTCACTCCGTTATCTTCGCGTCCTACAAGAGGATACCACTCCGTCAACTTCATGCCTATCTTTCTCTTCACTAACAACTTTAAGTACTATTTCTTCCCTCGCATGATAACAGACTGGAACAAACTGCCGCATCGTATTTTTGATTCTGGAAATGTACTAAAATCTCTGGAAAATTACTTTGAAGTGTGGTTTATGTTACTTGTGAATATTTTGTATACCTCTCAGTTTTTCTTTCTTTCTTTCTCTACACCTGCACGACTATGTAATTGGTCATATCATTATCGTTGTACCACCTCCCACTCCTGCTTGGGCCATATGTTTATGGCCTGCAGTATTCTATAAATGAATAAAATAAATATTTTCACTGACTGATGTTAGTGTGTGCGTTTACACCACTGTCGTTAAATGACGTTTATATGGCGTTCTTTGCCCTAGTTAGCCTCCCGCCATTAGACACCGGGAATGCTCCCTCCCATGAAAATCGCAAGCACTTGGCCTGGCTCCAAGCGAAAGGCACACATACCGGCCCCAGCTTTCAAATTGTTTGCCTTGGAGCTCATTAATACGAACTGTAGAGTCCATACGCATGTGTACAGAAATCAATCAGTGACGGGTGTCTGTTCAGCGACTGGGATTTGGATTCCCTCGTCACGAACCGTCATTTTTGCGTCTTACTTAGCCATAAGACGTCAACGATGGCTACCGAGGTCGCTAGGTTGCGGGCTGCTTTTCACTACATCTTAAAGCAGCCACCCATTATATGGGATCTTTCACTGATTCCCGGTCCACTCTAGCGCACTTAGCATCCCTGCCGAAAGATCAGATAATATAGCAGATAGTTTATCTGCGCCTCCAAGCAACACAACAGCGGCACAGCATACAACTTCAATTTTTGAATTTTGTTCATGGTCGGAAACCTGGCAAAGAAAAATTAACTTTCGTGAAACCATTATAATGAGATTTACAAATAGAACACCTCCCTCCGTTTTCAGCTACACATTTAACGCACAATTGCTTGATTGCTTGCTTGAATACAAATATCTCGGAGCTACGTTTAGGTCAAATTTGTCTTGGTCAAAACATAGCAATTCCATCACAAACAAGGCACTGAAAAAAATTGGCTACCTTCGACGCACGCTGGCTGAAGCACCCAGGGAAACAAAGCTGATTCCTTACAAGTCGCTTATACGCCCCATGTTCGAATACGCTTGGCCAGTTTGGAACCCGTATAAGAAAGGCGAAATAAACCAGATTGAATCTGTACAAAAGAAAGCCGTTCGCTTTATCTGTCACCGCTATGATTCAGAATTTTCACCCACTAATGCACTTCATTTCTTAGGGCTAACACCACTAGCTGTGCGTCGCAATATCGAATCACTAAAGCTTCGTTATCGTGTTAACAACTCGCACTATCGTCTTTCTGAAAATCATTCCGTCATCCTCGCTGAACCATCCACTACGCGTAGTTGTCACTCCCTCAACGTTACCCCGTATTTTGCCCGCACTAATATTTTCATGCATAGTACATTTCCCCATACTATATGAAAATGGAATTCTCTCCCCGGCTCATCCCGCTCCCTTCCCTTTGATAAATTTCTGTACGAGATTGCCGGTCATTGAATATTACTGTATAACGCGGCTCCTGAGCTCACATTGTTTTTTGCACTGTACTTGATCCACTCCTGCGATAGCCCGCTTGGGCTGCAGTGTGCAAAAATGAATGAATAAATAAATAAATAAATAAATAAATAAATAAATAAATAAATAAATAAATAAATAAATAAATAAAATGTCTTCGTGCGCAATTCCGAGTCACAGGAAATGCTGCAGCTGATAATTCAACCTCATCGGCCCTGTTCCAGCGCTGCCCGTTCTTTTGCAGCTACCCTCGCTCCCTCGATTGCTTGGACAACAAAGCGGTGCATCTGTACCGACAACAAACTTCAGTAAAAGCCTCTGCATCTAATTGGCCCTATATGCTGCTTCACGATGCCTCCAGGGCTTAGCAAGCATGAGGAAGCGGTACTGCACCGCCTACGTCTGAACGTGGCACACGCACGGTATCTCCTCTGAAAAATTCAGCAGGGCTCATCACCACTCTTTGCAACCAGCCATGTGACAGAACATATCAAACATGCCATCTGCGCCTGTCCAAACTCCACAGTCCCAAGGCAGACTCTCCTTACAACTTTGTGTATGCCACACCACGCAGGCCTTGAACTGAGGGCAGTTTGGGGCCCTTGGTCGGACCCACGCCAGGCCGTACGAGCTACCAAAGCACTGCTCGTGTTCATGCGTAGCACTGGCTTGGACCGAGTGTTGTGATTAACTTCATGGCTGAACTCAGTGTATGCGTTACAAAATTGGTGCGCTTTACCTCATTTTTTTTATTATTTCTTTATTTATTTTTACTTATTTCACAAGCCGCCATATTTTTGTTTTTTCATATGGCGTAGCAAGCTAGGCGAAATGACTCGGCTAACCTCGCCTCTACCATTAAAGGCATTCTCCCTCTCTCTAAACACCAATCATCATCCTCAGTATTGCACCAAAGGGAAAATACGGGAAAAATACGCTTATCTGGCCGGCTTTCTGGAGAAGCGTTGCAAATCTGACATTAAACAAAATGCACTGCCATGCGTAAGCAGTGTTAAGCGCTTCCTCGCATTTTTTTTCCGAAACCAAGTTCATCCATGGGTGGTAACTGCAGCGTCGCGCAAAACGAGAAAGCACGTTTATCTCGCCGGCTGTCGTCAGTTTTTTTTAGAAGAAGGCAGGGCAGTGCTCAGGGCGGGGAAAAACAAGTGTTGTGTCTCAGCTGCTTTACATACGCAAAAGAAAAGGTACGCGCGAACTGAAGGAGGGCGCGAATCGACCCAAACCCACTTATCTTTCCGCTTGCGACGGGTCTGGAAGGAGACGCTTATCACGGATTGTGCCAGCGCAGCGCGGTTTCAAGTATCGAGTACATGCTGCCAAGGGAGGAAGATGCTTTATAAGAACTCCGGCTTTCGAACCCACTGCACAGTTTCTTTCTCACCTTCCGCCCTCCGCCCCGCAATATCCCCGGTCACCATGAAGGCTGTCGTCGCCCTCGCCTTCTTCGCCCTCGTCGGCCTTGCCTACGCCCAGGACGGCATCTGCAGTGAGTGCCACGCGCCAATCTATTGGCCTTGCATTGGGACAACTGCGTTACTCATTGGCTCCGTGAACTACTCTACTGAGGCACACACTCGGGCCTGGTTACGGGAGCTGCAGTTCGGATGACTCCGTGCGTGAAAGTAGGCCGCGAAAGTCCCTAAGCCGCGAGTTACACATATCGCCTGCCCCCATGTTACAGCAAGGACCGCACAATTCTCCGCACAAAGGCCCGCACAGGGTGTCAGTTCGGGTTACGTATTGCATTCGCGCGGAGTCTGGCAGCGGTTACGTCTTCCGAGTGTCGCTGGGTACGTCGCTAGCGAGAACAACGGATTCTAAAGGATTAAAGCATTCCGTTTATTCATCTTATCGAGGCGCTTTATTGGAAAAATTAGTAGACAAGAAGAAAACAAAAGTCTCAGAGAGAAAGTAAAACCGAAAGGCTCGCAATATTTTTTTCTTTGAATGGTTTTAACACTAATTAAGCCGATTGCTTAATCAGGTATACACCATTGAAACTACTGATACGAAAACACTCAAGCTCAAAGTGGAAGGCTTTTTCCTCATTGCAGGGATCTCACGTTATTCGTAAAAGTTTGTTGAGATTCGTGCGGTGGTGTTAATCGCTTTTATCGAAACAACCAATCCAGTATAAATTTATCACTGGTTGGCACCAGAAGGCTCACGGTAATTTTGTTATTACGAAATGGGTGTTTCAGTGCAAATATATATTGTTCCTACCGGCTTTCTGCTAATTCGCTTAGCATACATAGTAGTCTCAGAGTTAGTGAGAAGCTAATAATGCTGGTAAAAAAAATAAGCACAATTACTGTACTATATTACAACTTACACAGGCGCACTAGTACTCGACACAGTGTTACATTATTAGATGTTTGATGAAAAGAATATCTCAGTTCAGCAATACACTATTTACGGCATATGGGAACTTGGAGTATACATAGTTAATGCTCACGACCTTCGTTTTTCGTAAAGTGTTCCACAAGCAATAATAACATTTGGCCAAATACTTCTTCCAGGAGCGATTTAGGTTTGACAACGAGTTTTCGTATAGTTGCAACTTTCCGATGACAGCTTCGCAGCTATGAAAAATTGCAATATCCAAGAAAGACTTTATTTGAATAATACGAATGCCAGGAGCTCATTTATTGGCAAGTTTAATGACGTGACTCTATGCGTCAGAAATGCAACATGTCCTGGCAGCTTTGAGTCAAAACATATGCCTTCCTGTTTCAGGCCTCCCAGCCGAATCCCGGCACGCGGTTGTGGAATGCCTGAAGACACACGTGAGCGAGGAGGTGAGTCCACAGCGGTATTTGCAAGTTAATGGCGCCTATTCCGTTATTTACATGAGACAACATCGCCAATTCAATAGCTCTTCTCTCAACGGTAGTACCAAATAGCACGCGCGTGAGGACAAAACATAACTCCAAGTACAATAGAATAACCCTCAACTGGGCTACTTGGTAGTGGAACTTTAACATCTTGAAGTAGCGCCCTCTGGCACAGACAAAACAAAAGAAGAAAAAGGATAAACCATGCCGCCATGGTTTCTATTTTTCCTTTTCTGTCCGTGGGAGAGTGCGGGACTTCAAGATGGTAAAAATACTATAGATTCGTGTATACAGCAAGCATCACGCTGACGAAAGAAGTCAGGCTCATTCAGCAAATACCAATTTTCGTTTTTTAGCGAAAATGCCCGTTTGCAGGGAAAATGCTACAATTCCCCCCAATAATCAGTCGCGGCATGCAAGTTTGAAAGTTTGGCGAACAAGGCATACACGACTCAAACCTATGACCTGGGCTGCCGCACTGCGCAGTGCAAAGCTCTGTGCTTTCGTTGGTTAATATCCTAGCGCAAAGACCATTCCGAGCCACATTCTTGGCGTCATCATGCTTTATTCGCTCCCTTGATCGCACTCATTGGTCATTGAGCAAGCGTTGTGACCCAGAAAACATATTGGCAGCTTTGCGAGTATGAGTGAACAAATGGCTCGCTTGTTTTGAAAGTTTGTTTGCGACCCCGTTTCCGCCATATTCCTGTATAAATGGACACAAGCAAGAAATGGTGCACAAAAGCACGCATTACACCATTTTAACGGGCTCCTTTTTCTCAAACCGGAGTCTGTATTGCACGGGCCGTGTCGTGCGGCGGCAAGAAGGCCGCTGCGTTGTCCTCAATGCGTCCAGGCGAGCAGTAGGGTTAAACGGCTCATGCGCCGCGCCAGTCCGTAGCCCGCTGCTCAACCACGTTTGCGGGAATTGAGGGCGGCGTTGGAAAGGTCCATCAACCCTTAACCCATTGGTTACAAATCCCCTTGGCAAGCGGCTGGGTTGTTTTGATTGAAAGCTTCATCTTTCGCTCCTTGTTCGCTTAATACTTTTATATCGCTCGTGAGTACGGGCCCGCTGACAAGCTGTCCCAATTTACGATGTGTTGGTGCAGTCACACAGCTAACTGAATGACAGGACCTCTTTCGAAAATTTTACGGAGGAAATATATTCGTATAGGGCATGGATAGCGTGTGGGGCGGAATCAACGCTGTGGGGGCCATGGATGACAGTCGATGGTTACAATTATGACGACGACCATCATCACTTGTGCGGTACTTCTTACAGTACCCCGAGATGCCCTGCAGAAATAGACAGGTTGAACCTGTTTCTTCTGCACCGTATGTTCCCCTTCTACTTCTGTACCCCGCCGCTATGATAGTTGTCGGCGCCCAACTTTATTAGAATAGCTAGCAACGTTGCAGCCCATTCTTCGTGTAGCGCAATTGGCCCATGTAGACCAATCTTTGTGTCCTCACATTAGGCGTTTGCCGTCAGCCAATGAACCAGCGTGAAAGGTGAATGCACGTCGTTGGTGCCTATTATCTCTGCCACCTACCAGAAGATACCACGAACTGCGCGCTTCAAAAAGCGCACAAAATATTCTTAGAACTAGCGATTGAACCAAATGGTCATGCTCCATGTAGTCCCAAGGTGCGCGTGCTCTCCATCAGTGCCACGGAGACGAGAATTTCAGAATTGTGGAATAGACGCCAGATGTTGCCCCAATATTGCTGACAATTTTCGGCTGGAATGCACTGGAAAATGTTCATTACTTTGTAGGGACACTGAATGCAATCAGCAAGTTAGTTCGAAACAAAAGTCTGACCTTCCCATAACCATTTTAGCGGTGATTCAGTGCCCAAATGTGCTTAATTGCTGATAAATTTCTCATCAAACAAAAATTTTCCTTTCTTAGCGTCACGATAAACAGGGTCCGAATACAACGCTACGACGCACGAAGCTGTTTCGTCAGTTTCGGTCAAATTAGTCATGCTTTCCCGAAGTCCCACGTCTTTTGCTGCTCCGGGCCACCAAGCAAAATGTTCCTTCGTGGGAGCCGTGATCAGTATTGACACTTCGTTGAAGAAAAGCCTGCTGCACCTTTAAAGGAGACATGAAGACGAAACACAAGTTGGTTTATTAGAAAGACTGCTTAGTCCCGATAACATAGATACCAATATCATCGCAATCTTCGAACAAATAACGGAGATATTAAAGAAAACGTTTGAAGCAGTCGCGACCCCCTAGCCAATTTTCCGCAACTTTTCTATGACGTCACGGAACCTTGTTTGTGAGATTGGCGGCCGCCTAACTGACCTGTCGCGACAACACATGACTGGACGTCTGTAATGGTGCCTCTAGTTCCATTTGACCGCATCACTTGAATGCTAACGTGCAGTTAACTCACTGAAAATTATGTTGTATTGTTGGCCCGTATGACGTTATCCTTGCGCATAACACGTCACTGTGGCGCAAAATTTTAAAGTTTTAAATACTTCTTGCTTTTTTTGTTTAAAAAAAAACATCTTTTGTGGCTGTAATGGAGCTGAGTGAGATACTGAATCCTAGTTTTTTTTTCAAATTAAAACGAAGTTGTACTATATCTTCATGGCTCCTTTAAGGTGAATGTTGGAGACGAACCAACCGTGCGTGCGCAGCCCCGCAAGCCTCTCGGTGCCACGGCAAGTGTGGACGAGCAGCGCTATCCAGTGGCAGCCAACGAACTTGTTGGCGCTGGGGTTCCCGCGGCATCGATCGGTTGGGGTCCCATAGTAATTTTGCTAGCTTTGTTTTTTGTTGTTCAACGTTCCAACATGACACTACGAAAACTTCCAGTGGAGTTTTTAATCTTCTGAAGGCGTCAAGCAATTTCAGCCACTTCCGGTATAAGTTGCGCGGTACACACATAGGCGAAGATACCTCTCGGCACGGTTTCGAAATGTTTTACCTCACAAAGAAAAGCCACGCGTAAGAGTGGTATATCCGGTTCTCGATTGGCTAATCTTTCCATCTACGGCTACTTGTATTCTGTCTTCAGTGTTCCTTTAAGGTTCAAGAATCCCGGAAACTAAGAAGAGAAGTGAATATAAGCAGCCGCTATTTAAAAGCGGGTCGTTAGATCTGCAATGTTAGACTTGCTGCTTCACAGCGTCAATACCTTAAAATAAGATCTTAAGGTAATTTGGGCTGTGATATCGATGTAGGTGCTACATCTTCTCGTGTGGACTAAACGTGACTCTTCTTCCCCCAATCACCATGCCAGACTCGCGGAAAGTTCAACGAGGTCAAGTCGCGACTCCAATGTGAAGACCTGGACTGCGTTTTCACGAAGGTCTGCGAGCTGAGCCGGGACACCCACGTGAGTGTGGTTCCTGGCGAGCCAAGCATGCCTTACCTGAGTTACATGTTTCTTCTGGCGTGTCACGCGCGTTTCATTACCGCAGCGTGTCGCCTGAACGTGCGCTCTCTCGGAGAGCCAGGACAAATCTTCTGGGTGATTTTTTTTCACCAGCGGAGTTGTTCTAGGGCTCGTCTTGACGTTAGTCTCTACTGGTATTCTGTCTCAGTCCCTGGGGAGCAGGTTTCTCCGTTGCGCAAAAACCAATTCCCCGTAAAAAAACATAAAAATAAAAAAAGCTACTAAGGCGTTCTATTTTTGACTGAGGACGGCTTATATTGCCCCTGAAAACATCTCTTCCCAGCAATGCAGTGTTCAAGAGGTGAAGCCTACTTTAGTGGGATTGGTGTAAGCTTGGTCTTTGTAAGCTGGCCTTCCTACATTGGAAGTTGCACAGTGAAGCGTGGCCTTCTACGGAAGAATCGAGTGTGATTACAGAAAGTCGCTGGAACTCTTGAGTTCTCGAAAGTATTCCGAAACAAATTGTACGACAATTAGCCGCTAAGACGACAGAAAATTGCTCTAACTCTTCTGTTATCGTTACTTGCCCCGCTGTATTGGTGATACACACGACGTGGGCTGGCTTGTTTCTGTATGGAGACGCGTCCGTATACCTTGTTGTTGGATTGTCGCCGTATTTATTATTTATGGCTCGTACTCTTGCTATGCGTCGAGCTTTGTTGTGTAGTGGGTGCATGTTTCTTGGGATGGGGACTACCCTGATGGCTTGTCTGAGTTGGAGTGGAACCCGCTCCTTACGGTCTTGCAGTGGCGGTATGGCATATCCCAGCCGTCGCAGTGTAGCTCGTCCCATTGAAATCGTCGTAAGGAGAGCACGCACTTCGCTGCTTCACCAGGCTTTGCACTGGGTGGAACTGGGTTCATATTTCTTCCTTCCCTGCTCTAGCGCTCCTACTGCCATACAAATATCACCACCGCTGGACACAGGAAGAACTGTTCACAAGTTCTTAAGTTGTTCACTTTGTGTGTGTGTTCTGAACTGTTTGAACTGGCAGTTTCAACCGTTTCAACGACCACGCTGATAGCGCACTTTTAAACTCATACGGAAGGAAGGAAGGAAGGAAGGAAGGAAGGAAGGAAGGAAGGAAGAATGTAGAAGAAAGGCAGGAACGTTAACCTGGCTACAGCCTAGTTTGCTATCCTGCACGTGGGAAAGGGGAAATGGCCCAAAAAGAGAGAGGAAAAAAAGAGGAAAAGTTGGACCAGACACGTATGCCCAGCACGGAGGCACTGACAGTGATTGACACTGGAGGCTCTCAGTCTATAGCCTAGTGTTCAAGTTCGTCGCCCGTAGAAAACGTAATAGTTCCTTAGTCGCCTTCTGAGCGGATGACTGAGAAGGCCAGTGGCACAGAATCTTTCCCTCCGAAAATGGCCGCCGAGAGTCCAGGTTAAGAGCAATAAATGTTTGTATGAGACAATACTGCGCGAAATTGCTGAAAATAGCGAAACAAGGTATTTGGTATTACCCTAATAGTGTACAAAAAAAAAAGAGAAACACTCGCCACCCTCGTGTTCCTATCGCTTGAAGCTCGCTAGCTGTGGTGCCGGCTGATCGCTTTCTTTTTTTTTTTTCTATTTCTGTTCGCAGGCGCAGCATGCCGACTTCTTCTCGGTAAGTTCGTCTCACAAAGTTCTTGCACTCTCAGTCAAAGTGAGCTGAGCATGCAGTGTACAGTTTCACTTTCAAGACGGCCATCTGTTGGGCGCACGCGAAAATTACCTCTATGACTACACAGTATGTGTAGGATATGAACAAGCAGATTAGATGATGACGCGTTGAAGAAGTGCAATCCATCCTGCAATGTTTACGATAGACGACTGTGAGCAAATGCGCACCTTGGTTGTGAAGGGCAAACTACTGGAAACTTTGCAAACACAACTTACGTGAACCGAAAAATTCAATGTAAATAAATCACAAAAGGCTCTGATATTCTTTTCAAAGTACCTTCCGTGACTGCTAAAGGCTCGCCTTAGTTAGGTCCAATATCATAAAACTTATATAACCCACAGGGAAGTTTGTCAATAACAGTTTTTCTGAAGAGTACGGTCAGTTAAGAAATTACTAGCGCGGCAGAAGTACAACACTGATGGCGTGAAGACTCGCGGAGGGGTTAAAGGGTTCACAATCTACAACTGGCTCGTTTCTTTTTTTGTTGCGTTCTTGACCTCGTTTCCACTCCTTGCCGTTGTAATCAATCACAAGGTCCAGAACAGCTGCGCTCACGAGTGACGTTCTAATGGCCTGAACCAGTTTATTTATTTGCACAAGGAGGGGGGGGGGGGGGGGGGGGGTTTGTCTCGCCCAATTGCGCAGGTTTAGTTTGGTGAAAAGCGCTTCGCTATATTCACTAGCAAACCATTAAAGGTGACTGGCCACTTTGCTTGTGATGATTCTAACCTTTATTTCGGTGATTGGCCAGGCAGCATTTTAGCGCGTGCGATATATTTCTAGTCCCCCGTGCTTGACCCTGTGCAGCAAGTGCTCGTGAATGGATTATTACTGAAATAAACATCTTAGTCTGACAGCGTTTAGGCACAGAGCATCGGAATAGCACAAATTTAAGCCTTTTAAAGGAAATCGGTATACTTTTCTCAAGAAAGCAGTCCGTTGGCCTAGTTTGTTGATTCAATTAATAAACGCTCAAAGACGCGGAGTAAGGGATCACCGGACCTCATTAACGCGATCGGTATTAAAGAAAATAACTTTCCTGGGTACATGGTTTTGTACCTTCGCGCAGTTAACAATGCAAGTTCAATGTGCCCACTGTGTGGCATTAACAGAGCGTGTAAATTCTCTGTTTTGCTGCCAGGCCTTGTGTAGGGAACAAAAATAACCTGTCCTTATGCGATTGTAATTTCCAGGACCACCTCAAATTGTCACGTACCCTGTCAAAGCTGAAATCGCACCTACGCTACGCGACGCCCCGTCGAAAATGGCCACGCGCTACTTTAGCCCTTCTACAGACTTTCAACGCGCAGCCAGAAGCCACTATCATGTTTTTTTTTTCCCGACGCCTTGAAAAACAGCCTAGGTAGGCAGTTGATTACGCGACGTTCTTAGCTACCAAAGCGGCAGCTGGAATTCTTTCCAGAACAGCAGTGCTTGTAGGAAATAACTGCTCAAGCAAAATACCCTATTGAGCCTCCTTATATACATACTAAAATGACGTCTTCTTGTATTTCCAGGAGGAGACTAAGACCGCTCTTCGTGCTGCCCTGGCCGAATGCCGGGAGAGCCACTAGTTCATTTACGGAAGGATTTCCACGCTGAATAAATCTGTTCACCTGAATAAATGTGTTCATGTTTCCACTATACTGCCGCCGAATATTCGCTATTCTCAATTCCCCGTGCCTGCCCTTGATTACACAGGGAAGCTTCTTGGGGAGCACGTGCTAACGAGCTAAATGGAATTTTTTTTTTCGCAAATATGAACTTCGCAGTGGAGAGCACTACATCATGTTTCACCATCCTGCGAACACGCAGTCAAATGCAGACCCCACGGGTGACAACCGGCATTGCGAAACAGGCAAACAGTCATCAGTGGTAGAGTAGAAACGCTTCTAATTATGACAATTTCCTAACGCAAGCATTGCATTTCACAGATAGGTTTCTTCAGCGCCATAATGATGCGTTCTAGAATCGATTCTGCGAAATCCGGATATCTTGCTTTGTTGTACCGAGTACGGTAATGAACTAAGGGAGCGATTTCGTCATGATCGCTCGTAGAAACTGGAATACAATGCTTGCTCCCGTCACTATCCTATTGATCGACACAATGGTTTCGGCCAAAGAATAGGGCTTATGAAAGCATCGTTTTTTGCGGCATAAGTAACCCATATGGTTTGAAAACTTCCTTCCCTGCTTCGCCCCCGACTAACTCTTGACAGGAAGAATCTTGAACTGGGAATCCCTGACAGGGCGGTTCGCCCAGTACGCAAAAACCCATTGCTAAGAAACGCTACCCGTACAATTTTTTAACAAATCACAAATCACCAGTAACAAAATTTCAGCGTTTGGTCCGAACAAACCTATAAAGATTAGAAGGATTTTAACAGAAGGAATAATTAGCCCGGGCTCTTTGGGGATCGCAATGTTCGGCGTTGCGAAGGTGTTGCCCGTCCCGCCAGGCAAAGGTAGATCGTTGAGCCGACAGATGGTGTCACCGCCTTGATGGCAGTAAGGCCCTTAAAATAACTAATGTATCGCCAGCCTGTGATCTCGCCACGTTTCGCCGTCACCACGGCCGGACGGACTCCCTTTCCGCGCTCCCCTTACCACCTTCGCATTGGGGTGTCTTGCTGTTTGCCGCCGCAAATTCGGGGTGGCGCTGCAAGGTTACCGTTGGTAAGGGCTTTAACCGTTGTTAAGGCCTCTAAAATTACTAAGGTAGCGCCATCCGCTTCCTCCTTTTCCGCCGCTCTCCTCTTTTTTTTTTTACCCTCCCCCCCCCCCCCCCCCCCCCCCCCCCCCCCCCCCCCCCGCGGTACCGAACGCCCTTCAACTCGGCGACGGTGGCGCTATTTTTGTTGCCTGCTTCAGAGCAGACACTCTCGCAACGCTACGGGCCGGGTCGCTCGCTGGAGTTTGGTAGCATAAATAAGCTACACTGGCCGAGGCTGAGCAGTTTCGCGTAGACCTTGAAGGGCCGTGCTGCGCTAGCGCGAAGAGCATTGAACTGCATTGGATTGGATTGGATTGGAAATTCAATCCAAACGGAGTACGAGTGTGTAGAGAATTGGGTCTGCACATTCACTGGTTTGCGCATTACATAGGAGTTAGGTCATAGCCGTGGCAGACGCACTAACGCCGGCGCGTGCCCAGCTGTGCGCCTCCGTTGTGCAGTAGCCAAGTCTGACGGTGCGGCGGAGCTGCTTGATAGCCATTTCGCGTGGCTCCTGGAGAACCGTGTTGCGCATGCGCGAGGGGCAGTGACTGGACTGGACTGGACTGGGCTGGGCTGGACTGGACTGGGCTGGGCTGGGCTGGGCTGGACTGGACTGGACTGGACTGGACCGGACCGGACTGGACTGGACTGGACTGGACTGGACTGGACTGGACTGGACTGGACTGGACCGGACTGGATTGGATTAGATTGGACTGGATTGGATTAGATTGGACTGGATTGGAAATCGTTCTAGCAGCAGTAAGCATGATAATCAGCTAATCCTAGACAACCAGGAAACCTAAGAATAACCAGCTGAACCTTAGCTCAGGCTAAGTATATCCTGCCACAGCCGAGCTAAGCCACCGCTATTTTTGTTTCTTGCAGTTTGCTCTGGTTTTTGCGCCAAATCGCTGTTTGGTGGCATTTCTAGGATTTCCAGATTCTTATTTTACCAACATGCAATAAGTGAGGTTGTTTTGTTTTATATTTTTGTCTACAAGGGGATATTTGTCCGGGTTGGATGCTGCTCACGCACACGCACAGCGCGGTTTTTTTTTACGTCTGCGGCATGCTTGTGACATCTCAAGAAAGGATCGAACATGAACATTTCGAACTGCCCTGTTACGGTAATTCCTTTCTGGCATTCGCGTGACTGCGGTCGTGCAATCACTGCACAGAGGGCTTGCGCACGGTTTGCGGCAGTATACAGAGCGCTTCATTCGCAAATGCCATCGTTCGAGCGCTATGCTGGCGTCCTTGCATTCGCCTTTTTTGCGATGGTTGTGAATCATTAGCGGCGTTCAGTCTGCGCACGTTTTTACTGCCAACATGCATCCTACCTTAATTCCGCGCAGTTTAGAGTGCTTTGCCGTTTTTGTAGAAATCTTTCTTTGAACTTCACGTCGTTATAGGCTGCTGTGACTAGATTAAAGAAAATACACACATACTGTTGTACGTGTGTGCAGGTACAGCGACGTGAAAAATCCTTGCTTCCCCGACTTCGCAGCCGGATACTCTAAACTGCACTTGCGGCAGTACGTTCATGTGCGAAACGAGTGAAAAACGTAGGCTTGTAATTTTGGGAATAGGCGCCAGAGTAGACTGCGATCAATCGAACGGGTAAACTGATAATACAGATTTGTGGTCTTATTTCTCATACGAACCAGACATCGAGTCCCTCTAGGTACAAATATATATATATATATATATATATATATATATATATATATATATATATATATATATATATATATATATATATATATATATATATATATATATATATATATATATATATATATAAACAAGGGTTGGCAGTCAAGAGTGTCGTGGTGTCGTGGTTACACTCGAGTCACGACCCCGGGGATAAAAAGAAGGTCCCCTTCACCGCAAGTAGTCTGAGTGGCGCTGGCTACCACTCCCAAGCGCAGGAAACAAAAATACCTTAACATAAATACCACAGAAAGTGGAGGGGAAAATATCCCCGCCGATAGCGTAGTGGTTATCGCACCAGACGTGTATTCTGGAGGTCGTGGGTCCAGATCCCACCCGGCGGGCATTTTTTCTCCCCTTTCTTTCTGTCTTTGCATACTCCTTATTTGCTTCAATGGCCTACCGCATTCTCCCCTTTGCTTTCCGAGGTTTTCTTGACTGCCAACCCTTATATATATATATATATATATATATATATATATATATATATATATATATATATATATATATATATATATATATATATATATATATATATATATATATTGGTAATTGGCGTAATTGGTTAACGCACCGCACCGGTTATGCGGAGATGTGGGTTCGAGTCCCGCTCCCGGAAAAAACGGCGGATTTTTTCTCGACTTATATTTTCGCTTATTTATCAATGAATCAAAGAAACGTGACAAGCACACGTCATTCAGCCCTATTAAATATTTCGAAAAAAAAGCCGAATAGCACTGGCAATGACGACTGCAACCTTGATATGTATATATATATATATATATATATATATATATATATATATATATATATAAGCAGTAGAAGAAACTTCTCGAGGAGCCAGAGGAAATAGTTGAGAAAATGGTAGGACCAGTCTTCATCTTGAGTAACGACGTAAGAAATCACAATGGAAACATAACAATATTTATTGACTCAACGTTTTGTTCGGGGACCGTCCTTTATCAAGGGTAATGTCTTACAGAATGGAAGTTGTTTATATACAGTTCAAGCATTTGAGGCTCCAGGGCGGCGACCTACATTTTATTGTTGAAAGAGATGAGGAAGGGAGAAAAGAGCATTAAAAAGCGAGAGAGGAAGGCAGCAATAAGGAAGCGTTAAAATAAAAAAAAGCAAAAATAAGTGAGGGAGGGGGAAAGAGATGAGGAAGCGAGAACGTATGTATGGCTTTTTCTGCTTCCGCGGGTGGTACACAAGTGACAGGTATATGTAAAACGTTCGTACGGGCAGCTGTGGCAAAGGTTAAACCAAAACGCACCGAACCGATGTAGTTATCTTCCAACAAAGCGCCTCTGCAGCAATGTGCAACGTGTAGAAATGTGGCCGTGGGTGCAAAACCGGAATGTATATAAATGATTCCAAAACCTATGGCATAAAAACAATAAAACATTGATGCGTGTCTATCAATTTGAATTGCGCATCATAAATAAATTATTATTAGGGGCAAAGTTTTAAAATGAAAATCCTGCTTTCGTAGTTGGCCCACTCCGATCTATTTCTTTGGGGCTCGTAAATTTCTAATGCGATGCTAACAAAATATCATAGAGCAATACAGTAACAATTCGTATCCGGCTTATGAAATACCAAAAGAAATTTAAATTTGGGCTTCAAGCGGCGTCGATACATGATATAAGACGCAATGCGCGAAGAATTTAGCCGACGAACTTCGGTTGGGAGTCGACAGAAGTGCGCAATGAATACATGTGTGGTTCAGCAAGAGTCCTTGCAGATATCACTTTAAAAGGTATATATTATAGGGAACGTATTAACTTCCATGGGTATGTCTTCTCCGGCGCCCCCCATAAGGGCTTCGTATTTAGACCGCACGATCCTAGCGCAGACATTGGGCTGGGTTTTCATAACCAAACTTTCTGTAAAACATATTTGGCAAATTGTGAGATATAGAAGAGTACACAATCGAGATATGTTAGTCATGCATGTTCTGATGAGCTCTCTCGTTATGGTATGCAGACATATGAAGCGGAATAATGTGTTTTTCAATGTTTTTAACGCTATTTAATTGCAGATGATGGGCTACCTCCTGGAATGGAAAGGGTGCTCCAGATGGGCCTGCACGTCCGAGCCCCCCTCCCCAAAAAAACTTGAACAAGCAGTGTCCGCCGAACTTCGAATACCCAAGGATGCCTGAATGCAGGAGATTGGAGAGCGCGGGCGATGTATTTCTGTATGAAGTACAAAAAAAAAAAAAACTGCGCTTCAGACGGAGATCAAATGGAACTCTTTCGGTTCCATTTGACATTGACATCTTTTGTTGGGCGTTTAAACGTGCAGGCAGACTTCTTGAACATGGTTGGCTCCTTTGCGAGAGAGAGAGAGAGAGATGACTTTATTTGATGCCCGAGATGGGTTCTGAAGAAGGCAGATTTTTTTAACCTGCCTCTCCCGAATGATTGGTTTGTTTCAAGTAACACACTTGGCGAACAAATCCACATTCTGTTCCTATTGCGTGTGAAGGCGACGGTGCGGATAAGGAATGCCCCAGGAAAACAAACCTTGGGATTTCCTGTGGAGCGAATGCACATGTTCATGGTGACTGAAGCAAGGAGCTCTCCCTGAGCTTAAGCGAGAGAAAGTTGACACGTTTTGTCGAGGTGACCGTAGATGAAATAGTCTTTTTTTTCAAGACAGATCATTGCAGCTACTGCATTCGTTTAAGTAAATGTTTGTTTACGAAACGAAAAAAATGGCCGAGTGTCTGCTCGCTTCCCAGTAGAGTTTAGCTCAATTAAATTCAATTTTCTCGCCCCACGACGCCCGCGCGCCATCTGTTGGAACCTTCGTTACTGTTCCGCTTGTGGTTGCGCTATAGAGCTCGGCCGGGCTCGCGCGCCAGCTTTTTTTTGTATTTTTGGTCAGAACTTTTAGACATTATTTTAACACGTTTTTTTTTAATTTCTTATCGTAAAAATCAAGCCTCCGTCTGTCTTTGATTAAAAGAACCAGGGTAATCCCAGTTACGTGCCTCAAATGTGCCTGTGGTTTCCTTTGCGCTATATTATTGGGGAATGCATGACAACTCTTTGCAGTTTTACAAGTTTGGAACGGTTTTTGCCTATATAAGCGTGTCGGTGAACAATACCAACTTTTTGCCGGGTGGCTGAAACGGTGGACAGACAGGGACAGACCAAAATTTTCGCGTTTGAGTTACCCTTGAAAGAAAAACAAGCCATCTCTCTCAAAAAAGTGCACGAATACACGCTTGCGTTAGGCTACGCTCATGTATTTATATAATTAGGATCGCCGTTCGAAGCTGCTGAGTTCTCTTCTCCAAGCTTTGCTGTAGGCGCCTTTAAAAAGTGTTCATACATGTTTTATAATGTCGTATGCTCAACATAAAGGTGAGCGCTTCCTTTTATGCCAGAAAAAAACAGTAAAAGTGGCCTAATAGCTCACTGTTTTTCTTGCATAGTTAAAAGAATAGACTGGTCATCTTACGGCCATTTTATTGGTACTGACTGCCTTTAGGCTCCTGACATTCAGGTCTGGTAATTTACTACACCAAAACTATACTGCCGAGAACAATGCCCATTTGATTTTTGAGCTTATGTTTTGGTGCTAGCTCCTGGCCACGCCCAGCTATTTGTTTTGCGTTAACTGAAGCGCGGGTTTCGTCCTCCTCATTTTGTACGCCACACCGGCAATCTTATTTTGATAGGAAAAATGTGTTGCTTGTGGTCGCTATACTTGACGCTTCTCGTTTAAACTATAGTGTTCTCGGTCTTAACCGATGTTTCCGGAAGGGAGCACCTATCGAAAAACATTGTGCAGAACATACGCCTTGCCATTCAAATCGCTGATGCTCGACTGTGCATGCCACTTCGTTCACTGTCGACGATTGTGTTTCTTTTCTTAATTTATTAGGGAGCACAAGTTCGCTCCAAATTAAAGTTCCTTCTTCAAGAACCATGCGTCGTTTCTGGCTGCGTGACAGTATAAGGGGAACAATAGAAGTCCTTACAGAAAATAGTGCAAATATGTTAAGAAGTCCAGCCTCGTTTTACTAATAAATGCGCCTCCATTCACCAAAATGGCCCACGTAAGATGGTTTTTAAGCATCCACATAAAGTGAAACAAACGTGGGATACAATACTTTTAAATTTTGCGCATACACAGAAGGATGGACTTCCCAGAGAGCATTGGGTTTGTTTTATGTACATTGAGTGTAGGCTACGCAGAGGTGGGAAAATGACCTCACCACCTTCTACGTCCCCCCAAAATTAAATGACTTTTCTCGATATCACCTCAGCCCCACCGTTTATGTTTAGGTCTAGACAGGCGAGCTCAGCATAGCATGAGATAAAACCATGCATTTTAGCTAACGGAAGGTGAAAGACGAGTAACATGAGCATACCAGAAGTACGCCACGCCCCCTTCCCTGGCACCCCCTTTACTTCACATTTACCGCAAATGTATACAAAGTACTTAACACGCCAAATGTCTTTTTCATAGGAATGTTTAAAACCTTGCTATAAATTCTGCACCCCTCCGTCTAACGACGACGATGGTTGAACGTGAAGGTTTCTCGTGAGGGATTCCTTGAGTTTTTACTTTGACTCGCAGAGGGTGTGGACTTCTACTCGATGAGCTTTCACTTTGACTCGCACGCAGTTAAGACTTGATTTAAGTGGCTTTGACTTTGACCCTCCGCCCTTTGATTTCGCACGCAGAAAGCTTTGCGTTCAATCGGCGTCGTCGTTAGACAGGGGTATTGCTCTTTCCTTTCTAGCCCATTGTCTCTTGTGTGCGCGCGATGATTGACGTACCGTGGGGTCAATCAGAATGGCGCAAGTGGATAGACGTTGGCTTCTTAACGCGAGGAACCCAGATTCCATTCCGTCCACGGGAAGGAGCAGCAGGAGTAAAACACGTTTATTCAGAAAAAAGGAGAGGGGAGGGGAGAGCAACAGGTGTGAGCGGTGGGTGGCCATCCTAGTCCGGTAGGACGCGGGACGTCGCTGCTGCCTTCGCACGAGAGATCAGGGCTTCCTGGTCTTCGAGCTGGCAACTGCGCAACTCACTCTCCCATCGCTCTATAGTAGGGGGAAAGGGTGGCGGGGGTTTAGTGGGCATACCTAGACAAGGTGCGGGGTAGTGTTAGGGGTGTCGCAGCGGGGCAGTTGGGTACATACGAGGTGGGTGAGATGCGGTGGAGGGCGAAGGGGTCGTAGTAGATGTAAGTTTGAAGTATTCGACAGATGCGAGCGTCGTTAACTGATAACGAAGGGTGGGGAGGGGGATTGGTGCGTCGGGAGGCTCTGTAGTGGTACAGGATGTCGGTGTAGGTTTGGGGTACAGCGGGGAGAGCAGGTGGATCGTTGTCGAGGAGGCCGGCATTGTCTGGGAGCGCCCAGGTGAGGAGATCGCGGCCCGTGGCGAGAGCCACTTCGATCGTCAGGAGGGAGGTGTGGCTGGGTGTCCACACGATGCTGGTAAAGGGAAGGGTTGGGTGTTGGGATAGAATATGGAGTGCCTTGGGCGTAGTGGCGGGAGGCGGCTTGTGAATCTGTGAGGACGGTGATGGTTGGAGTCGTAGCGTGAGTAATGATGAGGGCTATAGCGGCTTCCTCTACCATGTTCGTTGATGTTATGAACAGGCAGAAAGTAACAAGGGTGGTGGCGTCGGAGCGCACTATGGCAGCTACGTGTTTCTCTTGTCGTGAGTAGGGAGCGGCGTCGGTGTAGAGGGCAATTGGGTCGTCGCCGTATTTTCGAGGCAGGTGGCGGGTCCAGTGCTATCGGTGTCCAATATTGCATGTGAGGCGCATATCGCGTGGAATTGAAAGGACGCGAATGTTCGTGCGTAAAGCAGTAAGTATTCTTTGGGGGGTGTCGAGAGACAGCGCCACATGTCGGCCAAGCTTATGGAGCAGGTGTCGGCCCTTTGGGGTAAGCTGTAGTCGTTGCAGCTCGTTGTTTATGTGGGCTTCCATCAATTCGGTGAGTGTGTTATGGAGGACAAGTTGCAGTAGCCGTTCGGTCGAGGTGTACACCAGCAAGCGAAGCGTGGTCTTGTCGATTTTGGCCTGTCTTTGTGGTTTAAGGACAAGATAGGGAGCTCCGTGTGTGATGCGGCTGGCAGGCATTGCTTGGAGAATGCGGGATGTGTCGGCTTTTTTGAATCCGTGTCTTCGCGAGCAGATTCGTCGGATGAGGTGGGTTCGTTGCGAGACAATTGTGTGGAGTCCTTGGAGATACGCATTCCCTGAGCCATCGAGGTGGTAATGTACCCTTAGAATGCGAAATGTCTTGGCAATGCGGATTGGTTGGCCGTTGATGGAAATTGTCGAGTCGGTTGCTGGATTTGGTGGTGGCCCACGGGTCCTGCTTCGGAGAACAAGGAGAGCAGATTTTGATGGGGCGCCTGAGAGTCCGCACGTACGGAGATATTGCAGGATGACTTCGACTGCTTGCTGCAAATTGTCTTGTTGTTAACCTGGGAAGCCTGTGTTGGTCCAGATTGTAAGATCATCCGCATACAGAGCGTGTTGCATGCCGGTACCGGAACTGCTGGTTCTTTCCGTATGATGGTCAGAGAAAAAGGTCCGCTATTGTAGCGAAATAAACGGGAGACGAAGCGACTCCTGTGAGGTGGCGTTGGCCCCCTTGGTGGCGGATTCTATAGTTACAGAAACGTTTTTTTATTAGCTCGTTATCGTTAGCACATGCGCCCCACGAAGCTTCCCAGTGTTATCAAGGGCAGGCACTGGGAATTGAGAATAGCAAAGAATCCACGGCAGTTTTGGCACTATGGAAACAGATTTATTCATACGTCACACAACGCAGAAATCCTTCGGTTGGTGAACTAGTGGTTCGCCCTGCATTCATGGAAGGCAGCACGAAGAGCGGGCTTAGCCTCCACCTGGAAATACGAGAAGACGTCATTTTATTATACACAGTAATCCCGCGTTATAACGAAATCGCTTTACTCGAAATATCTCTTTTTTCTAAATTTATTCTGGTACCAACCCAAACTCATGCATTTTAGCCTGCCGCATTACTCGAAGTGCACGAAGATCTTCACCCGCTTAGAGCGAAGTGGCGAGCAGAGGCGTCGCCGAGCGGTGGCTACCCAGCGACGAGTCAGGCTGTCAACATGGTGGGTCAGTGTAATCTCGTGTTTCCCCGGCGATCTTCCGGAGCCGGTCATGCTCGATTCGCGCCATCTGACTTCAGACAAACGGTCCAAATGCGTGGTAGGGTCATTCATTTTTGTTCCTAGACATTGTTCAATGGCGGGGACGTGACGGTGCGGGAACACGACACTCGAACTGTAGAATTAGCAATATCGTCGACAGGATGGCGCCGAAAAACTGCAAACCTCGGGAAAAAATTGCCCAGTGATCATGCAAAGCCATTAGTGAAAAACCTGTCAGTTTTCATGATTGCGCGGTGTACGCGCAACGAACGGCTAATAATTTTCTGAGCTAAACAAACACAACCTCAGGCTCAAGCCATGGCATTTCCGGCGCTTTCCAGCGCAAAACTGTCGTAGAGTTACGTTACGCAGTTAGAGTCACGCACCCCCCCCCCCCTTTCCCTCCAAAAAAGTGTCCTCCTCCTCATTCGCTCTCCAGTCTTCCAGTCACTGCTCGCTCTTGCCTCCATGTCAACTCCTCGCCCCCTTGCCGCCAGTTTCGACGTCGCTGCACCTCCAAAGCTCCTTCCGCATCGCCCGCTGCGTTCAGTCACTTGGGCGCCAACGGCGCTTGCCTTTAGACGGGGGAGTACGTACGCTTGCGGTGAAACAAAGTTGAATGCATTAGCGGCGACCACAGCCTTGTGCAATGCTTGGGCGAATTGGAGCAGGGGTTGCTAGCATGAACTTGAAATAGCCCAAGCTCACTGCCTTTTTTGCACATGAATATAGTTTTACTTCACTGAATACATTGTGTTTTGATTCCTCGCAGTTGTGTCGCAGTTAAAGCTCAACTACTTCACCTTTTGTAGAGTGGTCGCTTATATCGAAATACCGCTTATAACGCAATTTTTCGCCGTCCCGCTGGCTTCGTTACAATAAGAGATTACTATATATATATATATATATATATATATATATATATATATATATATATATATATATATATATAGTGGAGAAAATGGTTGACTCATGATTAAACACAAAAACTGTGATTTACGGACGTTACGACTGGAGGACCAGTTTTTTTACCTAAGCTGTCTTTCAAGGAGTCGAGAAAAAAAAACCATGCGAATGGCTTTTCACTGCGCGTTGAAGGTTTCCAGAAGGGCTAAAGTACAGCGTAGCCATTGCCCACGGCGCATGGCATAGCTTATGAGTAATTTCGGCTTAGAAAGGGCAAGTAACAATATGGAGGAGCCTGAAAATTACGAGCGTAAAGACAGATACTTTTTGTTCTGTGTACAAGGCCTCGCCGCAAAGCCGAGAATTGACACGCTGAGTTAAGGCCACGCAGCGGACACATTAGTCTTGCATTGTAAACTGCGCGGGAGTAGGCAGGAAAGTTCTTTTCTTTAACACTGATCGCTTTATTCAGGCCCTCTAATCTGCTGTACTTACTAGGCCAATACCAGTTTCTTTAAAAACTGATGCCAATTTCCTTTAAAAGGAGTAATCTGGAGCTATATCATGATGCGTTATGCCTAAACGCGGTGAGATTGAGTTGTCGATCGCGCGAAGAAGCTATTCAAAGACGGGGCACTCGAAATATACCGCACGAGTTAAAATGCTCCGTGCCTGGGTCAGGGAACAAAAACTAGAAACACCGCAAGAAAAGTGACCAGTCACATTTATTCATTTGCTAGGTAGTATAGCGAGGCGCTTTTCACTGAATTACAGATTTTCGTGAGATTTCGGACGAGAAAGGAAACCTTCTCCTTGTGAAAATAAAAAAAAAACTCGTTCAGGCCGTCACAACATCACTCTCGAGCGGGGCTGTTCTGGACCTTGTGATCGATTACAACGAAAAGGAGTGAAAACAGGCTCAAGAACGCACCAACAAAAGAAAGGCGCAGTTGTACTTTGTGAACCCTTTACCACCGCCGCGATTTTACACGCTATCAGCCTTGAACTTCGGCCGCGCTAATAACTTCTGAATTGACCATGCCCCTAAGAAAAAATATTATTCAAAAGCTGCGTAGCGGGCTATATAGTATAACTTTATGATATCGGACATAACTAAGGCGACTCTTTAGCAGTAACCGAACGTGCTTTGAAAAGATTATCTAGGATATATGAAGACGGCAGGGCAAAACATTTTGTCATTTATTTATATAGAATTGTTCGGATCACTTAAGCTGTGTTTGCAAAGTTTACAGTATTTTGCCCTTCACAACCAAGGCGCGCATTCGCTCGCAATGGTCTATCCTACATATGGCAGAATGAATTCCACTTCAACGCATCATCATTTAGCCCGCTTGTTCATACTATACACATCTACGTAACCATAGAGACGTCCCTTGCTAGAAGTAATTTTCGCGTGTGCCCTGTACACAGATGGCCTTCTTGAAAGTGAAACTGTACACTGCGCACTCAGAACTTCGCGGGACGAACTTACCGAGAAGAAATCACCGTGCTCCACCTGCGAACAGAAATAGAAAAAAAACTGTAGTTGACTCCTCTGTCATAGGAATAGCTAAAGCACGAAAGTGAAATGTACAGCGAAATCTGCTGCGAAAGGAGCATGATTTGCGGGTCGGTGGCGGTCTTGTCGGTGTGCTTGGCGAGCGACGTCCTGCTGGCGGGTCGCTTCGGCAAAGGTGCGACCACAGATGCGAACACGTCGGTCGCGCTTCGTGGCGTGTACGGCCCACGGTTCTGTTGCGACGAGCCGAGCTTGTGTAATGCGACAGGCAGAAATTGTAGCTGAGACCGTGAACGTGTGAACGCATTCCGCTTCCCGCTGGCGTTTGTTTCTCTTTGCGCGAAATAAGTCGCGATCGCGGTGTTCGCGGCATTCGCCCGTCAACGTCGTTGCCTTCTTGCTCCGCCATCGCGCTGAAAATTGACGCAGCTTAAATTACCCGAATGAGGCGCCAACTCTCTGCGCTGGTTAGCATCATCATGCACTACTTCGCTTCCCTTCTCCTAGACGGCCGCGCCAACAGCGTCAATGAAACTTTTTCTGCCGTTTCTTCTGTGTTCGTTGTACTGGCGTCATGTTCGTGACGGATATGGCGTCAGTAAAATCTTGGTGTACCCGCTCGTAAAACACTTTCGTGTTAAAAAAAAAGGAGCGATCAGCCGGCACATAGCTACTCAGGTTCAAGCGATAAGGACATGAGGCGGACGAGTGTTTGCGTTGCTTTTTTTGCTACGCTGTTAGGGAAATACCAAATATTTTGCCACGCCATTTTCAAAAGTTTCACGCAATATTGTCTCGTGCAAACATTTACCGCTCTTTTTCGTATGAGTTTAAATGTTCGCAATTAGCGTGGGCGTTGAAACAGTTGAAACTGCCAGTTGAAACAGTTAGGAACACGCACACAAAGTGAACAACTTAAGAATTGGTTCTTGTGTCCAGCGGTAGCGATATTTGTGTGACAGTAGGATGGCTAGATCAGGGAAGGAACTGAACCCAGTTCCACCCGGTGTGAAACCTGGTGAAAAAGCGAAGTGCGTTCTGTCTTTACGAAGATTCCGTTTAGCTTCGGCTTCTTTCTTGTCCGTGAACGTTCAATGCGCAGACTACATGAAGACCACAGAAAGAAGACGAGACAATGCGCATTGTCTCTTCTTCTTCTTTCTGATGTCTTCGTGTAGTCTATGCTTTGAACTTTCAAGAATGATTTACGAACTCGCCCTAACCTACACCTTGGGCGTAATCTTAGCGTCGTCTTGGCGGCGAATTGCCATGCAAGGATATATTTTCTGGTTAGATCCGGTGAAACAACAGTTACAGCCGTTTTCTGTAACCATAATCACTCCGTAGATGGACATGCATTGTCAGTAAACAGTAATTTTCTAATGTTTGCGACTTCACTGCGAAAAAGTAATTGAAACGAACAATTAAACTAGACCGAGTGATTGATTGATAGAAGGGTTTAACGCGCCGACGCAACGCAGGCGATGAGGCGCGCGGTAGTGGAGGGCTCCGGATTAATTTTGACCACCTGGGGATCTTTAACGTGCGCCGAAATCTCGTACACACGGGCGTTTTTGCTTTTCGCCTCCACCAGAAAAGTGGCTGCCGCGGCCGGGAATCGAACCCGCGACCTCGTGCTCAGCAGCAGAACGCCTTTGCCAAACTAGACGGAGTGGTAGAGTCGTCTCAGCTGCTAAAATTGTCCTATAAATTTTTTAGGGATACTTTCGATAGCGCAATTGCTAGAACAATTTTCTGTTATAATACTCCCTTCGTAGATGGCCACGAGTCACTGCGCAACTTCCAATGTGGAAAAGACAGCTTACAAAGTCAAAGCATAGACCGATCTCTTTAAAGTAGGCTTCTACTCATAAACCACGCATTGCTGAAAAGAGATTTTTATAAGCCGTCTTCAGCCAAAATATGAAGGCCGTAAGAGCTTTCTATACGGAGAACCGCCGGCGGAGAAACCTGCTCCATGGAAAGTGTTCCGCGATGCCGACAGAGACTATCGCCAAGCCCAGCCCTAAAACAACTCCGCTGTAGAAAAAAAAATCGCGCAGAAGAATTGTACTGGATCTCTGAGAGGGCGCACGTCCAAGCGACGCGCTGCGGTAAGAAAACACGCACACGCCAGAAGAAATATAAATGCGGGAAGGCATGCTTGGTACGCCAGGAGCTACGCTCACCTCGGTCTCACGGCCGTGCACGCAGATCTTCGTGAAAACGCAGTCCAGGTCTTCACATTGGAGACGCGACTTGATCTCGTCGAACTTTCCGCGAGTCTGGCATGGTGATTGGGGCAAGGGGAGTCGCGATTAGTCCACACGAGTATGTGTAGGGCCTCCATCCGCATCAGGGCCCAAATGACCTCAAGATCTGTACTGAAAGTATCGCCGCAGTGAATCAGCAAATCTCACATTGCAGTTGTAATTGCCCGGTTTGCACTGCGGCTGCTTATATTAACTTCTCTTCTTAATTTCCGGAATTCTTGAACCTTAAAGGAACACGAAAGTAAAAGTTCATTTAGATTGGTATATTCGGCTGTCGGTAAGCTGACATACCACTCTAACGCGTATATTTTCTCCAGTAAGGTAGAAAATCTCTAAAAAGTGACTACATGTATCGCTGCCACTGGCTGTACCTCGCACCCTGCACCGGAAGTGGTCACAATTGGGTGACAAATATTTTAACAATCGTCTTCCAGAAGTTCAAAAATACTTAACTGGGCGTGTTTGTCAGGCCATGTTTGAAGGTTGAACAACAAAACGAAAGCTACAAACAATATCACTGGAGCCCAGCCGGTAAATCACGCAGCGAACCCAAGCGCTAACAAATTCGTTTCAGTTTTGGAGCAGCACGTGCTGCAATACTAAGCCACGGATAATTGTGCGACCCTTGTAGAGCAGGGTAGGCATAGCCACTTTTATTGACTTTTGGCGGGCTTTTGTTGCGTTAAAAAAACACGGGAACTCTTAGTTTGCGAAAGTCAGTAAGTTGAAATGTACGCAGTCATGCGTACGCAATGTCTTCCCTGGCTGCCACTGGACAGCGCTGCTCGTCCGCACTTGCCGCGACACCGCTATGAGAGGAGGGTTGCGGGGGCTGCGCAGGCGCAGTTGGTTCGTCGCCAACGTTCACATTAAAGGTACAACATGCTTTTCGCCAAGAAAGTGTCAATACTAATCACGTCTCGCAGGAAGGATTATTTTGCTTAGTGATACCGGAGCAGAAAAATACCTGAGAGTTCAGGTAAACACGAATAATTTGGCCGAAACTGACGAAGCCTCTTGGTACGTCGTAGCTTTGTTTCGGCACCGGACAGCGCCCAGAGGGCGAGGCGGAGCCCAAGATACCCAGTGCCCCCTTCGGCAGATATGCGGAAGACTGGGTCGGTCCCCGCAAGCCGGTACGCTGCTGGCTCAGAGGCGCTCTCTTTTTGCAGCGCGGATGAAGCATATTAGTCGCCCATTTGAGGCTAAAACGAAGTAAGAGATTGTACAGTAATCCTGCCACATAGTGCATGTGAATGAGAAAAAAAATTATTCGCTTGAACTCGCGTATAGGAAGGCATATAAAGGCCGCATAGGAGTGATGTCCAGTAGAGAAACGCTTGTGCATCCTACCTGTGGGCAAACCTTTCTCAAGATCAGCATGTTTCAGTGGAAAAGAAAGCGTAATTTATATTGTTCAATCCACAAAAGAGGAGGCTTTGTCTACAAGTAGATCAGACAGCGCGATGTTTCCGGGCGGGCTATTCCATCCATGTGAGTGCATTAGTTTGCATGCGACTGCAGAACTACTAACTGGACCACATGGGAGTTACATATAGGTCTTTGATCCGAATGTGATGCTCCATACATGTAACAGTATGAAATTTACGTTTGCTGGGCTATAGCGAAAGTGCGGACGTTAATAAGTGCCCGCTTCGGTGAGAAACTTTTGGGCTTCCAGTTGCAGCCCAGTAGGCTAGTTGCATACATGTAAACACGCCCTCAAAAAAAAAAGAAACTCTTCACGAGAAGGCTATCCCAAGAGATTTCTTTGGGCAAGAGTTGGATGGGGGGAGGTGTAAGCAGAACATCTAATAGGCGCATCGGAATAAATTACGGAATATTCATATTCGGGTACTTTTTTTTCTCTCCATGCCAACGGATTCGGCAGGAGACCTACGTTAGGAAGGAATAGTAGCGCTTTTATTACCGCCAACACGTTTGCAACAAACGTCACGGGAGAAAAATTTAGTTCCCTAAGTACACCCCTCACTGGTCCAGAGTGACCGCAATCACAGCGGATGGGATAAATAAAGTTTGTCCTCCTGCGTCTCCTCCCCGATCCCGAAAATTTCTTTCCTGTGTACATATTGTTCCAACTTTTATTGCGGCACGCCTTAGCTCTATTTGTATTTGCTTTTCAGTGGCTTAGACAACTATTTCATTGTTTCTTTTGAAGAAGAGGCGGTGATTTTCTGCTATCCAAATGCTCACGAAACATTTGGGAACGTTACCGCCTATAAGTGTCCGCGCCCCATATTTGTGGTTATATGTATTTTATACGGCGGCATAAGCAGGTGGAATATTAGATGAAGCAGAGTAGAACCGTAAGGTGATAAAACTACAATGCTATAACTGTGCTTGGGGGCCCTCTTTGTTACCAAATTAAAAGCGCACTTATTGACTGCCTGCTAACCAGCCTACTACCAAGCTGATCGTACACCACGGTATCATGTAATCCGCTCGCTTAATGTGGGCCTTTGAAGATTCGCTAACCATGTTTGGTATCTGCGAAAAAAAAAAAACAGAGAAGAAGAATCCGCGGAAGAGTGCAAAGCCTTGAACACACGCTTCCCAGTTGTGTTAGACTACGGCTCGTCAGCGAAGCGACAGAATTTTATCAGCGCCCATTTATTTGGAGGCTTCCCCCGCCTATATAACATTTTGCATGACTTTGTTGCACTATGTAGTACATATACGCGCAAATAATGTTATAACACATGTTTTTTGTAAAGTTGCGTTCACTGGCGCTGCAGGCGGTGGGCGCGGCGGGACCAACCGAGAGTTGCGCGTGTCAGTCGCGGCTGGCGCTGCGCTCGCGCGGAAAACTTCGCTGTCCTGAGCCTATTCTGTCCTGGCTTATCGGGACTCTAAGGCAGAAAAATGTGTTGTTTGATTAGCTATTCATTAGCAATTAAGGCATCTTTCGGCTATGGTTATGGGAGCGTCAGACTTTCGTTAGAAACGAGCTTGCTGGTTGTCTTCACTCTAAAAAGTAGTGAACATTTTCCAGAGCATTCCAGACTAAAACTGTTAGCAATATTGGGGCAACAATTGTTGTATATGCCACTCCGAAATTCTCCTCTGCGTGCTACTGATGGAGAGTACGCGCACATTGAGGCTACACGGAGCATGACCATTTGGTTCAATCGCTTGTTTTAGCGATATTTTGTGGGCTTTTTGAGGACGAAATGGGTGGCATCTATACTGGCCGGAAGCAGAGATATATAATAGGCAGCAACAAGGTGCATTTATCTTTCGCACCGTTTATATCTAAAATCATCTGCTAAAGGCAAACGACTAATATGGGGCCACAAAGACTGGGCTACACGGGCGTGGACCTATCACCTATCACAGCGGCGGCGGACAGAAGAAGAAGGGAACATACGGTGCAGAAGACATAGGTACGACCTGTCTTTACGCGGTTGCACAGTTTTTGCAGGTCATCCGGGAGTACTCTAAGAAGTAAGGCACAAGTGATGATAATCACCGTCATAATTGCAACCATCGACGGTCATCCGTGGCCCCTGCAGCGTTGATTCAGTCCCACACGTTATTCTTCCCTATCGGAATAAATTTTCTCCGTAAAATTCTCGAAAAGAGTCCTGACATTCAGTTACTTGCGCCATCGCACCAAAAGCTCGTGCAATGGCGCAGCTTGTCAGCGGGCTCGTACTCACGAGCTATATAAACTATTAGGCGAACAAAGACAGAAAGATGAAGCTCCCGATAAAATACAACCAAGCCGTCTGTCAACTGTATCTGTAACCAAGAAGTTAACGTTTGATGGACTTTTTCAACTTCGGCTTCAATTCCCTGCCCAGCGTGGCTGAGCAGCGGAGTAGTGACTGGCGGCAGATGCGCCGTTTATCCGTATTGGAGACGCGCCGCCGAGATGCCATTGTTTGGCCGCGTCACGTAGAGCAGGGCCTGCTATGCTCATGCGGACGAATTGAGGACAACGCAGCTGCCTTCCTGCCAAGCGGCACGGCCAGTGCAATAAGTGAGTCCTGTTTGAAACAAAATCCCGTTAAAATGGTGTCACACCTGCTTTTGGGAATCATTTCTTTCTTGTGTCCATTCATACACGAATATGGCGGAAACAGGGTGGCAAGTAAACTTCAAAAACAAGCGAGCCGTTTGTTCGCCCAGTCTCCTAAAACTGTCAATGTTTTCTGCTTCACAACTCATCTGAATGAACAATGAGTGCGACCAGGGGAGTGAATAAAGCATGATAACGTCGAGCATGTGGCTCGGAATGGGCTCTGCGCTGGAATATTAACCAACAAAGCACAGAGCTTTGCACTGCGCAGTGTGGCAGCGCAGATCAAAGTTCCGAGTCGTGTTTGTCTTGCTATTCACCAAGCTTTGAACCTTGGACGCTTCGATGGATCATTGGGGGGATTGTAGCCTTCTCTGTGCAAACAGGTGTTTCCCCTCAAACACAAGAACTGGCCTTCGCCAAATGCACCTTACTTTTGTTTTTCTGAGCGTGACACTAGCCTGTATATACAAATCTATAGCATTTTTAATATCTTGAAGTATCGCACTCTCACACGGACGAAAGAAGAAAAAATGTAAATCCCAGCGCCGCGGTTTGTCCTCTGTTTTTTATGTCCGTGCACGAGTGCGCTACATCAAGGTGCTAAGACCCAGTACCAACTAGGCCAATGTGTGATTATTCTATAGTACTTAGAGTTCTGTTTCTTCTCCACACGAACGCTATTCGGTACAACCGTTGAGAGAACAGCTGCTGAAGTGGCGATGTTGTCTGATGTAAATAACAGAACAGTCGCCATTAACTTGCAAATACCGCTGTGGGCTCACCTCCTCGTTCACATGAGTCTTCAGGCATTCCACAACCGCGCGCCTGGATTCTGGCTCGAGGTCTGAAACGAAAAGACGGAAGGTTTGATCCAAAGCTGTAGGGTATGTTCTGTTTATTACGTGTAGGGACACGTCATTAATTCAGTTAATCAATCGGCTCCGGGCATTAGCATCATCCAAATGAAGCCTATCTACGATATTTCAATTTTTCATAGCTGCGAAGCTGTCATCGCCAAGTTGTAAGAATACAAAAACTTATTGTGAAACCGAAACCGCTGCTTGAGGCAAATATTATCACTGCTGTTGGAATGCTTTTCCGAAGAGTGAGGGCGTCATCTTTCACTTATGCGTATCTCGAAGTTCCGATATGCCTTAAATAGAGTATGACTGAACGGAAGTATTCTTTTCAACAAACATTTAATGATGCCTTCCATTGTGTCAAGTCGTGGTGCGCCTCTAAGTTATAATGTAAAAATAATTGGGCTGATTTTGATTGCCAGCACTGTATCAGAATAGCTTCTCACGACCTTTAAGAGTGCTATGTATGCTAGGTGAATTAGCAGAGCAGGTGTGAGAATGCCGAGAAATCTATTTGCACTGAAAACGCCCAAGTTGTAATAAACTTTGATACAAACAAAATTAACGTGAGCTTGCTGGTGACAACCAGTGATAAACTTATACTGCATTGGTTGTTTGTATGAAAGAGGTTAAGACCACGGCAGAAATTACAACAAACGTTCACGAAAGAGGCAAGATAACTGCAATGACGAAAAATCCTTCCACTTTAGGTTTGAGTGTTTTTGTTTCATTAGATTCAGCGGCATATACCTGATAAAGTAATCCGCCCAGAGGGCTTTTAACTATTAACAGAAAAAATGTTGCCTGCCTTTCCGCTTTATTTTCTCTCCGAGACTTCTGTTTTCAACTTGTTGACTTCTCTTTCCGAGGATGCACCTCCATAAAATTAATAAACTCGATCCTTTAATCCTTTCGCAGTCGAAAATGACAAGAACAATTTGTGTAGTTTGCCGTATTTCTGCGTGTCGTACTGTCGTCTTGTCGTGTCGTGATACTGGTGTTCTGTCGCGTGTCGTATTCCTGTCCTGATGTTAACGTTCCGTCGTGCCGAATTGCTGTCTTCTCGTGATCCTGATGTTGCATCAGTAGTTGCGCACTGTTTCAATGTTATTTCCCATTGTGAAGACTAGCGTAAATGGCAGTGGTGTTGTGACTACAGTGATGTTTCTCGCTGAAAAAATTGATTTTGTCGTTACGACATAATCGTGTGTCGTAACAAAAGATGGCTTTGTCGTAACAAAAGGACTTCCGTTGTCACAACAAAGTTCCTTTTCGTACGACAGGAATTATTGTTCGCTTTCTGCCGTATTACTCTTGTGGTTTTAGACTGGGTTAGAACCACTTGTTTTCACTAGCGACGTACCCAACGACACTCGGAAGACATACTCGCTGCCACAATCCGTACCAAGACAATACATCCCCTGAACTGACACCCGGTAACAGCGAACAACCGAACGAGTGAAGCGAATTGTGAGGGCTTTGCTGGAACATGGGGGAAACCTGTACGTGTATAACTCGCGGCCTAAGGACTTCCACGGCCGAATTACACGCACGAAGTCATCCGAACTGCAGCTTCCGCAACAAGGGGCAATCGTGTGCCCCAGTAGAAATAGCTGTTCACGGAGCCAATTAGTAACGAAGTTGTCCCAACGCAAGGGCAATAAAATGGCGCGCGGCACTCACTGCAGAAGCCGTCGTGGTCATAGGCAAGGCCGACGACGGCGCAGAAGATGAGAACGAGGACAGCCTTCATGGTGACTGGGGATGGTGCGGGGCGGATCTGACGGGGACAATGAAGCTCTGCAGTGCGTTCGATCGAAAGCCGGTGTCTTTATAAAGTATCTTTCTCCACCTGGCAGCATATACTAGATACTAGAAACCGTGCGGCGCTGGTACAATCCGTGATAAGCGTGCTCTTCCAGACTCGCCGCAAGCAGAGAGATACGTAGTTTTAGAGCGGTCGGCGCCCTCTTTGAGTCCGCGCGAACCTTATCTCTCGCGTATGCAAAACAGCCGAGACACAGCACTCGTGTGTCCAACGCCCTGAGTACTGCCGTGCCATCTTCTCGAGAAACTCACGGTGGCCGGCGAAATAAACGTGCTTTCTTTTTTGTGCGACGAGGCAGTAACCATTATTGGATGCATTTGGGTTCGAAAAAAAAATGGAAGGAAGCACTTAACCCTGTTTAGGCGTGGTAGTACATATTCTTTCAATTTACATTTACAATTCATCTTCCCCAGAAAGCCTTGACAGCCGGCAAGATAAGCATATTTCCCTATCGGTGCGATGCTGATGATGATGGTTGGTGTTTTATGGCGGAAGGCCAACTAGGACTAGGGCAACTAACGCCAAATAATTGTTATTTATTTACAGCTGTATAAACGTGGGTGCCAAAATCTGCCAGTAAAAATAAAAATAAAAGTGAAATTAGACTTAAGACAATAAGGATGGTCGGTGTTATTAAGGGGCAAATTGTAACTATGCTGATAAGCAATCAGGTGTAAAAAATTTAACTTATAGGGTTCGTCGCCTAAGACGAATGCCGGGTGTAGTTAAACGTGCAGTCTCCAGAGTTGTGGGAAGTTCTTGTGCCGGGTTGGGTCGATTCCAGAGTTGTGGGAAGTTCTTGTGCCGGGTTGGGTCGATTGCTCTGCATTGAATTCAATTTCAATTTAAATTTGTTTATTTCCACTCCAAGATGCAGTGGGCTCGGAAATAAAGCTGCAACGAGCTTGACAATGTTCCCGAGCCCAACAAAGTACGGCAGCATGCATTTACAATAATGCAATCACAATCCTCCCTCTGTTGCAAAAAAAGAATGGTACACGGAATTGTAACAAAGCAAAGTAGTAAATCATTCACAAAAGGTTAAATAAAAAGAACTGATCAGTATAACATATTACACTGTGAATTTGTACACTCCTATACATAAACAAAGCACAAAAATGAGCACAGCAGGGACAAGCGTGATAGCGCAAATACATGTAATGCAGCAGCGTTTTCGAAGACTAACATTAAAAAAGTGCAACAATTCAAGTACACACGCTATCAATTCAAATTCAATTCAATCATATGCAACAATCAAAAGCAGAAAAAAAATACACGCAATGAAACAGCGTTCTCGAGAAGCAAGAAAAAAAGGTGAATACATTTCGTTATGGCTTCAAGTTTAAGCAAAAATACGCAGGTTTGATAGGGAGCATGAGTGAATATATAATCCAGTTCTGGCTAAGCTGTCTAAAAGCGAAGGAAGGGTGTGACGCAACATTTGAGTGCCGTAATTGGTTCTAGGCGTCGTTATGTCGAATTTTTTATTGTGGCGCAAGGTATACGTTGGGGGATGCGCTTTCAGCTTAGCTAGCTCACATAGAAAACATAGGTTATTTTTTACTTCGTGCTTATAGCGTAATGCGCGTCGCAGTTGATACATACAAAATATCTTCGGTACGTTGGCAACGTGAAAACCTTCTGCTGTTGGGTGATCCCTCGGTAAATTGTAAATTATCCTTAAAGCCTTTTTCTGTAAAAGGTGCACTTTCTCGAGATTTGTGTTCGTAGCTGTCCCCCAGACGAGAGTACAGTAATTCAGGTGCGACATAAATAATGAATTAAACAAAAGCAATTTGATACTTTTTGGAAATAGATCACGGTGACGGTACAAAATGCCAACAAAACGTGCAGCTTTAAGACACACTTGATCCACATGTGTTTTCCATAGTAATCTGTCTGTGAACCACACACCTAGCACACACCTAGCGTTTTGAATGATTGTGTTATTTCAATATGCTCAGAGCCATATTTTAAATTCTTGGAAATAGAAAAGGTTTTGCCCTTAGGCCGGAAGAACATGGCTTTAGTTTTTCAATTTTGAAGCAATTATTTGCAACGCATTCTGGTTTGACCAGTTTGCGAGTTCAGAGAGTGTTTGATTCACCTGATCAATTATTTCGTTTGGGTCTATACCACTGAGACATATCATCGTATCGATGCATAAATGGTAAAAAACGCATGTGAGCTAATGTTAATAATATCGTCTATATATAGGATGAACAAAAACGGTCCCAATATGCTGCCCTGGGGCACGCCGTAACAAAATTGTAAAAGCTCTGAAGTACTTCCGTTAATGTCAACATATTGGCAGCGATGAGACTAGTAAGACTGTATAAGATCCAATGCTTGACCTATTACCCCGTCGATGTTCATTTTGGCTAGAAGAAATTTGTGGTTGATACAGTCAAATGCTTTTCTGAAGTCGACAAACAGGGCAAGTACTACGTTTTTATTTTCAAAGTTGCGAAGAATGAATTCTTTTTGGGCACACAAAGCTGTTTCGGTTGAATGATTTTTCATAAATCCATGTTGAAAAGGAGTTATAATTTGATGTTTATTTGCGAAATTGATTAGGCGTGTTAGAATTACTTTCTCGAGACCTTTAGAAAAAACAGGGAGTGAAGATATAGGGCGGTAATTGAGGATTACGGAAGATTAAGTTGATTATGGAAAGGCCCTCTCCGCACGTGACCGCAGGGGTCTTGAAGATGTCAGCAGATATTCAGTGTGTTGCAGATGTTACCTATCCGTAAGCTGGCTAGGGTGACCTCTGTGTACCTGTGCCGCGTGTCAATGTGATATCGCCCCAAGTCTGCTTACTCCAGCATGCTTTCCATCGTTTTACGAATCTGCTGTCTAATGTGTGGCTAGAGGTCAGTGTACGATACTTACGTGTTGTCTACTGTGTCCTCGAGGGCAGCAGCGTCATTGCGTTCATCCCCTGAGATGCCGGAGTGGCCACGAACACAGCATTTTGTTATTTTAATTTTTTTTGCATATGTGGCCCTAATGGCATTGTAAATAAGTTTAACGATGTGGTTTTTCTCATGTACTGCGCTCCGTCAAGCCCGAGCGGACAACTATCGCCACCTGATGGGCCCACTTCAACAGTGACACACGTGACTTAGATTGCGCGGGCCCAAAGCGGCAGTGCGTGCCCAAGCGCCCAAGCAGGCACGACGCCGGTCACCTTCCGGCTAGTTCTTAATAAAGTACCTTCCTTTGTGTTTTATCAGTGCGTCCACGAGTCTTGCATTCTCAACTCGGACTACCGAACTCCGGCAACTAACATTGGTGACGAGGCGGAGCACCCACAGCGGCCGGAACTACTCAAGAAGTGAGAACGGCAGCGCGTACGACGGACTACGCCGGCCGCATTGAAGAATACGGCGGCAACGTTGCGTCATGGACTGAATGGTACAGGCGTTTACAGTTCTATTTTGAAGCTAACGACGTCAGGGACGCAGTGAAGAAACGCGCACACCTTCTCACGCTGTGCGGCGCGCAAACGTACGAGACTGTCGGGAAAGCGGGAAAGCTACTCTTTCAAATGAAGCAGGGAGAACGTTCGGTGGGAACATCGGTGGGAAGACGTTCGGTGGGAACATCGGGCACTGACGCGAAACTGTGCTAAATTCGGGCAAACGGGGGGAACAACTTATACATTAGATATTCCACTTCTATCGAGTTATGAGGCTACTTTGACCGCTCCTTACCTCAACATCAGCGCAAGCTAATGACGGGGTAAGGGACGGGGCGGCTGCATCTGGCGCCGCAGACTTCAGGTTCTACCCTTGTGCTCCCTACCATCTCATTGGACAGTTTGCTAAAACACAACAATTTCATCCGTAACAAAGCCCTTCACTCGCTCTCGCTCTATCTCTCTCCTCGCAAAAAGCGGGGTGGCGCTGCGATCGCCGGAGGGAGCGGACGTGTCTCGTTGCAGCTCCTGCAATTGTGACGATTAATGCAGCGTAATTGCCAGCTACGAAAGTTTATTTGGTACCAAAGTGAGCGGTACGGTACGGGGAACCGGCCGATACTACCATCGACCAAGTGGTACGTGAACTTTCACCGTTTTCTGGACTTTGAAAGTTCGCCATGTGCACGCCGAGCTAAGCCTTAGGCCTAGCTCACGAGTACGGCCCCCGGGGGCACTCTCCCCGGAGCCAGGCCTAACGACGCGTACGACCAAGATGGCGTCATTTCCGGCAATGGAGGTGTGATGGCGTCATTTCCGGCGATGGAGGTGTGCGAGGCCAAGGAACCCGAGATTATGCCGGCTACTACCGTCGGCAACTTCGAAGGAAGAACGTGCGTTCAAGTAGGAGGCCGCGACGCGACGCCCGGCGAGTCGAGCGGATGGATCGCGGCGAGCAGAAGAATGCGTAAAACCAAGGACCAGCAAGGTGAGCGACCAACTCTCGCCTCGGAACGACAATCGAGACCTAAAGAGCGGGCTAACTTCACCAAGCGCGTTACGGAAAACATTAAGAGAGCTGCCCGTATGCCGGCAACGATACCCAGGGAAGACCACAAGATTGTAATTAGACGGAGGGGAGGCCTAAACATGGCCAAGATCGAGACCTCGGTTGTCACGGGCGCGATCATGGCGGCCGCAGGTACGGTGAGGGAACACGAAGGGGAAGATACGGTGTGCGTCAACGCGGCGCAGAACATTCTAGTAGTTAGCACCCCAAGCGAGGAAAGAGCCGAAGTGTACGCCAGAGTCAAGACCATAGAATTCGGAAACATGGACTACGAAGTCTATGCATACCGAACCGCTCCCGAAGGGACGGTCAAAGGAGTAATTAGAGGCATTGCGATCGACGAAACACCAGAGGACATTAACGAAGCAATTGTGACGAAGTACAATCCGCTAGCGCTTGAAGCGCACAGAATCGGAAACTCTACGGCAGTCATCGTCCTCTTCGAAGGACATAGGGTACCCAGATACGTGAAATATAGAGCGGCGTTGATAAAATGCGGACTCTACAGAAAACACCACGAAGTATGCCGATGCTGCGGCAAAGTTGGACATCGAATTGATGTTTGCCCGACCCCGGAGGCCAGAGTATGTTTCGCTTGTGGAATAGCTAACCCTAACGCGGAACACGAAGGAGTGTGTAAGCCCCGATGCAAATTATGCGGGGGTGCGCACCCGACGGGAGACAGGGTGTGCAAAAACAAGTTCAAGGTGCCCTTCGTAGTTACGAAGCGGCGATGGGAGCGAAGGACAGGGTTAGAACAACAACAGCTGCAGAAGACAAAGCCACCAAAGGCGTCAGACTTCCCGCACCTGCAGGCAAGCAAGGAGAGAAGCTAGAGTAGACGGCGCAGTACCAGCTGTGGAAGAAATGCTAGCCGACAGGAGCCCCCGCCACCGCCGCAGCGCGAAGGAAAGCTGACGTGGTCGGGCGCAGTGAAGGGAGCCAAAGCAGAGGAAGTGCCTAGGGGCAAACAGCAACAACAACGAAGCGAAGAAAAGCCCACGAGAAAGGAAGTCTACGACATGATCAGGGAAAGCAGCGAACGGATGCTCAAAATGATAGACGATAAGATCGACAAGCTAATTGAGGCACTGAGGTCCAACATCCAACCGATGGCTCAGACCCAAACGCAAAAACAGGAGCAAGCCGCCCCAGAGATACCAGCACCGACGAGGAAGGAGGAAACAGCCGTCACCGAAGAAGAAGCCACGAAGAGCAACATCGAGAGCGACGAAGAACACCCCACGGAACCCAGCAACAAGAAAAGGATCATCGAAAACACCAAGGAAAGAAGACTCATGGCACGTTTCGACCGCATGGACGGGGAGCGCGAACAGCTAGCAAAAACGACGAAGGATAAGTTTAGCAAGATGGAGAAAACGCTGCAGGATCTGCAGAGCGGAATGAGGCAGATGCAAACCCAATTGCAAACATTCATGCAGAGCATGGAATCCCAAACGCAAGCGTTCATGCAAAACGTGGAGACCCAGATCAACACTAAATTGCAACAATTATGGACCCAACAACACCAAGTACAAGGACCAAGCCAGACCGAAAGACAGTAAAAGACCAGAAGCCGGACAGGGACCTCCTAATCTGGCAATGGAACTGTAATGGTTACCAAAGTAAAAGGGCAACGATAATACAACACCTAGAAGGGATAGACAGGAAACCAGACATCTTCATGCTTCAAGAAACGCACTGCATAGAAACACCAAAACTACCAGGGTACAGAGCACACGCCAAAGCTGCAAAGACACTGAGCGAAAACAACAGGGGAGCACACAGGCCTATCGGCGGGGTCTGCACGTTCGTCCGTAAGGGCATCGTCTTCGTCGAGCACGAGCTGAACACCGGCAACTGGACCGACAGCTGCGCGGTGGAGGTGATCATTGGGAGGAGGACGAAGATAAGCACACTCGCCGTAAACGTGTACAGCAGTCCGAGGCACAGGAAACAGAAGTTTCGCACGCTCATGCAGAAAGCGCTAAGAACGATAAAAAAAGGAACGGTAGTAATCGGGGGCGACTTTAATGCACCACACTACGATTGGGGCTACGACAAGACCACCGAAAAAGGAAGAGACTTAATGCAAGACGCGACAGACGCAGGGTTAATAATGATCACGAACCCTGAGACCCCAACGAGAACGGGCACATCGGTCGCCAGAGACACCACCCCGGACCTGACGTTCGTAAGGATCGAAGGCAGAGGGGACGCGACATGGAAGAACACCAAGACCGATCTCGGTAGCGACCACATGATCATAGAGATACGAGTCCCACTCGGAAACGACACAAGCCAAGAGAAAAAAAAAACACAAATACACGAACGGGGAAGAGTTTCGCCGCCACCTCCCAACTCAGCACGAGAAAATAGAGGACATAGACACGTGGGCAAAAGCGATCGTGGAAGCAACCGAGGAAGCAACGATTGAGATAGAGACAGACGGAAACGTACACACGATGGATAGCCGACTGGCCCACCTCATCGAAGCAAAGGAAGCCTTAAAAAGAAAATGGAACCAACAACGTACGAACAGAAAGCTCAGAAAAAAGATCGCCGAAATTAACAGAGAGATAGAAAAACACAGCAGGGAGCTCGGCAAACAACAGTGGGAACAGACATGCAGGGAGGCGGACGGACAACTCCACATGGGTAGAACGTGGAGACTGCTCCGACACCTCTTGGACGAAACCCAAACCAAGGGCGAACAGCAGCATAAACTCAGCAAAATCATCCACAAGGCGATCGCGAAGGACGGGGAGGACGAGGTGAAGAGAAAACTCGACGCCAAATACCTCCCGGTTTCCCCGAAAGAAAAACACCCAGAATATCAGGGAACGGAAAACGCCGAAATAGACCGGGACATTGAAGAATGGGAGGTACGAAACGTCATGCAAGACCTCAATAGAAGATCGGCGGCGGGACCCGACCGAGTAAGCAACAAGGCACTACGAAACCTCAACGACGCAACGGTCGCGGCACTGACGGAGTACTTCAACAAATGTTGGAGGGCCGGAAAGCTACCGCGCCGATGGAAGGAAGCCAAAACGATTCTAATACCGAAGCCGGGCAAACCACCCGGCGTCGAGAACCTAAGACCGATATCGCTGACGTCGTGTGTAGGCAAACTGCTCGAACACGTACTCATGAACAGGTGGCAACACTACCTCGAAGAAGCAGAACTATACCCGGACTCCCTCATCGGGTTTCGGAGTAAGCTAGGGACCCAAGACGCTATGCTACAGCTCAAGAGAGAGATCGTAGACTACGACATAAACACCAACGACAACAGAGCAATACTGGGCTTGGACCTGCAGAGTGCCTTCGATAAAGTTCGGCACTCGGCGATCCTTGCCCAGGTATCGCGCCTGAATTTGGGAAAAAGATCGTACAACTACATCAGAGACTTCCTTACCGACCGCACTACCCGAATCTGCGCGGGAGACCTACAACTACCAGAGAAGACACTAGGCAGCGAGGGAACGCCGCAGGGAGCGGTAATCTCACCGCTGCTCTTTAACCTAGTAATGATCGGGGTCGCCAACCGACTGCAGAGCGTCGAAGGTGTACGACATACAGTCTACGCCGACGACGTAACGCTATGGGTCACCGGCGGAAGCGACGGCCACATCGAGAGCAAACTACAAGAAGCACTGGAAGCAGTAGAAGACCAGCTGAGGGGCTCGGGACTGGTATGCTCCCCCGCAAAGTCGGAACTCCTAGTGATCCCGCCCAAGGGAGCGAGGCGCAACAAGCAGCCCACCAGAGACGGCGACAATATAACAGTAAGAACACAGGGGGGACACACCATTCCCCAAGTAAGCAGGATCAGAGTCCTAGGAATGCTCATCGAACGCAGCAGAGTCAACGGAGAGACGGTCTCCAAACTCGACGCCAAGACCGGCGCGGCGATGCGACTCATAAGAAGAGTGTCGAGCAGAAGAGGTGGGATGAAAGAGGAACGACTCGTAAGACTCGTTCAATCCTTCGTGGTCAGCCACGTCGCATACGTCGCCGCCTTTCACAATTGGCGGCAGTGCGAGCGGAAGAAAGTCGACGCGATGCTGCGCAAGGCATACAAGTCGGCGTTGGGGCTCCTAGGAGGCACGAGCACGCAGAAGCTCGAAGCCCTCGGACTCCACAACAGCCTGGAGGAAATAGCGGAAGCCCAGCAGACGGCGCAGTTCACAAGACTATCGGAAACCAAGACTGGCAGAGAAATACTACGACAACTAGGCGTCAGCGTCAGAGAAGATCTGCAGACGGGGGAGCAGATACCGTGGGAGACGAGCAAACGCATCGTCGTAAGCCCGATCCCACGGAACATGAACCCAACGTTCAACAAGGAAAGAAGACAAGCACGGGCTAAAGCGCTGATAGCACTTCACTCAAACGACGAAGGGGCGGTATTCGTGGACGCGGCCAGCTACAAAAACATCAACGGCGTCTTCAGCGTCAGCGTGGTCGAAGCCAAGACCGGCGAGACCAGGCTTGCGGCAAGTGTGAAGACCAAGTCGCCGAACCAAGCCGAGGAAGTGGCGGTGGCACTCGCCATCGCGGACCCAAGAACAAAGGCGGTGCTGTGTGATTCGCGAACGGCAGTGCGCAATTTTGCGAAGAACCGGGTGAGCTGTGCGGCCGCGCGTATTCTACGCAAGGCCGAAACCAACAGCGACAACGATGGTGTGGTAATTAAGTGGTTCCCCGCACATGCGGGCGAAGGGGTGGCGAGCTCGCTGGGGCTCGCCAACCACAACGAGACGGCCAACGCCGTGGCGCGAGGATTAGCCGGCCGTGTCACGGGAACGGCGGTCGCCGACGAAGTGGATCGCCCCGACAAGGACACCATGACCAGTTACAGCGAGGTGATCTCATGGTATAGACTAGGAAGACGAACGATGGCCCTGCCTCACCCCGGACTGACTAGGGAAGAGGCGGTTGTGCTCCGTCAACTGCAGACAAACTCAGTGATTACCCCAGTGCTAGCCAAGCACCTGTGGCCGGAGGTTTACGTGACTGATGTGTGCAGACTGTGCGGGAAGGAGCGGGCCACGCTGGCCCACATCCTAAAAGACTGCATAAGCGCGAACAATGCCAACAATGCCGACGTTCTCCCGCCCCACATAGAGGAGGCGAAGAGATCAAACGACTACGGCGTGCAACGCCAGGCCGTCCAGCAGATTCTAGCGGCGGTCGAGAGGCAGCGACCGGACGGGCCGGAGGCAGAAAGGGGGAACCCGAGTACGCCGAAGACCACCGGGAGCGACTCTCGCCGCTAAGAAGACGTCCGGCCTCGTCGACCCAAGACTCCATCCCAAGAGGGTGGGGTAGGGGTTACTGCAGGAAGCTTAATAAAGTTGTTCTCTCTCTCTCTCTCGCAAAAAGCAAAAATTTTTAGTCCGGGTTAGACACCACACAAGAAAACGCTTTGAAACGCGGAAACATTCTCCCGCAGCCGCATGCGCTCACGCTCACAGTAATAGGGAAGCCACAGACATAAGCCACAATAAGCACAGAAGCGCAGCGGGCCATTATCTCTCTTGGGCTACGGCGATTAAAAACCTTAGCTGCCATATTATCGTGGACCTTCAGTTCTCGGGAAGCATAGATCGTAAATAGAGCAACTGCGTTAGAAAATGCTCCCTTGGAGTTTAAGTAATACTCTCGTGACTTACATTTTAAAACCAAACGTAGATGTCACCTGCAACGTTTTCTACAAGTATGTATTTTCGGAAAGTTTTATGGGTGCCTTTGCTTCGAGTATGCACGGTCGCAGAAGGCGGTGGTATCGTGTCGACCTGCAGCATCTTTCTTACAGTGGCGGGGCCGTACTTACCGAGGCATAACATTTATTTTTTAGTTCGATCCTCTCCGAGAGACCGGGAGAAGGCTCTTTATTGGAAAAGCAAGCAGTTTTGCCGGCGTTTGCAATCGCCTACATGCTTCTCTGCTAGGGATCGGGGATGTAGGGAAAACAGGCCCTAGAAAGAGGTGGGCAGAAAGAAAAAAACCCTGGCGTTGCTTCACGTGCTTGACGGACTATTTTGTAGATTGTGTCACAGAATTCACAATTTTGAAATGTGACCAATGTCCTCCAAATAAGAAAACAAACTTTGTAGAACCTGACGCTGCTTTTACTGGCAAGTCCATGACCCTAGAAGAGTCTTCAAGGTTACCGGGCCCTTGATCTGGGCGTTCAATATCTTAAACAAAACGAGATCTGGGTGCCAAGTAGGCCACACATTCTAATTAACATATGTTCAACAGTTTCTACAGAATAACAGTTATCGCAGTACCGCTTGGTTGTCAGTCCGAGGCGAAACAGATAACTGTTGGTGTAAGCCGAGTTTAGTCGTAGACGATGAAATAATGTCACTAGCCTACGAGGGAGCTGTCCTGGAAGTCTTGATTTCAATTCAGGGACAATCACGTGCAAAAAGACTTCGTTATTGGGTTCGTTGCACCATAGCCGATTTCTTTCAGTTACTGGAAAACGACGCGCCATGGTAGAAGCCTCTGTTTTTGTAAAAACCATTTGACAACATTTCCTGTGGTTAAGGCCCATACGGGCCACTTCATGGGCTTTTTGATTTCCAATAATACCACAGTGGCCAGGTATCCATTGCCATTCAATACTGTGTCCAGCAATGCAAGCAAGGTGGTGAAGGCAGGAGACATCGGAGGCTGCGGTATGGTGGGAGGACGTCCTGCTCCTCCTTGACAAAACTTAGATCTGCCTTGAAGTCTTTAAAGATGCTCCGCTGCCACGGCTTCGTGGGTAGGACGTAAACAATTGCTTGTTTAAGGCCCTCGAGCTCAGCCGCTGTATATGACGTTGGTCGCTCCAAACGAAACGAAAACATTTCACCCGTGAGTGGCACGTACTACATTCCAGATGAAGAGCGTTCCGGGGATGACCATCTATCCGTAAATATGTGAGCTCAAGCCGAATGCATTTTCTACGTGTATTCTAGCAAGATATGTAGTATTTCAGTATGGGGCGTTGTCTTGTAGCCAATTCCAGGGATGCGACATTGAATTTGTGAAGTAGTAACGTTGCAAGGAGGGAAATGGGGAGTGTGATGATGTCAAGGTTCGGGAGTTATAAACTATGAGACGACGCACACGTGACAAGCAAAGAACGAGATGCAATACGGGTCGCGAACGAAACTAGACACTTTTATTAAAAGTCTCAAGAAACTGAACACACGGAGAACACACCAAGGAGGTGACAATAAACACACACACTACAAAAATCAGCGAATTTATACATCCTGGTACTAAGAACAATAGTTCTAGGACACGCTAAATGTCACTATTAGGGGAAAAGAAGAACGAACTCACAGTTATTCAGGTACGTCGTAAGGCGCATCCATTGTAGGAAAGTAAACCCGGCCGACGGCTTCACGTTCTGGAGTACACGGTGGGCGTACCGTACCATTCGGGTCTCTTGGGCGCCGCTGCCTTGACTGGCAGAAGCGGTAGGCCACCGTGGACAGTGGTGACTCCGATGACTCGGTGCGAGTTGAGGCTCCCCGGCGCAAGGCACGGGTGCCTCGATCTGTGGGAAGAGCAGGTGGTGCGCGCGATAACGTGGTGGCCCCGTAGGAGGGAACGATGCCCAGGCAACCGGGCGCGAAGATCGTGTGCCTGGAGATAGACGAGTGTCCGGCCCTACGGCGCAGGCCTCGCTGTGCCGGCAGAGCTGGCGACGTCCCAGCGCTGCTGCATGGTCGTCGCCCTCGGGTGAATGTCGCCTTTATGAGGGCACGCGAACTTGGTTGGTTGGTTGGTTGCCTCAAGTCATGACACATACCCACGCGGGGGCTTGGCCAAGAAGATTTGTACTTAATCAGAATGTAACCTAATTTATTTTAAATCTCAAATTTTAGAAAAGGAAATACGTAACAATTTTTACTGTATATATATATATATAGCGAATCAGAAAATGGGACATGAGGGACTCCGCGAAAATAAGACAGAAAATAAAGGTTGGCAGTCAAGAAAACCTCGGAAAGCAAAGGGGAGGTTGGGGTGGGTCATAGAACGAGATGAAGAATTTTTTGAGTGGAAAGGAAAGTGGTGAAAAAATGCCCGCCGGGTGGGATCCGAACCCACGACCTCCAGAATACCCCGAGTAGTCCGAGTGGCGCTGGCTACCACCCCCAAGTGCAGGAAACCAAAATACGTTAACATAAATACCCGAGAAAGTGCTGGGGAAACAGCCCCGCGGGTAGCGTAGTGGTTATCGCACCAGACCGGTATTCTGGAGGTCGTGGGTTCAGATCCCACCCAGCGGGCATTTTTTCACCACTTTTTTTTCGACTAAAAAAATTCTTCATCTCTTTCTGTGACCCACACCAACCTCCCCTTTGCTTTCCGAGGTTTTCTTGAGACTGCCAACCCTTATTTTCTATATATATATATATATATATATATATATATATATATATATATATATATAATATGAAAGTAGAGTAAGGAAGAAAAATTAAATAAATGTGAACGCTTACCTGGCTAGCAGGAAAACTGGCCTGTCGCCGCAACATAAGGGTGAAGAGCGGACAAAACATCCCTGTGGCAGACTCCTAGGGCGGAAGCGCCTAGTGACAGAACCTCGGAAGTAGATAGCGGAAGGTGGATGCGCCTAAAGGTTGACTCCAGATGCTTGCGTCGCATTGGGGAAAACCTGCGGCAATTAAACAGAAAATGTTCTATATTTTCCAGTTCGTCGCAGAAAGGGCATTGGGGAGATGGAGCCAGACCAGATTTATAAAGATAAAAATTTAATGGAAGAATCCAGCCGGTCTTGCGTTCCTTGTTCTAACGCCTTCCTCTTCTGCATCCACGCTCTTCTTCCTCTATGGCGCATACCCGCGTTCTGTGGATTGACCTTGTTCTTCCACTTGTTCGTTGTCAACTTTGCTTGGTATCATCCCACTTTTGTTGTAGGACTTAGATTTGGTATGGTCTCTTGTGTTCTAGCGACTTGCTCTCCTGATACAATTTTTTTCCGAAAGTTTGTGTCGCTTCGCTTCAAAAAACTTTCTAAAGCGGGGGGTAGTGTAACCTACTCGACGCCAGTGGTGAACCCTGTAAGCAAGAAAAACCCGAAAATATAAAAATAATGCTCTTGGTTTCACACATTGTGGGTAATAATTTAGTGGCATTATCAATAAACATTAAAGAATAAGAAATATATAATTTTGAATTGCTTAGCTTACATCCAGCAAATTATGTTTGTTGAACTAATTATAGCTGCGCACAGAAACAGCATGGTTCGGCTCTGTAGCCTTGAGTGCATTGCCACAGAAAGTTGTCCCCGAGTATGGTGTTGTGTTTGTGGTACGAGGACTAAACACCTCAGGATGCACTGACCGGCAGAGCTGCGAGACAATCTCTCTAGCTGTGCGATTTGCTGTACCTCTGTAAGTTCAGAGAGGGTATTGTATATCCCGAGGTGCAGTAGGTTTGCAGTTGATGTGTGTTGGGGGAGGCCGAGCGCTCGCTTGTGTGCCGTACGGATGAGGCTATTAACTTTCTCCTCCTTCGCCTTCCGCAGGGTAGGAAAAAGCAATGCGTATGTAACGCGAGAGATGACGAAGGCCTGCAACATCTTAATGAGGTTGGACTCCTTGACGCCCTTTTGTCTTACCGCAACCCTGGAGATGACCCGGGTGGTCTGACATAGCTTCTTCTCGACCTGTCTAATGGCATCAGTATGATGGCCGTTAGGTGGAAGCCCAAGAGCTTTAAGGAGTGAACTATGGGATTGCGGGCCCTTGATGATGTGGCTACGTTCAATATCGGGGGGCTTTTATGATGTGCTTCGTAGATGAAATGCTTAGACTTCTCGGAGCAACCCGGCCGCACACCGCTGCGCACTGCTCAACGGTATGGGTTGCCGTTGCAAGGCTGCCTGAATTGGGCCGTCGTAGCCTCGAGCCATCCACAGGCTGATGTCGTCTGCGTAGATGGAATGACGTAGAATGGGCATGTCCGAGAGGAAGGCGGGAAGGTCCCTTATGGCGATGTTAGCAGTAACGGTGACAGTACCGAACCTTGGGGGTTCCTTGACTATCCGGCTTAATTGGATCATAGTGAATACTTCTGAAATACATTGTGGGGGAACAAACTGTGAGGAGCGATTTAATGTATTTGTACGTGCGCTATCCAAAGCCGTTCTTCTTCGCCATCGTAGATTGTCGCACAGTGTCGAAGGGTTCGGAGATATTTAAACCAAGGATAACCTTAGTTGTGTGCTTTGGTGCATATGCCGGATCCTAGATGTGATGCGGTAATTGCAACATAAGGTCCTGAGTGCATAGGCGAGGACAAAATCTCAGCTTGGGGTGGGGAACAGCTCAGTCTCTTCGGCGTTTTCTGTTAGTTGTGTCTAAACAACATGCTCTAGTATTTTCACTGGGCACGATGTTAAAAAATGATCGATGTATGGTGACTTCCCAGGCTTTGGCATGAGTATGGTCTTGGCCATCCGCCTTTTTTCTGAATTTGACCCTAAATCAAACATTTATTAAATAGGGCCGTGATGTCAGGGACAGATACATCGTCCGACTGCCGAAGAATCTAATCAGCAATGCGGTCAGGACCAGGGGCCGATATGGCGCTTAGTTTATAATTGGCAGCCTTGACCTCGTTCCTTCAACAGCATGCGTACAGCGGGTGTTCTTTTGGACGGTGTTGTGGTATGTACTTATTGTCTAAATGTGTTATGAGTACATGTCGTGTCCCCGCGTAATTGTGCATCCAGAGGGCCACCGTTTGCTTGTGGTCCGATTTGGTCGACCACAACCACAAGGACACGTGAAATAAGGACATGGTTTCAATTCCTGGCCGCGGCGGCCGCTTTACAGATGGAAGGGAAAATCAACAACGTCCGTGTGTTCGAGATTTCGGGACAGGTAAACATCCCCAGGTGGTCAAAATTAAGCCGAAGCCCTGTGTAACGTCGGCAAGTTAAACCCCACAATCTCATCATCATCATCAGATCAAGAAAATGGCTTAAGCTATTCGAATATCTTTTGGGGCTGAAATTGTGACTTATTTCCGCCAGAATCAAGGCGGTTTCTCTTCACCTCATCTATCGCTCAGTCGTACGCGTGCAGTCCTTCTCACGCAGCTTCAAACACTATCATTCCCCAGTCCACATCTCATCCCTATCATATATCCTACGGAATATAACGACTATTGTCGCTTTTGTTCTGTAGAACAAGCCTTACTTCGCCACATCATTTGGTCATGTCCAGACATACCGCCATCACGTATAAGAACTCATCCCATCCTTGATAACATATCATCAAAGCGGAGAGTCGGGCGAGTTGGTTTCTGCTGACTAATGAACTCAAACTTCTAGCGAACTTTAGCACAGGACGAAGAAAGAAAACACGAAACACGTGTTTCGACTTTTCTTTCTTCGTCCTGTGCTAAAGTTCGCTAGAAGTATGAGTTCATTAGTCAACATATCATCCATCTTCGAGTGGGAGGCTGCCATGTCTAGCCCAGCTCCCCTTGTGGAAGAAGCCCTCGCCCAGTTGGCTGAGGACACCGAGCTCCCAAAGCAACGGGAGCACCGTTGTGCAGAGCACTGATTGAATAACTAGGTGGTACAATCACCCCACACTTTGGGCGAAATAAAGTTACTACTACAACTACTTGAACACTTGCTTGCCAGTGTGACCTATGTATTTACACGGGGTTTCAAGGATTTTGAATGGCTTCTTAATCGGCCTTGTAACACAGAAATCGGTCGCTGGCTGGACGATTGTTCAATATTATTCAATGTTTTGAGTTCCGGGAACCTTTGACAGTACAGAAAACACCAGCGTTCTCGCGAGGATTCTTTTAAAGGCGATAGTCTTTCTTGCGATACCTAAACCCCAAAATTCTTGTCTGTCTGAAAGGTTATCTGTCTCTCTGTCTGTCCCTATATTCATTCGTCCTGCCAAGTGTTAAAAGGATCCGTAAACTAGAGGTTTATATCGGCAAAACGTCAATCCAAACCCCTAGATCTACAAACAAGCTTCATGCTTGTCGAAATCATGAAGCAATAAGAGAGAATTAGTCATATCTGAGACGGAACATTCATGCACAACTGGCACTATTAATGTTCTCTTGATTAAATATGCGTGGCTGCTTGATATTTGAGACAGCAGGAAAATATGCGTCGAAAAAACAGTTTGACCAAAAGATAGAAAAAAAGGGCTAGTGCGAGCCAGGATGTCGTATCTGTGTTCCGAGTTCAAAAGTAAGAAAATGTTCCAGTAGATGACGCGAGCGGTAGAGCGCGGTAAAACTGATTTGACTTTAGTGGACCTCATTCGTGTATATCGTGGGAGTGAAACAAGGCGGAAGAGTAGAAGAGGTAGGCCGGAAAAAGAAGAGAGGCGCATTTACGTGGCAGGAGCGGCAGAATATTATCGTCTTTCGACGACATTTACGCTACGTGAGCAGATACGCGGGCAATTTTCAATTGCGGTCAGAAAGGGAGTCGGCATCCGCCCTGAGGAGAGCGTAGCTAAACGGAAGCAGATTTGAAAATGCTGCGCGGTTGAAGAATTTGCAACGCTGAGCCATTCGTGGGCCGGACTATGCTCCCAACGAAGGTAGGCTTCACAATTGCTCAAGTGATCAATGAAAGGGAGAAATGCCGGTTTATGGCTACTTACAAACGACAGCTCTCAGCTGCACTAATCGTCGACCATTACACAAGGGCACAACGGTGGAATTCAGTGCGGAATGTCGTGATGTGGCAACATTCCGAGGCAACTAGGGGCACTCGCTGACACGGACACATTTAATAGAGCTCCGGGAATCCGGGAGTCCACTCCGTGCTGCCTCATATACTCAAAAAAGTAAGACACACAGACATAGTAGCGTAGACCGGCAGAAATGTGAATATAAAAACTGCATAGAACATCACTCCAGGCTGAGAACGTGGGGCCAGATTTGGGAGTAAAATGGCTACTTTACGCATCGAACCAAATACCTTGTGCTGAGCTGTATTGTTCTGGCAGTTTTTTTTCTCCCTGACAATGTCGCCCAGCGTTTAAAACAAACAAAATCTTTCCAGTAGAATAGAAACTCCGCATAAAAATAGTACCGCTGTACTTGTCCATCCCGGTGCGAAACGAGAAGCAATAAAGTCTCTGAGTTGGTGCTTGTAGTAGAGAAAAAAATATATCTGATGCAGTCGCGTACGTCCTTTAATGTTCCCGTTGGTGGGTTCTTTTGTCTCGTACGTAAAGCTTTTGCGCAACTGGTTGATTTTCTTGAGTCGACTCTTCGTTCCCATTAACCAAAGTTTTCGCTGATTGCGTGTTTCTGAGAACTTGCAATGGGTAGGCATTAAAATGGGTGTCTACGTAAATACTTGGGGACAGTGAAAAGAATGAAGTGATTCCGCCTTGCTGCTCCTTTCATCGACATTCTATACACTAGTTAGGTACTTCACTCAGCGTGCGGAAGTGTCATATTCTGCTACTCTCGAAGTCCTTAACGCAAGAAACTACCGTGAGATTTTAACACTGTTTAAATTCTGCAAAGCCCCCATATTTTGATGACCAGTATGCGCGAATCTCGCGGAAGTATTCGCAGAACACCACTTATTCGGAACCTTTACCTCGTTTCCGGAAATGGGATATACTGAAGGCGGTGAATAAAGTTCGGAAAATTACCTCAAGCGAGGATTCGGTGGCTAAAATCAAAAACAAACTCTTCTGCACCACTTAAGTTGTTGAAGCACTACCTACCGCTTAGGTTAGGTTATTCATAAAAATGAGGGTAGGTAGAGTAAATATGGGCTTTTAGTCGGGCACTCAAAGAAATGCAGACACAGTTTCAGCGTGGAAAGCTTGCGTCACTTGAAAAGAAAATGAGAGAATGATGAGTAAAGACGTGCTCTTGGTCCGGAACTCTAACAAATGCAGACTTAGTTTCGGTGTCCAACGCTTCCGGCACTTGAAAAAAAGGGCAGTATTTCCTTCATCTTTCTTTGCTCTGCTAACCATTACGCATAAAGCTGAGAGTTCCATGTATGGGAAGAGCCCCGGTGCCTAAACGGAAATGTGAAGTCTTAAAGAAAGCTTGTGCCCACGCTTACTGCACCGGCAAGTTAAGCAAACTTCAAAGAGCAGTTTTATTTAAAACGCACAAGAAAAAAATTGGAAAAAATAACTACCATCCTTTGCTATAAGGAAGTTCAGAGAAGTGGAAAAGCTTTCTAATATCAGAACTGCGTAAAAAGTGCGTCACATAATCCGTTAAAAGCGCGTCCAACCGTTCGTCGGACCTTCAGAGACCCAAATAAAAAAAAAATAAGGCAAAACCTCGGCGAGGTTAACTTGCAAAAAAAGAACTGGCGATAACGATACTCCCTACTGCGATATTTGGCTCAGCGGCAGTGCGATGAGGCAGCACTCACTCTTGGGTTCTCTGGACGGCAGCTATGGTTAGCCTCCGCGGAGGCGGCGCGAAGTGCGTCTCAGAAAGAGACCGCGAACTGCGTCTTAAGCGAAGCGAACGCACATCATAGTCACGCGCACGCCCCCCTCACGTTTTAGCCCTAGCGTCGCGGCATCGAGCGCCTGGTTCGGGCACACCATACGGCACGGCATACCGCGTACTTTCGGGGAAAGCTGGCTCACGTTGTCACGGCGAACCGCCCTCCTGTCCCGATTTCGCGACACTCTCCTCCTTTGCTTTCTTTCATCGGTCGCTTTATCTTTCACTTGTCGGTCCAGGCCATCGTTCCGTCGGTTACGCCGACAACAGGCTCAGCCCAGAGACGGCCGCCAAAGGGCTTCGCCCTAAAAATCAATCCATGCGAGTATTTCTCGCGCACTAAGTAAATTGTCTACGAACGATTGAAGTGTATACCGATACGCGGTTTACGATATAAAACTAAACTGTTGTACTCCTTCTTTATGATCGATGGGCGTATTTTCTTGTATAGAACCGTCTCTATTTACGCGATTCTCAAGTCGCCGTTTTGACACAATGGAATCCCGGTTTCACGCACGCGCCGTGTGTGAGCTTTTCGGTCGACCAATCGGTCTAAGGTTTGCGCATTCAAAACTGGCGCATTAGTTATTTGACAGGCCGCCATCGGTCCTACAAAAAACGGGTTCGCTTTAAAAAGTTTTTGGGTGGGTATTTAAAACTGTGGCCCCTTGAATACAAACTAGGCTTAGCCGTTTCTTTTCACGATATCTGCAAACACGTTAAAACACGGAGCGGTTCATCCGAGGCTTTAATTCCTCATGAAGAAGTAAAACAACGTCATGTTAAGACGCCAATCCTAGCTCACACCTGCCTGCGCTACATAAGGCGTGGAGCGGAATTGCAAAGGGTCACAGAAAGCTACAACATCGGCGCCATGGTGACATTCATACGCGATGACAGATAAGCATGGCTGAACTCCCAGTTAACAGCTCTTGCCTACGCGAGCAAGGCCGTGGCGGCCACCTTAGATGTAAAGTGTGTACTAAAGACGATGCTCTTTATGGGCCGTCTAACCGCGAAAATGTGGTCTGTCTGTGTGTCCGTGGATTCATCCACCTGTCCAAAAGTTCAGAGAATGCATCCACAAGACCTATTTGCAGACAAGATCGATCCAAACTACTAAGTAGCAAGAAACTGGCGCTGCGAGAACACGCGCGGAGTGCGGGACGGGAAGCTCACCTTGACGCCTGTAAAGAAAATAAACGATGGGCCAGACGCTGTGTTAACTCCCCACTCAATTCCGTCGTCGGGTACAGCATAGCGATGAGTTGCTGCCGCTGCATTAAACCCCGGCGCTCAGGTGGCCATATCGCTGTAAGGAAAAGAAGCAAAAGGCTATACCCGTGCTGATATTGAGCTGCAGGTTTTTAAAAGTTGAAATTCATGCCGGCAAAAAGGAGTATTTACACCAGTCTGGGAATGTAAGAACAGTGCATAGCATAGGCAAGTTCAGTAAAGTTGCGAGGGCTGTAGAGTATCGACCGTAAGTCGTAGGGTCTCATGGGAAGACCTTATTTTCAGTGTTTTCAGTCTTTTCGCAAAGAAAAGAACTGAAGAGGAAACCGGTAGGAGGAGAGGTACAAGTCCACGCCGAAGTAAACCGAACACGGGAGCGGTGGCCAAATTAAGGCCCCTAAAACTACTGAGCTAGCGCCAACTGCTCCCTTCTTCTCCGCTGCTCTCTTCTTTTTTCTTTCCCCTCATCCACAGCGCCTGCGTCCCTTCAACTCCGCGGCGGTACCGCTATTTATGTTGGCCGCTTCAGAGCAGACGCCCTCGCAACGCTTCGGTCCGCTCGCTGCAGTTTTTCTTGCAGTTTGCTCTTGTTTTCGCGCCTCAATCACTGTTTGGTTGCATTTTTAGGATTTCTAGAGCCACGTTTTGCCAGCACGCACTAAGTGAGACTGTTTTCTTTTATATTTTTGTCTACAAGGGGATATTCGGGCGTGGTAGATGCCGCTAGCGCGTGTACGCATAGCGCGATGTTTGTTTAAGTGTGCGGCAGTATCGAACATGAGCCTTGCAAATTATTTTGTTGCGGTAAGACGATTCTTCCATTCGCGTGATTGAGTTGTCGTCGTGCAAACACTGCATAGAGCGCTTGCACATGTTCGCGGCAGTATACAAAACGCGTCATTCGCAAATGTAGCTCGAGTGCTGCGCTGGCTCTCTTGCGTGGGTTGCAAATGATTAAGCGGCGCTCAGTCTGCGCCCGCGTTTACCATTGACATACATCCTACCTCAATTCTCGGCATTTTCAGGTGACTTGACGTTTTGATAGCACATGTTTATTTCACCTTCACGTAGGCTGCTGTGAATAGATTAAATACACGCACACCTCTTTTGTGCGCGTGCGCACGTACAGTGACGCCAAAAATTCCTTGCGCCGAATACACTAAATTGCACCTGTGGCCGTACGCTCTCTTACGAAGCGAGTGCAAAGCGTGAGCGTGTAAATTTGGGAACAGGCACCACAGAAGACTTCGTTCGATCGATAAGGTAAACTGTGAAATTAGACTGTGGCCTTATTTCTCATACGAACGAGACATCCAATTCCTCCAGAAACAATATATATATATATATATATATATATATATATATATATATATATATATATATATATATATATAGCGTCAGATACAGTTGTAGTAAATATAAATACCACAGAAAGTGAAGGAGAACACAGTCGCCCAGATAGCCGAAATGGTAAGGCAGCATTCGAGATCTAATCGAAAGGCGTTGGTTCGGTCCCCACTCTGGGCGCGTGTTTTTCTTTCTTTCTTTCTCACGCAATTAATAAAAAAATAATGTAACGTCAATAACGGTGAAAAATGGTCTAACCATTCCCCTATGCCTTTGGCGTTGTAGACTGCCGGCATTTCTTTCAGTATTTCCTGACGAGCTCCTAATTTCCAAACCCTATATATATATATATATATATATATATATATATATATATATATATATATATATATATATATATATATATATATATATATATATATATATGAGGCAAGCAAGTTCTCTTTGCTGAAACGTAGGCCACAATCGTGCTTTTACCTTGTTCGAAGTTTTTCTTCTCTTATATATATATATATATATATATATATATATATATATATATATATATAGGGTTTGGAAATTAGGAGCTCGTCAGGAAATACAGAAAGAAATGCCGGCAGTCTACAACGCCAAAGGCATAGGGGAATGGTTAGACCATTTTTCACCGTTATTGACGTTACATTATTTTTTTATTAATTGCGTGAGAAAGAAAGAAAGAAAAACACGCGCCCAGAGTGGGGACCGAACCAACGCCTTTCGATTAGATCTCGAATGCTGCCTTACCATTTCGGCTATCTGGGCAGTTAATGGCTCCTGCAATACCTCCTTATCAGACGTGGTCGTATACCGCGGTTATTAATGGAGGCCGGAACACACAATTGTTTTGTACTGGGATATACTCTGGTACATTCTTAATTGGCCCTCACATAGGAGTACACCCGAAACAAAGCCAAAAGAGCAACCATATTACAATGATTAGCAATAGAAAACAACAAGGTGTATCACAACAATAGACTGTTGCCACCAAATAAAGATTTCATTGGAAAAAAAAGGTTCGTAATGACATCTTGCAGGTGGCTGGAGCTGTTGAGGTGGCTTCCTGTGGAAAAACAATGCTGGTAGTGGTATTTGGGCTCGGTTTAGTTACGTCAAGCTTCTCCAATATCCGATGCTCAAATTGGCCTTCATGAAATGATCCTATTGTTAAGACAAAAACATGTCACCACCGAGTCAGATGTACCGCAAACACTACGCAAGTATAACAATATTGCATTGCAGAGTACAGATAGCGAGCGTTCAACGAAAGCCCGGTCAAATTCGTGTTCGCGCATATCTGCTCAGTGCCGCATCCAAGACAAACTAACTTACAATAAATGTGTTTAACAAGCGCTTTCGCGGACAAAAATAGCTCGACTGAAATGTATGCGTCCAGTGTGTTCTGGTTCGCGTCGCAATGACTCGATAGGCTACGCCGGTGACCATTATGCTGAAGTAGGCGCGCGCACAATGCAAATAAACGGCCTCGTATGCAAAACGTATACACGGAAGAAAGGGCGTACAGCCGTTGTGGTGCGAATATGCAGTGCAAGTGCCCACTCAAACATGCGCGAATTTAACAAAGCGAAAACATAAACTGCGAATGAAATGTACATACGTCAACGGCAGGGAAAGTAGATTAGCTCGCCTTCAATTTTTTACCTAGCGGCAAATTTTATATTCTATCTATATTCGCAATGTGCGCCGTATCGACCCAGCTCATATTACGCAGCAAATCGCTCCAATTACATAACAACGGGCTTATAATACTATCCGGGTCGCTTACACACAAAAAAATTCACCCGCATTTCCCCGAAGGGGAGCATGGGGAAGTGCGAATGCACGGGTGGTACGAAGGAACTCTTCTTGGCCAATCGCCCTAAGTGGGTATGTGGTGGGGTCGCTTTCGCACTTAAAAGCTATTCTTGGCCAATCGCCCTAAATGGGTATGTGGTGCAGATGGACGGCCGGCGGTGGACGCGTGATTCAGGGTCGCTTAAGAAGTGCATTCGCACTTAAAACATGACTTCGGGCATCAAAGAGCTTACACGCACTCGACCTGCTAAACACTCGCACGCAAGCTGCCGTCGACCAAAACAAGTGCGAATGCAGGTACTCGAGGCATGGCAACCTTAGAACCCATTGGACATGCTACGCCACCGATAATTATGCTGGCAAGTAAGTGCGCACTCAACATATACACCACCTCCGGTCCAAAGCAAAGCATACGACGTGACGAACTCTCCGCTGCGCGTAATGCCTACTAAGAACAAAGGGTGGAAGACCGTTGCGGAGCGAATACGCATTTCTCCGTACGCGACCGCTCAAACGCATGCAGAATTTAACAAAGCGAAAACAGAAATGCCAAAACTTACCTCGAAAAGACGTGATAACAGCCTCGGGTTGAAGTCACGAGTCCAAATCTACGCAGCGAAAATTCTCTCCTTTCCGTGAAGCTCCTATACGCTGACTGAGAATCCGTGTTGATTACTTCCGCCGGTGTTTGCGTCCTCGCCAGTGCTATAGCTACCTCTTCGGCCTGTAGCGTCGTTATTTTCGTTACGTGGCTGTCTATCTTCGTTAAGATCGCCACCATGGCTCCGCGTCTTGCCTAATCTGCGGCGTCCGTGTAGTAAACTTTTTGTTGGAGTCATATTTTTCTCCAGGGCTCTAACTCGCGCCTGTCTCCGTCCCTCGTGGAAGTGCGGGTGCATGTGTGCTCCCCCACCCATTCCGATTCGGCGCCAAATGTCTCTCTCGTGGTTGGGGTCAGGGCTATTCTTCTGTCCGAGGTAGTTATATTCCTTTACTTTTTCTGGCATTTACATTCAAAATTTGGAGAGGGCGTTTTTGGTATGTTTCTCTCTAATTACTTTCGATTTATTCATAATTATTTTTAGACCCACGGCTATGCTTTCTGATAGTAGTTCCTCAAGCATTGTTTGCATGTGTTTTGCAGTCTCACCCAGCAAGACTATGTCTTCCGCGATCCTCAGATGGCTCATTTTTTTCCCGGTGTATCTTAAATACAATGTTTTTTTTTTTTCAGTTAAGCTTTCTCAATACCCCCTCCAGACATGCTGTGAATAGTTTTGGAGATATGGTATCTCCCTCTCTTAATCTCTTTCGGATCGGAGATTTATCGCTTTGACTGCGGACGGTTATCCTGCCCGTGCATTTCTTATATATGTCTTCTAGAAGTCTTACATAGGTTTCCTCTATTCCCTGGACTTTTAGTGCTTTTGAAACGGCTGTAGTGAGTACGTAATCGAACGCGTTTTCTTAATCTATAAATGCTATGTAGAGGGGTATATCGTAGTCTGCTGATTTGTCTATCACTTGATGAACGACATGAATGTGATGCATAGTTGAGTACCCTTTCATAAACCCAGCCTGCTCTCTGTGTTGTTGGGAATCCAGACTGTCACCCATGCGGCTAACTATAACTTCGGAAAAATAGCTTGTAAACAACTGAGCATAGGCTGATCAGTCTGTAACCCTTGAAGTCCTTGGGATCTCACTTGTTATGAATCGGAATCATGTCGGCGTTTTACAAGGCTACGGGCACTTCTTGAGTGTTCAAGCATTCGGAAAATAGTACAGCAAGCTTTTCCAGTACATTATCTCCTCCCTTTTTGAAAAGATCTACGGTCATGCCGTCGTCACCTGTAGGCTATCTTATTTTTATGCCTTTGAGTTCCTCTTTAGTTCCTAGTGGGACATCGCAATTTCACCTTGTAGTCTAAGTAGTTTCCCCTGATTGAATGGCATGCAGTCGGGCGTAGATTCGTTCTGCTATCGCGTTTAAATTAGTGGTAATGCAGGCTCATCTCTGAGTGCGTACATCCCGCCTTTCCGGATGGCTAGTTTTTGCTTTCAAGCTTCTCCCAATCGGCAGAGTTTCCTCTATAACTGTCATGTTATATGCACGAACGTCGTTTGTTTTACTTCTGTTAATCAGTTTCGAAACGCGGCTAATTCAATCTCACCTCCGTACTTCACACTTGCATGTTCTTACATTTGGGAATTAGTTTGTTCGTTTTCTTAGTTAGTTTTCCAGTTCGTTCCCTGCATGTTGCCTCTCGCAACGCTGCTGTTGATTCACTGAGTGCCGATGCTAGGTTCGCATTTAGCCTGTTTACACTGACCTCGTTTTTCTAGCTCAGAAGCGAAAATTTGTGTTGAAGAGTTATCTTAAACTCTTGCGATGTGGCTCTCACTGATTCCATGCGGGGTTTCTTACTTTTTACGGGTTTCCTTCTTTCTATTTTGACATTCAGCCTTAGCTTGCATCAAACCATCCTATGATCGCTGCTCCGAATCTTACTTAGCATCTCTACGTCTTGCACGATGCCTGGGTTGTCACGTAAAACGAAGTAATTTCGTTTTTTGTTGTACTTTCAGGACTTTTCTGTATCCATTTCCCAATTTTTTTGTTTGTAAAACAATGTGTTCATCAACCACAGTTTGGAAATCCCACCAGTGTATCTCCTCGACTATTGCGATTGTCTATTCCGATGTTTCTCACCGACCTTCCTCGCATTTGCTTCTTAAAGAGTGTCACCCGTTTCCTTAAATTAGGGTGCTCTGTCAGAAGATATGGGGTGTCGACTCAAGATAGCCAACAAACCCCACCGAATCCACAGGGCACAGGTGACAAAGGGGGGTGGCCGTCTGATGTGCGGCTTTCGCCGACCAGAGCGGCAAGAATGAGTAAGAGCCTTGAACGGAAAACAGCACAAAGACTTATATTTAAACAGGCAAGTTACAAACACAAGCACGAGATAGCGGATCGATAATGACAGACAACTTAGATGGAATTCAAATACAAGAAACAGTCCAATTAGACCAAATGATACGAACAGGAGCGTTAACAAATGAATATTACGAATCGGAGCAGTTAACTAAAAAGAAACGAACAGTTCGATGCATATGAGAGACAGAGTCCCAGCATATTCACCGACCGGGCCGGACGATGCACCGCTGTCGGAGGCGATTCGGCTACCTGGGAAGCGTGGCTTCGCTGTAGGCCAGGCCGTCCGAGACGATCACGGTGATTCGAGGCCCGGGAGTACGTTGGAGTCCTCCAGGGCACGGGTCGCCGATGGTGTGATGTACAAACTGGCAGGTGCCGTTGTCACATCACGACTGCCAAACGTAGCTGGTTTGCTTAGGCGCGGCTTCTCTTTTTATAACCGTGCCGGCGCGGAGAGAGAGAGCACAACACACAACGCGCCCGCCGCCGTCGGCGAATAACTTCACTCTTCTCCCTTCTAGAATCATCCACGCTCTTTAGCACTGGCAAGGCCACGCGCACCTCCTCGAAAGTACTGGAAGCTTCGACGAACCCGGAGCGGCGGAGGTTTTATTTTTGTTGTTTTCTTGCCGGCGAGCCGGCGGGTGATCGTATTACCGCCTCTTCGTTCGCGAAAGTTCCAGCCAGGCCAATGCTACTTTTTCTAGTTTCGGTTCTATTATTGCGCGCCTAGAGGCAGTGGCGCTGAGGGAACACCCCTCCTCTTATTTTTTTTTCTTTAGCCCGGACGCTGGGTTGAATTAGCCCGGACGCTGGGTTGAAGGCTAAGAGTCCGCCTCCTGTTCCAGCCTTGTCTCGGGGCGAATAGAACCGAACTGAATGAATCGTACGAGTGTAAGAAGAATTAGGCGCTGTACAATAAAATGAAAAATTTATACGGTACGTTTAGACGTCGTACGCTCGAGTTTGTGACAAAGAGCTTCCCGTTAAAATCTCACATCACAATCGTGAACTGCGTTGTGGCCTTCTTCATTGCTGATTCGACGTATTCGTAGAAAGTGTCTACGGCTTCGTCATCATTGCTGGTTGTTGGAGCATAGGCATGTACTGTCATTAACCTGTATTGCTTGTTTAGCTTGATCACAACAGCCGCGACTCTCTTTCTAATGCTGAAAAAGTCATCCACGTTTCATGGTATTTCTCTGTAGATTAAGAGAGAAATAACCCAAACTGTAAAACATGGGCTAGTAAACGTCATGAAATCTCAAAATGACGAAAGCCGACACAGCCGCTTCGTCAGTAGGAAGCACGAGACCAGAAGTGAAAGCCAATAAGACAAGACGTCCGGCGAATTCACAATTCACAATGAATGTATGAAGTCTAGAATAAGGCCCCTCGAGGTACGTTCGCACTACCCTCGCGGTCATCTCTGATATATTTTACTGTAGCTCTGTGAAGTGTCATGCGAAGCGTAGCAATTCGCTAAGGGCAGCGCTAGGCTATGCAGTAATGATGGTTGCATTTCCTCTCGCATCCATCAGTGCCGAATCCGCCGCCACTGATGGCTGCGGGATATTCGTAACCAGCGCCACTTCATAGCGTAGCGCTGCCCTGTCGAAATTGTTAAGCCCCTTGTGGCACGCTAGCGGAGCTATGATTGAACATATCAAATAGGGTCGCAGGGAAGCGCGAACGAAACACTATAACGCCACTCTCTTGTTTTAACACGGCGCTCGTACGCGGCGCAGGCTCCATAGGTCGGCAAACTCACTCATGAGTGCACTCACACACACCCCACTCACCACTCACGAGTGAGTGGTGAGTGAGGCTCACGGTCATTTTGGCCTGGTGAGTGCGAGTGCGAGTGAGTGCGAGCGCCACTCATGGTGAGCCCCGTTCACCACTCGCGAGTGCAAGTTCCACTCGCGGCGAGCCACGCTCAGCACTCGCGAGTGCCAAAGCCACTCGCGGTGAACCCCACTCACCACACGCGAGTGCGAGTTCCACTCGCGGCGAGCTCCACTCACCACTCGCGAGTGAGAGTTCCACTCGCGGGGAGCCCCGCTCACCACTCATGAGTGGCGAGTGAACGCGCGCTTCTTGCGCGATGTGCGGGGCTTACCGCGGTGAGCATCACTCACTGTTGGCATTCGTCGCAGGAGCCGCTTGCTGTGGTAATTGCTGGTTGCGGTATCCACTCGTACGCACAGCCACTAGTTAATAAACGACTGCCTTTAGCTTCGGGAATATGTGGCTACTCCCCTTTATAATTAAGGCACCGTGGAACCAAATCTCCAGTGACCTGTTGATTGAGGAATACGATTTGGATGGACGTCTGACGCCACAATGCGCTGATACTCTCACTGTCATGACTCATTGAGGGGCTGTTGCGCGCAATCTCGCAGAATGACGTTATTTGCTCGCAGCGTTTTGTGTTGGAATTAGTGTTGGTAACGTCGTCGCAATAAAGCGATTGCACTTCCCTACCGCTGAGCGCTGCGAAGCACCGTGGTCTATTGCCGTAGTACTTGGTGTACATAATTGGCCGGCTTGCTGCAGCTGTTAAATGGCCGGCTGTTCTGAAGCGCAAATTGTGAGTGCCCGTAAGCGTTTGAAAAGATATCGCAGATTTTCACAGATTCGCGTATCAGGATGGCGAAACGGTTCGGATGGGCGAGTTGCGTGTTGTGGGAGCAGTCTTGGGAGAGAAGTCTTGGAAATTCATACCCGTCAGCAGGATTGCATCAGCACACCCTCCATCGCCCTGAGAAAGGAATTGACTATCGTGGTAACTAGGAGAGATCGTGAGGGCGTTCTGATATACATTGTGCTGGTTTCTACAGATTTAACAGTACGGCACATTCAAGTGCCATAAAAGATTTCTAGTTTTTAGTATTAATTTTCTACTTTTATTATTCTTTTTGTATTTGTCATTCCAAGATTAGTACGTCACTTGTTTTCTGTATTTTCGTATTTATTGCCTGTTCGCGACATTAAACATCAGTTGTTAGTCAGCGCCGTGTTTGTGTGATCCTTCTATCGTCCTGCTCCTGCGCTGTTTGTAACTCAGAAAAAAAGGAACTCGTGAAGAGTAAGAAACCCAGTATGAAGTCATTCAGAGCCAGGACGGAGGAGTTTAAAATAACCCTCCAAAACAAATTTGCGCTTCTAAACGAGGAGTACGAGGATAGTGTGGACAGGCTAAATGACAACCTAACAACGCGAAACACAGAATCTGCAGCAGCTGTGGGAGAAGCAAGATGTAGGAAAGAGACTGGAAAACTGACTAAGAAAACGAAGAAACGAAATGCGAAACGTAAGAATATGAACGTGTCAAATGCGGTGGATCAAATTAACTTAGCAGAGGTGGCAGAACTGATTAACAGCAGTAAAACAAACGACATTCGTGCATATAACATGGCAGCGATCGAGGAAACGCTGCAAAGTGGAGGAAATTTCAAAGCAACTAAGATGAAGCTCGTCATCGGCAAGACAAAATCTGCGCCCTCAGAGACGAGCAGGGCAGGGAACGACGTCATAAATGTAGCAGAACGATTATACATCAGCCTGTATGCCTGCGACCTTGGATCATAGGAAACTTCTGAGAGTACAAGCTTAACTCGCGATTTCCCACTAGTTACAATAGAGGAAATAGGGAAGGCTTTCAAGAAAAGAAAAGACAAAAAGATGCAGCTGATGACGGCCTAACCATGGATCTTTTGAAGGAGGGAGGAGATATAAAGTGGAAAAGCTTGGTTCACTATTTTCGGAATGGTGAAGGACTTAAAAAGTACCCATAGCCTGGAAAAACACGCCAACATTATTCTGATTCACAACAAGGGAGATAGCAAGGACCTTAAGAATTGCAGACCCATCAGCAAGCTATTTCTGAAAGTTATAGTGAACCACATTGGAGACAACTTGGATTCCCAACCATCTACAGAACAACCTGGGTTTAGGAAAGGGTACTCAACCATGGATCGCATCCATTTTGTCAATCAAGTGATAGACAAATCCGCAGAATACACCGCAGAACTCCTTTTCATGTCATTTATAGACTATGAGAAATCGTTTCACTTGGTACAAACTGCTGCCGTGCTAAAAGAATTAAACGACCAGGGCATAGAAGAGGCCTACATAAGATTCCTAAACGACATATATTAGGGATCCACTGGCAGGATAACACTTCACAAGCAAAGCAATAAACTCCCGATCGGAAAGGGAGTAAGACAGGGAAATACGATCTCGCCTAAACTGTTCATAGCATGTCTGGAGGGGGTATTAAGAAAGCTTGACTGGGAAAACACAGGATTAAGGACAAACAGAGAATACTTGAGTGATTTGGGGATTGCAGGCGGCATGATATTGCTGAGCGGGACTGCAGAACACCTGCAAAAAATGCTTGAGGAACTAGAACCAGAAAGCCTGGTAGTACGGCTAAAAATAAATATGAAAAAGTCTGAAGTAATGAGGATTACGCATTCCGAAAGCAGCATCTTCAGCTTAAGAAGCGAAGCGCTGAAAGGCGTAAAAGAATATTGTCACGGGATTGGTCCCTTGGCTCCTTACTATAAACCGAACCAGTGCCCAACCCGCGCTCTGCCGGTATGCGCCCTCTGGGATAAGTGAACCCATAGGCTAGAGAAGAAGAAGACGCTCGCTGATGTTGGTGTGCGTGCAGTACCTGGGACATCGCGGCTGCCTTGTCTGCCTTTACTATCCCGTCTATTTTTGTAATTACAATCTCCAAATACATCCCCTTCATTGCCACGCCACGTCACAACTACGTCGGAGAGACGGCTAGCGCTTACTCGAATCACTAGAGAGAAATCGGGCGTAGAATCGAAATGGGCAGAGGAGCATTCGGCAAGCGCTCCCAAATAATGCGAAGTAAGCTACCTCTGTCACTAAAAAGAAAAATATACAACCAGTGAATACTGCTAGTGATGACATAAAGAACTGAAGCTTGGCGCCTTACTAAACTACTGGAAAGCAAACGTAGGTCGGCCCAACGGGCCATGGAACGGATAATAGTAGGAGTAATACTTGGGGACAGGAAACGAGCTTCCTGGATCAGGGAACAAAACCGAGTAGGTGATATCATAGTTCAAATAATGAAAAAGAAATGGACCTGGGCAGGGTCATGTAGTGAAACGAACCGACACCTGGTGGACAATTAGGGTAACAGAGTGGATACCAAGAGATGGATTTGGAAGAATGGGAAGGTCAAAAACCACTTGAAGGGATTAAATTTGGAAATTTGGTGGCCAGCACTGGACTCAGCGGCGCAGCACAGGAGCGGTTTTAATTCAATGGCCGAGACCTTCACGCTGCAGTGGGCCTGAGAAGGCTGTTGTTGTTGTTGATGATGGTAATGATCATGAGTTGCTTCACTGATGCTACGTGACATCACAGGGTTTCCTAATTTGCTAAAAAGAGTTCCTTTGTCCCCTTAAAGACGACTACGCAACTGACATAAAAGTGGCGCAGTATAATAATTGCTTCCGGTTAAAAAGCTGGGGTGTTTTACTCCCTCGTTTGGTTTTCCAAAATATACCTGGTTTTAAATTCACGTTCGTTTCTGAGGCACATGTCGTGTCCTGCCTGCATATCACAATATCGCCGTGAGCACACACTTATATTTCTTCACGCATGTCAGATTTTTCTGAAATAGTGAAGGTAATATGGCGAGATGAAAGGAAGGCCTACCGAGGATAGCTTTCACGCAATGGTGTTCAAAGAATTCGTTCCCAAGCACCCCATGCAAATACCGCTGACCTGTAGTAAAAGAAACAAATAAAACCTACCGCAACTTCGTTTTGCTTCCTTTAGCGCAGTGACAGCCTATATAACGCTTACACAAACGCGACGAGCTTACGCTTCCTATCCGGCCGTCCCATGGCATCGCTGATCCGCTGTCAAAAACGTGACGGTGTAGCGGTGGCATAATCCTGTCAACTTTCCCGACGAACGCGGCATTGGCGCACACAAATTTTTAAAGCAAGCCTCTGGAGGTTTCTAACATTGTTGTGCTTTGATTGTAAATAGGCTGACGCTACCGGTTGGGGATTTCAATCTAAAAGTTTGCACTTGATGTTGGGGCAACACGAACGTGGCGTTCTTGTTCAGTCGGAAGTTATAAAACCCTGTAAGCCGACCGACAATTCGATGACAGGAAGCATGTCAACGTGCGCGTTCTATACAATGGCCCCTTGCGAAAACGATGCGGGTAATATACTGACCTAAACAATATAAAACGAAGAAAAGCTCCTACGGGTTTTGCATGGGGAAAGTTCATCTCACCAATGAGGCGCCCCTCACTAATCAGGCACACCTGTAGGACAGAGAAGGGGCTTGCGCAATAAATATACTCGTATTAGATTTGTAAATCGGACGAAAGTAATATCAAGCATTTTGAAAAACCGTTGCTCAAAATTTCTCTAGAACAACTCATATGGGCCAATTCGATCCTGGATCCCTACAGGGGCTTGTTTACATCCTTGCATCACTTCAGTTTCGCACAACATCCTGTTTTGGTAACGCACTTCGCTATCGCTCGTGTGCGGCGGGAAAGATGCATTAAGAAGCCTGCATTAAGAAGAAGAAACGAAAACTTTCTGATGTCCCAAAAATTTCCTGAATAGAAACGGTGGATTAACATCTTTCCATCATGCAGCGGCCTCTCGTGGCACTCTTCTAGCCAAAGCATAAAGTGTACTTAGCTGTGAATATACGCACTCTCGCAATGGAAATTATAAAAATGGGTATATACAGACACCCGGTAAGTTCTTCGTACGAGCAGTGAAATGTAGCCGAGGTGATAAAGCACGGTTTTTTGTTGGTACAGTCGCGCTCACTATGACCTACACCGCTCATTAGTATTCAGACGATTATATCGTCAAAACAATGACTATGGGCATGTACGTTAGGATAAGGCTTGATTCATTGGGACGTTGCTCTCCTAATGCGCACTTGGTATTTAACCCCGAGTGCAAGACAAAGGTCATATAAAGCTGTGAATACTAATGAGTGGTGTAGGTCATTGTGAGCGCGACTGTACGTTGTCTCTGAATGAGAAGTACGATTTTTGTTCGAACTTTCATTCTTATAACCCGAATTACTCTCCCCTTTCCTCTTAAAACCTAATGGCCGAAGCTACATCTGCGCTGTTACGCGCGGTGTAGTGGAGGGCTCCGAGCCAACTTGGACCACCGGGGGATTTTTAACGTGCACCAAAATCTCGACACACGGGCTTTTTCGCTTTCCGCCTCCACCAGAAAAGCAGCCACCGCAGCGGAGATCGAACCCGCGTCCTTGGGCTCAGCACCCCAACTCCATAGTGGCCTAGACCAAATACCCCGAGCTTTTGACGGTCAGTTTGTGGCTCTTAGTTAACGGCAGAAAAGCTCAGCCTCCTTTCATCTGATCCCAATCCTGGGAAGATAAAAGCGAACAAAATTTTGTGCGATGCTCCAGCTACAAGGCTCGGACTCGTTAGCGATGCTGCTACCGGGGATAGCCGAGCATCGGGCGACCACCCTAGTCTCCAGTGAGCGCACAGCGAATGGTTTGTTTTCTCAGTGGAGACCCTTAACGGTGACACTGTATAGTCGCTGGAGATTAGACTCTGTTTAGACAGAGATTAAACAGAGTCTGCAGATTAGACAGATTAGACAGAGTCTTGGCAGACTCTGTTCTCTTGGCAGACACCCTTTACGATGACAGAGTATTGGTAGTGTGGGAGTGCGAAGACATCCAAAACCAAAGTGGGGACCCTGTCATACGTGTCCGGAAGCGCATTGTAAACAAAAAGCCTCCGACGATATCCCCACGTGGGCCTCAACTTTGTCCGAGGCATACAAGGCGCCAATCCATGGAGGTCTGGATATCAGTTTTACATGCAAAGCATCTTTTGCTCGGGTCTATGCCCAGCGTCCGTCCGTTGTCCGCACCTCTCCCCCTACACTATATAAAAAAGAAATAGTTGGTGGCGCCCGGTTTTGATCCCACGACTCTCTGGCCGCAAGGAGGCGCTCTTCCCACTGCGCTACAATACCAAGACAGGAGCAAGTGCTACGAACGCGCCTTATGTCCTTGACTCATTCAAACTACGTCAAGAACCTACTGATACAACGAAGGCACGCGAAGCTGAACATCAATAGAAACGATGAACTGAAAATTTTGGAGGAGGATGTTAGCGTATCTTGCTCGGGGGGATGTCCCTCGTCCGTGCCCCGTCCGCAGTGCCTCTGATGATTATTGTTGCAGGATGCCCCTAGGGACTGGCCAACCAAAGAATTCATCACGAGATAGCTTCGCCTTCAACCACCGTCGTCATCTTCCCGTAGGGGAACCACTGAAGACGAAGAAGGTGAAGAAGACAAAGCTGCGAAGAGGAGGGCGTGTGCGTTGCTCTCGCCCCGTCCGCAGCGCTTTTGATGATGATTTTGGCAGGATGCCCCTATGGATTGGCGAACCAAAGAATCCATCACGAGATAGCTTCGCATTCAACCACCGTCATCATCTTCCTGTAGGGGAACCGCTGAAGAAGGAGAAGAAGACAAAGCTGCGAAGACGAGGGCGTGTACGTTGCTCTCAGCCGGTACACCAACGTCAACAACCTTTACCTCACCAACGCTGATGGAGACTACCGATTCTACCAAAGAGACGACCACATCGACAAGAACATGATGGACGAGTTTCGGTGCCTCGAGCACCACAGCCCACTCACCGTAACACAACAGTACTTGCGTGTCTTTGCCACTGGTGTGGACCCGGACGTGCAATTCCCTCTGGCACTACTAAACACCAGATCACTCAACATAACGGCAACACCCCAGCTGCGCGTCTCCTCTCTCATCTTCTCCTCTCCGCTCCATCTTCTCTATATAATAAACCCGGTCTGCGCGCCGCTTTCTCAGTTGCTGCTTCGGTTGAGACACGCTGCACCGTCCGATGAGCTGAATGGACCCCAACAATTCTGCTTTGCATCACCACATAGTTCCCTTCGGAGAGATGGTGTAATTTTTTTTAATACAAAATCAATTTATTTCAATTCGGAATCAATATTAGAGCCTGCGTAGTAAACGCAGGGGCTCAGAGAAGTAGGTTAAAAACGTTCATGAATCATGCAAGCCATCACAGCTGTTGCTAACTTGCTAACTTAAACGACGTTTTACACAATACGCGCCTGTAGTTCTGCTGTTCGTTGTGCATGAACCAAACTTTCGCGAACTATATGGCTTTCGCACGTGCAGTGAGAAACATTGGCTAATCACTTAAACTCGGTTCCCAAGGACATTCGAGTTAGAAAAGTTCCTGTGAGCCACAGTCCACGCTAGTCTGAGAGGCCAGTTCAAGTGCTCCAGTAACTGGAAGGCCAGCAAATGGAGCACTTGCGAAATCTGACGGCTCTCTAGACTGCACAACGTCAAACAAATTCAAGCATGCGCACATCAGTTGGCGGCGCCAAATTACGTTAGGCTAATAAATTCGTAGCCACCCCAACAAAGTAGGCTCTCTCGGCAACTTCTCGTAGGAACATAATTTAGTACAAACATTCAGCTGAATAAGACTCAGTATGAGTGCTCTGAATAGACATTTAGGCAAAATAATTTCGGAATACTATTGGCATTCAGTTTCGCCACATGGGCAGAATTGCTCTCACATAAATAGCGCTAACCTCTTTACTTGGTATATTAAAACTGAAGAATACTCATTTTTCTGGACTTAGCAGCGTTTCGCCTAAAACATTATGCATCTGGCTGCACTGAATCAGGAGGTTTTTCGTCCTTTATGTAAAATGTGTTCTCGCGTTGGTTGTTGAGGTTCAACTACAAAACAATTCCAATCTGAAGGAGAACTGATCGCTCCAAATGTTCGATGAACTGTACATAATGCCGCGAGGTGAGAATATTCGTCGGTATGTTGTTACCATGTGTAAAAATATCTCCCTATCATGCTGTGGCAGTGCACGCAGCGTGTAACATTGCCTTCCACATGCATTTGCCGCGAATTTTGCGTTGCTCGGGGGTTCAAACCCCTCCCTCTTTCAATTTGGCTCTCAATTTGGTTTTCTGGAGTGAATGTATACGGCGAAAATTCGCATTCTCTCCCGGTACAGCACAGACACCCGCACAGCCAATGGCACTGGTGTGTGGCTCTAGCAACAGCGAGAAAGGGCTTTGTTGAGTGCGTGAGTGCGTGAAAAATGTTTTATTTAGCCGGTGAAGTGGGAGTCGTTCCATATTCCAGGAAGCCATGTGATGAGCGGGCAGCCTCCGCTCTGGAGGCCAAAAGTGTCTGGACATCCACATCTCTGCTGGTCATCAGGTTCTCCCACAGCTCGGGGGTGGGAATATGGGGGATGGAAGAGGGGGGGCAGGTTGGGGTTCTGCCTACATTCTAATTTGTGAGGAAGAGTACGGGGTTGTAAGCAGGAGACGCATTCAACCGGAAATTGCGTTGGGAACATGCGATGGAGGCGGACTGGGTGAGGTTACATTGTGTAATTGGGCTCGCACAGAAAAGAAAATGGCGGGGAGAGCAGTATGCAATACATAATAATGGTTAGGCACATCGTGTGAGTTCTGGGAAAGAGGTGAACAGCTTAAGCTTCACTATAAAAAAATCGAGTAGAAAATTGACAATCAGAGCTGAACAGTACCTAAGGTGGTAACAATCACAGAAATCAGAGTACTCACACAATGCTACATACCAACCGAGTACCACGTACACGCATAGGCGCATACCCCCCTACCCCAATGCACTTACCCTGGTTTTTCGTTTCGTGCGAGTCCTCAGCTCACATAGTGCTGTGACAGAGCAACGTATAATCGAACAGGTGTATTGGTTAAAGGCTCTCTTGGGCATTTTCGCTTCGTGTGAATTCTTTAGCTCACACAATGGAACTAACATAGCACTTAGCCCATATACTCAGTGATGCTGAATCCATAAACCAAGGCCACCGGCAGTGCGAATGTGAGTGGTGTCATCACCCCTGATGGAATGCTAATATGCCCACTCTGCAGACCGGGAAAATCCAAAGCAGACATCGTCACATCTATGCACAAGTGCTTTGCATGGCCTAGTCGACAACGAGCCACAACAGTGGTTATCGTTACAATCTTGAACGTTGACATGGCGAATTATCATAAGAATGCCTGATTCTTACATTTTCTCGTGGGTAACTTTGGACGTTTTTGCTACGACCATATTAAACCAACTGCTAGGTAGAGAAAGTGTCTTGATTTGGTCTCTGCCACAAAGCGATGGTCACTACCGCCACTCAAATCAAAACAACACGGCATTACATTACTTCAAGTGACGTGTGGTGGTTTTGATGCGGCTCTGTGGGGGATCCATCTTCGCATTCTCGGGATGGTGGATAAACGTTTTAGTGATGCAACATCTTCGTCGAGGAAAAGCCCGATATCACGCAAACCGCAGACGTAAACTTCGTGACATTCTTTTACATGTTTAATAATCCAACTGGACATGACGGCAACAAGACTGAACCCATATCTGTACAACGTCGTTCCACATTTCAGCCTTGATTTTAAAACCTCCCGCGAAGTGGTCAACATTTTTATAAACAACCAAGATTAACCGAAATCCAAAACAAAAATCTTGGAGACTCCGTTTACCTTATCTTTAAAGGACTCAGCAACACTTTTTCAACTTTTTTTGAAATCCTAAATGCTTACAGAACGTAGTCACCCAACACACCCAGTACTTAGACTAGGGGTCATGAAGTACCTCAACCAAAACAAAAAGACTGCTCTATGCCAATCGGATAACTTGTAAACTCGATCAAAAGATTTTTCTTTCTTTCCCGGTCTTGACGTTCTTTGACAGCTCGAATTACGTCACTAAGGCCTTGTAGTGGCTGTTGGCCAGTTTTGCTTCAGTTGCAGCAATGAACGCTTTTGGGTAGCAAAAAAAAAAAAGCCACAAGAACAAAGCAGAAATGAAAGGCGTATATGGTGCGACGAGTAAATCACGCAGTGCCGCTCAAAGCTGGCGAGATTTATAGCTGTCGCAGTGGTTCCAGACCTGAAGGAAAAAGTGAAAGCGCTAGTCGAAAGTGTTGCAGGGTCCCTTTAAATCAGCGCAAAATATGTGGGTGTAGTCAACGAAGTAATGAACAGAGCGTTAACTCATAGCGGAATTTATTTTCACACACAAAAAAATTGCCCTAGCTGGCACTGTACGGGTTCAAGGCTGGAGAAACAGCGTCCGGCTGTTGCACCTCACATGAGTGCCCGAACTTCCCGTCGAAAGTTGTTTATGACTGGCAGGCCCGGATCGTTTTATCCGCAGCCTTTCACATCTCCCCCAGGGTGAACCACGTTAGCATGCGTTAGACCCCGCGGCAAGCGGCTTCGCGACCCCGGCGTCTGTAGCGCGTACTCGGCGTCTGTGCTCCCCACGTAAGGCGGGAACGCACGTGAACTGGCGAGGGAAGAGTACGCGGGAAATCACGCCGCAGACGCTGCGAAGAGAGTTCTCGAAGGTTGAGTTGGCGGACAACAAGCGCTCCTCACGAGGCCTACGCTCACGTGCGGTTGGTCGGTATTGATATTTTTGGCGAGGTTCTCACGTGGCGCAAGTATAGACGAGAGCCTCGCTAACGCCGGGCGCTCCTCACGAGGCGTACGCCCGCGTGCACTCGGTCTCTTTTTTTGGTATTTTTTAATGCGTAGCAATCTTTACCAAGCACCTCCACTGCCAGAACCGTGTAACGCTCTGCATTTCCACAAAAATGCAGATTTGGCGAAAGAACACCTTTAGTCATTATATTACTGTAAATGGAGATAATGGCTCGGACAGAATGCCCAAAAACCAAAAAATGTTCTGAAAAATAAAAAAATATGCGTGTATTCTCCCCAAAAAACCCAAGGATAAACAAAAAAGTTCGCAATAAAACGTTCACGATACGAATATAATATAGCGAAAACAGCGAACCGCGTAACGCTTTGCATTTACACAATGCAAATTTCCCGAAATACCCTTTTTAATCTTTATGATATCGCAAATGGGGATATGCATAATATGGCAAATGGATAATGCTGTAAATAGTCAAACACAATTCGAAAAAAAAAATTAAAATTAAACGTTTCCCAGAAATCATCTGGCAACATCAAAAATATGCACCTTATCCATCTCTCCAAAAACTGAAGAATGTACGATAACCATCCGCAAAAGAACGTTTAAAATACAAATACAAATACAGAGTAAACCAACTTAGCGGTAGACCTTCCATCTTCAAAAAGAAAACCTAATTAGTGAAGTAAAGGCGCTTCATCGCTATAATGGCGTAAACTGACATCATTGGCGAAAACCAACACGAAAACACAAAATAGAATACTTCTACGTCTTTTGCTGCTCATACGCACATCTGGCTGTAAAGAACTCACACTCTACACAGGCGAAATAGAGATGGCATGCACTAGTAGAAAATTCTGTTTCGTCTTACAAAAATGCAGAGCGCCTTAGCCATCGTTGTCGCACGGGTGGTAAGAAACACCATCATTTAATGCAGTTCAAACACCGATATAACATGATTAGACAATATCAGGTCAACCTTCAATGCGAACATTGGCACGATAGCTGTCAGCAACTCGGCCATGATTGGGGTCTCTCTCGTCTATGGCATGTTTTCCGTAGCCTGAATGGCCGCGCCAAGAAAAAGCTGCCCATCATTGATGACATGTGCTTAACGCACGATTACTCCCAAGTAGAAGATAATCTGATTCACGCCTTCTTCCCTCATGCTGTGAAGAATCCACCGGTTCTGCCTGACCTTCCCGTTATTGACGTTATCCATCCCCTTCCAGAGCTAGGTTCTGTCTTCACTATGGGAGAGATTCAGACATCCATCTCAAAAGGCCGCCCAAAATCAGCACCAGAGCATGATAATGTCAAATGGCAGGATCTACGAAATCTTCCCCCGCATGCCCTGGACTTTCTACTTAACCTTGTGAACGATCATTGGACCTCAGGAGTGGTCCATGACCATCTTAAAACTACCGTCAGTCATCCAATACCTAAGCCTGGTAAGGACCCAAATACCGCCCCTTAGAACTTGCTCCCCGTAGCATTAAATCCGGTCCTATGTAAACTGATTGAAAGAATGATAATCAATAGACTATTGCACCATCTTGAGTGCTCATAATGGTTCCACCCCGCTCTCACAGGCTTTCGACCCCATCTGAGCACTCATGACTACCTATGGCTCCTACTTCGCGTAATTGACAGAACTGCTCACACGGATTTGCCAGAATATGTGATTGCACTGGAACTTCACAAAGCTTTTGATAATGTTAGTCAATCGGGAATATTGCAGGAATCGGCTAGTCCGTTCTACAGTCGAAACGCTCGAAATTAGGTACGAAATTTCCCTCAGCACCGCCCCATTCGACTAAATGCTTCCATATACCAGCCGACGACGTTCTATTTAGATCGCGGTGTTCCACAAGGTTCCATTTTAGCTCCAATTTTGTTAACCTAGCCATGAATCGGGTGGCACGAACACTTGAACAACACAATGCTGCTCGATTTGCCTATCCCTGTAAAGATCCCAAGCAAACGGAACTCCAGGCTGCCGTATTGAGCCTTGAACGCTGCCTTTCCCAGTTCAAATTACGGCTATCACCCACTAAAACAGAGCTACTCAGCATTGACGGTAAAAATGGTGGAAATTCAGATAAGGTCATTTCCATCCAGATCGGGGATACGCAGCTGGATCCTCATAACGGCACAATTCGTCTCCTCGGCCTGCCCATTAGCAGTTGCAAAAGCCCCCGTAAATAGATCCCTAATCTGAAAGCCACTTGACGCAAGATCTTGCATGCCATCCTCCGCGTATCCAATAATTTTCATGGTGCCCGTCAGCAGGCTTGCACAATGCTTGGCGGTGCAATAGCATTCGGGCTCCTCACTTACGGCTTTCCGGTATATTATCTTCGCCCAGCTCACGTAAAACCATCTCCATATATTAAATCGGCACCTTCTCCGTACAGTTAGTGGTCTTCTTCAATTCACTCCCGTAGACATTCCTCACCAAATTGTACCCCTTCCCTCCCTTGATGCTCTCATCGAAGAGACCAAGCTACGTCTTAAGGAACATTTCAGCAGTCCCCCCATGGCAAGGCTATCAGCTCATGGGACTATATGGACAGTAAATTCGACCCCGCTCGTTACCCGTTGTCCCTTTCACCCTGGGAGCGGCCTGCGATTGGCATCCCGCTGCGTCGCCCTATACCCTGGCGGCAGGTGAAGCACGGGAGTTATACGTTCGCACTATCCAGAACGACAAGATGGAGAACGAAGTCGACATCTTCACGGACGCCGCCGTGCGCGGCACTGGCCTACCTGAAGAAGCTGAACTTATGGGTGTCCTGGGCGCTGTCCATTCTATCCGCGACCATCATCCGACCACCATCATCCGGAAATTTCGCATCATTACGGATTCTCCCGTCGCCCTTAAAAAATTGAACAGAACATTTTCGCCTAATTACACGGCCACGAATATACCACATGCGATCCGAGGCCTTCAACTGGAAGGCATCGCCATCCGCATCGTCTGGTCCCCGGGACACACGCCTGGGGCACATGGCAACCACGCGGCTCACACCGGTGCCCGGGAGAGACTTGACACACCTCGTTATCTACACGGCCCCATTGCAACACCTACCACGACCAGACTGGCAACTTTACCTGCGGAACTTCAAGGCATAGAGTCGCAAGAGGCTTCAAGATACCACCCCGGTGGGTGTACTGGGCCCGCTCCAGACGCTCACACGCTCGGTGGAGGTGGTAGCTAATAAGATTTATGCTAACACGGCCCTAACCCCTCACGTACTACATAAAAGGACCCACGGAGCCGGCTCGCACATCCAACTGAGTCCGTATTGTGACGAGAAGTGAATCCCTAACCTGTATCATTTGATATGGCACTGTGCACAATTCAAGACCGGTCGTGAGCCACTATTGGACCTCGATTCTCCACCCGCAGATGAAGAAGCGCATTTGCAACGCGTTTGAGAGGACCGCTGAGTGCTATAAAAGTTATTGAATACTTACTGATCAGTGTTCTCTACTAGTTGGTGTAATAACCTGGAACGACTCCTGCCATAAAAATAGCACCTATATCTTGACGAAATTTTCGAACTATATGTTCACGGAGTTTAAAATGGTACCCACCATTTCAAGTGATTCAACCTTGAACGGTTTTTTTTTATTATTCTCCCCCTTCCTTCGTGTCCCTCTCCTTCCCCAACAGGGCATTGATGCCCCCCTGATAATAAAGTTATTACTCCTCCTCCTTAATTTTTGCAGTTATTTTTCTGTTAACGTTATCAGTCGGAACTAAAAGCTTAAATTGCTCTGCTGTTTAAACATACCCACAAACATTCGGCATGCCGTGCCTCGTAGATTCCAATCTACATAAACCATTTTGGAAAGAAAGTATTCACTGTTGGCTTTCCTGTGCATCTTTCTGCGCACAGCTTGACGGCGTGAGCTCCCAATATTTCTACAGTTAATTGCTAGCCATGCTGGTAGATACACTTCGCCGAACACCCGTAGTGGGTCGAAAAATCTGATGACTCCTTTTTCATGGCGTTACGTTTGTTTTTGTTTTCCCCACGTCCGCGCGGTTTGGTCTTGTCGATATTTTATATCGCAAGGCCAACCTAAGTCGACTGCGGTCGTATTCCTTTACAGCGGTGACAGCGGATACCTTCCCAGTGAGAAAACCACGAGCTTCAACTATCTGCCTCGCCTTTTCATAAAAACGCTGATAGGCTGTTAGAAACGGGAGGAAAACAAAAAGGGTAAAAGAAAAAACAGTCAACATTCTTTGAGAAGACGAGATCTGCGCACTTTCTTGAATTTCAGCCAGCGTCGGCAGTTTTGTAGTACGCCACAATTTACTTTATATATAAGCTTACCCTGTCAGTTGCTGACTGAGTATTGCTTGTGGCTGTGGCTCTTCTCTATTCCCGGTGTATTCGGTTATTCGGAGATAACGTCAAGAGAAATGACGATCCGCCGTCCTTCATATCGCGCCCGTCAAATATGCCAGTCCATGCAAGTTTTTTTTTTTTCTTTCCGGCATTGAAATGCAGCCAGTGCATGATTTGTCTTGCGTATTCCGAGCAACACGCAGAAAGGAATTCCGGGACCCACTTATAATGCAGCTGTCGTGATTGGTTTCAGTGGACTAGTTGTGAAAGAAAAGTCTGTTCGTCCTTCAAGCAAAAGTTTGTTGCCTTTTCTGCTGTGCACAAATGATCAGAAAAGTAATTTTGTCAAACATGCGTTGCAAGCGCAGTTCTGTAAAATTTGTCTTGCAAGCTTGCTTAAAAAGTAAACCCTCCGTGAACTGGTTACAGAATTCCTTGCCGTGGCTGAGAGATGATGATTTAGCACTTCGACAGTTCGTTTGCGGAAAGGCGAACGATATGAGCTATATCGCTTAAACATTACCGCCTTCAATTTTCGTTTCTCTGGTTTTAAAGGAAGTAATTTAACAAGCGGTAGTTTTCTTTTAGCATACCTTCGCCTCATCGGGGTAAAAGAAACCCCACAACGTACTGAAATCCGAACAGCAGCATCACGAGAGGAACAGCACTGGGGCCCCAATCCCGGATTTAGATATTTGTTATGAATGTGTTACTTCGTCTTACGTAAGCCATAGGCAACATACAGAGCAATTGTCTGCCGAAACGTCGTGCATAATGTTACGCTTAGTTAAAAGTTCACCACAGAGCCGTCTAATACGGCACGCAAATGGCATAAACATTCCGGCTATGTCTTTCACAGATGGGGATTCATGTTAACGCTAAAGAAACAAATACTTTTTGTAGCTGATTTAAACGTTGTTACAATGAGTTCCAGTCTAATATATTTCATTTACCAACAGACTATAACGACATGGTTTGCTGAGGCCTTTACATTCGCTTTGTAAAAGGCCGCAAATAACACCGGAAACGCGGTCTGACAAACTAAAAGGTATCAAAGAACAACGTATCTGAAAGACGTATGTTACATCAGGAAAAATCATTTAAAGCACGAGAGGTGCACACCATTGCAAACATAACATAAAAGCGATAGTCAGCAGCTTAAGCACGTACCTCAAGCCAAAAAGCAATAACACACGAGAAACCAAACAAGTGTGATACAAAATTGAATCAGAAAATATCACGACATATTTCAAAGCTTGTTACAATCGATTGGAATTTTACGGCGAGAAGGGGACCATTCTATAATAAAATTGCACCGCAGCAAACGAGAGCGTTTTAACATTTGAGTGACGTCATAACCGTCACGGAAGTGATGCCAGTACAACGAAGCAAGCTGCGTGTAAAGGGTGCACCCCTGCACATAGGGTCTTCTTGCAGGGAAGCAACCTTTAGCACCAAAGAGTACGTTATACTTAGGGTTGTTCGTTTCCGGGTCTTATTTTTTAACACGAAAGTGTTTTATCCCGGGATAAACCAAGATTTCGCTGACGTCATATCCGTCACGGAAATAACACCAGTACACACACCTTTGTCAAAGCGACCCGCCAGCAGGACGTCGCTCGCCAAGCATACCCACAAGACAGCTGCCGACCCGAAATCACGCTCAGCTGAAGATTTCGCTGAACATTTCACTTTCGTGTTTTACCGATTCTTATAACAGAGGAATCAACCACAATTTTTTGTCATAAATAATGAGGTCAGTTTGCACTAAGCTGTTTTTAGCTGCAAATGCTTCGTGCCTATGGTTTTACTTTATGAGAGATTAAGATAATCATATCGCGGTAAATATGAAAGTGAAGCAAGCTTAAAAAAGTTTATAAAATCGTTGTAGAATATTTTACTTCTACAAAGTGTGCTCTTCTGACATAGTGGAGCTGAATTAAAACAACGATGTGAACTTCATGTGGTAATGCCACAAATTGATTTAGAATGCGCTGCGCTGTTGAAAAATGGGAATTGTAGCGCTACACACAAAAAAAATGAATGGCTCTGAATTTCCGTATTCCGTCCCTCCATCGAGCTATCGTTCTTCCTCTCCTTCTAGTCTCGTCTCTCGGTATCCACTCCATTACCCTTGTGTATCCTCGCTTGTCATTTCGTCAAACTACATGGCCAGCAAAAGTCTCCTGTTTCTGTATTTCAGCTCTGAAATCGCCAACTCGAGCTCGTTCCCTGATCCAGGAAGCTTTCTTCCTGTCGCTAAGTGTTACTCCTATCATTCGTCGTTCAATGGCCTGTTAAGCCGGCGTAGGTTTATTTTCCAGTCGTGACGCAAGGAGCCAAGTTTCCTCCCCATATGTGATCACCGGTAGGACGCATTGGTTGCATATTCTTCTTTCGGGAGTGAGAGTTAGCTTAATTTCATACCTGTTTACGGCCGCATTTCCTTCTCGTGGGTTTAGTCCGAACTGACTACTTCTCCGAGATATAATTATATTCTCCTACTTGTTATATTGCTGCGTTTCCGAAGGCCGTCTTCAGCGTGTTTATGTATCATTACTTAAGATTTACTCATATGTATTTGTAGCCTCACCGCCAAACTTTCTGAATTTCGTTCAAGCATTTTTTGCAAGTGCCCTGCCGACTCATTGAGGAAGACTATAGGTTTCCTGCAAACACCAAATAGCTCACGTATTTTCCGTTTATCCGTAGTCCTTCGTTGTCCAAGTCCAGCTTCTTAAATATTCCCTCTAGACGTGAACAGATTCGGCGAAATGGTATGTCCTTGTCGTACAACCTTTATGGTCGGGAAGTTCTCTGTATTCTTGTGAAGGATTATGCGGCCCGTATATCCATTATATATTCCATCCAGGAATGATATGAACGTTTCCTTTAATTCCCTGGTATTTCAATGCTTCAAGCACAGCTGCGGCGTGTGCTGAATTAAACGCTTTCTCGTGGTTTATAAATGCCAAGTAAATGGGCTGACTAAACTCCGCGGATGTTTTTATGCGGATGTTTTTATTACTTGATTGACGACATGGACGTGGCCCAATGTTGAGTAACCTTGCCTAAACCCAGCCTGCTGCATTTGTTGTTCGGAACCTGGGCTGTCACTGATGTGGGTACTCTATTACTATGGCAAATAGTTTGCATACAAGTGAGAACGGGCTGGTGGGTCTGCAATTTCTAAGTGCTTTGGTATTTTCCTTTTTTTGAATCCAACTTTTTTTCAGACTGTGGGCACGTTTATAGTCCTTAACCATTCTAAAAATGGTGCAGAAGACGTTTCCAGTAAAATATCTCCTACCTCCTTTAGAGGATCCACGGTTATGTTGTCGTCGCCTGACGCCTTTCCTCCTTCAAAGCCTTAGATAGCTTTTTGGACTTCCCTTTTAGTTACTAGTGGGACATCGCAAGTTAAGCTTGTACGCTCATTAGTTTCCCCTGGTCCAACGTCACTGGCGTGAAGACTGGTGTAGCATGGTTCTGTTACGTCCATTATCTCGTCCATGCTGCGTGTAATGTTGCGCTGCTCGTCTCTGAGTGCGTACATACTGTTTTAATAGCGAAACTCTTTAGCAAATCGTAATTTTTCGTGTCCACAGTTAAGTATATCAAGAAATTGCTGATCACACGCACGCGAGCGCCCGCACATGAGCGCGGGCCTTGCGGTGAGCACCCGGCCGTTAACAAAATTATAAAAATGCCTAGCGCACGTGTGTCCGTGCTTCGCGACGACCGCCTAGTGTTCCCTGCTCACGTTTGCCAGGCCAAGCGTACCCAATTAGGGAGATTGGCCAAGATCGTGGCGACCACCCAGCCGTGAAAAAACCAAGAAAATGCCGAACGCTCATGTGCGCGTGCCTCGGGGCGGCCGCCCAGCGTCCCCTGCGCACGTTTTCAAGCAAAGCATACTCACCTAGGCAGATTAGCCAAGATTGGCCAGAACACAACTGCACAGTACACCGTAATCGTGGCAACACTAGCTCGGAACAAGAAAGACCGAGCCCAGCGTTCGCCGTAATCATGGCAACAGTTGCTCGGAACGAGAAAGACACCTCATAGCGTACGCCCCTCCGAGGTGATGTTCAAAGATGATCACTTCCAAAATAATCAAGGACGCGCACACTCATGGCAACAATGATGGAGGAAAGGTCGTTGCGGCAGCGAAGAAGAAGCAAATGGGCTGCAATCGTAGACTTAAACCTTCGTGATGGTCGTGAAGGTCGCGTATAGGTTAGCTGCTTTCACGTCTTACACGTTAGTGTAAGCTTACTTCATTGTTTTGTTGATATCTAGCTTTCTCTTTGTTCCTTTTAAGCTTCATCCAATTTCCAGCGTGTACTTGATGACTGTCGTGTTGTATACACACGAAAGTCGTTAGTTTTACGTCTGTTAAGCAGTGTCGACACCTCTTCTAATTTAATTTGATTCGAAATTCGAAAGTTTCGAAGCTTTCACCTTCTTTACTTTTCACGTTCTCTATTCATGCTTTAAGTCGACGAAGGCGGAAATTAATAACATTCTTCTTTTCCTTTCACCCTCCCACACACATAAAAAGCACTTGTTATGCTGATAAACCGGGCAAGTAGCCTCGATTTTGCTGCCACTCATAGAAACAAAAGATAATGCGTTCTTTTATGCTCACCTATCGTTACCAAAAGTTAGCCCTAAGTAAATACATCTGGAAGTCAGCAGTCATTAACGGCACTTCGCGCATAAGATGCGACCGCTCCAAGATCCCGAAGATTCACGGCGGTGAATTTTCACAATATTTTCGGACAGGGGTTGGCCTTATCGACCGAGAAAAGTTCCATCCAAAAGCAAACCACGCAGGTTTTGCGGAAACACATTCTACTAACGCGAGTTATCCCTTTTTTTCCTCCCGGACAACCTTAATGCGTGAAGCTTATGGAACTAACCACACGTACAGCAGGACCCTTGGAAAACACCGTGCGTAGTAATTTTTGTGAAGGAGCAAATTAAAAAAGACACCTTCGTCTTTGGTATCTTGTGTCTAGTTCTCAACGCCGGCCATTGGGGAGTAACAATGGGAGTTAAAAAAGGGCGATACTTTATAACCTGTCAAGTTAAGCGCCATGAAACTCATAATCTGCGAGTGCACAAACACACGTTTTGTAACCCGGAAGCACGTGGCAAAACAAAGAAAATCAGGAAACACTTTGGACGAAGATGGCCATCCAATAAAACTTCAGAAAATTGAGAATGGGACCCCTGGTACGACGAGTTTACACCATCAGCAGCGCGCTGGAAACCGCAAAATGACTTGGGTTGGGGAAGAAGCTGGGGAAAAATAATTCTCCAAATAAACCAATCACATGTTTCCAGAGGCTGCAATTTATGTGGTGGGAAAGACCATAGGGCGGGGGAGTGAATTGATAGCTTCCTCTCACGCAGTCCAGATGTTCCTGAGATTAAGCAGGAGTATGCATTTTTTTGGCTAGCGAAATACTGAACTCTGTATCCCTGCTCAAACATGTTTCTTCCGAAATTCAACAGCGGCTGTACCAGAGCGACCATCAATTCGTTGAACGGAAGACGAATGTCATGTGCACGCTGCGTGCTAAATAGAGTTCCTTGCATAGCTAGCTAAGGGCAGTTTGGTCTAGTTATACAGTCAAAACGCCGCCCAACGAAACGCAATCATACGATTTTCCTGATCTAACGAATGAATTCGGATTCCCCCGCAGGTTCTTATACGGCTCTAAGCCTTCATTAACTCGAACTAACCAAATTGATTGAGCGCCATTCTCGATTTAACGAAGTAGTTCGAGAAACAGACACATTTAAAAGAGGACCAGTTTCGACTGTGTTTCGTCAGAACGCCACGACAAAAAAAAAAAAAAAAAAAAAACAAGGCACCTACTTTCGTTTTTACGGAGCTCTGCAGGATAAACTCAGCAGTCTCGTGGCCGCAGACCACGGCGTCCCGGTGACCACGCTTTCCACAATTTCGAAAGAAAATGATCCCATCATTCTTGTCACTTCGAATGCAACTGCGTCGAAGAAAAATAATTTTAAGACCATCCTGCGAGGAAGCCTTGCTTCCGTGGTTCAAAGAGATGCGAGAGCCAAGCATCTTCCGCTCAGCGGGGAAGTGGTGCAACCAAAAGCGATGTGTATCGCGCGTCTGCGACGACTTCGGGGCTAGCCCCGGCTGGCTCACTATTTTCATCGCGGATTTTAAGCGTGTTGCTAAATTTTCGCAGGCGAGAATCGCGGCAACCGCAGTTATGATATTATGGTAGCTGCTGGAATTCGCCTCCCTCTAGAAATTAATTTGAGAACTCAACTGCTTTTAAAAAGACGTCTTGTAAAAGTTTTCGATTTGACGAATTAATACGAAGTTACCGGTGACTTCGTTAGATCGGGTTTTAAATATACTGCAAACTCTACTAATGGCTGGCCGGAAGAGCGACCACTGTGCACAGGTGCAGTCGAAATACCGAGGTCCGGATTCATGGAAGTACGGGACCAAGCGCTTGTGATTCCGCCGCAGTTCATGGCAGTGACCGATTAGATTGTGTGCAAGACGCGTTTGCTTAATCATAGTCGCATGTATTGGTAGGCTCTACATAAGACATCATGTGTTGCTTTAATATGCGTTGTTGTTTCATGGTATACACAGTTAAAGTATTGACTGATTTATCGTAGAATTTAACGCTCCGACGCAACGCAGGCGATGAGGCGCGCCGTAGTGGAGGGCTCAGGATTAATTTTGACCACCTGGGTACTTTTATCGTGCGCCGACATCCAGTGGACACGGGCGTTTTTGCTTTTCGCCTCCATCAGAAAAGCGGCCTCCCCGGCCAGGAATCGAACCCGCGTCCTCGTGCTCAGCAGCACAACGCCTTAGCCACTGAGCCACCGCGGCGGGTATATAAAGTAAAGTAATACTGTAGTAGTGTACTACAGTTATATAGTAATACTATATAAGACAAAGAAGTAAAGTTTTTATAGTAAAGGACATGTATAATTGTCTATTGCCTAAATGGTTTCGGGGTCTGCCATTTTTTCAGTTCGTACTCCATAACAACTTAGTTAAAACGTCCCCTTTCATATGTCCGACATTTTTTATGAAGGCCTGAGTCTATATTGGGTTCTGCATAATTGGGTTCGTAATCCGCCAATTTCGCGGTTAGTAGTACCAGATAAATTAGTTAAAATCTCCCCGGATATGTGCGTGACATTTTAAATAAATACCTGCTTCGAAAAGAGGAGTCCACCATCTGGCGTCTGGTGGCGTTACGATTGCCGGAACAGCGCAATTCTCTGTTTCGGGGTAATAAATCCCTTCAGAGCGAATATCTTCGATCTCTAACGTGACTTATGATCATCAAATGAGGGAGAGAGTAAAGTCGTGATTTCGCTGCACTAACCAACATGCCAAGATTGCGTTACATACTAAGCGCGGTTCATTTGTCACCCGCTGTGCCCATTGGGGGAATTGTGACCCACCGACCACTCAGCCCACGCCCACCCACTCTCACACTCTCATCTCACTCACTCACTCACTCACTCACTCACTCACTCACTCACTCACTCACTCACTCACTCACTCACTCACTCACTCACTCACTCACTCACTCACTCACTCACTCACTCACTCACTCACTCACTCACTCACTCACTCACTCACTCAATGAATGAATGAATGAATGAATGAATGAATGAATGAATGAATGAATGAATGAATGAATGAATGAATGACATACTACTCGTTTACAACGCCCCAAGCTGAATAGACTGCGACGTGATTTGCCTTTCTACTACTATATAAACCAGTCCTGCAAACACCTATCTACCGTATTTACTCGATTCTGAGCACCCCCCGATTCTAAGCACCCTCCCCTACTTTCAGGGAAAATTACAAAAAAAAAGTTCGCTTGCGAATCTAAGCACCACCTTTTATAAGCAACCACCGCAAGGTGGATTTCAGACGCGTGGAAGCGGCTCGAGAGTTGACGTTGTGACCAAGTCATTTATGAAGCTTTCAATTAGAAAGCACTACAATGGAACAGAAGACGTCCTGCTGGGGGATACGGAAAGAGGCGGCCCCAGGCCCGAATGGTAGTGAATGTGACTGGGTGTCACACGAAAGCGGTGGGTTCACTGTCTTCACCCGTTTTTCGGTTGAATATTGGTCAAGTAAAACATTTCCTTGTGCCCGTCTGTCTGCACCTGTTTTTTGGTTGAACATTGCCCAAGTAAAACATTTTCTTGCGCCCGACTCGTCGAGATACGGCCACAAAAAAGTCGCGGGGGGGGGGGGGGGGGGAGGGGGTAGGGTGAGGTAATTTAGGTTTTTCGAATCTAAGCACCCCCTCACTTTGGGCATCGGGATCTTGAAAAAAAAAGGTGCTGAGAATCGAGTAAATACAGTATTAAGGTTGAATGATACACCGGCCGAACCCCAAACATAACCTTTGTTTTACTCGAGCAGCCTCTAAGTCAGAAGTTAGCAAGCCCCATCGAACTAGTTTGGCGTTAGGGGAAATAATGCTCTGAAGCAGAACACTGGATATGGCGTATTCCTTTTTACTCGGGTTAAAACCAACCAAATGTGGTGGAAGTAAACACAACGGCGTGGCAGGAGCTGGAAGATGAAAGCCAAATCCCAAACAGGACGTCTACTGCACCCCGTATGACGTAAATGATTTGTTCACTTGTTGCGATTGGGGCGTCGGAGAGCAAGTCACGTTGTGCGGACAGGAGCTGAGAAGGCTTACAGATTTGCCGGTTATTAATACCCGGTTCTGTCTTGAACCGTCATTTGGTAAACTGATTGTGAGTATGGTATGTACAGTCCTCCTTGTCGAAATTTTCTCGACCATGCCGAAAGAACACAGGCCGCCAAAATTTCAACGTACCAGTTTACGCTTCGAACGTTTTATGTCCGAAAGTTAGAGAAAACACACCTTTCTTTCTTACAGTCATCAAATAATTTTCCCAGTTTTAAAGGTTAAGCTTTTTCTTTAAAGGAGTACTGGCACGATATTTTCGTGTTACGTTTTTTTTTCGCTGCTATGGGTGCCTATTAGGCCACTAATCATAGAATGGCACATTAGACCGTTGATCGCAGCGTGAACAATCATTTCCGGCGTCGTTTTTTCGTGTCAGTTTCGGTTTCGACGAAACGAACGCCGAGCTGCCCCCATGACAGGGGGTAGCACCCGACGTCATCATTCTTGTCGCACCGCTGCCGGTCTGGACGCGCGAGCGAGCGCGCGCACTTGCCCAGACTGGCCGAGGTCATCCCCACGCGCTCGGGCAGCATGACGACAGTCCCAAAACCATGACGTGAACACATGGTGTAGCAGCGTGCGCCAACCGCGCCAGCGCGCGGTCTACGTCATGGAAGCCCCGACGTTGTCAGTTTGGGGCAAGTAGCAGATGATGTCATGTTGGCCCGCTTGGGCTTTCTCGTGCGGGCAGAGATGAAAATTTATTTAACATATGTTATACTGAACGGCTACTGTTGAAAGTTGCTGGGAGATATCTACTGATAAAAAGGAAGACTTTTACGTAGTAATCTCAGCTTTAAAATTTTGTGTCACTACTTCTGTAAATTCTTTGTGGTCCCAAAGGCTTAGGATTGGCCTAGAAAATTTTGATTGATTGATTGTAGGGTTTAACGCGCCGACACAACGCAGGCGATGAAGCGCTCCGTAGTGGAGGGCTCCGGATTAATTCTGACTGCCTGGGGATCTCTAACGTGCCCTAGAAAATTTTGATAAATGGTGTACATTTCGTCGCGGAGCTAAAGAGTCCAGCACCGAAGCATCGATCGTCGACTTGGTTGCAACGCAGTATTTTGATTGAGTGTAGTTACGGCCCACTCCGCTCCGAATTGCCCCGCTAAGCAACAGCGGAGCGGCGGGTGGTTTTCTAGTTTTAGTTATGCGTTTTCCGCAGCGGAGTAGGCCTCTCCAACTTTCAGAGCCCCCTGGCCGAATGCAGCGTAATCAAACAAAATAAAAATGTCTTCTCCCTTTAACGGAGGAAAGCGAGCATGCATAGCCTATTTTTTCTTGAAGCCCCGGAGCTCGTTGTCCCGAGAGGCAGCCATCTTAGAATAAGCATAGTGGATGCATGCGAGAGACAGGATGGGCATCTCATGCCCCCGCGCTAGCGAGAACGCTCTGCTTAGGCTGCATGTAAGCGGACCGGCTGATTGGAGGTCGCCTTCGCATTCGCACTCCCACTCCGCTTAGCTGCTGAGCGGAGCTTAAAGACGCCAAAATAACACTCTCTATTGACTTTAGGCAGCCAGCGAAGTCTCGTCGGTTTCGTGCTCCCTTAGAACGACCTGCTAGTGTGCTTAAAAAGGTTTTAAGAAAAAACCTGTTTGGACTATGCTAATCTTTGTCAACTTCAGAGGGGAAGCATGCAGTGAACCCGCGCTGTCTTCCGCCATGCTGTCAACACCCGCTGATCTCGCTCATACATAAAGCGAATACCACGAGAGCGATACGCGAACGCCTCAGTGTTCGCACGCTACTTTGCGGCAATGCTGGTCATGCCATATTTCAGACTATTAGTGGAAAACGTACATCACAAGCTAATATAAGAAGCAAACGACGTGTTACGCAATATAGTTAGCCGTGCCATCATATGAGGCTGTCGTTTGGAAATTCTATTAATGTCACTGACATGGCCTTAGCGTATCGTAAGGTCACATGTAATAACGAAAGGTCGACGGGAGCAACCCGCAGTGTTACGTCAGGTTTCCGAAAGCATGGCGCGCTACCGTAACCGACGCGGCCGACTATGGCTTTGCCGGCGTCTGAGCGAAATCAGTTTCCGCTCCATTCGCACTTCGGAAACACAAGCTGACGGGTGCACCGGCGGCGGGAGCAAAAGAAATGAGCCCTATTCCCTGTAAAAGGGTGGAAAGCTGGGCGAGTTGGTAAGGTGACATCTGGAAATAACGCAACACGGATGAGGACGAAAGAAGTAGACAAGACGAGCGCTGACGTGCCCTAGAAGAAGTAGACAAGACAGCGCTCGTCTTGTCTACTTCTTCCGTCCTCGTCCTTGTTGCGCTGTTTCCAGATGTCACCATATTCCCTGGTTCCTGAAGCTTACGCTGACGAGCGCCAGGCCGTCCACCCCGTAGTGTAGGACGGACGGCTTTTCCGGCTGGCGCACAAAAACTGACGTAACGTAATTTACGTCGAGCAACGTTATCACCGCCGCCGCAATGCAACTATACACCCAAATTTATAGACTAACGTAAGGTTGTCGTCCACCCACGCATACAACAGTGACGCGAAGGGCCGCATAATATATAGTCTGGCTGTTCGGGTGGTGTCCGTCGGCGCACTCCGCCTACAACACACACCAAATGCGGAAGGGTACAGATTGACGCCGGCAATGCGGGCTAGGTCAAGGAGACTGTACTGCAGGCGTATGCGTACGCGGTGCCTCCTGGGAAGCTATTTCTTAGTTTTGTATAACGCAGTGTGACGCAGGAAAAAGCGATCTCGTGTAAGGGGCACTTGCACAAAGCCTTTGTGCTGCTGCGCGCCCGTCGGTTGCGTCAGAAGCAGTGAGTGCAGTTATCGGGCCTGAGTAACGCGACCAACATGCTTCGCTAACCTCTATCACCGCGACCTTACGCGCAACAAGCAGCGGTACCATGTTATATCGTATCATATAATTCATTAATTCATTTGCTCTCGGGTTGTCTTGCACTTTGGGGAATGCTCCAATGTGGACATGCATTAATTACCTATGTTTCTAACGTGTTGCTGAATACCGACCATGGCAGGTTTCACGAGAATTTATGACAGAGACCCATATGGCAAATGCATCAACTCGGGACTTCGCTGCTGACGCTGTAACTCATTACGACATCATTACCGAGTGGGATCAATACCAACGGCAGAACACTTATGAACTTTTTTTTTTCTTTTGTTAACTTAAAATACTATGGCGGTCGTCAAACTTGTCGAGTAAAGTCAGAGTTTCGAAAAGTTAACAATCGTGTCCAGGTCCATGGGGCGCATTTACACGTATTCACCTTATCTTCGGACCTAGTAGGATGTTTCTGTGGTCGTATAGAGCTACTGGCAATACCGGGCGCCCCTGAACACGCAGCTGCCGTTTGTAGCTAACAAGCAGAAAGAGATTAGGCGAAAAGATACGAAATAAATGGTACACGTATAAGCTACAGCGAGAAACTAAAATGCGTTAAAAAACTCAACAAGGACACGCTTGGGTATTCGATGCCAATCATGAATTCAGAGCTTCGAAAGCACGACACTAACATGTGCAAAGGCTGATCCGTATGATACTGCAGAAGCCTACACTGCCATAAGTCCTGTATTTACTGCTATGATGGCATCCATAAATATAACCCTCCTGTCAAGCGCAAGTGCACTTAAAGGGATTGCACATCGGCGCCCAAAGTCAAACATTGGTTGCACGGTGATAAACGGCAGATATAAATTGTCGCTTGCAGTGATGACAGTGACGATGGGGAACGATGGGAGCTGGGCTGGAAAAAAAACATAACAGCGACACGGAAAACAACGGCCTGGTGAGAAAGCACGCTCGCTCGCACGGACAAACAAAACTCATGCACCGGTCCTTCAAACGACGACTTTGGTTAAAAGCGATGCTTTCTCGGGAGAGATTCTTCGGTTTTTGTCTGTTTTCCAAACCCCTTCGACGGCTTCGAAATGGCGCAATCGGATAGACGCCGGCTTCATAATGCGACGGACTCAGGTTCGATTCCGTTCATGGGAAGAGCTTTTAAAGACGATAGTCTTTCTTGGGCTACTTAAACCCAGAAATTTTGGTCCGTCTGTATGTAAGTCTGTCTGTCTGTCTGTCCGTCTGTCTGTCTGTGACTCGATTCAGCCATCCGGCCAAAGCAAAACAATGCCTGCGGAATAGTGCTATATAGTCACAGCTAAATCTACCCGTCTTTGTCCGGTGTAATGTTCATACTTGTCAACGTTGTTGAAGAAGAACAAGATATTACGCCAATATGAGACAACAAGTCAATACAGAAATGATATTTGCAGTGTTCCTTTATAAAAATTCAAACATGCTTGACTTTTGCGAAATTAAATACTTCATCAACTGCAGAAAAGAATTCACTCCGCGGTCGCCTGCTGTGACCCGCGCCACTATAGCTTCTGGTGCCATTTTCAGAAATCAACCGGCAACAGTTACCCAGGGTTCCAATAGATAGTTTCCACGTTCTGCTTGCAACGCACGTGGAGTAGGGAAACGCGGTTCTATAAACGTTGAAGTAGGGTGCCTGGATTAACCCGCGTTTTCGCCGTACGGCAGCGTTCGCATCGAGACACCCGGTTTGGAGCAGTGGAACGCGGGAAATTTAAAATGATTTAACCAAAAATTTGGAGTCTTTACCTTGGGAGGAGCGCGACGCAAGAGGAACAACATGAGAGGTGAGCGGTAAAGCAATTTACTTCGCAAATGCCGATAAAGACTATCGTCTTTTCACGGCATTTGCAACGAAAGGAGGAGATACGCGGCCAATTTTTTTTCTTCGACTTCGACGTTTTTGCGTTACAGACGCCATCAGTGAGAAGACTAAATATAAGCTTTAAACAAGCGGTGGTGACTTCGAGACGACGGCGGCTAAGCCAGAATACCATGACGCTAGGTGACAGCGTGGCTGTCGCAAACAATTTATTGAGAAAATGAGGGCGACAAACGCAATGCTTGGCGAAGGAAGGGGTTTCCAAGTAGACACGCACTATACCACCCGTGCGGAGCCAATCTTATATGTACAACATTGCGCGATTTTAACAGACAGCGGGGACAGCGCTGGTTAAGAAGACGACACGGCAGTACTGTACAACACTTTGCGTGGACGAGAACAGTGTTCAGAGTCATTCTCTGGTATATGCTTTTCCTTTTTAGATGCAACGCATCTCTTGCTCTGAGGCATGTCCCTCCTGCGTCGGCGTCGGTGGCGTCCGCACTCCACCTGCGCATGCGCGACTGTCCTCCGCTCTTCTCTCCGACAGCTGTGCGCAACACTCTCACTCCATCTCATTATCATAAACAACAGCTGCTTGCGCGCGCTTCGCTCCGCTCCCGTCGCGCAAGTACGCGCATGCGCGACTCTCCTCCGCTATCTCGTCTCCTTCAGGCGCTGTGAATATTAAGCGGGTAGCGCGCTGCGGCGGTTCAGTCAGCGCTCGCTCTCGTTTGACTTCGCGCCACTTTGCTTGACGACTGCGTGCTTGACTTGATTCTTCAGATGAGGACGTGATGGAAGCGACGGTCGAATGTGATGGAAATGCATCATACGCGTTCACAACACGTTTCACCCGATTTAGAGAATCAACCCAACGGAAACACCAATTGAACCCCCCGATGCGTCGCATCACACCAGGGTTCCCTCACGGGAAGATGGGCGTAATTTTTGTCATTTTTCCTGCGCCCGTTACAAAAACAACTGCAAACTCGTCATAGTCGTGTAAAACAAGGAAAAGGTTGGATGTGCTTGTTGTTAACATTGTATCTTTTTAACCGTGCCGCCCCTGACGAGATTATACACTGTGCGTACAAATTTTTCTCTTTGAAGGCACTGCACCCCGAGTGTATCCGTACGACATTCTTCTTTGATCCTGCACACCGCTAAAAGGGCACTTTCTGCTCTTTAAACACAGTGTAAGCGGCGCACTTAACTTGCGCCCTTGACTGGAGTATACTGGACAGCGAAGTCAGCAACTTTACGATGCGGATTTATTATAATTTTACATTAAAATTTGCAAACTTTTACTACCTGCTGCAGTATTCACGGGAGACGCGGCGACGAGGTACGAAATTTATTGATACGAAAAACTCCGAACCTTAACGTAAAATCCACGTGGCGAGCGTCTTGCCTAATGGGTCTGTTTCGGGCAAATATTGTATTTAAAATTGCAGCTCACTTTTAGGTAGGGTGCAGCAGCCCACCCGAAAAGCGCAATGTTGCCGGAAGCACGATGGAAAAATTTTTCGGAGTCAAATTTTTATGAAACGTTAAGGGCTGCGCAGTACAAAACCGAAAACTGGGGGTAATGGTGTCTTGCCGTTCACGTTGTGAGCTTTCGATGTATAATTTAGCGCTCAAGTCATCCCAGTTTATTAAAAAAAGCCAAACACAACTTAACATCACTTCTGCCGGCCTCCCGTTTCAATGCACTGACAGGATATATAAATTTAGCACAAAGAAGACGAGGTCAAATTTCCTGTCCGGCGTTTTCATAAAATCTACAATACGCTTCCGGGTCCTGACTGAAGTAACGACGCTAAAAGCCTGATAACTTCCTCGGCAACGGCGTGTTCTACGCACTTGTAAAAGCTTCCAGCCAGCTTCTGCAAATTTGTAACACGGAACAACTTTCTAAAGCTATCATTTCGGTACTTTGGTCGGAAATAGTGTCGTTGAATTCAGCGGCACACTAATTACGTGGTTTATATTTCGTTAGCAGCAGTAAGCCAAAGAACCTAATGCGTAAAAACATGCCAGGAAGTACGCTCAAGGCGTGCGCTCTTTTTTATTACCTTCGACACTTAATGAAATGTACACATGGCGGCAGAATACGCCAGGGTAAGAGAGCACGTGGAAAAATGCATCGCCGTGCCGTCTGGGGTTGCACTTAAGGTGTCGAGACATCCATGTACGCGTGCGAGTCCAACCATGCTCGCTATCCTGTCTTTTCTCTCACTTCAAGCGGCAAAGCTATTCACATTCAGTGCTTCGGGAGGGGCGACACTTTCCTTGCTAGTATGCCCCGCTGGCACGCGCTCCAGCGGCGAATGGTGAAGTGTGCGTTGCTCGCCCTGCCCTGATCCGACATAAAGCATATCTTGCCGGTATCGGTGACGAACGTGTCCACGTATACTCCATAGCGACTTTGATTTTTGAAAACGAAAGTGTTTTATTCCTGTATACACAAATATTTGAGTGACGTCATATCCGTCACGTAAGTGACGCCAGTACAACGACGCAAGCGGCCTGTAAAGTATGCACCCCTGCACACACGGTCTTCTTGCGGAGAAGCAACCTTTCAAACCAAAGAGTACGTTATATTTAGAGTAGTTCGTTTTCGGGTTTTACATTTCAACACGATAGTGTTTTATGCAGGGATACACCAAGATTAATGACGTCATATCCGTCACGGAAATGACGCCAGTACACCTTTGCCGAAGCGCCCCGCCAGCAGGACCTCGCTCGCCAAGCGCACCCACAAGACAGCCGATGACCCGCAATTCATGCTCAGCTGCAGATTTCACTTCACATTTCACTTCCGTGTTTTACCGATTCATATGACAAAGGAATCAACCACAATTTTTGCTTAAAACATGCAGTTGGTCGGTAAATAAAAATTATCACACCAAAACGAGAAGGAATTGGGGCGACAAATAGTTTATTCGAATAAATGGTGATGAGAGGCCACCTTGCACACGTACTGAAACAAGTATTGCCGGTAAAAAACGGGAGCAGAGGTCTGCGCAGTCGTTAGTTTGACAAAAAATTACAAAAATAAGGAATAGAATGCAATACGCGTGAAATTGGGTTACTGAAACACGTGAAAATGTCGTTTTTAGACAGTCAACCAAACGCTATCGTCCTTAAAACTAAGATATGAAAATCTCATTGCAATGCGGTCTTTGTCAAAGCTAGGCAGATTTGGCAAAGCACGCTTCAGCCTCGCCGTCCGCCGCCGAAGCGTGTTCCACCGAGACATGTTGAGCTGAAAAAGTGACCCAGCGCCAGGCGCTAAATTCTATCAGCTTCACACTTGAAGCGAACGAAAATAGAGTGTGGCGTACGGGAAGGGGGTGTGGCGTACGGGAAGGCCGACCCGATCCGAGCTCCGTCGCCTCCGACATACGTGTGGTAGCGTGGTTTTAAGCGAATGGCCAGCCAATGTTGCAGCCGTGAAGAAGTCCAGAAGTCGTAGGCAAAACGTAACTGGTTACTTCATAGCGAGAGATGAGCAGAAGCCAAAGAACAATGCCCCGACGGGCAAAGTTACAGTACACTAACACGTGTACTGTTGAGTTTTAACAGGACTCGAGCAGAGTGGCCCCATTGATTCACTGCTCAAACAGGAATTAATTACAGCGCTTGGAGTGGTCTTATTTATAGCCGTAGCGCTAACGGTCGAAACAAGCATTCCCTCTAGATTGTGCACCTGACACGAACGGCACAGACACACACAACACTCTTTCGAGAGTGCGTGAGCAGTCGGTAGTAGCGGCGCACGCTGAGTCTGAGAGATGGGGAGAGAGGAGGTCTCCGCAGCGGACGCGGGGCTTCTGCGTCCTTGGGGCAAGTTGAAGCGTGCCTCGTCTGCCCACGTCGGTTTGAATCGCGCCGATAGATAGGCGCCAGAGATCCAGGCACGTCGGAGCTTGCGAAAGGCGCACGTAGTGTAGGCTTCGCCGCACAGCCGAGGAGCATTGAAACAAAGCCCAGCGGCAAGCTCATTCGTAACAGGGGTTGGACGCGCACGCGCACATCGGTGCCTCGACACCGGAAGTGCAATGTCAGATGGCGCGGCGATGCATTTTGGCTCACGCTCACCTGCCCCTGGCTTATTTTAAGGTGGTTACTGTGTCAGATTCATTAGCTGTTTCATCACTTTGATATCCCCCAAAATTCGGCTCTTCTTCACACATTTGGTTTTATGGTTCCTTACCAGTTAAAAAAATCTGCCTGATTTGGGTCTCTGGTCATAGTCCAATATGGCTGAACGAAGTAGCAAATTCTGCTACGCGGTCATGGTTAGACGGCCCTCCGATTGACGTCTGCCCATTTCCATGTATACCGGCCGGAGCACGGATATGTCAATATCAACTCTGGAGAGGTTGCAGGAGGGTGGAATCACCTCCTTTGACGACTATGCCCATTTGGCATATACGTGGAACTCCCGCTTTTGCGTATCTCGCCAATGCGAGGTTCCTTTAACTTGCTTTTGTTGTAGAGATCCAGAGCTAAATTTATATATGCACCGGGCTGGACTCACTTCTTCCGGTCGTTGTGCTCTTTTTGATGAACCTAGGTACCATACAGCATGTTTTCTTAAAATGCCGCGGTTTCACATTAATGAGGAAACGGTACCTCGCTGAGCCAATTCACTGACTTGAACGTACCCCTTCAACGTCAGTCGTACTTTCCTTTGGTGCCATTTAGCTTGGGTTTGCTCACAATGATGTGGCTACAGCCGTTCACGCATACGTTTCGGAGACCAGGCGCCTACCCTGTTAACCGCTTTTCCCGAGTTTATTCGCACTGTACTCGCACAAAAGAAGTGATTTGTTTTTAAACTTGTCGCATGGTGCGCACTTTTCGTCAATTAATTCCCATATTTATTGAGCGCTTATCCTCATACAAAATGTTTCTCTAAATCTCACTTTCCTATACAGGGCATAGTAAAATGCTCCCGATCCTGTCCAGTCCCCAAGTGTGTCTGCGCCACAAATAAAGGAACAACAACAGTTTTGCCGCTGGGTGTACATGGCCTGACACGGATTTACAAAAAAAATGCTTTTTCTAGTGCACAAGGTATGTCAAAGCCACAAGCAGCCTTTAGTCGCGGGCTTCGAAATTATTTAAACTACCTGGCGTTCAGAAGAATTCTTCGGAGCACATCAGTCTGTTTACGCGCTTTAAAGGCAATAGCGTGGTGATACTTACCAAATGCTTTTTGGCTGATTCACTGTATTTGCGTCTCTTTCTTCGCATCGTGTTCGGGTTGGTTCTTTCTTGGCTTTCGTTTCGTTCTCCTTTGGTGCGTATCATTTCAACAAGCGACGCCTCAGACCTCCCAGAACCAGAGTTCTGCGTTGATTGCGTGCCCCTGCTCCCTCAAATAGCGTCACGTTCACATATCACTTCACACGAACTACTACCACTATCGTTCCACAGCTGCCACCGTTGGGGGGGGGGGGGTAGTCTGATGATAACGTATCCGGTTCATACGCCTGGAGACCTGGTTCCGATTCCCTATGAATAAGCCTGTATTTTTTTATTTACTCGTTAGAGTGGCGGCCGCATTCCGCACCGAACTACCACCACCACAAAAGAAACAACCACAGCAACATAAAAACCACCACCACCCCAACAACAACAAAAAAATTCCCCCGCACCTCCCCGAAGGGAATCGTGCAGGAATGCGAATGCATTGGGTGCACCGATGAGTGTGTTGCGAGTAATGGCGTAATTAATGACGATAGTGTGAACGTAATCATTTATTCATGAGCACCTGTTTGTGTTATCGTTGTACCTGACGGCCACAATCACTGCCTTGTGGTCGCTAAAGTGCACGGTCAAAGGGTCTTTGAGAAGCATACGCGCGTCACAGTTTCGCGTAAAAACCAGATCAATGCAACTCCCGTGAATGGTAGTGGGGCACGTGTCAAAGCCGGCAGAGAGACAATGCATAGAGTGCCTGGTCTGCATGTACTCGACCAGCCACTCGCCACTCTTCTTGCGCACGTCAACGTTGAAGTCGCCAACCAAGACTATGGGGTTAGAGGGTTTGGAGCGCACGTGCACACTTTCCATTGCCGCGTCCAGCTGCGCGGCAACGGCGTCTCGAGCGAGGTTGGGCGCGAGGTACACGGTCACCACAAAGACTCCGTCTCCGGTGAAGGCAAGGGTGTACAAGTCCTTGTCCGGAGACGTGTCTCGAACAGGAGACGTGGCAACGGCGTGCGATATCAAGTTCCCATACACGTTAGACACGAGACTAACACCGCAGTACTCGCCGTCTTTGCCGCTTCGAGCAAACTAGTACAGCTCGCTTCAAGCGCATGCGTTCGGCATTGAGCGCGGAGAGATAACACCTGCGGGCGCACGCCGACGGAGCACGACAACCCCCGACTAAGAAATGCATTCGCATTTACGACGACGACGACGACGACGAAGGAAGAACTACGAGGCGCGCGCTCACGTACGCTCGCGCTGGAGGAATGCAGGCGCACGCCGCTCAATGGACGCAAGACAACCCCCGACTAATAAATGCATTCGCATTTAAAACACCACCACCACCAAGAACACTGACGATGACATCGACGACGATGAAGACGACGAGAACCACCACAACGAGAACACCACCACAACGAGGACGAGAACGAGAACAACAACAACGAGAACGAGGACAACGAGAAGAACCACGACAAGAACAACAGCGAAAATGACGACAAAAAAACCAACATAAATATATTAATTTGATATTAACCACGCCGGATGGGGGTAAAACCACGCATTCTGAACAATGCCTTACTTCTGATATATCAAGACATAATCACGTAGCCAAGCTTAAATTACGTATTTGGGTACTGGGATCTTCTTTCGCAATACACTTGAAGGTCCCGGGACTTCATGCACGTGCGATAAAATGAGCCGAGTACTGCGAATTGTTTACGTAAGTTCCGCGGACAGCTCTTGCTAATCCTGAAGTTTCGTTGGCCACGGTGAATACCTGAGCACAAACAGCAGTATTCATTTATCTCATTTAGTACAGCGTTCCCTGTTATACTCTTTACTCTGTCTGCACTGTCGGACTGTTACCGCTAAAGTGTGATTAGAATCCAAAGCCACCATAGAGAAAAAATAATTTGGTTAGAGACACCATTTATTCTTCTCAAGAGGTGGTGCTCTTTGGATCACCGAAATTATGACCAGGTTACAAAGTGCGTCTTTTTTGCATTGTTTTTGAGCGCTTAGTACAAGTTCTTGAATTTTTCTGTCCCGTAATGACGGTAACCCATCGCATTTATCTCTGCGCCTCTAGACGGAGAGGACACATACGTGCTAAGTTTTTAGAGTCGCTTAAGCAACTTGAAGACAGAGCAACACAAGATCACGTACCCACGTCGTATTACACCAACATCGTGAAAGCGGTCAAATTAGCCGTTAGATTCTGTCTTGTTATTTGTGCAAAAGCTATTATTTATTTCCCTTTTACTCCATCAAGAAGGTAGAAGACCAGCCAATCGATAAACAACAGAGGTTAGTTGACCGTCGTAAGCTAGGGCTGCGACGCTTAATCGCTTGTAAGTAATTACCACTTGTAAGCCATTACCGTTTCCCCCAAAAGTCCAACTCATTGCTTCAGTCGCCCACACAAACATATTGTATGCGTTAGAGCAATCATAACCGTCAGGTAGATAGGCATGTGAAGACTTGTTATTCGTAGAACCAATAAAGGGTGACGACTTCTCAAGACGTTCCCATGAACAAACTGAAATGGATAGCAGCGCAAAAAGACGGGAGAATAAACGACGGCACATGGCGTTAACGCAGTTCCCTTGAACTTGAAGTTTCCGAAAAGATTGTGTACTTCAGTCCTCGTTAGAGCGGTGGCATGTCTGATAACATTTTCCGAAACCATTTACGGTGTTACAAATATTTTGCGGAGTAGTTCAAAATTCTGCAAACGCCGGCTCTACAAATGAAAACTTAACTATGATGCATGAAAATAGTGAGCATTTACTTGGGCTTCCAAGAATTTTGCCGTTCCAGACCCACTACCAAATCAGATTGTACGGCTAAACCACCGAGTTTGAAGGAATCGCGCAATAGAACAATATGAAATGTCAAATCGGAAACTACTGTTCGCTCATTATCCCAACGATGAAAACGTCACGAGTCAATATTACTCAGTGTGTCAACCACCCTTTTTTGCCAGGCTCCTGCTTCTTATTCGCCCTTGCTCACCTTTTTCAACGGTAGACTCAGTTGTTTAGGCATGCTTTAGGATTTAAAAAAAATAATACATATAGTTCCAACATTTTTGGGTTGTTCCATGTCATGCGTCTGCCCATTTTTGGTTGTGATCGATTTATTTGATTTATTGTAGGGTTTAACGCACCGAAGCAACGCAGGAGATGAGGCGTGCCGTTGTGGAGGGCTCCGGAATAATTTTGAATACCTGCGGATCTTTAACGTGCGCCGAAATCTCGTACACACGGGCGTTTTTGCTTTTTGCCTCCATCATAAAAGCGGCCGCCGAGGCTAGGGATGCAACCCGCGTCCTCAGGCTCAGCAGCACAACGCCTTAGCCAATGAGCCACCGCGGCGAGATGTTGTAATTGGTTCAAACCCTAGGTCAATTTGCTTGCTCTTTGGAGCGTTGAATACCTAATGTATAGTTTTTGAATACAAAATCACTTTAATTCATTTCGGAATCAATATTGGAGCCTTCATAGAGCACGCAGCGGCGCAGAGAAGTAGGTTAAAAACGTACAGTCGCGCTCACTATAACCTACACCGCTCATTAGTATTCACAGCTTTATATGACCTTTGTCTGGCACCTGGGGTTAAAGACCAATTGCGGATTAGGAGAACAACGTCCTAATGAATCAAGCCTTATCCTAACGTATATGCCCATAGTCATTGTTTTGACGATATAATCGTCTGAATACTAATGAGTGGTGTAGGTCATAGTAAGCGCGACTGTACATGAATCTTGCAGGCTATCACACCTGTTGCTAACTTAAACTACGTTTTACACTATACGCGCCTCTAGTTCTGCTCTTCGTTGTGCATGAACCAACTCTTTCGCGAAATACATTGCTTTCGCACGTGCAGTGAGAAACTTTGACTAATCACTTAATCTCTGTTCCCAAGGACATTCGAGTTAGAAAAGTTCCTGTGAGCCACAGTCCACGCTAGTCTGAGAGGCCAGTTCAAGTGCTCTTTTGAGCAAATGGAGCACTTGCAAATGGAGCCAGCAAATGGAGCACTTGCGAAATCTGAAGGCTGTCTAGACTGCACAAAGTCAAACACATTCAAGCATACGCACATCAGTTGGCGGCGCCAAATTACGTTAAGCTAATAAATTGGTAGGCAGCCCAACAAAGTAGGCTCTCTAAGCACCTTTTCGTAGGAACAAAATTTTGTCCAAACAGCCAGCTGAATAGGACTCAGTATGAGTGCTCTGAATAGACTTTTAAGCAAAATAAATTCGGAATACTATTGGCATTCAGTCTCGCCAGGCGGGCAGAATTGCTCTCACCGAATTAGCACTAACCTCTTTACTTGGTATATCTGAACTGAAGAATAGCCGTCTGTGACTGCCTCTTGGCCATCGCAGTACCGCGGCCCATACGACTCTACCTGCCCATTCTGCGACTCCGCCCTACAGAATGTGAATGTGCAGCATCTGCTGTGGACCTGCCCCGGACTGCATCAGATGCGATTACGGCACCTTCGTGCAACCGGCCTCCACCCTGGCCGCCCTCCAGACCTGCAGCGCTGGGTTCATGGACCATTTCATAGGCACCTTCTAGACTTTATACGAGAAGCAAACTTGTTCGTGTACCTGTGAATCGTGCACCGTTATGCCGCAGGGCAAACTTTCGAATAAAAAAAAACTGAAGAATACACATTTTTGTGGACTAAGCAGCGTTCCGCCTAAAACATATGCTTCTGGCTGCACTGAATCAGGAGGTTTTGCGTCCGCTATGTATAATGTGTTCTTGCGTTGATTGTTGAAGTTCAACTACAAAATAATTTAAACGTTTAGGACAACTTATTCCTCCAAATGTTCGATGAACTGTACATAACGCACCGAGGTGAGGAGAATATTCGTCGGTATGTTGTTATTATGTGTAAAGATATCTCCGAATCATGCTGTGGCAGTGCACCCAGCGTGTAACATTGCCTGCCACATGCATTTGCCGTGAATGTTGCGTTGCTCAGGGGTTGGAACCCCGCCCTCTTTAAATCTGGCTCTCAAAATTTCTGCTGGGACTCGCGTTTTTTTTCGCATGAACATGTTGCCTGCTCGCTGTCGCTTCCCCATTCATTTCCCGTGCATCGGCCGTTACCCGCAGCGGTTCCCCTCAGCAGTTAGCATTCAGGAACAAAAAATCGGTCTTATCGAAAAGCCACAGTCACCGCCCTATCTCAGGGCCCCAGCGCACGACACGTTTACTTTTTCCCGCAGGAAGCTATCCTCCACCTGTATTGGAACGAAGTGGAGGAATGTGTTGACGCGAGATTTTGCCGCTTGGGTGTGTTTACGTTTCCCCGCCGGGGATACCTCTAGAGAGGCGTGGTTTCTTTCCCAAAATAACCCCATACCGACAGCCGCTGTATGCAAATTTCCCTCTGCGTAGCCGCGGGATGGAAGCACTTTGCGCGCTTATTCTCGTGCTTTATTTGGACGTGCCAGCGTTGCCCTTCCCACCACATGCAAAAAGAAATACTGAATTCGGAATGGTCATGACAATAACAACAGGCATAACAATTGTGTCGTCGATGATGGTGGATATGTTAAAACTCCATGAACCGATATCTTCATATATGGTTAGAGAGCATGCTTCACGTTATAACCACGTCTCTTTGGATTTCTATACCCTTAAAAGAAAGGTCGTGGCACGTAATGTCAAAACGCTTTTCAGTCACTTGTAACCGTTGGAGTAGAAGCGGAGACACCGACCAAATGAAACTTAAAAACTTTAAAACAACAAGACGTTTCGGCTTCGTCACTGAAGCCTTGTTCACAATCCTCGTTACTGAAGCCTTGTTGACGGGTTTCCGTCAAACCCTCGACTTCACTTGTAACCGTATACACTAGGCACATATAGTGCTTTTACTAACTGGTCATGCATAACCTAGTAAAAAACGAAGCATCACAACGTGGATTGGCTGAGCACACAGTTCGACTTAGACATATTTTGACACGCACATATAACACTTAGATAACAAATAAATTCAGCAAGATGACCAACGGGATGCACGAGGAGAGTGATTATTACCTAGTTTCCTTAGAAGCACATCTGCTCTTGCTTTTATAGCCAGCTGCAAAAAGTCACAGGAAAGAGTCAGTGGGTTTCTCGAAAATGAACTATTTTAGCGATAATTACAGAATTATGCATTTGAATGTGACCATGCACAAGTCAGCATGTGGATTTGAAAAAATTGTAATCGTGAGGTGCAGTTGGAAAGGTTCTGCAGTTATTATGTTTAATAATTCATAGAATTTTCTTATTTTCAGTGAATGTTAGTACCAAACATACAGCAGTTACTAAGTGCATGGTCTGGACTATTAACTATAGCATTTTAGGTTCCATAATTAGTGCCAGGACCCACGTACCATTCTTGGGGTAGTAACGTTCGTAAGGAGTTCTAAACACAGCCGGTTACAACCTTTTTTCTAGTATTTATGTTAAGAGTGTAGGCTAGGCCACAACCGACGGCATCGGATACGCTACACTTACGGCGGGCGAGGGTGTTATCAAACCGTTGGTGGAGTTGTATCAGGGCTCTGAAATTGTAATGAAAAAACAATCAGGGCCTTTCCAATCTGTCCCGAAGGACGACCTGGGCGCAGGGTTCTCTGAATGAACTCGGCGCAGTGCGATTAAAAATACCTCTTGGTGTACTAGCTCAATGAAACTGGGACAGGCAAGATATATTATTCGAGCTGACAAACATAAGGTTGTTCATTTTCCTCCCGTAGAAGCCCACGTATTGAGAGAGCACGGGAACTGCACAATGACTACGTGAATATGAAGAGTAAATAAAACAAAGCGTAATGTTAGAATCGCCTTTGCAGCTAATAACCATATAAGTTTGTAAGGGATAGTTTTGGTAAAATAAGAGTTACAGCCGTTTTCAGTAACCATAATCGCTACGTTGACGGCCTTCCATTGGCAGCAGAGGGAAGTTATAGAACTTTTAAAACCTCACTGTGACCAACCTAATTATTATATGTGAATAAAACCCGCCGCAATGGCTCAGTGGCTAACGCGTTGCGCTGCTGGGCACAAGGACGCGAGTTCCATTTCCGGCTGCAGCGGCCGCTTTTCTGATGGAGGCGAAAAGCAAGAACTCCCGTGTGTTCGAGATTTCAGCGCATGTTACAGATCACCAGGTGGTCGAAATTAATCCGAAGCGCTCCATTACGGCGCGCCTGCGCACCTGCGTAGTTTTGGAGCTTTAAACCCGCCAAATAAATCAACAGGTGAATAAATAACTGCTTACTTATCACGCCAATACCCGTTTGTCATATAAGGTGTTTCTGGGTAGTTTTTTGTAAAGCAAGAGTCATAGCAGAGTTCCACAACCATTATCCCCAAGTAGACGGTCATATATTGACAAGGCACGTAAATTCTGAGATTTTTATAACTTAGCTGTGCACTAACTAATTCACCTAGGTATGGAGTGCTGCCTTGTCCGTCAGTGAACACCATCGCGGATACCTGAGAGGCTCAACTACGTAGGTTCATTCGTGCTACGAAGGCTCTTTGGGACACAAACAGCACTCCTTCACCAGAGAAGGATTTGGCTAACCTGGTGTAGTAGCTGGCAACAACATCTCCTGATTGACCAAAGCAAATCTCGGCCTTCAGTCCCCAGTAGTTGTAGAACACGAAACCATGGCGGCGGTTAGGCCAGCCATACAGCGGAGGGAGCGACAATCCCTGGGTCTGGACAGGCCACCTGTGGAACCTTAACTTGGCATCGTCCAACGCACGTACTTTCTATAGCGAGGGATGCTTCGCTGTTCTATTAGAGAAGCTCTCGGAGGTTAAATAGGATATTGTTGGACTGCATGAGGTAAGAGTAACAGGCGACGGCTTCATAGAACTGAGTAGCCTGTATATTCTGTGCTATCGAGGACCTCACGAAAAGAAAGAGCACGGAGTTGGATTTTTTATCCACAGGGAGAAAGCAGGGAACGTGGAAGAATTATTCAGTGTAAACAAAAGGGTCGGAGTCGTTGTGATCAAGCTAAACAAGCGGTACAGGGTAAAAATATTACAAGCATATGCACCAACATGTAGCTACAATGGTGAGGCCGTAGATGGTTTCTATGGAGACGTCGAGGGCGCAATAAATCAAGGAACACAATATTGTAATGAGACGCGTTAACGTAAAAATAGGTGCAAAGACAATAGGAGACAAACCAGTCTAAAATTCTGGAATAGGCCCTCGCAACAGTCAAACAGATATAGTGGTTGGATTTGTGGAGAGAAATAACCTGAGGCTAATGAAAACATTCTCCTCAAATGAAAGCTCAGGAAATGGACATGGAAAAGTCCTGACGGGATGACAAAAAAAACGAAATTGATTTTGTGGTAAGTGTCAGCCCAGGTATTGTGCAGAACGTAGAGCTTCTATGCAAGATTCGGTGCATTGATCATAGAATGCTTCGTTGCAATGTTAAGCTGAATCTTAAAAGGGTAAGAAAACATGCGTAAAAAGTAAGAAACTCAGCATCATCTCAGTCAGAGACAAGATGCAGGAGTTTAAAATAACCTTCAGAACATATTTGCGCTTGTAGACGGTGAGAACGAGAACAGTGTCGACGCCGTAAATGACAACCCAACACCACCAATCAAGCAGGCAGCAACAGCTATAGGGGAAGCCGCATGTAGGAAACAAACCGGTAAACTAACTCAGAAAACACAAGAAACTATTGTGAAGTGTCATAAGATGACGTTTTCGAGTGCGCGGATGAAATTGAATTAGCGGATCTGTCAAAATTGATTAAAAGAAGTAACACAAATGACAATCATGCTTACAACATGGCGATCATCGAGGAAACGTTGGAAATAGGAGGAAGCTTGAACAGAACTACGAGGAAGCTGGCTTTTGGCGGAGATGTCGACAAAGTAGCATAGGTGGATAGTGGTAGCGACAGACCCCCTCACGCGTTATGCGGGGACAGCATTTGCTGCGCCAGCAACGTTGGCGGAGATTGGGGAGTTTTTTGAACACCCTCGTTTTACGGCATTGGGCTCCACAGACTTTAATGATGGACCGAGGCACAGCCTCTACAGCGAATGTCACTAAGCCCGTCCGGTCATGGTGTTATTCCACATTTCTCGCAGGCGAATGACAGCATACCGCCCGCAGACCAATGGCTTGACCGAGAGTTTAAACAGAACCCTCACCGACATGCTTTCAATATATGTTGATGTCGAACACAAAAGATGGGATGAAATTCTACTGTATGTAAAGTTCGCCTACTACACAGCACTTAGGAAACTAGAGGACCGACTGCCTTCGACCTGCTTTGTGGCCGCACGGTCACCGCAACCATAGATTAGATGCTGACCGTGCACAAGACCAAAATGCTGACGTCAGCGACTTCGTCCAAAAGGCGAAGGAAGCTCGATAGCTAGCACGACATCGTATCGAACCTCAACTGCGTGTCGACGCCAGCCGCTACAATAAGCACGGACGTATTGTGTTATACAACCCCAGAGAGGCGGCCTGCATGCGGATTCCAGTAAAAATGTTAAAATGTACGCACCCCAAAGTTTTGAATCGCAACCGTCCTAAGGCCTAGACTCGTCGTATACTTCCTGCTCGCGACTCCCATAAGGTCAAAACTTATGCGCACACCCCCGCCTAGTCATTCATGAGATTACGCCCACATTTGGATCTTCTTGAAGGTGAAGTAGGAGCGTCAACACTTCGCTACGACAGCCAGTAGAAAAGAATGCCCTTTCACCCATTTTCGCACAGCTGTAGTCTCCCGAAACTGCAAAATTCATTTAGGCGAGCTTCCCACGCCATGTTTACGGGACCGGCACCACTGCCTTTATGTCAACAACTAGTACTAAGATGGTGTGCACTCCCACTTCAGGAGAAGCGGTAATACAAAGAGCGGGGTGTTCCTCTGCCTTCGAAGCGATTAGCACCCTTATCCTCGTTCCCTATGATCATGACTTCGGCGCGTTCCGGGGTTGGAGAGTAAAAGGGGCTCCAGGGAAGCGCCTTTAAAGCGAAAGCTCTCTTAGTGGGACCTATGGCGCTCCGTCAAAAGAACTACCGGTTGCAAAAGAAGACCGGTTGCATGACCAAGAAGGTCTGATAAGAACTCTGGGAAAACGGCGCGAGTGTGAATCCGGGCTTCCATTATGTCAGCATGGTAACTTTAAAATCGCGAAAAAAGAATGTTTCCATAAAGACACAACACGTAACTTGAAAAAGAGTAGGAGAGTAAAGCCTTCATTCATAAACCACGCATCGGTATACATTTAGATCGTTCCTAGTATACATTAAAATCGTTCGACAAAAAAAATATCGAAAAGCTTCATTCTTCGTTTTTGAGTTGGCTCTTTGAAGGTTGGCGATGGATTACACGCACTTTCAGCGGAGGTTGGACGCACCTTTAGCCTTCGCGCTTGCCTCAACTTTCTTTAGGAGGGTATGGCAAATTTTTGGCAGGCATCGGTTAGCTTTTGTGCGGATACTGAACGCCGCAGCCTCTGTTTGCGGCCTACAAGGAGTTGCCGTTCTTTCTATTACTTTAGATTGGGGCATACAAATTATCGGGGTACCTAAGTCTACCGACGTGTTTTTTAGGCGCAAGCATGCCGATAGTTCCCAACTTTTTTACAGCTACACTGTATTTGCGTCTGTTTGTTGGTTATTGTTTCTTTTTTAACGTGAATTCCTTTCATCGGCTTCTTTCTTGCTGCGCCGTGTTTGCGTCACTTTCTTCCCTGTAGTTTCTGCATCTTACGGCGCGAACTACGTCAGCAAGCAGACTGACACAAGGCACACCTTCCCTAGAACCACGGCCCTGTGCGGGTGGTAAGCTCCGGTTCTAGTCTCGTGCCAAAGAGGCAGGCCAAGTCATACCACTTGTACGTTTATAATTGACAGTTTCGGAATTTTCTTAAACAAGCACAGTAGCCGCTCAAAGCTCCTAATTTTTTCCTAATCCCGAAAGTGGGTATGTGCCATGAATCAAGGAACAACACAATATTTTTTGCACCTGGTGGAGAGGGCCTCAGCGCACAGCGCGGCCCAGGGCTTCCCAAACTAGATGAGACATCCAAACGAGTGGGGACAAAACCATCCGCGCCTGATGCTTGGGGAACTGGTGTATACAGTAGTCACTATCCACAAGCGCGGCCGGTTTGACCCCTTCTTGTCGTCCCTGGTCTTTTTTCGCGCTGTGAAGCGCATGGATTACTTACCAGCCGGAACCCTCACACTATTCCCCACTCACTCCCTCACTCACTCACTCACTCACTCACTCACTCACTCACTCACTCACTCACTCACTCACTCACTCACTCACTCACTCACTCACTCACTCACTCACTCACTCACTCACTCACTCACTCTCTCACTCTCTCACTCACTCACTCACTCACTCACTCACTCACTCACTCACTCACTCACTCACTCACTCACTCACTCACTCACTCACTCTACCACTGGCGACATGCGAAGATGGCACAGCGGCAGCGCATCGCGCTTGTACTCTATAGAGACCCGGATTGAAATCCCATCGAATCACAGGTCTGTTCAAAGTGCAGAGCACTTTATGGGCTCGCCTTGTCGTCGAAGCTCGCTAACAGTCGATGTCAACCAACTGCCGGAATCAGGGGGCGCAGCGAGATAACGGACTCCGGTGGAGCCTGGTGTACCGTCGTCAGGGAGTCACGCTGAGGCTTCGAAAACCACGCGGTTTAAATACTCATAACCATTCCGAAATCATGAGCCGGTGCCGCTTGTCATACATCTCCCCGTTGTTTACCGCAAGGAAAACTGCAGGTAGATTTCAGGCAAAATCTGTGTATATTACCGGCAGCCCCCGTGTTCATTTAATTAGGAGCGCTCGTTGGGCTGGTTTAATAGTAAGCGTTTTCTAGAAAAGTGGCTGCGCAAAAAAAAAAATGGCGCGTTCGAAATGACGCAGCAAATCTCCAGCCGCGCAAGAAAAAAAATGGTGTGTTCGAAATGCCACGGAAATGCTACAGCAGCGCAAGAAATAAAATGGCGCATTCGAAATGACGCTGAAAGGCTCCAGCCGTTAAAAAAAATTACGCGTTCGAGATGACGCAAAACAGCGCCAGCATGCGAAATTCAAGCAAGCACAAAAAGAGCAGAACTTCCGCTGCCGCAGTTTCAGGCAGGGGGTGCATGAGCACTGCGAAGGCGGGAAATTCGAATTGCATATTCATCCAGAGAGGAGGGAGACAGGGTGGCGAAGAGCGTGATTGGCGGTATCAGTGAGCGGATAACGGCGCCACAGCCCATTATGGTGAATCATTGCTCTGCACTTCTGACAACTTTGACATTGAGTGGAACGGGTTTAATTTTTTTATTTGCTCTTTAAAGCGGCGACCATTTTTTTTTTACCTGTGAACAACAAAAGCGTCGGCATTTCGCCGAATATAGCAGTTGATGTTTTCGCCGTTATATAAACATGCCGATTCATGTGTGTAGTTTTTTGAGGCCACAAAAGCAATTTTGTAATATAAAAACAGATAGTGACCTAACAGACAGCGCATTGAGGCTGGCGTTCTTCATCATTGGGTTTTATAGTTCTGCAGAATGGCGTTAAAATTTAGTAGCAATGAACCGGGGATTAATGGAGTTCGTAGAACCATTTCTGAAATTCCTTTTGTTATATAAACCACTTCTTAATACTTGCGTACGCGGACTACTTTTGGAAATTCCCTGATTGCCAAAAAGATGTTAAAACACTCTAAGCGGTTATACAAGTCGAGTCTGCGTGTTTTGGACGGTACGTTTTATGTAATTGACTACGACCCCCTTTCGCCTGTATTTACGACGAACGCCATTAGTGTGTCATTTGATGTCACATAACGCTAAGACGACTAGTTACGTCTGCCTGCCTAAACTCTAGCTCTTGCGTTATTTTCAGGCAAGCGTAATTGGGAGGAGCTCCAGAGCAAGTTTGGATAGTCAATCATCGAAGTAAAACGAAATCCTACTTCCAACTGTGGTTTCACATGCGAAACGTACGCCTTGGCTGTGAAAATGCGATAGCGGAGGGAACCATTTAGTATAGGCCAACTCACAGTGTTCAAAACTACTTCAAAACTCCAGTGCACAAGAGATCAAATGATATGCTACGGTTGTCATTGTCGATATTTATTTGGAATCACTGCAAAACCATGTATTATCAGCCCACTCCCACTCAGCCACTTAATTTTTCTGGTGGCCAGGGTTGATTCCCTCACAAATGCATGATTGGAAATGGTCAACCTTCTTGCCAAATAGATGCTAACTAGATTTTCAAGACATGTCGTTTGGGAGGAAGGGCAATATCTAGCTCAATCGGCCTTAATCAAGAGAGAAAGCGAGAGAGAGGGACTCGTCTTCAATAATACGGGTGAGGTTAGCCAGTACCATTTAACCGAAAGTACGTAACTACAAGATTACCTAACCCTCTTCTAATACGCCTTCAATGGTAGCCCTGCGAGGATTGCTCGAGAGACAAAGATGCGGAGCTACAATTTCATTTCTAGGTTTATATTTTATCACCATAAAACCGGCCTAAAACTACTCAGATAGTTGTGCTCTTTTGGGAGTATTTGCCTGGAGTACTGTTCCAAAGAACTCTGGTGCTGGCTCGTTATACAGACGTCGGATAAATGTTTTGTGCGAAGGACGTATGCGCACGATTAGAGCGTCCAGGCTCCATCTCAAGACATAAAGGAAAGCCTTGGTTGAAATATATGATATTGTCACGAAGACAAGGACGAAGCAGTTGTCTTGAATGAGAAATACGTTTTTGGAGCGAACTTGTGCTCCCCTAACAACTCAAAAGAATACAGAGGCGGCGAAGCAGCGGTCAACAAAGTGACTTGCACAGGCGAGTGTCGTCGAATCGAATGCCCCGGCGTCCGCACTGCAGGCTTTTTAAGTGTGAATACACTTTATAAGCGACCCCAAACCATCCACCGCCGGCGGCGGCGTCCGCAGTGCTCCTCTATAAAGAAACAGCATCCGGCGCCAGGTTTCGATCCGCGGACTTTGCGGCCGCAGCGCGACGCTCTACCGATCAAGCCACGGACGCGACGGTGATATCAGTGTTGACGCGCCTTATATCTTTAACGCATTCAAACTACGTCGTCAGCGGCGTGCGTTGGCGACTCAGCGGCGTTATAGCGGCTTGATAACTGCGTGGTGTACACGTGATACTACAAACCCGATGGAAGAGATGGAAGAGAAGGCGGCGAGGCGGTGGGCGGTGGGGGCCGAGCGCAAGCGCCGCAAGCGGGCCGACAACCGTGCATTCGCACTTTCACATTCTCCCCCTCGGGGAAATGCGGGGGAATTTTTTATCTTTTGGCGCGCGTGGTTCTCGAAACGTCGATTCGCATCGAGAACATAGTAGATCCAAGAAGATTATTCTGGGCTGTTCACGTTAGATGGGAATGCTCTCCCTATCACAACAGATAACACATGCGGCACAGAAAGAAAGAATGGAACACGCGCTTCCCTTGGCGCAGAGATAACACAGACCGGCGCAGCCGGGCGGTAAAAGCAAAACACAAATAAACAAACCCAATGTATGGTTCGCGGCATTACCCCCCCCCCTCTAAGAGTGCATCGACCCGATGCTAACATAAGCGACAGTCCGAACAAATGAAAATAAAAGTTCGTCATCGTCCGTAGAAAGGTTTTAAGCGAACCACGTGGACGACTTCAGGCCGCGTGCGTTGTCGTGATGTGCCGGAGTCACCATCGGGGATCACTTCGTAGGTGAGTTGGCCAACACGTCGTAGAATCTTGTAGGGTCCGAAATACCGTCGCAGGAGCTTCTCACTGAGTCCGCGTCGTCGGATGGGAGTCCAAACCCACACACGGTCCCCTGGGCGGTACTCGGCGTCTCGGCGTCGGAGGTTGTAGCGGCCCGCATCCACCAGCTGCTGGTCCGTTATACGAACTCGAGCGAGCTGGCGGGCCTCCTCCGCACGTTGAAGATATCCGTGGACGTCGGCGTTGAGGTCGTCGTCTTCTACGTGCGGAAGCATGGCGTCGAGCATCGTAGTCGGCCTTCTACCGTAGACAAGCTCGAGCGGCGTCAGCTGCGTCGTCTCCTGGATAGCCGTGTTGTACGCAAACGTGACACACGGGAACACTTCGCCCCAAGTCTTATGTTCAACGTCAACGTACATTGACAGCATATCTGCGATTGTCTTGTTCAGACGTTCTGTTAGTCCGTTCGTTTGGGGGTGGTACGCCGTCGTTCTTCGGTGATCCGTGTTGCTGTAGCGTAATACTCCTTGCATCAGCTCCGCAGTAAATGCCGTTCCGCGGTCTGGGATTAGGACTTCCGGGGCTCCATGTCGCAGCACAACTTGGCTTATAAAGAACTTCGCCACTTCTTGTGCAGTCCCCCTAGGAAGAGCGGCGGTCTCTGCGTAGCGCGTCATGTAGTCTGTCGCTACGACAATCCACTTGTTCTGTGATCGTGACGTAGGGAACGGGCCTAAAAGGTCCATTCCAATCTGTTGAAATGGTCTCGATGGGACGGCGATCGGTTGCAGAAGTCCGGCGGGTCTTGTCGGCGGCTTTTTTCGTCGCTGGCAGTCACGGCAGCTCCGGATGTAGTGGGTGACGTCAGAGGTAAGGCCGGGCCAGTAGTACCTCGCCTTGATTTTTCCAATAGTGCGCGCTGTGCCGAGATGTCCGGAAGACGGGTCGTCGTGGCACGCTTCCAAAATTTCGTCACGAAGGTCCGCGGGGATGACGAGAAGGTAATTCGCTCTTGTTCCGGGGCTGAAATTCTTCTTCACGAGGACGGAGTTTCTCAGGCCGAATGCTGGTAAGCTGCGTTTGAAGGTCCTAGGAACGGCAACGTTGCATCCCTCGAGGTACTCGATTATGACGCGTAAGTCGGGGTCGGCACGCTGCTGGGCGGCTAGGTCGCTCTCCGTCACGATCCCGAAGAACGCGCTGTCTTCATCAGAGTCTTGTGGTGGTGAGTCGACGGGGGCACGGGACAGGCAGTCGGCGTCGGAGTGTTTCCTGCCGGATTTGTAAACGACTGTAACGTCGAACTCCTGCAGGCGCAAGCTCCACCGCCCAAGACGGCCAGAGGGGTCCTTCAAATTGGCGAGCCAACACAGCGCATGGTGGTCTGTTACAACCTTGAATGGCCTTCCATACACGTATGGGCGAAATTTTGAAATCGCCCATATAATAGCCAGGCACTCTTTCTCAGAGGCAGAATAGTTTTTCTCCTCCTTCGACAGACCACGGCTGGCATAGGCGATTACCCTTTCGCAGCCGCTTTGCTTTTGGACAAGGACGGCACCCAAGCCTATATCACTGGCGTCCGTGTGCATTTCCGTTTCGGCATTTTCGTCGAAATGAGCGAGCACGGGCGGGCTTTGCAGGCGTTTTTGCAGCTCGCAGAATGCTTTTTCTTGGTCGTTTTCCCAGCTGAAAGGGGTGCTATCTTTCGTCAAGCGCGTGAGTGGCTCTGCAATTCGTGCGAAGTTTGCGACGAAGCGCCGGTAGTATGCGCACAGCCCGAGAAATCTTCGCACGCCCTTCTTGTCTTTCGGCCTTGGGAAGTTCGCAATGGCTGACGTTTTTGCCGGGTCAGGTAGGACTCCCGCGGCGTTGACGACGTGGCCCAAAAACTTGAGTTCCCCGTATGCGAAACGGCACTTTTCAGGCTTCAGCGTAAACCCCGACGTACGAATGGCCTCGAGTACAGACTCCAACCTTTCAAGGTGTTCGTCGAAAGTCCGGGCGAATACCACTACGTCGTCGAGGTATACGAGGCAGGTGTGCCACTTAAGGCCAGCTAGCACAGTGTCCATGACTCTTTGAAACGTCGCTGGTGCTGTGCACAGCCCAAACGGCATCACCTTGAACTCGTATAGGCCGTCTGGGGTTATAAATGCAGTCTTCTCTCGGTCTCTCTCGTCCACTTCAATTTGCCAGTAGCCGGTCTTCAGGTCCATCGATGAGAAGTACTTCGCGTGGCAGAGGTGGTCGAGGGCGTCGTCGATTCGGGGGAGGGGGTACACGTCCTTTTTCGTGATTTTGTTCAGTCGCCGGTAGTCAACGCAAAACCTTAATGTGCCGTCTTTTTTCTTTACGAGTACGACGGGCGCAGCCCAGGGGCTTTTCGATGGCTGTATAATGTCGTCGCTGAGCATGTCGTCGACTTGAGTCCGGATGGCTTCCCGTTCGTGTGAAGAGACGAGGTACGGTGACTGTCGGGTAGGTCGGGCTCCATCTTCGGTTATTATTCGGTGCTTCGCTAGAGGGGTCTGACGTAGTTTTGCGCTCGACGAAAAACATTCGCTATAGCACCGCAGCAAATCCAATAATTTTTTCCGTTGTTCTTGCGGTAGCGCCGGATTCACGTCGAATGCCTGCGGGAGCTTGAAGGTTTCTACGGGTGTGCGTTCAAAGTCGGCGACCGCGATCACGTCACTTACTTCTTGCGTTTCTTCGAGGAATGCAATTGCCGCGCCCTTGTTTAAATGCTGGTACTCCTCGGTGAAATTAGTAACCAAAATGTGGGATTGGTGTTCCTTGAAGCGCGCAATGCCTCTTGCGACAGACACACCACGGTCGAGAAGCACCCTTTGATCAGTGTCTACGATAGCGTCGACGTCAGGAGCAGCATCTTCACAGTAGACTGCGACCATCAAGCTTGCGCGGGGTGGTAGGGTGACATGATCATCGGCAATCCTTACAGCAGCACGTCGTTCGGGGTTCGGTTCCGGCGTCATAGAGTGATGGGGGGAAAAAGTTATTGACTTAGTCTGCAGATCGATTATTGCACCGTTGTCCATCAAAAAGTCCATTCCAAGAATTACGTCGCGGGAGCAGTTAGGCAGAACGACGAACGCCGCAGGGTACGTTGTGCCGTCTATGGTGACGCGCGATGTGCACGTTCCACTTGGCGTCACGAGGTGGCCTCCTGCTGTGCGTATGTGCGGACCGTCCCATCTGGTCATAACTTTCTTCAGTTTAGACGCAAATGGTCCGCTCATTACTGAATAGTCAGCTCCCGTGTCTACGAGGGCGATTACGTCATAGCCGTCGATGGATACCTTGACGTCAGATGCAGTTTTCTTCGAGTTCCGGGTTCGTCGGGGCGTCGTATCTCTGCTTGTACGTGTTGATCGTCGGGCACTGTGCATCGTCGTTGTCGTCGTATTCTTAACGGACGTCTCGGTCAGGTCGGGTACGCGTCGCGCCGTGTAGCTGTCGTCGTGTTCGGGAGTCTCGTCAGGGTTAGGTCGGGTCGTCGGGGTGAGGGCATGTCGTGAATCACTGTCTTCAGCGCGTCCTTGCGTCGTTGGAGGGTTTCCAGTTTTTCGCCGTAGAGCAACTTCACCTCCAGAAGTTGCCGCCTTTAGTTTCCCCCGCGTGGGCTGGGAGACCTTCCACGTGCGAAGTCAGCACTGCTACGGCGGGCCGGCGACTGGTACGGGTAGGGCGACGGCGAACGGTTGAAACGGGCTGGTCCACGGCTGGTGTTCGACAGGTATTCTTCAATCTCAGATGGGTGCTGGCCGGGTCGGGGGCGTGGTGCGTCGACGGAGAAACCATGTAGTCCGAGTCTCTTGTATGGGCAGCGACGGTAGATGTGGTCGGCCTCTCCGCAGTGGTAGCACAGAGGACGATTATCTGGTGTTCGCCATACGTCAGTCTTCCTCGGCGTCTGGGTTTGTGCTACCGGGGGTCGGGCGGGCGACAGTGGGCGGCGGTAGGGCGGGGCCTCTTGACGACGTGCCTCTTGACGACGTGTTGGAGCAGGGCGGGGTCGGTGAACAGCCGCGGAGTACGTCATAGCTTGGGGCTCGCAGTTTACTTCGGATGCCACAGAAGTTCCCAAAGCGTTTTGAACTTCTTCCCGGATCACGTCAGTTAGGCAAGCGACTTGGGGTTGCGGCGTCGTCGGGAAAAGTTTCCGCAGCTCCTCTCTCACTACTGCGCGGATGGTCTCGCGTAGGCTATCAGCCGGAATCCGCATGTTGTCGACGTAGTTCGCACTGGCCGCGCCAACAAAGTTCCGGTCATACTGCTTAGCACGCATTTCGAGAGCCTTCTCAATCGTGCTGGCTTCGGTCACGAATTCAGCGATGGTTTTGGGCGGGTTGCGGACAAGTCCAGCAAACAGCTCCTCCTTCACACCGCGCATCAAGAAGCGTAACTTCTTTTCTTCCGTCATTTCGGGGTCCGCGCGGCGAAATAGTTGCTTCATCTCCTCAACGAAGATCACGACCCCTTCGTTGGGGTGTTGTGTCCGAGTTTCAAGCATAAGTGCAGCTCGCTCTTTTCTCACAACGGTAGTGAATGTCTTAAGGAACTCCCTTTTGAAGTGAGTCCAGTTGGTCAAAGAACTCTCATGGTTCTCGAACCAAGTTCGAGCAGCATCTTCTAAGTAAAAGAAGACATGCCGGAAAGTTTCTTCATCGTCCCACCTGTTACAGATGCGGACGCGCTCCAGCTTCTCCAACCATTCTTCGGGGTCTTCAGCGGGGGCTCCCCGGAACGATGGCGGTTCCCGGGGCTGCTGCAGGACGATTGGCGACGTTGTTTCTTGCATCATGGTGTTGGTTGCAGCGTTCCTTTTCTTGGGCCCTTCTGGCATCAAACCGAATTCGGGTGGTAAATCTTGCAGGCGGAGGCTGGCTCTTGTTGGACTGGCTTGGCGGCTTCCCGAGGTTGTAGTGGGCATGAAGGGTGCTACCCAGCACCTCCACCAGATGTCACGAAGACAAGGACGAAGCAGTTGTCTTGAATGAGAAATACGTTTATTGGAGCGAACTTGTGCTCCCCTAACAACTCAAAAGAATACAGAGGCGGCGAAGCAGCGGTCAACAAAGTGACTTGCACAGGCGAGTGTCGTCGAATCGAATGCCCCGGCGTCCGCACTGCAGGCTTTTTATCTTTTGGCGCGCGTGGTTCTCGAAACGTCGATTCGCATCGAGAACATAGTAGATCCAAGAAGATTATTCTGGGCTGTTCACGTTAGATGGGAATGCTCTCCCTATCAGAACAGATAACACATGCGGCACAGAAAGAAAGAATGGAACACGCGCTTCCCTTGGCGCAGAGATAACACAGACCGGCGCAGCCGGGCGGTAAAAGCAAAACACAAATAAACAAACCCAATGTATGGTTCGCGGCAATATATCCCAATTTTTCTTGAGTTACGTTCAAATCTTCGCGTAGCAAAAAATCATGGCATTAGTCTAATTTATTTGTTTAGACCCCTTCAATATCTTTAGCGGAAAATTTGATTTTCTAGAAACAAGTGTCATATCACATTAAGCCGCACCCAAAATTTAAGCCGTACTTTTTTACAATGGTATGTTGCCTGGACAAAGACAAACGTGCCAGAGAAAAACATATTTCAGTTTTTTATTCACCCCTGCTTTTGTTTCAATGCCGATTACTCACAGCTATGCAAACAAACGTCCACCAGCCGTCAGAGGTTCTTCATATTCAATCAGGGGAAATGCTTTACTGGGAGAGGAGTCTCAAAAGATAAGTGTAGGCCTGAAGCTACTCAAGTTTCTAGAGTCAACGGGTTTAGAAAAGTGTATAACGTATATCGCAGAAAATAAAATTGGCGTTCTGGAGAGCAAAAAAAAAGCAATGCGGAAGACTGTCGTGCTCTTGTTACCCACTTAGTCATGAACACGTCAATGATAGTTTGTTATTTTATTTTATTTTATTTTCTGTTTAGTGCATACTGTAGGCACAGTTTGGGCCCAGGCCGGAGGAGCGATACAGCGCATATAACATAAGCAAGTAAACAGCACATAAATGTAGCGCAAATTACGGCAAACAAAATATCAGACATGGAAACAACAACACAAGAAAACAATTGAGTATGCAAACTACCGATACTAAAAAAACATAACTAAATTACATCTATAGTATGAGTAGACTGGAATGAAAACAAAGGCTAGTTGTTCCAATCCGTTATCGCACGGAAGAAGAAGGAATATTTCAACAGGTTAGTTGCGGCATTATAAGGCGCAAACCATTTTTTTTTATGTCGGTGTCTTTTCACTTGTCTGTCGTGTCACCGTGGGTTGAAGGAATGGCTCAGTACCCAATCAAAACTGCCTGTTATGTAGCTCAAAAAGAAAGTTAAGTCTGCGAATTTCACGCTGCTTTTCGAGGGCTTCATGCCAATGCAGTAATTAAATTTGTGGGCGAGTCGCTAGAACGGTATTTAGAGGTGATGAAACACATCGTTTTCCGCTGGATACTTTCCAATGTCTAAATATTTAGTTTAGTAGGAGGGTCCCACGCTGAGCATGCTTATTCAACTCGAGGTCGGATGCTAGAGGTGTAAGGTAGAAGTTTAGTATCTGCCGGAGAAGGCAATGCCCACGAAATGATAATTCACATAATGCTTGACACATGGTTATTCCTAGAGACAGTAATTGTCAGTGTGACTTGAGATACTTATATTCATTTAGTTGAATGAAAGATCGGGATGGAAGAGTATACGTGAAGGACATGATTTTAGGTTTGTCGGTTATCCTCCTGAATACCGTTTGGTCGCCATTTAGCTTCGTGTCTCACTGATCACACCATGACTGAATATTACGAAGGTTATAATTAAGTTGCTCCTGGTCTACTTTGCAAGCAATTTCGCCGAATCACGCACAGTCGGCGGGACAGTATAGTATATTGAAGAGTACGGGCGACCGCGCCCACCCTTCGTTGCTGTAGGGCTCGGTCGCTCTGCGCGCTGTACTCTGTCAGGATGAGTGACCATGCGGTACGCATGCGATTACGCCTTGACTGTCGAATCTTTCTAGTAGTGTGTATTTTAACACGCTACCATCTCTTGACGGTATAATGAAGAGTACGCGGCGACGGCTCCCACTTTTCGTCGCTGGGGAACTAGTCGCTCGGTGTACTACACTCCGCCGAGATGAGCGACCATGCGGCACGTTCGATTACGGTGCATCCGCCAGGGGTTTCTACTTTTTTTTATTCTGTTTCCGCGTCTGCTACGACGCGTCAGGTTAGCGCAGCGCCGTTTCCTCTCCGATAGGCCGAAACATGACTCAATCACGGCATTCGCTCGCTAATTTCTGCGCGTTGTGCGGGCTGCTGAAAGTGCTCCCGTGTACTTTCAGGTGGCTGACCGCGCGGGGCCTTCCACTTCGGACAGGCGTGATGGTTCTTCGATTCCGATTCGTATACGAGTCGAGCTCGGATTCGCATTCTGAGAGTTTCTCATCCGAGGAATGGGTGCGAGTTCCACAGCGTCGTGATTCTGATGCTGAAATGGTTCGGTCGTCATCCCGGAAGCGTGCACGGCAAGCGTAAAATATCTGGAAGAAAGGTGATTTCTCCCTCACGCTCTTTCCTTTGGAGGCGTTACGTTCCGGACGCTATCATAATCAAATAAATCACTCTCTCGGTCGCAGATTTTCGCGCTGTTTTCTAAAACGTTCCTTCCCTCATATTTCGCAAACCATGCCTACACTGGGGGTGCGTCACGGCCAGAAACACCCGACAGTGAAACACACCACTTTCGAAACGGGAGAAGGGCGCACAGCGCCGAAATAAAAAATACACAATTTTCAGGTCAGACACGCCAGCATCACCAGATATAGCATAATGGTCAATAGAGCGACTGATAGACATTAGATCAACAACTGAAGATGAGGTAACATTAATTTGGGTTTGTTCAGTAACAGTCTGTATGAAGCACGTCATGACTGAGCATAATGTTAAATAAATACTGCGCAGGCGAACCGCACACAGGATGGGCATAATTTCAGTTAACTTTAGGGAAATTAAAATCTCCAGCTATAATTATCTAACTGTCCCTAATAAATGTGTTAATGTGGACGAAAATTTAGCAGGAGCGTCCGGTGCGCGATACACTGGAAAAAGTAACAAAGGCCGCTCCCACCTGGCAAGCTTGAAGATGATGCTTTCATGATTGTCATTCTCGCCAGACAAGCTCAGCTAATACGTTATTTTTAACCAGAACAGCAACGCCGCCGCCTCTCTGGATCTATTTCTATGAAATACCCGATAAGATTGTGGAAATATGTCCCGATCATCCATTTCAGTACGCAGCCAAGATTTTGTTATCACGACAACGTGTGGCCGGACTAGGGATTGGATTGGATTGAAATGGATTGGATTGGAATAAATTGGATTGTATCGGATTGGATTGCACTGTAATTGTATATACTGTACACACGCGTTGTCACTCTTTAACATGCGCGAGTGGGCAATGCCACGGGTGATTTAAGGTAAGGACGATCCCCAGTACTTCGCCCACTAATCAGGATTCACTTCGTGGAGATGCGCGAATTTTTTTACGCTTCGACTAAGTTCGGATATTAAAGAATGCGGTCCAGAACAAGCTGTTTTTGTGACGGCTTCTAGTCGGAAAATATGGGGAATGTCATGCGTCTGTTAGCGGCGCTTAAGATCCTATAAGAGGCGAAAAATTTACTGCTTGTGAGCAGGGCAGACAAGATTCCCCTATTTGCAAGCAAAAGCACTGTGCTCCCCCACTGAACATGCCTGCATACCTAGCTGTAGTATACTGCGTCTTGCCGTCACCTATTGAGGAATTCATGCTCTGAGAGAGGAATAGCTCCGCACTTTTAAAATGTCAGAAAATAAAGAAATATGCTTTCCTATGGGAAAAAGATTCAAAAACGTGGCGCGATTACACAATCCTCTCCTTGCGTTCTGACTGTACAACTTTTCTTTTTTACATAATCAAGCCCTTGTGTTCCGAGTCTTTCAAGTTTAAAAGATCTGTATTTGAAGTGAACGGCAACAGCTTTCGAGCCAACTAGAAATGTGCTGTGCATGTGAATGACTGTTATAATTCGAGAAAAGGAAAATTTCGGAAGGCAGAGCCTCTTGCGACGGCGAAGTTTGGGTGGTGGAGTCGGAAAAGTTAGTTCAAAGGCAGCTTGAACAACCGTTTCAACAATACACGCAAACGAACGAAGCTTTGCTGCTTGTTTTTCGCACACCAGACACGTATGTTTAAGCGCCCATCAACAAGTTTGAAGTAAAATGAGCTTCAACACATGACCACGGCAGCAAAGGGGTATTTTTGTCACCACCGACTAAAGTTCTTTGAGCGTTCACTTCAGGCCGTGCGGTGCGGAGCTTAAAAACAGTGCGGAGCTTAAAAACAACAAACCCCGTTTGTCTCCAAATCCCAGCTTCTTACTTTGGCTTCATCTCCGAAGCAAGTGAAGTTAAACGGAAGCCTCTTGTACTCTTGTGCACGTGCTTGCGCAGCACTTACTTCAAGAGAAAACTGTTCCTGACAGCCAGCACCTATATTCTAGACGGCCGCATTCTCAACAGCGTCTAACGGATTCGCGGAAGCCGGTGTTCCTAAGACTGCTCGAGGGGCTTGGACAAAAATAGTCTTCAAGAGAGGTTGGTTTAGGCAGGTTTAATTCCGCAAAGTTTATGGGCTGAGAGCCTGCCGGCGGCCAATGCTTGTCCCCTCCTGCTTGAGCTTAGACGGCGGATCACGACCGTCCACATGAACTTGTTTGCCCCCTGGCTAATTAATATTCGGTCTTAGGCAAAGAACCCGAAGGCGTTTGATCGCACCCCTTTTGACTATCAGTGCCCCTGCCGTAATACGATGAATAAAATATAGAGAAAGATTATTACGACTTTCTGTATGAAATATAGACGATCGTGACATATTTGTTGACGCTCATACACTTTTTTCTGCCTAGCGTTGACGTTGTTCTACATCCTGTTGATGCCAGCTATATTAGTCTTCGGCTTCGCGTGGTGTTAATGCTTTAAAATTCCGTCATCGAGCACGACGTGGACGTTCGTTTGGTGTAATTACAAGTGTGCTGGTCTGGGGTTTAGGAACAATGAGAGCTCGTCTCTCATCATAGTGGACCATACTTGTGTTCGCTCACTTCTTATCTGAAAGCATAATTTCATAAATATCCACGCATCTGAGGTTCTCCGATGTATAAGTTACGGGGTATGCCAGCCACAAAAGCGAAATGAGACGTGGGCGACGCGCTTTTTTGATGGTAATAGGTATGTTGGCGTCACATCAAGGGGCAATTGGTAAATAGGCCCCGGACGTCTGACAAAACCTGTCATCGTCACGAGTCAGTCCAGTTCACCGAGTACGTGAGAATAGAGATACTTATGTGACGTCTCTGGCAATCGGACTTTTAGAATTTTACGATATCGGGCTACAAAAGGCTGTCGCCATATTCACACTGTTAAAAAAAAGAACTGGCTCCAATCGACGCTGTGAAAGTGGTTGGAAAGAAGCTTTAAATGACACCCACAACAACTGCCCATGTGACGTCACCTGAAATCTCACACGTGGTCTACAAAGAGTCAAACAAGTGGTTCTGGCAGCCGTTACCTGGAATTCACGGGGGAGGCGTCCCGAACGCCGCAGCAGCGTCGGCCACGGCCTGGCTAGAGCGGTGGACGCCACCGCTTTAGCCAGGCCGTGAATTGGAAGAGAGAAAACGGAGAGAAGCGTCTTTCGAAGGGTGAGGCAGCGGAACATAGCCATCCTGATGTGGTAGCTTGGGGCGATACCAACGCGTGACGCAAGCGCACACTGAAACTATTCGACTATTGAGCTTAGTGATTCCCATTTATGCCGATTAAAACTAGTTAATTTTGTAAGTTTGAGAATTTGAAAAAGCTCAGGGAACTTTTATAATCGCTATTAATCAAAACCATTTGCTCCTTCCGCCCTTTGTAATACCTCTTAAAACTCAACCGAATTGGTAATCACCCATTTAGAAAACGGTGTCCCATTCGTTGCAAGCAGTGCGCAGAAGGTAGCGTTTCTTTAGCGGCCAGATGTCTGTAAGTGTTTTGTACATTTTGTTTTCCCGCCCTGCAAACGAATCCGTAGCGTATGTTTGCCGTACGACCACTTAAGTCTGGGGGTGCGGGTTACCCTGGAGGGGCTGTGGAACAAGTTTATCAAGCCGTGCGAAGGCACCGCGCAATGGACGCGAAGCTTCACCAAAACAGGCCCAAGACAACCGTCGCAAAAGCAGACGACAAAGCCGTACAGCCGACGCCGCCGCCGGCGAGCAGGCACTTCCGCGCGGGTAACGCTGGTAAAATTCGCAGCGCCATTTCTAGTGTGCTCCGTGAGTGAAACCCTCCGCCCCCGCTCCCAACCCTGTCGCCGCCTCCGACGCATCGGGAGTTTGTTGTCCCGCACCCCACGGAAGAACCGTCGGCTGGTAGACCTTCAAAGCTTTGCTTTAAAAGTGGGAAGTTGACCACGTGATCGGCGAGTCCGAACGTGTTTTATCCTGTTGTTTACTGTCTTGAGGAATGCGATGTCTTGCTCCTCATAGGGTATGCATAAACGACTGATACGGATAATGACTGAAGTAGAGGGTTATACACGCACAATATCCGATAAATAGCGCGCTATGCTTCCATGATTACTCTATACTACGGCGCTACGCTTCTGTGAGCGGAGACAAAACTTAAGCCAGATGTTTAGAAGACGAGCGCCCAGGGACTTTAGGACGGTAAACCTAGGGTCAGTGCGAGAAACGGGTGACAAGTTTACATTGGAGCTCGATAAGAGATTATAATTCTATCAGGCGTTAACGAGGATGAAGGCGCGGATCATATGAAGACAAACTGGCCGCAATCGTAATAGTGTAAGCCGTGAATTTGGAGAAGGATTTCTCGTAGGAACTTAGGAAGGTGTTTTACAAGGCTTGGGAAAGAGAGAAACGTAAAACAACCCAGTCTTATTACGAGTGTAACAACTCTTGGGGGAATGCAAAGCGTAAGGGAAGGGAATGGGGTATGGAAAGCGGAAGGGCTCTTAGTGGTTGAGGACTGATAATGTGCGGCAAATACATTTGAAGCAAGCGAACTTCAAGGGGCAGGGAGAGTGCTGCGCCTGCTCTACATCGGCCACCACAAAGTGTCGTGTATATGGGCGCCGCCACCAATGAAGATGTCAGACGGGCAACTCTGGAAGGCTCACTTTGTGTAGGCCAATGGTGTCATAGACACAAGATGTAACCCCATTGTTTTCAAATACTTTTGTCATAGTGCAACAACTGATCAGGGCCAGTAAAACAGCGGAGAAGAGGATGTATTTCAAGAACCTTTTGCCTGATGCCTGCTAGCAGTCACACTCCGAAGCACACACGCTCAAGAAGCGGCCCACCTTCGTCTTCTTCCTGTCTTAGGCGGTGATAATTATGCGAGTAACCTGTCTGACGATGAGGGTGATTCGATGTGGGAACTGTAATTCTTATTAGCTCATTAATAAATCGTCAGACGAACCAAGCAAAATCTCAAAACGTTTAATCAGTATGTAGGTCACACTAAGCCGAACCGAAAAATAGTTTTGCAAAAGTGAGGCAACTCTAACTAAATCTCAAGGAGGCAGCCTCAAATCTTAGAGAGCGTGTTTAATGTAGCTACGGTACCTTCTCACGTGGTCTATACTGTGCCATGATGCCAGTTCCATGCACTACTGCATTAAAAGCAGCTCATCTCTTCTTCTACTTCAGAATACTACCACTTGCGATCCTATGCATCAGGGTTACCATTGTAGTGCTGCGATACTTCGCCATTTTGATGTTTCCCGAAATTCTTGTTTTCCTGAGTAATTTATCATACTTGCAAACATTCAAGAGGGCGGACTAGAAGAACCGCACTGTTTATTGTTGACTAGTACGCTGGACACCTTAGTTGCAAAGTTTAATTATCCAGTCTTTTTCCCCATCTTGCTGAGTGGGATCAGACACAGTGTGGTAACGGATCGTTGGTTAGAGGTTAGCATCTGAGATGACAAATTGGAGGCCCACATCTTTGTATCGGACACCAGAACAGCTAAACAGCTATGAGGTACTGTAATGTCACTGATCGCTGTAATAAACCACTGTAAAAACCACAAAACAGAATAACCGTCCATTATGGTGGCAGGCTTGAAATCCGTGCAAAACGTCGATATATTGGTGTAAAGAGCTGACGTCTTGAGTACGGCCTCCGATGCTGACAATTGGGATCCACCTTCGATGTTTTTAATGCAGAAGCCATGTTCAATGCACCCTCCACCTGCATTTTTAGGGCAAAAGTTGTCCTAGCCTAACAAAGATGATCTCTCTTCCATTTGTATAGTCTGGCTTTGAAAGAGAAACGCTGATGAGGCAGGCGTCAAACATCCACCCTGTCGTTGAAAGCTGATGCCTTATTGATTGTATTGTTGACTTGGAGCAAAGGATTTGATCTCATGTCAGCTCAGTTTACATGGCTACACATGCTGATATCTCGCGTTGTGCACACTGGCAATGCTTTCATTTTTGTCAAATAAGTATTGAAAATGAATCGGCCCCATTACCTGAAGAGTTTGTGAAGAGATTTGTGATGCAAGAACCGTGTTCTTTCCCTTTCTCTCTCTCTCACACACACACAAACACACACACACACGCACACTCACATGCACGCACGCACGCACGTCACATAGGACAATGTCGCTTACGCCAGTCGACCAGTGTCGTGCGAGACAACCCCAAAGCGGGCGGCTGCTGGACAGTTATAACAAGCATAGTGCGCGCAGTACCTACAGTAGTGCGCACTGGTGCTTCAATGTTTACGTGCACTTTTCTAACTTCCATTGTTCACCCCACCATTCGCACTTCTGTTCGAGCGAAAATCGGTCATTCTGAAAGCTTAGAAGCCATGCCTAACTTGCGTTTGCTTTTGCCGGCCTCAGCCAATCGCATGGCTGTGCTAATGACGTCATAGGTTCTAGTGCAAGAAAATAAGCTAGTGAGTCGCACGGCCATTCCTTTTTTCCTAACGATATAGCTCATTTGACCGAGCATTACGTTAAAAGTGGTTTCACCACTATTCCAAGAGGGCAATCTTTCGAATGAACCAAACATGCGTTTTTCTGCATGGCTTCTGCGAAGTCAAGAGTACTTGCTTTTCTGATCTCTCCTAATGCCATGCTGTCGCACTTGATACCTCCTAGCTCATCTGACAGCACAGTTAAGCTGCCCTTTATAGCCACACTTTGAGCGTCGCACGTTCCCAGGTTTAAATCTTAGATGCATCCTGTCCGGACCAAGACGTTCTTAGAACCATGTGCGGTGGCGCTGCGCTGCTTCACGCCCTTATCAAGCGCTCTAAAATTACTCGAAAGTGGGATACGTAACTTTGGGCTTGGCTTCATAAGAGGGGCTGTGGCCGAATACTGCACCAGTGCAGTGAGATGTTGTTCTGGCGGGGAAGTGCTGTTTGCGACCCAGGCCGCTTTACTGGAATGGTTTCACCCTTGTAGTGTAGCTCCTCTAGACATCGGATTGTCCTTTTCTACTGTTAGAGGTATAAACCTCGACCCTAGAGATCTACAATCATGAACAAATGAAATGCAAACACGAAAATATGAACCGGAACAAGCAAAATTGAAGAATACTTTTTGTGGAGATCGAATAATGGCGCGATATTGGTATATTTAAAAAGCCACATTTTCCAACTTTGTTTTCGTAGCTAGGCCACGCGTTATTTTGGCTGGCATGGGGAGAAATAGCGCTATTTGTGTGTTGGGGTTCATATTTTCCTGTTCGCATTTCAGTTGTCCATTACTGTAATAGTGACCGTCAGTGTTCGTCTGAGGGTCTCCTCCTTGAGTAATAATTGGTTGCTTATGCGCAAACACCATTTTAAATCCAACACGAACGTTGTCGCGAAATCCAAAATTCTATTGGTCTTGATACCTTTCGCATCAGCGCACCACCCCAGTACCACCGGCAAGTAGGAGGATATATAGAACGTAAGCATCACCTATACCAACTTCGCAATAACGAAATTACCGATATTGAAGGAACGCAATGATTATGCTCTATCTTTATCTACAAATTTGGCTTGCATGAAGGACAGAGTCAGCATAGCTTTTTCCCTATTACGTACTACATTGGCTGCTATGCTCCCGTAAGTAACGTGTACTGAATAGATGGAAGGATAAAATCTAAATATTGCCTTACGTGCCGTCGGGACTTGAAGTGAGCTGCGAGCTTGCTGTCAACTTTAAAGCAACAAGTGGCGCTGAACGATGCCGTATTGTTATAGAGAAATACGCCATGCTCAGAGTACAATAAAAGAAATGTGTGCGAGAAATGTACTCAAGTTTTCAAAACACCCAATTAAGATACCCTTCATCGAGGCCATGCAGAGTAAGTAACGCGCACATTATTAAGCTCTTGCCCTCTTTTAAAAGGACGTCATATGATTGTGAAGAAATAAATGTATATAGTTTATTACAGCTTCCCAATTCAAAATTAAATTAAATTCATGCTGTCTCGAATGCGACATTGTCGCAAAGCTAAAGACGACGCAGTTGTCTTGAAGCCAAACAGGTTTATTGGAGTAAACTTGTGCTCCCCTCGCAACTCAAAGAACACACAGGCGGCGAAGCAGCAGTCAACAAAGCGACGTGTGCAGGCAAGCGTCGGCGAGTCGAATGCCCCGCCGTCTGCTCTTCGGGAATTTATCTTTGGTCGCGAGTGTTTCTCGAGCCGTCGATTTCATCCAGAACACTGTAGATCAAAGAAGATTATTCTAGACTGTTAACCTTAGTTCGAAACACTCTCCCTATCAAAAGAGATAACACGTGCGGCATAAGAATAAAGAATAAAACACGGGCATTACTTGGCAGCCGGATAACACAGATAACAGCCCCGCGCAGCCGGTTGGCAAAAACATAACATGAACAAATGCAATGCATGTTTCGCGGAAATATATATTGAATAGTATCGGCGGAAAGCATTACATTGTAGTTCTCTTGATAGTAGTTTTGTGTCACTGTATGCAACCAATGCTTATTTCAACAGTGCGCCATGGAGCTACTTCAATATTCTCATAAAACGACGTTGCCTGGACACTTTTCGCGTAATATGCTCATAATTTATGCGCAAAGCCACGTGCGACCACATTAGCAGAAAATGAGGAAAGCGGCTCGCAGTCTTTTAGCCTTTCACATTTCTTTTAGATTTTCCGTCTTTTTTGTGAGTGGGGAAGGAGAAAAGAATAGACTTCTAGTCCATCTTCCAAAGATGCTTTAAAATGCCTGCGGATGTCTTCAGATCATGCACATGACCAGACCCTTTAAAGACGAATGGCACGTGACCATGCGTTAGAAAGTTCTCTTAATTAATAAAGTGTGAGTCACGAACGAAGCAAGGATACAAGGAAGCGCGAAAGAAATCCGGCATTCTTAGCATAGTGCAAGGGTGTTGACTGCAACTTGTCGCATTCTGGTAAAAGGTTGGGCTGTTTTCTTTTGTCGATTCCAGCGCCACCCACAGATTTGTCGCGCAACTGGCGGACTCACGCATTCATGGTGGAAACATGCGGCATGTACAGGTACAAGGGAAGGCTACTTTCTTTGACGCAGAGAACCGTGAAGGGTGTCTTCGAAGTTTCTTCCGTTTCAAAAGTGGTAATATTCCTGTGTGCGTAGAACGACTCTTTGACGGTTTGCGGATGAACAGATACCTGAAGTGGCGCATGCGCCGTTTACGCAACCCGCGCCTGTAGTGCGGCATGGCTCAAAACGCACGGTTTCTATCGCAGCGAACTTCTAATTCTCGCGAAGGTCCACCTAGCAACGTCTTGAGGATCTGCCAGTAGAATTACCAGGTGGGGCAAACTTTCGTACCAGAGTGAGAGAGGCAGAGGCAACTTTACTGCCAAATGTGGTTAGGAGGCGCCGGTAATCGGAACAGTCGAGCGCTGCTACAACCAACACTTCTACTGTGAAATAGCCTCTCCAACAAAGCATGCCATATGGTCTGCCCAGATTCCTATATTTACAATGTATTGTGAACGCCACTAGAGTGAAGACCAGTGCAACGAATCTGCCCGTTTAACGAAGAAATTCGTGTGTTCCCAATCGCCCACTTGTTGCTTAATGACAAATTGCTGGCGCAGTGCTGGCTTCACTGAAGCTGATAACACAACTTATAGGTGTTCCGACGACCGGGAGTCATCCAGTTCGGCCGGAAAGCTTCAGGAATCGATAAGCACGTACAGTGCGTGCTGCGACGCAGCATCGGTTGGGTTGGTCGACAATTGCGTCGACGGCAAGGTCCTGTTTCTCTCCGACCTGACAACGGACGACATCGTGGAGGCCACGATAGAGAAAACGCGCGCCACGAATAATCAGGCCAGCAGTGATGAAGTGCATGCATATAATCCAAGCGTTTTAACACGCTGCAGATATATAGATCTCGTCACTCCCTGACCATGCCCCGTGGCACGCCGTGAACCTCGACAGCATCAGGTCTACAATGGTTGGGCATTAAGCACGTCATCTGCGCCGAACAAAATTGTCATTTTTTCGCCTATTGCAGTGTAAATCCGAATATTGCTTTTCTGAATAGTTTTTTCTGTTTTATAGTGAGTCAGGGAAGTGCCTTACATAACAAAGTGACGTGTATAACGAACAATTACTGCGGTCCCACACACTTCGTTATACAGGCAATTGACTGTAGTTACTTCCCGCTTTCAGGTGACTAAGGCCGCCCGTTCCGTTGGACGTCTATGAATCTTCGGGTCTGAGCTAAAAAGCACCGCTTTCTATTGCTCGGTCATGACGAATATTAGAAATGGATCTTTGGCACATGCCCCTAAGCTGCGAATGAGACTGTCCTTCAAGCCAGATTCTGGGAAGTTAAGATACTGATGCTAAATTATATTTTTCGTCTTAGAGTTTGTAGCGGCTCACAAATCGCGTTCCAAACCCGGAAGTATTGTTATGCCGCGGAGAAAGCAGAGTCCTTTCATGCGGTGGTCCCGATAAGAACGCATGCACAAGGATCATTTTTCTTCGTTTAGTTTCCGAGTGTTGGCCTTGCGCTTTTGCTTGTACATCAGCATGGTCAAATTTCTTGCAGTTTTTCATGAACTCACCCATAAATCAACTTTCCTGAGTGCACGTCAGAAGCGCCAGTAATCATTGGTGTTTTTGGTACGTTTTCTACAATAAAGCTATTTACTGCGGGGTTTTCTTTGAAATAATTATTTATCCTTCAAACAAAGCCTATATGAAGTGAAGTATTTGGGATGTTGTTCATTGGCGGCTTGTATTTCCAGGCAAACACAGAAAAACAAAAGACGAATGTTTTCAAACGTTTTCTGCGTACGTGCTTTTTGCTCCCACGACCATTTTCTTTAAGTACCAGACCATTTCACATTAAATAGTTGCTGAGGGAAAAACGTTTGCTTGTTTCTCAGTCATAAAATCCCCGTTCCTGCAGCCATCTTCAGGCTAACGGTCGTTTCTTTCGTGCTTTGGCGCTGCTCTGCATTTTCTAGGACATTTTGCAGCGGAGTAGAACATTGCGTATAACATCCGAATAAACATCACGCAGTAGGTCATTAGCTTCCTTTTTATTATGATAGTATGCCTTACGGACAAAGACTACATTACAGGTATAAGTGAACCCCCGTTTCGCGGAACAACTCAAGGAGGGAGAGGCGCTGGGGTCCTCATATCTGCCGATGGAGGTCCGGTGGTCTTCCAGGGTAGTGACCTGTGCCTCGAAGGTGTCGCGTTCTGGCCTCTTCCAATAAAGAGCACATCTAGAGCAGGTGTTTCGTGTCCGCATCTTCGGCAGAAGCCGTGCCGAAGGGGTAGTTCTGTGTGAACGGAGCATAGTAGCGTGGTGGCCATTCCCTGGTCCCAGCGGTAGGAAGGGCTACAGCAGCACGAAGCCTTCGCAGCAAGACTTCCTCTCCCATGAACGAGTCTACTAGGGAGGTCCGTTCCCCACGGTGCGATCAGAGCACGCGTGACGCGACGAAGATATTCTTTCTTTTAGAAGAGAGCGAGAGACTGCAAGCGAAACAGAGTGCTCGTACTCTCGCTCTCCCTGTTGACGAGGATGGTGGATGCGGAACATGGATGTCGCACCTTCTGCGCACGTTTGAACACAACCCACCTAATCAAACGAGTCACGTCCAAATAATAAGGAACTGACGAGAGCTCTCTGCGCACACTTGTACACGGTCTTTTAGTATCCAAAACAATTTACGGCATTAACTATACATGCCTGACAAAAAAAAAACTAGCAGAAGCTGGGAATCCTGCATCGTGAATCTCTGCGCGTCGTTACAGGATTACTAACATTTACAGCAAAGGACGTTCTATACGCACAAGCGGAAGGTAATAGACATAACGGCATAGCCAAAGACAGATGGATTGGAGAATTTCTGCGTCTGCACATCACCAATACAGGCAGGAGACTTCCTTTCAGAGATGGTTTCGTGCTTCCCGGCAAACATCCGCACAAACTGCCGGTCCCACCTTGGGAGGACATTCTTGTGACAACGAACAAGCCACTACCAATAATGTCGGTCACAACACCACTAGACAAAGCAAAAGGAAGATTAAAGATCACCTCCTAGATCGAGCCAGTGGAGACAGCGATACTCCAGCAAGTCGTACCCTGCATGTCTACACAGACGCCGCAGTTGAACATTACCGTGTCTCACTCTGCTGGTACAGTCTCAAAGACCGAAGCACCAATGCACATTCGCGCTTTGTCAAAGTTTAAAGCCTAGAAGACCAGCTAAGGGTTATACTGCTTGTCTTCACTGAACATTAAGGCAAGCATCGAAGCACCCTTGGCCCTCCCGAACGCCTAATAGTTTACAGAATAACTGGACGCAATTTGAGACCTTGGTTCACGCAAAACTAATAGCCGCACAGTCCGCAGAATCTAGAAATTCACTTCTGAATGCTAAAGAGAGTCGGCAGTAATTCTAAATCCGATTTGTTTCTGAAGGCAATGAAGAGGCCCAGAGAACCGCCCGGGAGTGACTTTGTATGCACCACGAGCAAAACTGTTTAGAATCCGCTGATTCAGAGGTGGAGGCTCACATCGACACAGGATGCGGCTGCTTTGGCGAAGGCCGAACGGAAGGTCGTTCTTCAAAGTAAAGTGCCGGAAGACCCCAACCTGTTGCTACCGGATTCAACCATTGGGCAACAGTACGGATAAGGCGTACAAGAACGGGCCCGGCCCTTACGGCTAGTACGGCTCTCTACTTTTTCGGGCGTGGAAACCTGCACAGCTCTCCTAACTCCCCCAAAATGTGGTGCCGGGGCCCTGTGCACTGCACTCCCCGACCCCTTCTGGGAAGTTCGGCTCTCAGTGTTCTTAGAAATCAGTGCCTAAAAATACTTGGCGCGCTACGATCGGCAGACTACTAACTTTGGGTTAATCCACTTGGAGCCCCACTTCACATGAAGCACCTGCTGGACTCTCTGCTGATTTTCATCAGAAAAGCTGGCATTGGGTACTGCTTCTAGATGCCTTTCTTTCCCTGTTCTACCCACTTCTTGCTTCCTCTCCCATTTCGGACTCTTAACCAGGGCCTCCGGTCACGTGAAGGTGACTTCCCTCCCTGTTTTGTTTTCTTCCAATCAACCTGTGCTTACTCGTTCATTTCTTTAGAAATTGTTCTGGGTCATCTATTGTCAGTGATTGCTATGGTCGTGGAATGAATGCAGGGTGGTAGACCCTATCCGCCGCAATGTGAGCAGGGAGTGCCTTTCGCCTCACTCACCCAAGAGAGCGCAAGAGGGCAGAGGTACGCATCGAGTACGTCATAATTGTCCCTCGAAAGGGCTGAGCTGTTATTTACTCGACGTAAATGCCGTATGGCCGCCGTGGATTCTTTATAGATTTGTGAAGTAGCACCTCTAGGTGCTTGAAGAAGAGCAGGAGTTAGTACTTGTAAGCCGTCCCGGTTGGCTGTAAGCGGAACCAGCATAGCTGGCAGGGCGTGGCGTGTTTCATAGAAGCAACTTTGACAGGCCTCTGGCCTCTGGGTGGGGGGGACATTGTAGTTTTGTGGTGAGTACGTCGTCCTTTCCCCAGCGTCCACAAATAGCTCAGCCGCCAGTATTGTGCGACCGCGAAAAGCGTTTATTTCCGTCGGATTGATTTGTGCAGTCGCGTTAGTGGCCTGTTGTCGGTGATCTGGTGGTATACCCAGGGCGGCCTGGTAATGACGCCGGCTTGGGCATGTGGGTAGTAAACGATCCATGTAGTTAGCTGACGCCACTGCCTCAGCAACAAAAGTGAGTGTATGCATGCGGCCGGACCGACGCTGATGGACAAGTTCACCTAAGGTGCTAAATTGGGCTTGAGCCTTAAGGTTATCTTCCTTTTGAAAATGCAATTAGTGTGCCACAATCTTTGTTTTAATATTATTGAATACTTGATGAAATTGATGCAATATTAAACGCCCTGCGCAGCCCTACTGAATCAGCAAAACCACATTCTAAAAATGGCAGCCTTTGTCCTTACCATCTACGCCGTGCGTGAGGGTCTACAATAGTGTAACCACTATTTATCGGACGCTTGCGTCGGCTTGCCTGAGTTTTCAAGAATTTCTCCTTAATGCCGGAAATGAGTGCATTTGTACTGTCTTCTTCGTGGTTTGATTTTTGCTTGTTCATGTATTTAAATACCATTCATTATTGGTACGTCTAAGAACTGGTGCAATCTTCGGTGCAATTAAAAAAGAGCGCTGTATAAGAAAAATGTTAATATTGACTCGTAACTAGCAGCACAGGGGCTGCATGGGGGCCTGGTGTTCGAAACAACACTTTGTTACCTAGTTTCTTGTTAGCAGCGTACACCCACTACATCCAGCGCGCAAATGGTCAATCGAATGGGCGCTGATAAAGAATTCAAGCTCATTAAAAGGCAAAAATAAAAACGACCAGAGCCCATAATCAGTCTGCAAGCGGTGCTGCACCAAAATCCCTGGAATTATCGCAAGAAGAATACAGTTTCCAGATGATTCGCACGACAATCACTCCTTACCGGAATAGAAAAAAAAATGTTCTCTATAGCAGAGGTCTCCACTGTGCGGTGCATAGAAATGGTAAAAGGATGACGACGCTTGAAAGTAAACTCAGGGACGGCATTAAGAACTCTTAACGCAGTTACGCGTTTGTTACCTTCCTAAAAAGTAGATGTAGTTTTTAGTAGATGCATTTTACCGGCAAATAAAACAATTTCCAGCTAAATCACCAATAGAGACTAGTCGATGATTGTCACCAGTGCACCTGCCTTCCCGACCTCGGGAACTAGGGTTAACTGTTGCGCGGGGTAAAAGGTCCAAAAGGAGATTTCGGAAGCCTTCGTGATTATGAAAACAGCAAATTGTATCAAGTCATAACAGCGGGAAACCGATACAAAGAATTACAAGACACACAGGGCAAGCCGTGTCCTGTGTGGGCTGTAAGTCTTCGCGTAGCCGAGTGCTATTGGTACTAGGAGTTTGTATCGGTACCACCTTTTGGTTCTTGGTGCTTTCCATTCTTTGAATTTATACTTTTCTAGCGAAGCACCAATATTTTGACCAGAATATTCTTCAGCACAAAAACTGCACCAACAAGTCATCAGCGGCCGTTACCACGAACGAGGTTGCGATGTTGACGCAAGAGCTATAAAACTGAAAGAAGAATTGTTCGGCGGGTTCCTGTAATCAGATTGTTCCTCTAATCATCTTCAGAACAATTTAAAATCATGGCCCCAAAGTTTTTTTTTTAGAATATAAGAGAACGCTTTGATTAAATGAGGCACCTGTTGGCGGATCGTACCAACTATGGTGGTCATTTATCACAGTTCGAAAGGCAGGGCGGGAAATCAATGCAGCTTTCACGGTAAATACATAGGACTCGTTTTAAAAGGAAATCAACTCAATGTTTTTTGGGTTGTTTCAATAACTGTCTTAAAGTAAATCACGTATCACTGAAAACACCGCGGTAACATCAGCTTACTATTTCGCAAGCAGCATTTGTGGACTCAACCTTATGGCCAACACTTACGAAAAGCTACAAACCGAATATTATGTTTCTTGCGACGCTCCGAAAATGTGAAGCAATCTTGATCGTGGCCGCCAAAAATATACTGATGCTCCACAAAATAAAAACAGTTTTCAATAAACTCAGCTTACATTTTAACTTGATACTTTTGTTTCTATCGTAAAAGTGTACTTTCCTTGCCTGTTATACGGTAGAATAGTGTGTGACGTGTACCTCTCGCTCTATGCGAGTGCTTTGTTCTGTTTGAAGTATTTTGTACTCGTATTCTGTGCCTCCATTAAAACCTCGGAGGGAAGAAAGTGTAATTTTTTTTTCTTTCATGAGATTATGAGTGCTTGTGCGATGCTGTCCAGATGCGATTCTTTTGAGAGGCTTGCGGGTTTTCACAGTTGCCTTGTTCATTAGTCTAACTTCACCCATGTAATTAAAAAAAATATACAACAGTTATCAAAAGCAATAGCAATCACTGACACTGAAGATGCACTATACTTTTACCACATCAGTTTACCGTGCATAATTAACAAAGTAAGACCAGGGTGGTTTGCGGAAGGACCTTTACACCGAGTTTCGATCATGACGATCAGATTCATTTAATTCTTAACATTGTTAATTCTACAATAAAAGAGTTCACACTTTTCGCAAGTTTCTCTGTCACATTGGTGTCACGCGCTAGCCAGCTTCGCTGGTCGTCCATGTCCACAGACTGCAGAGACTTCGATTTTCCATTCTTGTAAATTTCCTTTCCACCGCATAGAACCTCTAGCAGATACGTCCTCCCGTACTTGCCTCAATGTCTCTGATCCTCATCTGACATTGCCGGAGACTCCGGCAACTTGATCCTGGTGCGTATTTTATACGCACAAAAACTTATCCGGCTAATATGAACATGCCGCATTAAGTTTGGGCTGACCACACGAGCGTCCTATTTCAATTTTCTCGGTCATTCGATGTGCATGAGCGAAAGCACGTCGCAATCTTTTTGTGGTCATTTTTCTTTCTGCAATATACTTCCCATTGGGCATACTTCCTCCCCGATGGCGGAAATGTCTCTGGACCCTACCACACATCTTCCGAAAGCCTGCCTGCATGAAGGGGAAAACGAGAATGCAAAATAGGATGCGATACACAGACCTGCCGGCGTTCACCCTGTTTCCTATGCGGCACGCTGTCACCGGCACGCGTTGATGGAAAAGAAATGCGGTTATGCTCGTCTTGAGGACACACTTCGTCCCCATTTGTCATCTCCAGCGGTGCGCGAAGAAACCTGGTTCTCTTCTCGAGGCGTCGTTGTACTGTCCGGCTCCCAGGCACATTTGTATGAGACGAGCCCCGAGAGCAGGATTCATGGTGGTCGGATCTTTATTGATTCGCGCTACTCGAGGCGTCGTATAAGCGCTTACGTATTCTCCGAAAGGAGAATAGAGAAAACGTACCACAACGGCGCTCGATAGTGCGATTTTACTATTCCCCTATTTTGCTAGTGCGACTTTGTGTTGCGGTGCGCGACCGAATGGTGCGGCAGGACCACGACAGCAGAGTATTGTTACCACAAAACGGAAGGCAGCAGCGAGCGGCAAATGAGACAGCAATAGAGCTAAATAGGTAAAAAAAAACAAGCCAAGAGGCTGCACTCGACACGGCGGTGACACGTGCCACTGAGATGCACCAGGCAGGAAACTCCTCGGAAACAAATATCTACCATCCCATCCAGAGAACCGCTAAGGCGACGATTTTTAGCGCACTAAATAAACGAATCTACGAACTATCTGAATGTATGCCAATACGTGACTTATGAGATAAAGGTACGCTGTTGTTGATTGATTGATTGTGGGGTTTTAACGCGCCGACGCAACGCAGGCGATGAGGCGCGCCGTAGTGGAGGGTTCCGGATTAATTTTGACCACCTGGGGATCTTTATCGTGCGCCGAAATCTCGTACACACAGGCGTTTTTGCTTTTCGCCTCCATCAGAAAAGCGGCCGCCGCGGCCGGGAATCGAACCCGCGACCTTGGTACGCTGTTGTACGCCTACTTTATGATGGGTGTATGTATCGAGTCCAGAACAGTTCCTTTTTCGAATTTTCAAATGACCCTTTAACACAGAAGTCCGGTTTCACGCATACAGAGTCATCTTTGCTAGGAATGTAAGTTTCCGTGGCATTTTGAGGGCCTGACAAAAAGTTTTCTTTCACGTTATTTTTTTTTCGAAATAATATGAAAAATTTACTAAACATTATATTCGGCGCAAATCTAAAAAAATTCCAGATACTTCCTTAGGCGAAATCCTTACATGTCTTATTAAAAGCGAAAAGTGGCCGCAGTTGTCACCGACTACGCGAATTATAGCAAACTGCGGCCGCTGTGAAAAGAACATAAGTAAATAATATACATATAAAGTTATTCGGGTTCGAACGGAATGTGCACCCCGGTCTTCAAGAGCCGCAGCCAAGTCTGGTAGCTACACCACTCACACTGTACCGTGCCAAGATGGGACATGAATTATCCGGATGTGTGCAGCATCACAGGTGAACATGAAATCACCGCAAACGATGCAGAAATAAAAAAAAAGTCTTCAATAATCCCTGGCTTTAGCTTTCAATTCCTCTAGATACTTAAGTGCCCGATGGATTTTTCCGTTTACACTGAAAAGAATATATTTGTTTCATGCTGCATCACAAACGTCCTAGCAGAGTTTCCCCTCTCAAAACATGCGTATCATTTCACGTGAGAGATTCATTTCAGAAAGCATTTCTTTCACTGCAGATTGGTCGGATTAAAACAAATGTCCACGGAGAAGTTGCTTTTTTTATATTATCCTGTTGGAAAAAGAAACAAAAAAAACAAAAAAAAAACCTGTCTTCTTCTTCAAATGCATTTTTGTATTTTTTTCAACTGCTCATGTCTCCAGAGACTCTTATTGGGCAATTTCCATGTAATTTGTGTGGGGATAATTTTGATAACACACGAGTTAGATCCGTTTTCTGTAATCATTCTCCCTCCGTAGATGGTCATGTTTCACTGCAGAACTTGCAATGCGGGAAAGCCAGTTCACAAAAACCAAGCTTACACCGCCACATTGAAAATCAGGTTCACCTTATTGCACACGTGCATTACGGAGAAGACATTGTGTCGGGCGCAGTTTAAGCTGTCATATCAAAATATGAATGCCCTAGAACCTTTGTTTATTTTTTAGAAGAGCTGTTTGGTCGGCCTGCCAGTCTATGGGGAAATGCATTCGTTTTTTGAGAGCACGTCATCTCTCCCAATAAGAAAGATTTCGCTTTAAAAGACAACAAAAGGCACAACAGCGCACTTTCTCCTTGCCCTGTAAGTAGATCGCGCTAACATTTTAAGCGGATCACGTCCACACTGCCACGTAGGGGGTTAAAACCTAGCACGTATTAAACAGATATCGACTGCAGAGAGGACGTATAAATACTTTTAGGGGCACTCAAGCCCGCTCACCTGGGGATAGGCCTCCTGAGCAGCAGAACCAATTCACAAATCGCAGTGGCTCGAGGCGTCACACGCTCTGTATAACATCAAGCGCTCGTCATGGCCGTTTTTTTCTGTCTGGAATTCTAAAGATCATGAGTATCCGCACCCAGCCCAAAATACAATACAGAGGCAGCTGTCAACGGCCAAGCCAAGGACACATCCACGTGCGAAGCGTTTGTTCGTTTTTAGGGAAGGGGTGCGAAGAGGGTGATAGCGTGAACGAGTGAAGGGGCGTGCTAACAAAAAAAAAAAAAAACTGGCGAATCTGATACTTTCGTTGCAAATGTCGATGAAAGACGATAATCTTTCGCGAACATTTGCCAATAAAATGAATCCCTTCGCTTTGCCGCTCACCTCTCATTCTGTTCATCTACAGTCGCGCAAGGAAAACATGCTAGAGGGTTGCTCATATATATTTAAATTAACCGCATTCCACTGCACCATGCTGGGTGCCTCGATGCCAGCGTTGCCGTACGGGGGAGACGTGCGTGAATTGAGGCGCGCTACTTCAACATATATAGACCCCATTGCCCTTCTCCACGTGCGTTTTAACCGGAACGTGGAGCCTATCTACTGGAACCTTTCGTTACTGCTTGATTTCTTAAAATGCCGCCAGATGCTATAGCGGCGCGGGTGACAACAGCCGACGTAATGAACGTTTTTTTCCTCCAATGGCTTTGATTGATTGATTGTACGGTTTCACGCGCCGACGTAACGCAGGTGATGTTGCGTGCCGTAGTGGAGGGCTCCGGATTAATTTTAACCACCTGGGGATCTCTAACGTGCCCCTAAATCTCGCACCCATTGGCAGTTTTTTTTTTGCTTTTTTGCAGGTTCGATTCCCGGCAGCGGCCGCCGCTGCCGGGAATCGAACCTGCGACCTCGTCCTAAGCAGCGCAGCGCCTTGACCACTGAGCCACAGCAGCGGGTTTGACAAGTATGAACATTGACAGCGAACTTAGACGTTTAGATTTGGCTGTGGGTATAAAACCTGTTTTGCAGCTTCCATTTCACTTTGGCTAGCTGGCTGAATCGAGTCACAGACAGACAGACAGACAGACACACAGACAGAGAGACGAAATTTTTTCCGTTGAAGTGGCCCAAGAAAGACCAACGTCTTTAAAAAATGCGCGCGTTCGATGAGTGTTCTTGGCACGAAAACCGAGCATTCGCTCGACCAACCTCGGCCTCATTCCGCACTCTGCGCGTTAACTGCGCATTCGCGCCTGCGGCCCCATGCAGCGTCTGTGTGTTGTCCGTGATGCAATTGTAGGTGCTGTAGTTGCTGCTGCAAAAGCAGCTGTCTGGCATCCGCTTCACCAAAACCAAGCTACACTCGACAAACTTGGTTCGACCACGTTCAAATGAGAATTTAGAAAGCAGAAAACATGTAGCGACATTGATACAGCCACAAAACGTCAATTTGGGGCCTGGTAACACACCTCGCATTCAAAACAACATTCACGGAAGAACTTAAGCAACGGGTAATACTCTGCGCAGGTAGTGCGTGAGGAAGACCTACAACGAAAATGAGCACCGGGGAATTCCTTGACTGACAGATTAACCGATGGTTGGTGAATACAGCTGTTCTCATTTTTTAAAGCAAAGCTTTTTACCTCTACCCCCAAAGGGTTCTTTCGCGACCGTTGGTGTCACCAGGAAACTCCAGCGAACAAATAAAAGAATTTACTGGCACCGCCAGGAATCGAACCTGGAACTAATAGACTAACAAAGCGAGAGCAGTTGTCTTACCGATTTAGCTACGAGCCCACGCGAAGACGGGGAAGACAGGTGGTGTACTCACCAAGCACATGCACGGGTTTACCGCCTGCGTTCTCGCTGAATGCCACGTGAAAGCGTCACGCGACCCCTCACGCTCGTCTAGCGGCCCTGTGCCCACCTTGCTCATGTGCTAAGAGTTACAAAAATTAAAAGAAGCTCACACCAATGCATGGCATCTCACTTCTAGTACGCCAATGGGCTAAAGCCAGTGGCCTCCAGTGTTCACGTAAAAAATCGCAGCTCATTGTCGTCCGCCCTCACGCCAAATCAAGGAATACATTCAATTACTCCTTGATGGCGAGGCCATCACTCCAAACCCCAGCATCAAGATCATGGGCCTACATCTCGTGGCTAACACCAAGAGTGACGTCTCCTTGCAGCGCCTCAAAAACAGCAATAATCAAATCATACACATGATCACGCGAGTTGCCACCAAGAAGCGAGGACTAAAGGAATCCGGTAGCTTTCGAGTAATTGAAGCTTTTGTCCTCTCGGGAGTCACTTACGTCAACCCCCTGTCTTCTTCTCAACAAGGAAGACATAGAGATGCTTTATATAATGATTAGAAAGGCGGTCGAGCAGGCCATTGGTCTTCTCATGAGTGCGTCCACACAGAAGCTGCTTAGCACGGAGCTCCACAACACGGTGGAAGAGCTGATAGAAGGCCACCTTTCTACCTAGAAGGTCCGACTCAGAACTTCGGTGGGTAACCGCATGCTTCACCAGATTGGCTGGGCAGCCCAGAATGTAACTCCGCTTGACGTACTCTGAGACTCTTGGCGACTAAAACTAAAGATGCTCCCTTTGCTTAAAAATATGAACCCCTCACATGACGAGGGTCACCGAAAAGCATGGGCTCAAGCGCTAAACACCACCCTCGGTGGAGATCATGCAGTTATCTACATAGACACCTCCAGACATCGAGGGCAGCAATACGCCATCATCGTGGCTACCTCCAGAACCAACCTCCTTGCGTGTACTTCGCTTAGGACCCAAGAAATTACGGCTGCAGAAAAGGCAGCCATCACCCTGGCTCTCACTCAACCAGGGGTTCGGAGGGTAGTCACCGATTCCCAGCAAGCCTACTGGAATTACCAGTCGGGTTGGGTGTCCTGACCTGCACTGCGCATGCTAAAAAACCACTCCCCAAACGGTTCCATTCAGGTCATCTGGACACACCCTCACTCTTCAAAGGAGGGCAACAAATACGCCCACCCAACAAACCTGCGCTTTTACCTCCCATGCTACGGAGCTGCACGAGGACAGTCACCCTCTTGACACGTTCAGGGAGATAACCCAGCATTATCGCCTTCTGAGACAGACCATACCTTCGCCTTACCCTGACCTTTCCAGAAAACAACAAACTACCCCCGGCTCATACAAACCGGGCTCTTTCCCACAGCCTACGCGTCTTCACTTAATGCATCCGAATCGCTACGACGCTGAATGTATATTTTGCTCAGAAGTAGGAACACTCCGCCCCGTAATCGGGGTGTGGGACTTTGGCCCTGAGCATCCTCCTCTCTTTCTGTCAACTACCCAACAAGAGCAATGGGAGATGCTGCTGTACAGGCCCTCTCTACCTACCCAGCTTCAGCGGGTGGACAGAACACAGGCCGCGCGGACTGCATATGGGCCCCAAAGAAGAAGGAGTCACTCCCCAGGGCTGCACTCTGGGTCGCTCAGAAATCTGAACAGAAGTATTTCTTCCTCCTGCTCCTCCTCCTTCTCTGCCGCAAATCTCGTCGCCTCCGTCCGCGGTGCAGAGACGGAGAAGTCAGATCGTCTAACGCCGGGTTGGAGCTTTAATTTTATAAACAAAGTTTCCACTCTTGTGCTACACCAATACCTCACCCAAACACCCTTCATGCATCATGCATTGATTTAACCTTACCAAGAATATCTCTTTGAAGTAATAAATGGTGTGGTTAAGTGCATTTCACTTTTCTCTGGTTTTACTATTTGTAGAGCGATGTGAGTGAATTTAAGTGACGTCGCATGGGTAATCGTTATGGGTGCCGTTTACAGCTTTGCTTTCCAACCACATTCACGGGGTGGATTGGCGCGATTTTTTTTATTTGCAGCGCGTGAGATACTTCGTATGTTATTGATCTTTTACTACACGCGCTAAAGCGAAATTTCTGCGCAGCGCGCACCGCAATGTTCTCGGCCACGGCGCATAGGTGCTGCGACTCAGGAAGTGATCGCGTTGTGAGCAAACGCACGGCAGCGCGCTCTGCTCTGCCGTTATCTCGCAGCATGTCGCCACCGCCTAGCATGCCTCACTACCTCTTCCTCACACTTCCGCCATGCGTCGCCGCCAAAGAGAATGTCTCGCGCCGTATCGGCTGATGATGATGATGATGATGATGATTGTTATTGGTTTCCCCTTCGTAGCAGGGTGATGACGTGTCATATTACCAAAAAAGCCTGATATACCTATGTTTTATACTCTCGGTTTAGTACTAGCTCTGCTTAGGGCAGGCACGAAAAACTTATTGGGCACAAAATGTTTTTTTTCCTGTTACACGTGGTGGTAACTGTTCTAGGAAATATTCCCCTCTCTGCTTTTCGTCCCCTAGCATCCCAATCTTCTTTTCGTCGCATCGAGAGCCTTGAGTATAACTTCCTCTGTGCTGCCCTAAAATCCTGGGGCTTCTGGTAGCCGAATATTTCCCTCGTGTAGATTTGGGATTTGGATGCATACCCTCGCATTCTAACACTATGCGCCGTATAGTTCCTGTTTCTGTTCCGCAGACGACGCATACCCCATCATTTCATGAATACCTCCCACAAAGCTTTCGCAAGCAATCTGCTCTAGCCTCAAAAAGCAAAGCACAGCCTTGGGAATTACCGTAGAAGTTTTCCTTTCTGATGTCCAATTTCTCAGCCCTGTTTATCTCTAATGACGTTTGAGCTTCTGTTTTTTCTCTCCGTCTATCCGTTTCTATCTGCCTGGCCTCTTTTTTGGTTACCCTGGCTGTTTTGGATTGTCACCGTTCTTTCGGGCATACCGCCCTCCGCCTCGCACTTTCCACACTTTCCCCCTCCGTTTTCTTTCGGTCTTTGGTTCTCCTTTCACTCGCTCCGTAAAGAGGCTAACGCTGCCCTCAAGCTGCAGCTGCGGGCGTCAAAGCGCAGCGCCCTAAAGAGCGCAAGTGATGTGAAAAAGCGAAGCACGCGCTAAAGTCTTCCAGGAAACCACCAAATGTTAGCTGGTGATACCCTGAAACTGTTGGCATGTTCCCAGTGCCCAACGGTAACGTAATGATCATTTTTTTTTTGTTGTGTGTTTCTTCGCAAGAAATTGGAATGGTTATCTGACACCGGCAGTAGATGACATAAATTGCGTGTTACGTTTAACGTTGCATTGAGACTTTCAACAGGACAGAACTCCTTTCTAAACGCCTGTTAACGATAAGACAAGGTTTCCCTATTTTGGGAACTTCAGAAATGCCGTCTGCGGTGTATCTCTCAGATAGGTTTGTAGAGAATGTGGCCTTTGGAAGATGCAGGGAACAGTAGCGTATTTTCTGTACTTTACGCATACCGCGAATTAATTTCGTGCTGCTTTTTTGAAATCGGACCCCCTACCGTTTTCTTCGCGTCGGGCATACACTGACACACAGAAGAAATGATGTGTTTATTGGATTTCGTGTTTTTGTGCCATGTTAGGTGAGGACGAAATCCTTGGTGCATTCTGTGAGGGCACGGCTGTCAGAAAGCCAGTCGTTGAGAAAGTGTCAACCGTTCTTCGGCACATTTTTGGTGACTTGACGAGTAGTTTACAATCCATATTACAGAAAAGGGTTTATACCGCATACACGCCTGCTCATGATATATTTAAATTCAAAAACAGAAGTTCGAGTGATTCACATGTCGGAACTTCATCGTAAAGGTAATGCCAAGAACGCAGTGCAACCGTTTTCACAACGCCTGTAAATCACTAGGTTTTAATGACGATAACCTTTTCCAACGTACGTGAAGGTAGATATCATGGTACCCATCAAGAAAGCACCATGTTTCGCATTCACAACTGCCATAAAACTTTCCCCGAGTTCTCGAGCAACGTAGAGTTTCATAAACAGTCAATTTCTTCTCAGGAAATTCTGGCACATAAGGACAAGCGCGCTAGTTGGCTGTGTCAACGGGCCTTTGTTATTTCTGTTGGCTAAACGAAATTTGGAGGAGCCATTTCTTCTTTTTTTGATGCGGAGGCCCATGGTAGGTGTGAGGTGCTCAGTTACTCGTTTTATACCCCTGTCTCTCGTTCCCCCTTTGCGCTACACATGCTGCGTAGGCCTTCCAGCGGGTGTTGACGGCATCGGCGTCTAGATGTGCACGTGATCGTGGCGTAGCCTTGAAGCTTTCGTGTATCAGTTTTTCAAGTGGCCCTCACCGTGCGGGCTAATGAGGAGCCTTCGTACCTGACATCTACCTCGACGAACGTGCTCCAAACGCCATTCCGGAGTCGAAAACAGAAATAATGATCTCCAAAGCGACACGCTGATCCTAAGAAAGGTTTTCTCCTTTAAAAGCAAAGCCTAGGGGGTACGGCCAAAGTAGACAACTGGACAAGAATCTGCGTCGTGAACTAAGAAGCCAAACAGATACTATTGTCGGTCAAACAAGGAGCCGGATCAGATGGATTAGGAACGCGATAACGAGCTCGTTTTTTTTTTTCGTACAAAAATAGAAGTCAGGGCGGGTTTATTCGGCCCCTAGCTATAGGCTCAATTCGATCCTTTGCCTAGTGGCCTAAAGGAATCGCGCCACTCGGCTGTGAATTTTAATTTCCGTCTGCGCATCCACACCTAACATCCGTACGCACTCGCGATCAAAACAAAATACACTCACGTACATTAGGCTTCACAGAAGTGTACATAATGTGTTTCCCATTGCCAGCGACTGTGAAAGTCACCAAAGAACAACAGCGTGTGCCAACGGATACTAGAAAGCGTACCAATGCAGATGAAAGGGTGGTCCTACTGTTCTGTTTTCCTGGCTAGTTTTCCGAAACAAGCGCATAGATCCCGAGCTGCTTTACGAGGAAGAAATGGTGCATTAGAAAAAAAAACATGAAGGAAATAGTTGTTTTAGTAAAACCGGGAGAAATAATCTCACGCTGCACAGCCCATCTGATGCCCAGACTGCAAAAAAAATCTTTTAAATAAAGCAAGTTTGTTTCGAAACAATTTCACATAACCCTTGCTTGTGAGCATAACTTCAGCGTGTTGCATGCCGAAGGCAAATTTTTCTCTGTGAGGAAACATCAGATAACACCAAAAACGCTTTGCTAGACAACAAAAGCTGACCTACTATTTATTAATGCCCGCAGGAACCTTGTTTTGCACTGTGCGTGACTAAAGCGTCAAGAACACATAGCAACCTTTAGCCAGTCTCGCTCAGACGGCCGACCTATACGCACGCGCACACGCACGCACGCAAGCATGTAATCGCACATTGCATTTATGCGTTGGTGTTGGTTGGCATTTGTTGGTATTTGTTAGTAATCCCAATCCTACCTATGGGCAGTGGATGGAGCTGCTGACCAGCGCTGACCTCTCACACCAGCGACGATTGCTTGAGAAAGCACGGATGGCCAGCACTGTCCAAGGCATCCCGGACTAATTAAGCCTCCAGCGGGCTGGTACCCTAACATCAGCACCTGGACTCAAATAAAGCTTATTCATCATCATCACAATCATCATCACCTATTTGCTCCTTGAAGGCCCGAGGGCGTTTCATAACGATACACATACCCGGACACACAGGTACAGTCATGGACAAATATACGCGATCCCGACAAAAGTATAAAAACTCCCTCTGTAACCATTTCGCGTAACTTCGCCATTTCAGTTACGCTGTGTTTTATCTTGTTAGGTTATTTGTGTGTGCGCGTGTGCGCGTGCGCGTGCGTGCGTTCGTGTGTGCGTGTGCGTATGCGTGCGCGTGCGTGTGTGTGTGTGCGTGTGCGTGTGTGTGTGCGTGTGCGTGTGCGTGTGCGTGTGCGTGTGCGTGCGTGCGTGTTTGTGCGTGCGTGCGTGGTGGGTGTGTGTGCGCGTGTGTGTGTCATCCAAAGACGCACTCACGTTTAACATTGTTTTTTACAACTACCCTGCCTCTGTTTCATATATGACGCAGTCTTTCTTTTCATGGTTTTCAGACTGCCATTGTGTGCATATAATTTTTATCTGCTGCATTTCTTGTTTTTTTGTAAGATGTATACCCGCTCCTCCCTGTAATACTTCGGCATTGAGTATAAATAAATAAATAAATAAATAAATACATAAATAAATAAATAAATAAATAAATGAATGAATGAATGAATGAATGAATGAATGAATGAATGAATGAATGAATGAATAAATAAATAAATAAATAAATAAATAAATAAATAAATAAACAAAACAACAAACAAATAAATAAATAAATAAATAACAACGATTTTTTCATGCAAGCCAAATTGACGCGTTACTTAATTAAGTTGCCAAAGTTGGGAAATAAGGCTTTCCCAATATTCCAAGAGCACGCCATTATGGGACCTCCTCGAAACGTATTCTTCAATTTAACGTGTTCTGATTCATATTTTAGTGTTGTCATTTCATTTGTCCATGAGTGTACCGACACAGACACAGCCACACGCACACACGCAGGTTTTTATGCATAATTTAAAATTTCTTGCGCAGGATGTTCCATTCGAAAGCGCGAAAATAACAGGGCTACAATCGATAAGAGGCTGTTTTATTCAGTCAGACCAGAAACAGGCCTTGTTCTAGTTAAGAACTTTTAACTGTTGAATAAAAGAAGATAGAAACAAAAGCAACAATGCACAGAAGAATCAAATCGCAAGAAATTTATTGGTAAATGCAGACTAATTTTTATGACTAAGCAGCCGGGAAAAAGCTGAAGTTCAAGTGCTTATTTTGCCTTTTTTAGAACGGTTTTAGCACACGACAGGACAACGAGTGCAAGGCGAAAATATCAGAGCTTGAACTGTAATTGTTGCGCAAATAGCACTTTTTCATGGCTACGCTTTCACGAATTAAAGGAACCAGGACATCTTCGAGGCAAACACTTCAGCGTTCGTCCCATTTTATTCGTCGGCCAAGCGGTAAGACGCGGAATAGCTTGGGCTGATGAAAGGGCGATTGTTTGCCTAAAACTTCAGCAAAGATATGAGCCATCTTTGTTGATTTTATTCGACCCCGACTAATCCTGTCATGATTTTCTACAGCAAGAAAATCCAAGAAGAAACCGACTTTCCGCGCCCCCCTCACCTTCCCTCTTGTTTCATGAAAATAAAACAAAGCGAAGAACTTTCGCATATTCCCTTCTTTATCTGGGTAAAAAGTTCTTCGCGAACACCTCGTCGGGTGCAGTCGAGTGCAGAAAATGAGGGAATCAGTCGATGAACTTCCATTATACCTCGCTTCCGTGGTGATTGTTGGGCGCCAAACCAGAGGGGGGTTCGGAGGGGGGGCTTTCATTGTTTAGAAAGACTTGGTATGCGTGCACAGAAAGCCAATATTTTTTCGCTATCTCGTTCGGAACTCTTTCGACCCAGTTTGCTTGTAATTGCCCCTCACAAAAGAATAAAGACAAAACAGTAAGATGTATTCCTTGGACTTTCGGCGTGTGCATTAAGAATCCTGAACTTCAGGAACAGAAACATAACATGCGCGCAAAGCGCAGAACCAGCGCCCACTTCCTAACTTCTCACTTCGTCTGTGGTGGTTATTTTTAGGGTTTTACGTCTGTCTTGAGCAAACAGAGGCTTTAGAGGAGTGCAGGCCAGGCCTCTTTGCAGCCACTCTTGTTCCCTCAAAGCGGTGATCGGGGGAGGTGATTTGGCATTGAATCTTTCTGTATCTGGGAAGCTGTGTAAACAGTATACGTTATTTACACACGGATGGTATTCACAGCTTCTTCCAATTTCTAAATAAACACAAGAAAAACTCCGCTGAAAGGCAATCCCTGTTTTGACCCCTTTGACTTGGTAGGCAAATTCTTGAGCATGGACCTTGGGTGCCATCTTTGACCTTAATTTTAGGTAGGAAGGGGACAAAGACAATGGATTTGCTATGACGGCACAAAAAAGGTTCACGCACAAACAATTTCGAGTTTACGGCATATAATACGATTGCTTCCCCAAGCTGTCACTTTCAGTTTCGCCGCCAGAGCATTCTAAACGAACTCCGTCCACCATACTCTAAGTTATTGGGACAACATATGCGTCAGTATGCTTTGCAGAAATTGAAACAGTCTGTGTAGTGCGTTGAGGCAGAGGGACGGGGCTCAAATCTAAGATTTCTGTGTCTCAGTAGCTTTAATTAGCGTAAGGTATTTCACGGTATTGCACATCACCGACAAATTGTATGTCTATGGATTATTCCGGAAAAATTTGTGAAGAAAACTGAATGTTGTCAGCTAACAGAATTATCTATTAGTTTGTAGATAAACATTTCACACACTTTATAGTAGCCCCTACTATACTCGGTGACAACTTAAGAACGGCACGGAAGTTGCCGCTGTGCCTTATCACCGTAGCCGGATGTTTCTCCGCGCGTCGCAAGTAGGGCGTTACTGGGAATATTTGGAACATGGCGTGAGCCATTCCCGTGATTTTTTGGACTTAATATGCGTATAAACGACTCCAGTGACGACAAACAAACTGCGTGAGACAAGGCAGACGATATCATGCATTCATAGCAAACCCCTTTCAAACCGCGCGCGCACTGACGTCACGGGTCCAGTGCTTTGGCGGAGTGATACACTACATGAGGTAGTGCCGTTCTTGAGTTGTAACCGAGTATAGAGATGTGAGCGTTTGCAAAAAAAACAGCTTTAGGATAAAAAAACGGATTTTCTAGTAATTTTTTTCCAACCAGAAGAATATTGAAAAAAAAAACATGGCTTCCCAGGGCAAATTTGCTGTGATGCGGCCAATCTGCAGCGAAGGAAACGCTTTCTCAAATCTATGCCTTGACGTAAATTCGAGCAGAAATTTTGGGAGTGGAAGCTCTGCTGGAATGTTGTGATGCAGCATGTAACAGTTATATTCTTTTCAGTGTTAACAGAAAAATTTCTCACGCACTGAAGTTTCTTCAGGGATGTGAAGGCGAAAGCCAGCGATTATTCAGGACTTCTTCACAGCTGCATAGTGTTTGCAATGGCGTCACGTTCACCTGTTATGCTGCACGCACCCGGATCATTGTTGTCCCATGTAGGCACGGTACAGGTTTTAGGGCTGTAGTCACCACACGTGGCTGCGGCTCTTCCCCTCTCGGGTTCAACTCCCATTCGAAACGAAATGAGTTTCTATGTATGTTATTTGCGTATTTTCTTTTTACAGCAGCCGTGATTTGGTTTCATTCGTGTAGTCTCCAGCAACTATGGTCACTTTTTGCAGTTAATGAAACATCTAAAAATTCCGCCTTAATAAGTACGTCGAATTTTTTATAGATGTGTGCGGAAGCGTCTTATTTTTTTCAAATTTTTCGAAAAAAAGAACATAAAGGGACCCACTTTTTTTACGCCCTTGAAAATTTTATAAAAACTTGCATCTCAATACCCTCACAGATAAGGTTAAGAGACGATGTTGTGAGAATGTTATTGCTGCTGTCAAAAATGGCGTTAGCACTATAGGCGGCGTAATTTCCGATGACACCCTAACGCCACCTAATCGCACTGAAGGTTTTCAGGATAATGTCACGTATATTTAGAATAAAGTTTGGGGCACAGATTTATGCAGTGTTGAAAAGTGGCATAGATATGCCCGCGGACACGTGCGTTAACCGAATGCGTTTATTTCTTGCCGCATTATTCTTAGTTGTTTTCAGTTTCTGTGAGGTTTTTTATTATTTTTATGCATTAAAATCATTTGTCAGCGCACACATTATGCTAAATTATTGTGTACGCAGGCCGGCGCTAGTGCATGTGTGAACACTTTCAAAACACACAATAAAACCACCAAATATTTTGGGTATCGGCAAGCCATGGAGATAAGCTGCAAGCTCCGCTGATATTTCTTTGATGAGTTGATGCTTCTTTGATTAGTAGATAGCATTGCGGTGTTTGTACATACGTTTTGTGGCCTGTTTGGTTTGCAAGAGATGGAATAATTTTTATAATGTTCAGGTGCATCAGAGAGCAGCTTAAATAAAAACATGGCTTCTGCTGAAGACTTTATTCTTTATTAGTTCGAGGAAAATATTGTCATGAGGATTCATTCGCGGTTTGTGTTCGTCCCATCGTTCAACCTCATCGCACTAGTCACTCCGCTGGGGCCTCGACCGAGACGGTCGTTTCTAGCCGGGGAGCCATGTTACGAGAAGGAAAATGCGACGACGTTGCAAACGATGACGAAGAAGTGGGCAGCACGCGGCCCGTCTGGGTGCTGTCAGGGCCGCCATGTACAGTCATCAAAAGTGTTAACAACAACAATGAACGGGTACCACAGTATGCACAGAAGCAGCTTGCTATAGTGCCCTGGGTAATCAGCGAGGCTGTGCGCATGTGCTGGAGCTGCGGAGTGCAGAAAGACAGCCTAAGGAGTACAGATTATCAACCGCCGAAGATTCGTTGGTGGCTATCGTAACGTTCCACCCCGTGCATAGGCTGGCACCCGCTTCTTCGTATCTGTTAGCCCTTTTGACGACTGTACAGGTGCCCCAAAAAGTAAACGGAGCACGGTCTCGACATTTTGAGGAAATTTCGACGCCGCGTGCCTAGCCAGCAACTTCTAAATGACTTTTCAAGATAGTCATACTAGAATAAAATCGGGCAGCGCATATTCTATTTATGCTGGCAGCCGCATAAAATAGAGATGATTCTAATTTCACGAGGTCGCGCTCTGTTTACCTTTATTGGGCACCTCTACATACTGTAAATATATCGCTAATCACTTTTAACCATCGCTTCTCTCATTTGCGCTGCCGACACGTAACAATAGTTAGAAGCGAGGGCAATGGGATATTTCATTGAGACACCCTTTGAGCGCTACTCCGCAAAAGGGGTATATTCAGAGCAAAACAAACAATACACTCTTAGGCAAAAAGGACTAAAATAGGGACTAAAATACAGCCGTTAGTCTTCGCGGGCGACCGTTCATCTTCAAGGGGAGTATCTGCGGCAGAGTACGTGCCGTGTGCATAAATGCGGACTAACTGTTCGTCCCCGCCGATCTATAAGGAGTAACGGGAAGACGAAACGCATGCAGTTAGTCTCTTTGCTGCGTCGTTAATCCCCTAACGTCGTTGCCCTTTCGCGCATATGTCTTCGAACAGTTTTATATTTCCAAAACACAAGCCATTGCAGTCACTCGGTGCTTTAGATGGTGCCACGGGAGAAACTATTGATGTTAGTTAGAAAATATAGCCTAGGGTTAGTAGAGCGGCGGGTAATGGCAAGGACCGGCGAAGCTCGATTGCCATACGCTTCTCGGCGTGGTTATGTTGATACGCTGTGTTGCATACGATTCGTGCGAGGTAATACCGGCCAATGAAAGCTTTCAAGCGCCTTAACAGTAACGCAAAAATTAGAGACAATAGCAAAAGTGCATTCCTGAGCGTAATGAATATGTATATGTTTAACAGACGAGAAAAAACGCATGTTGCTGATGACAACTGCAAAACAAAAATGCTCGCTACAGGTAAGCGTCTCGAAGTTGTCTTTTACACTCGTTACATAATTGCCTTGGGCACCAAAGCTATGACAATGCTGCAACTGCTGTAAAACCCGCTTGCATTTCCCAGTCGCAATCGTCTAGCGACGCGAATTTGAAGAATTCAGGCTAAGCAACACCGAATTCGCTTTCGCCGATGCAGGAAAATATGGCATGTTTCCTTATTCTGACACTCACACAGACGACACCTTTCATATACGTTACATAGAGCACTTAACATATGTATCAAACAATAAGAAAGCACTTAGCTTGCGCTAATTTGTGCGGAAACAAATGAGTCGTCCGATCGCCCGGCTACCTATCTCAACTAGGCGATGACGAGTTCATGGTTATTTACGAGAAAAACTATGGTTGTGAGGCTCTACTTCGAATCGAACTGAGCAATAGTCCCTAAACCTAGCAAAGCGCTAAGTGCAAGGCGCAAAACGCGGTCACGTGCGCTTGCACAGATAGAAATTCGGGCCCCAGTTGCAATGGATCTGTTGCGGTATGCACAGAACTACACGCTATACACTTGAATATTATCTACCGCAGCTGATTCCCCGTGGCGTGGTCCAGCGGATAGCGCGTCGGGTTCGTTGTGTATATTTCCAGGCGTCAGGGGTTCGATCCCTGCCGGTTCCGTAGTTTCTTTCTTTTTTCTGCGCTCTACGCAGTTCGTCCTTGGGGAGTATCGGAACGGACCATCCGGGTGGGGGACTAACCGTTCGTCCCCTCGCAGTTAGTCCCGAAAGGGACTAATGATTGTGGCAGAGGCCGTTAGTCCCCGAAAGGACGAACTTTTAGTCCTTTTTGCCTAAGAGTGTAGGTGGAAGTAGCGGATAGTTTCTGTAAAATCATTATTAAACAGCAACGTTTAGTTGGGGCCATTCAGATTCGGTAATGAAATACCGGAAGAGATGGATTAATGTGACTCTAACGCAAAAATTCTAAGCGTGGACCCAAACGACGCTGGTTAGCGTTGAAATACATTGTACAACCAGAATGTGCTCAGGTGCACGTTGGAAGTCCTCTAATATAAGTAACTGTACCCTGCTTCCGGAAAAGTAACGAAATGGGGATGCTTCAGGTCTTACTGAGCACCTCGAAAGAAAACTTAGCTTAGCCCATCGACCAGCGAAATTATGGAAAATGGAAGTAATGATTCGGGATGAGAAAATGAGCATCATTGATTTGGAAGAGAAGTCGTGCACCGAAAGAAACGGTGGAGAAGAAAAAAAGTTTGGCCAGGCCTGTAGTGCGGTTGGCTTAGAAGAAATTGACTTCCTGAAGCACAGAACGGAAACGAAGGGACTGGGTGACAAGTATAGAGAAGCTCGCAAGCTTTGGTAAACGTAAAAAATTGACAAGTGGAGCGGCTTCGCCAGCCCCCGAATGTAGTTCGAGGGCGGCATACGTTTTTGCTTACAAAGCGTTGTCCAGTATCTCATTGTAGGAGTGGGCTACTCGTTGTGTATGCTACCATTTTCTTAGCTCGTTAAGTTGAAACGAACTACTTTGCCACTATGTTCACACTGCGATGTGCGAGAAAACCTCGAGCACCTAATCTGTGAATGGCCTCGATTTAGTGCAGAAAGGGTGTCATTTGCAGTGCTTTTGGGACTTCCGCTTTCCGTGAAGATTCAACTAAGGTGCTCTTTAGGTCCGAGGACATGTCCCAAACGTGCTTTACGGGCTACAAAAGCTCTGATAACATAGCTGCAGCACACAGGTCTAGACGAAGGTCTTTAAATAATTCGATGCGTCTGTGCTCATCAACTTCTTCAAATTTATCCCCATCATCTTTATCGCGTCATCATCTGGCGAAACAAGTGGGGCAGTTTAGCCAGGCTAACATCGCCAGACTTCATTAAAGATCGTTCTCTCCCTCTCTCTCTCTGTTTGCATAGCTTCAGATAATCCGCATACAGGATTCAGAGTACGGGCGCAGCTTTCTTCTGGTCGGTCCACGTAGTAGCTGCTGTGCTGTCACCAGTTTATTGGTTTAAAATACTCTGCACCACTTCCAGTACAGAAGCACTTCACCCTTTTTTTCGAGTCTGGAAGCCCTGGGAAAGCTATAGTTACCTCCAGGACTTAACGGCACCGCGTCATTTTTTTGTCGCAGCAGATCCGCCTCCCGTTTCTGCTTTGCTTTTGAGGCTTTTTTAAGCGGCTAGCAAATGCGTTTATCGGTGCAACTGAAAGAAAAAGCGCGCTAATAGCCGCTAAACCACTGTAATGACGTAATTCGAGCGCCGAAAGAAAGCCATGAGCGGCAAAGAGAAAAATCTTTTGAGTGAGTTTCTAAGTTATCGGATGGGCATAGAGCAAACATTTCTAGCTGAGGTACTTTGTGATTGACTGATTGTAGCGTATAACGCGCCGACGCAACGCATGCGATGAGGCGCGCCGTAGTGGAGGGCTCCGGATTAATTTTGACCACCTGGGGATCTTTAACGTCCGCCGAAATCTCCTACACGCGGGCGTTTTTGCTTTTCGCCTCCATCAGAAAAGCGGCCTCCGCGGACGGGAATCGAACCCGCGACTTTGTGCCCAGCAGCACAACGCCTTAGCCACTGAGCCACCGTGGCGGGTAGAGGTAATTTGTGAACCCTTTATCTAAGTACATGTTGTGTTGCTGAATACGTTTTGAAAGAATTAGGGATCTAGAAAAAAGTTGAAAAGAGTGTTGCAGGGTACCTTTATTTTATTCGTTGCTTCTTGCAAAGCCCCACCAGCATTTGTAACAAAGCGTGCTGCTACACGATAAACTCCTGTTTATCGCCTGTATGCCAGTTTCTGGAGTATCATGGCTCAAGCGTCACATCAGGGTTTTTAGTAGACATTAAGGACCGTTATTACCTCATACCGCAAGGTGGACTGCTACCTGTTTTGAGGAGTGCAATCGAAGAGGCCGGGGCCGTGGCATTCCAAAATTCAGCAGGTGTGTCTGTTGACACCTTCCTTGAGCTTCTAGCTGCATTCCTTGGAGCCACAATTGTGTCGTTCCAAGATAACCACTACACGTAACGTAGCGGCATCTGCATTGACTCACGAATTGCGCCGTATTTGTGCGACATTTTTCTGGCCTTCTTCGGAAGGCACGTCACCCATATGCCTGGTGAAGAGAGAGCGCTCGTGATCTACCGGTATGTGGAGGACTTTTTAGTTTTGTGCACGCAGAGCCCAGCAGCGGACCAAGAAGAATACGTCGAAAGGGTTTAGGACGCATTCAAAGGCGCATGCCCAGCACTCACTTTCACTCACAAGATGGCAGTCGAAGGAAGAATAAGGTTTCTAGACCTAATACTGCACTTCAGGACCGATCTCACGTGCTGGAAATACGCACCGCGGGAAGGGATGGGTTTTCTGCCCTTTGACTCAGCACATTCGAAGAATGTCAAGCGCGGTTTGGCGAACAGCGCCCTGAACTCAGCTTTAAACTGGTCATGCTGCCACGAAATGAAGAGGAGCTTCACGAACCAAATCTCGAAGCTGCGCAATGCAGGCTATCCAAATGTGCACCTGGTGTCGATCTGTGAGTCATTGCTTAAGAACCTAAAAGGAAAAATCGCCGAGGGTCCGAGCGAGGCCATTGACAGGAGCAAGCTTGCGGTTGTTCCCTATCTGCACGGAATAACACAGAACATTAAGAAGATAGCGGCCAGAGAGGGGGTGACAGTTGTGTGCTCAGCCCCAAAACAAGAGTATGACATGTGCCGCCGCGTCAACCAGCCAATGATAGCGAGCCTTTGCTCAACCAACCACCGTACAAAGTACGCAGCATGTGTGCAGGGGGTTGTGTACAAGCTACCGTTATCGTGCAGAAAAAGCTGCATTGGGCAGGCTGGCCGTTGTATCAACGACCGAGTTCGAGAGCACAGGGCCTCAACAAAGAACGTTCCGCCAGGACATTTGGCCATGCACCTCCGAGATTGCCCCAAGTGTGAAGAGGACTTCCTTGGCGTAATTACCATGCATAAAAACAACGATAGGCTTGCGCGCGAAATCATCGAAGCTATGGAAATTGAAGAGGGCGCCGACGATTGTGTCAATACTGCGTCGGTTTCGCTAGCCAATAAATAAAAATTATTTCTGTGCACTGTTGCTCCTAGACCACGTGGCTAGAGCAGGGAATAAATGTACAAGGCGAGGCGTACTAAAAATTCAGTTGGTAGTGTCAGCGCTTGTGCTTCTTCTTTCGTCTTTGTCTGCGTCTTCAGGTGAATTTAGGCTGACAAGTATTTAATCAGTTAGGACTGACTTTCCTATGTTTTGGGGTAACTTCAGGTAACTTTCAAGTTGAAATTTGCGATGTGTCGAGCAACGTTAAACTCAATTTACTTGGGGCGGCGCGTGCCGGTTTACGAAGTTAAGCCTTAAAACGTAGCGTTAGGTGTTACGTCATCCCATCGCATAACCGCGTCATTCCTCCCTCTACTGGGCATCAAACCTGGCGCAAGCGACTTAAAAACCTGAAAATCGTGGAGGCTTCAACAAGAACTTAAGTTTCTACATCCCCTAAATCCGCTTATGTAGGACAATGAGGTTTCGCACTAAAACAGAGGGGGCCGGGAGTTGTTGGGGGTAAGTCAGAGTAAAGGTGGTACTAAATCTAATAAAAATGCGTTTATTGGACTGATGATGAAACCATGAAACCAACCAAACGAGCTTTATTTGAAAGTTCATCTGCCTCAGCATTAGGCCTAAAGGGACAGACAGCCTATTTTTGCGCAGCATATGCTCTGTATCCCAAATGAAAAGGCAGCACTGAAAACACCTTCAACCGAAGTGGGTTTCCTGATACGGTTCTAGAACGTTTGAAAGCGTAATGTTGACACCTAAAAGCCATAAGAATACTGCCGAAACGTATGCTAGCAACCATGATTGTGCGTCGTACGTCACCATACTTATAACGACGTGAGACGAAAAGAGGTATTTAAAAACTTGTCCCCAGCTGAAAAAATGGTGAAATTCACACTTTTCTATTTCCTTTTCTGTCCTAACCAGATTTACAGGATTGGAGGCAAGTTTGCTGTACCGCATCCGAACGGGGTGGGAGAGGTCCCCAGCTTGGCGTTTTAAAATCGGCCTCGTACGATCGCCTCTATGCTCGTCATGTGCAGTGCTAAATGACGTGCCCCAATACGTAATGTCTTGCCGAGAGTATGCTGCAGAACGGACGGCAATGCTCTCAGCGATTCGAAAACTGGTAGCCCCAAACACCTCTCTGGACCACATGGTATTACCTAGGGGACATTGGATGCTCCGCAAGGAGGTGCTGCGCCTTCTCGTTCGCCTCCTGTAGGAGACGGAAAAGATGGACTCGTGGTGAAGTGACCATAATAATGACTCATTATCTAAATGAGTCATCCAAATCTACATGAAGGGAATATTGGGCTTTCAGAAGCCCAAGGATTTAAGGGTATCACATAGGAAGTTAATTTCGAGGCTGTCGAGGGGACGAAAAGAAGATTAGAATGCTGGTGGACGAAAAGCAGAGAGGGGAATATTGCCTAGGACAGTTACCACCTGTAACAGGGAAAAAAAGTATTACGGGCCTAATAAGCTTTAGTGCCTGCCCTAAGCAGCGCTAGTATTAAACCAAAAGTGTAAAACATGATTATATTAGTCCTTTTTGGTTAGATGACATGTCATCACCCCGCTCCAAAGGGGAGACCAATAGCAATCATCATCAATCATCATCATCATCATTAGGTGGCGCTCGGCAGGAGCAACTGCCGGCACATCTTGCAAAGCTAACACCTCCTGATCCAGAAAAACAATTACCCAAACAACCAAGCTATCATATTTTTTAATTGCGCAGTGATTCCGACCGAGTTGTTTGTATACGTACGGTAGTGTTGCATTTAGACTGTACAAGGCGGAACCTTTTAAAATTTCAAACAACCTTAGTGCCAAACTGAAATTATTTCTGCCAATTCATTATGAATTATTTGTGGTTACCCCAACATACAAAGCCGTGGTTGCCCAGTGGCTAAGGTGTTGTGCTGCTCAGCCCAAGGATGTAGATTTGAATTCCGGCCGCAGCGGCGCTTTTAAGATGGATGCGAAAAGTGGGAAGTTTCGTGTGCCGATCTTTCGGCGCATGTTAAAGATAGCCATATAGTCAAAATTTATCCTGACACCTCCACTACAGCGCACGTCATAGCTGAAGTGTAGCTTCGGGTCGGTAAACACCACAGTCAGTCAGTCAGTCAGTCATCCAGTCAATAAATACATAAATAAATAAATAAATAAATAAATAAATAAATAAATAAATAAATAAATAAATAAATAAATAAATAAATAAATAAATAAATAAATAAATAAATAACTCGATCAATCAATCAATCGATCGATCAATCAATCCCCTATTAAAACGCTGGCTTTCTCTTGAGCTAGAAGACTTGGACTCTACAAAAATTGCTTGTCGGTCCCTTTACTCAACGAACAGGTCCTGGTAAAACCAATGGCCAGCACGTGCACACTCTGCAGTGAGAAATTTGTATTTGGACAGCAATGGCAGCGTATGCGTGTGTTTATTCGAGCAGGAACTTGCCTACTCCAGCGTTGATCTATGGTCCTAATATCAGCGCACAAATGGACGTAGTTATGGAAGAGGTAGAGACACACATCTGACCTTCTGGGTGGTTTATAATCGTCATACGCCTCGGTCAATCTGTAAGAGTAGCCGTAGCTTCTGTGATCCCGGTCGGATTCAGTTACCCTAGTATATGTGTGTACACGCCATCAGGTTTCACATCATTTGTTAGCAAGACCACCGCGTAGCGCTAGTCTTAGGTGTATTGAACTGTCCTGCAAACGTACACCGATCTTGAAAACACGGTTATTGACAGATTTTGTTCTTCATTTTGCTTCCTCTCTTTAGTTTCGTCAACTTTGCATTTCACGGCCGGCGCTTTTCCAAAAAAACCTTGCACGCCAGGGAGGGCGACCGATATGTCATGAGTAACCGCCATAGCGACATACCAGGAGACGAAGGGAATAATAACATAAAGGTACTTGATTCCTTGCAAGCACGTTAAGGACACAAGATTAAGAAATGGTTGAGAGGACCTGTACCCAACCTCCCATAACGCGCACAGCGATGCTTTTGAGAACGTTAGTTCTCGAATTGCGCGTCCATCCGTCGTCCCTGTCTCCTGTTGGACTTCTGGCACAGAAAGAACGAAGTTCACTCACCCGCGCAATGCGCGTCTCAGAAAGTTGCGGCTCATCCTTTCTTCGAATGGCGGTCGCATACGACGCTGGTCCAACACCCGCACCAGGATTGCGTGTAGTGTCAGTGGTGCGGGTGGCTTGAGCAAGCGCTTACAACGCCAGACTATTTGCTGCTGGTGCCCTCTCTCCTGCCTTCCGCAGCACATAAGGCCCACGTACATTGCTCGCCTTTGTCGCCCGTCACCGTTGCAACTGGCCCCCACAGCAGAACTATTAAACACTGTGCCTTAAAGGGACCCTGCAACATGCTTTGAGCAGTGCATGTACACCTGCGTGACGTTCGTGAGCCAAATATTATACTTGCACGTGAAGCAGTGAGCACGCAAATCACAGTCAAAGACGCGGAAAACCTAACCGTGCTCTCTTCAACTTCCCTCATTATGCACCATTACCACCGCTGAAATTACGTCATTTCAGATGCGGCTGTCCTATTGGCTGTTGCTGACCAACTTCCCGCCTTATTTTTCGCACTTCCTGTGACGATCCGCCGTCGTCGGCGCTGTGCACCAACCTCTTCTATGCCTGAACCTGTATGAACAGTTTTGCCCTTCCTTTTGTGTTTTCAGTGCGCGCTGAGCTTGAGTGACAAACTCAATACTTTCTTTTGAACCAGACCACTGGGCAACAAACGTTAATTGCTTCAAAAACGCCCTACCAGCCTGAGCGCGCGCTTGCGAGCAGGCAGCTATGCCTGCTTTTTTGTTGCGCCAGACCGGAAATAGGCCCCCTCCACGTTGCGGAGAAACGCAGAACGCTCGCCGGCATGGGATGTATCGAAGGCCGCCGATGCGATGCCATGAGGTTTTTGGGATGGGAAAGCTGGAGGAAAAAGTCCAGAAACTGTCGCCTTGGGGTACGCTCGATTCAGCCTGCACCTTTTCAACCAGTTCGCAGCGGCGCAAAGGGGGTTTCGACATCATGAATAAGCCGCGGACCCAGACCTGCACTTACTTCATCTGCTTCTGCACCTCCTCGGTAGGGAGTACAGGAAAAGCCCTGAACTCGTCCTGCACCCCTCGACACCACCGGTTAATCGAAAGGCGCGGTCCGGGTGCGGCGAGCTGCACCACTGAAACGAACGGCGAAGTGCCGCACCGCCTGAACTGGTTCACGCGGTGCTATTGAAACGAATGGACTCTTGGGGTATCGCGCCGAAAAGAACGCCACAAACCGCCTTCCCTCTCCGGAAGAGAGCGCGCATGTTTTGTCGCTTTGTCCGCGGTCGAGTTGAGAGAGAACGATTATGCGTCCCAGAATTTCACATGTTTGATGACTTCCAAATATTGCTTTTATGACTCCTCGCAATCTGCTAGCGAAAACGTTCATGAAAATTCTGTAATAAATGTTCGCTAAGCTGATTGGTCGATACGACTCTACCGCCAGCCAACAGCTGTTCAGGATCTTCAGTTTTAGCAATTACCACAATATGGCTTTTCCGGAACGAAGGCGATGTTCTCTTGGATTCATACGCTTCCATTATTATTCTGTACAAAATTACTGCTCTGTCTGCTACTTTGCAAATACTCACGTCGCAAGAAGTGTATTAAAGTGGTGTGACGCTCTAGGGGGCCGGGTGGCGATCATTTAAATATATTTGCTGAAAGCCTTTGACCATTTTGCGCATGACATTCTTTTTTCAGTGTTAGAACACGTTAACGTAGGATCCGTCACCCTCGAAGGTGAAAATATGTCGTACGCTCAATGCTCAGCTAGTGTTATTGTAAACAAAAACGTCAGAGAAAGTTTCGGTATACTGTCGTCGGTGAGGCAGGGGTGCCCTTTGAACCCCTTGTTGTTTGGGATTTATCTTAAGCCCTGTTGTGTAAAGATTCTTCAAAATGAAAATATACACGGATTCTGCTTGCACCACAGTGAAGTTAAAATTTGTCACATGCCGATGACATCGCTGTTTTCTGTAGTGATAAGAAAAGTGTGAGTGAGTGGTGAACGATCTGAAGTGATTTTGAGAGTTGTCTGGCAGTGCAGTGAACTGGAACAAGTGCATAGGATTTTGGCACGGTGATGGGCGAAGTAGGCCAGTGTTTTTCGAGAACATGCTTTGGACGATAACTCCGGCCAGGTATCTGGGCATCCCACTTGAAAATTACCAAGGCGCTAGAGCAAACTGGGACGAAGAAACTGTTAGAGTTACAGAAAAATTAACATTATGGGAAAGAAGGGATCTGGCAACGTTTGCTCGTGCATCAGTATGTAATGTGTTTGCAATTTCCAAGGTAGGTACGTCCTTCAGGCGATTTGAATGTCAAGAAGGAACATGCAAAAGCTGCACGGAGTGTTCGCGGTGTTTTTGTAGGGCTCAATTTGGGAGCGCATGAGTGGAACTAATTTGTTTCGTTCGGTTAAAAGGGGTGGATTGGGGCTGGCCCATTTGTTTATCAGACAAATAGTTTCTAGGTTTCTGTTTCTGAGAAAGCAGAGAGATTGCTTTCTACTACTGTGGTACAAGTTCGAGTACGTGATGTTATTCCATACTATATAGTTTCAACTTCTGAAATCCGCTGTGTACGTGTGCGTGGTTTCTTGCGCGAAATCGTGTTTGAGAGCTAGGTTTTTCCTCGAAGTATTTGAGTAGTGTACCGCTGTAGCGTTTGTACAAAGCTATGATTGATGTGTGTCTACCTGTTCCGTTTTTTCGTCGGTTGTATGCTGAAGGTCCAGGAAAAGATGTTCTAAAAATGGTGAACCGAATGCCAGTACGTCCATCCGTTAAATCTTTCTTCTTCAAACTTCATAGTGGCACGTTACCAGCAAAACCCTGGCCGCAGGAAAAAGGACTATATGTACATCCATGGGCACCTAACTGCCGCTTATGTAAAAGTTTGAAACAATTAAACACATCTTTCTGGAGTGTTCGGGTTGCGGTGTTCCACTGGGACATCTCCCAACGAACCTTGAAAAAAGACCTACCATTAACGCCTTATGGCATTCGCTTTTTGCCCTAAACATTGATGAAGGCGTACCCTATGATATTTGCATGGCACTTAGTGTGCCCTCTATGTGGAAAACTCGCATGGCAGTTCAAAACGCCGGAGAGGATGCTCGCACAGTGCGAGAGTACTTGTTGAAAGCGTTGCTTATGAAAAAGAAGTGTATAAAGTCATGCCAGAAGAACCTGAGTGGTTACTTATTCTAGATGTACTTGCGCAGTTAAAGTTGTTTTAAGCCACCCCTTCAGCCGGCTGGTGACTGGAGCTACTACTTTCTGTACTGTGCAGTGCGTTTTGTGTTGCCGCGAAGCAGGCCATAAAAAAAGGGAACGATTATGCGGGGTTTCTCATCCTGAGTAGCTTCGGTAATAGGGAACGGATTTGTATAATTCTTGCGGGAGGCGATTGCTGGGAAAATAGACTTTGCCCCAAAATACACCCGGAGTAGTCTATGGTAAGTGCTGCAGGGTCCCTTTAACATAATGAAACGTCGAAATACTATCAAATATTAGCACGGTATGGCGGTTTTAAAAACACCTTTACGACGGCCTCCCGGTGCACCTACTGGAGAGAGAGAGAGAGTAAAATTATTTATAGTTTTCTGGAAGAAAGTCATCAGGGTGACCTCCTCATTCCAGGAGTTCATTGGCGCGGGATAGTTCTTTTGCCCTCTCCACCAGCTTGCGCTGGAGGAGTAGGATCACAAAATATGTGGTTACGCAACGGTTCCTGGTGCACTGACAAGCGACTAAGAAGGTGCAAATACCGGTTTATTGGTCGGCAATGACATCGAGTAACATGAGGACGTCCTCCCAACGGCTCTCAGGTAGTCCATGTGCTGCAGTGTTCCCTATTTCCTGCTCTTGTAAATAGGGTCAGTATGTCGTCTATTCAGCCTTACAGTATTTTATAGTACGCCAGAGAGGAGCCCTTGCAGCATCTAGCCATCAGTGCGTGTTCACGTGTAAAACAAGCAATCGTTCGCACATACGCTGTATTGTCAAAACAGCAGCCTGATTTATTTAACGAGCCTTGCGTCCCCTAACATAGCCCATATGCTAGAATGGTGAGTTTGCTTCCGGTAAAAATAGGACTCAACGCCTTATTGAACGCAAGACCGGTGAATTTAATAAATTGTTCTCCGTATTTACGCAACACCGCGACCAATGGGCATACATTTTGAACAATTTCAGTCAGATATACTCTTTGGCGCAACTTCAACTATCCCAGACAAAGGAACTACAGGGCATCATATGTTTTGCGCACTTTGGAAACCATGAAACCGGGTGAAATGACTATCAAAAGACGCAAAGAAGTGCCGCGGTATCGTCATGGAGAATTGCTATAGCTAACCGTGTTGTTCCTTTTTAAGGTTCACTTATGCGTGAATCGGCGCCATTGCAGCCTATATAGTTGTTCACGTATTTCTATACTTGAGGACAAGTTAACAACGGCAATAGCTCGTGTACGGTATCACTCCGCGTAAAAGACAGAGCCGGATGTCAACGGGCGCGCGCGTTTTGAAATGAGTTCGCTATGAATGCGTGATACCGTCTGCCTTTCCTCAGGTAGTTTGTGTGTCGTCGCTGGACTTGTTTGTAAGCATATCAAGGCCTAAAAATCGCGGAAACGGCTCGTGCAATGTTCAAAATATTCCCAGTAACGCACGACTGTGCTACTGGTGCCGCCCGTAGTAATATCCGGCTGCGGTGATGAGGCGCAGCGGCGACTGCCGTTGCCCTTCTTAAGTTGTACCCGAGTATTGGAGGTGAAAGGTTTGAGTGGCGACCCCTGGCTCTGACGTCAGCTTAGGCACTCGCGCCGCTGTCGTCTGCTACACTTGCACCGCTTCTACGCTCGCGCCGCTGCGGTCCGCTTGTGAGGGCCAGCAAAGCCTAAGCTAAAAATCCGGTGCCTGAATAGTTTTACGAAATGTCGGCCTCGGCTTTTGCCACTTTCATTTCAAACATCCTACATAATGTAATATTTAAAGCAGGAACATGTTTTCCGAGAAAGAGTAACGGAATGTGAAGAGAAACTCATAAAGAGCATTTTACGTCATCTTAATGTTTGTACACGTGTTAAAATCTAAACAATTGCTAATTTAGGCGTTCCAAAAATCGTGCCCTTCTGTCGCTGTGCTGTTTTGACGTTGGGCTGTTTTGTCGATGTGACCTTCTGTCTCGTGCGCTTTTGGCGCCGTGCTGTTCTGTCGCGTGCTGTTTTTCGCGTGCCCTTTTGACGCCGTGCTGTTATGTCGGTGCTGTTCTGTCGCGTGCCCTTTCGTCGTGTGCTGTTTTGACACCGCCCCTCTGCTTTGATCTTTTAGGGCATCAAAAAGCGTATTTCCAGTACTTCAGTTATTTTTCCGGCTTCTGACACCTCTGGATAACTTCAAGCTGTATACCGCACAAGTTTGCAACGAACGAGGAAAAGAAAGACCAATCTTCTTCTAGGATCGGTCACATAATCGTGTGTAGCTCGTCCTTTCTAGCTTATTTGCGAGGTTCAGGGCTCATAGCTCCTCGATAAGTATGCAAAATGCGTAGGCTCCACTAAAGTATTTTCGAGATGCTCTTATGATGACTCAACAGTGTCATGCTACGCACCAAGCAGCGCGTCCCTACACGCGCGTCGCAAAGCACGAAACAAAGTGGTTGTCTTCTATTTCTTTCATTGTTGTTGACTGGTGTCAGGTGAATGTTTTTTCTATGCGCAACGTATTAATTTTTCTGCACCGCCACACACATCTCATTAGGAGGGTTGGGGATTTTTGAGAGGCGCACATAGTTCGTGTGGATATTTTCTTCAGGCTGTGATGCATACACTACCTTCTTAAGAAATTGGATTTCGTTGTGGCGGCGTACAACGAGGTGCATATTCCCAGCTTGCGTTTATTCACATGCAAATGCAATGAGAAGGTTTGTGCTACGCCACCGCGAAACGGCGGAGAGTACGTTGTCCAGAGTACTCGAAGGCGGCTTTTCCGTCCCGAATTTCTATCGTAACTAACGAACTGAATATCAACCCGAACAGTTATGACATTATTACGGTGTTGAAGGCTTGATATACTCGCTAAGAAACTCAAGAAATAGTGTACGTGCCGGTTTTCAGTATTAAGAAGAATCGTAACCGATGAATATCTCCAAGCAGCTATTTATTGTTTTCCAACCCCTTCAGGAGTAAAGAACAAATCCTGGCCTACTCGGGATGATGTTCCACGAACTGAAGAAAATTACTCGTACTCTCTGTCCTGGACTCAGGAACCCACTCTCTAACCAGCTCGATTTTACTGCTAACGTTTTCTCCTCCTCCTTCTCCTCCTCGTACTCTTGAGTTCAGTGTTACTATAACGCATATCTGAATATTGGGAAGGCATAGCTGTCGCAAATGTACCGAAATGTCCCTCATGGTCTGAAGAAACATATTGTTACTGTATTTTCAACGTACACGTTACCCCTTTTGCTCAAAAAGCCTCCATACGGGTTAGAAGTCTGCACCAGCACGCGTCTATACACACCGTAGGTTATTTAGAACTCAACCTACATTTTTGCTCCCCATAGTGCATGTAGGCACACTTTCATGCTATGACAACGTAAAGCGATGTGATACAATACTTTCGAGCGTTCGGCAAGGTTGCAAAAACTGTTTTGCCTTAGATACGATTACCAGGAATCGTAGTGCCTTCTGCCAAAGCTGAGAACCCTGAAGGCCTAGAATTTGTCTTGATCTTGCATTTTCGCTGTTGTCGGCTTTTAGACTCTGGCTGTTCCCTTTGTTCGACAGATTTCTGAATACAGAAGCTGACGCCTACCTCCGATTCTCCGCACAGGACCGGATTCGTAGGAATGGAGCCACGCCAGCAATGTTTCTTCCGAAGCGGTGTCGAAAACTATACTGTAAATCACGCCTTCAGCTAGTGTATGCTATTTTAAGTCTTTTATTATAATAAAAAGTTGCGCATACGCAAAATGTGGTGCTGACAAACATCAAAAGTCAACCGAGCGCAAAGACACAGCAGGTAGAGCGTGCCCGAGTGAAGCAGACGACAAAGGCGAGAATCCCTAAGCCGACGTCACGAAGAAGCCCTTCGCAGCGCCGCCTGAGGTCGCGCTCACCACCAATAGCGCTCTGTGTATTTGTGGCTGTTCGACTTGGTTCCAATATTACACATTATTTACACAGGAAATGGCGGCCTGTTTTTTGGTGTGTGCTCTTTTTTTTTTCTTTTTGAAGCAATGTGTCTGTGTTTTTTTACGAACGCGTTAGACAACCCGGAACTCAAACATATTATTTTTCTCGAGAAAATAAATGAAGAAATACAACTACTGTTTATTCTCAACTGAGATAAAACAGATCAAAATCAGATAAAAAGAAAATGGCTGTCGATTACGATCCTCCCTAATGCGATATTTGGGCGCAGCGGTTTAGCTGTTTTGAGTGTGCAAAATAGGTTTAGGCAAATAATTTCAGATGGAAATATTTGTTTGGTTACAGAAAACGTGTATTTGCAGTGGTTGACGAAGCACATGCGCCGGTTGCCCCGTTCATTGTTCAGCACTCACTCCTGATGGCTGCAATGCGCTGAGGAAGCACTCACTCGCGGATTCTCTCGACGGCAGCTGTGGTGAGCCTCTGCGTCGGCGGCGCGAAGTGCGTCTCGGGAAGGGACCGCGAAAAGTGTCTTAAGCGAACGCATATCATCGTCACGCACACGCCCCCTTCACGTTTTCGCCATGCGTCGCGCAGTCGATCGCCTCAAGCAGGTACAGCCTACTGCCCCCTCCCTCTCCTGCTTCCCCTCTGCACACTTTCGAAGCAGCGTCTCGCGTCACCACGGCGAACCGCCCTCCCCTCCCAATTTCACGCCAGCGTCCTTTTTTGCTTTCTTTCACTCTTCGGTCTTGCCATTGTACTGTCGGTAACGACGACGGTGACGCGGCTCATTTCAGTGGCGAGCGCCAAAGGGCTACGCCCTTAAATGAGAATCAGATAGAAATGACAATTCAAAATCATTGATAGTTGATCGTTGGCTGATGGTTGACTCATAGCGTTTGGTTCCTTTCAGTGTGCACGTGTCAGTGAGTGGGAAATTATCTGAGCAGGAGCTTTCGGTCTAAAATGGCCTAGATATCAGACAACCGAATTGCGTTTCTAGCTGTAACAGCTGGGCTGGCTGAAGTAAGCATAAAAAAACCAGGACATCAGTTATGATCGTTGTGGGCTCCCTCTATACTGGCTGCCGCTTCTTAACTATGCGGGAACCCTTGTTAAGGTTGTGCTTTTCAAAGGGAAGAAGTAGGAACAGAACACCGTTTTAAAGAATTGCTCTAAAACAGGCGCCCATGTTTTCTTACCATTGGTCGCGGCTCGGTAAAGTTCTAAAAACCTTAAAAAAATGTTATAATTTAATGGCCCATGGCGGCTAGCAAAGCAACATAGACGCGTTGTTAACGTCCACTGACGTTTACTCAGTACACTTTCCACTAGATTGAGCGCTAAAATTTAACGCTCGCGTTTCTTCCCTTATGATGGAAAATGGGGGCGCACAACACAAAAAGGCCAGTTGACTGGACCGAAACTACGCTGCTTTGAACCTTGTTTAAACTCTGAAACTTGGAGTAGTTCAGTCAGCCGTGCAACAAGTATAACATAACCCCCAATTGATAGTAACAAAACTGGCTGTGTTATAAGCTTGACTGCGCCGTTCTTTGTGGATGCAGTATAGTTCCCGTAATCTGATCATCGCAGCGGAAATTTCCGCTCCGTTTCATGCAGCCTAAGCTAGTCTCATAACGTACACTCGACAAGTTTGTCCATCGCGTACGGAGGTTTACTTTCGCATATTTTACCATTGGTTCGGCCCCTTTGTGATGTTTTACTTCCGCCCGTCTTTGTTTTGTGCCCACTGTTCTACACAGGAGTCTGAACTGTTGGTTGGTTGTAGGGTTTAACACGTGACGCTCGCCGTAGTGGAGGGCTCCGGGTTATTTTTCAACATCTGGGGATCTTTAAAGAGCGCCGAAATCTCGAATACACGGGCGTTTTTTGCTTTTCGCCTTCATGAGAAAACGGCCGCCGCTGCCGGGAATCGAACCTTCGTACTCGTGCTCAACTATGGCCGTGATATCTTTACTTTTATATATTAAAGAGAAAAAGCCTTCGGATGCTCATTAAAGGCGTCAGTGAGCATTTACAGTGGCGTGTGAAGGCGGAAACGGAAAATGAGGTGTTTACAAAATGGTTCATGGACGCCGGGTACGTAGACCAGATGCCAGTGCTGTATGCTGCCCCTTAGAAAGATACGTTTTGGCAAGCGCCACCATCAAGTTCCATTTGTCAGGAACCAGGGTCGAGCATATATTTACTGGCCCACGACCTGCTACACATTTTACTCAACCAGCGTCGCCTGCTACACGTGTGAGTTCGAAAAGCGCAATGATAAGGCGTTACCTGGCAAAAGCGGGCACCTGGCTGGCGTCCGCAAAAAGACTTTATAAAAAAAGATAACTTTCGACACGTCGTCGATTCTAATCGCTTATAATCTTAAGGACATAATTGTGTTTTCACAGTACCAAATAGCTTTTTTTCTGTGCTTACGTCAACTATTAGGCTACAATATTACACGTCGCAAAATCACACAGGGATGGAGGGTGACTATTTTGGAAGTAGCATCCGTGCGTGTATGACGTTTATCACCAGTGACGAGCTAAAGAAGAGTTTTCATCTTCTACAACGCCCCGGGGCTGACATTGACCCCTGAGGGCGTATTTATTTAACAAGGGCTGTTTACTGGAGCTTTCCTTGCGCGAGTATGTTGCTAGCTGTCTGTCGGCTTCCTCGCAGGAAGCACTTTTGAATTTCAGGCAGGGTAAAATAGCTACTCACAACACAAGTGTGCTTACCGTTTACGGAACAGGTACTGTATTATTTGGTCGGAAGTACTTGAGGAAAGCACTCGCCGCGTATTTAAAGCTAGCCTTCGTTTGAAAATTTTTATTTAGTAATATTATCTGTTAAAGGAAAGAACAGTAGAATGTGTGGGGTTTACTATTGGAGCAGAAAATTCGTAGCGCTTCGGAAAACACATGTCCGTGCAGCTTTCTTTCGGACTTATTTAATGTTTCGCCCAACAGGGGACGAAAGTCGGCCAAGAAACAATATTTACGCAATATAAACCACAAACTTTACACAACAAACATGAATATACGCATAAAATATCCACTTGACAATAGGAAACGAAACTGTGAACACCAAGTTTTAGATTGACAGTCTCAGTTCCAGCCTTATAAGAAGGCGGTGACTAGAAAATGGGCAAGGACTGACGTACGGATGATTGGATTAGCACTAATTCAAGGCACTCGAATCTGCAAGCTGAATTAGGCTGCCTCCGTATCACATGAGAAGTATCAGTTCTCTCTATTATTGATGTTTCGCTCTGGGCTACCGTCACTGTTTCCTTAATTGAGTGCGCTGTTAGAAGGTGTGGGGAGTCGACTCAAGCGAGCCAACAACCCCACCGAATCTACATGGCACAGGTGACGAAGGGGGTGGCCATCTGATGTGCAGCTTTCGCCCACCAGAGCGGTAAGAATGAGTCAGAACCTTAAACGAACAATAAAAGAAATACTTATATTTGGACAGGCAAAACACTATACAAGCACGAGGGCATATAACGTAACCCAGAGGTAACTTAGAAGGAATACAAATGCGAGAAACAGTTCAACATTAGAAAATTATGCAATCAGGAGCGTTAACAAATAGATATCACAAAATACAACAGTTAACTAAAAAGAAAACGAACAGTTCGATGCATATGAGAGACAGAGTAGCACAATATTCACCAACCGGGCCGGACGATGCACCGCTGTCGGAGGCGATACGGCCACCTGTGAAGCGTGGCTTCGTCGTAGGCCAGGCCGTCCGAGACGATCACGGTGATTCGAGGCCCGGGAGTACGTTGAAGTCCTCTAGGGCGCGGGACTTTGATGGTGTGGTGCACAAACTGACAGAAGCCGTTGTCGCATCACGACGTCCAAAACGTAGCTCATTATCTTCGGCGCGGATTCTCTTTTTATAACTGCACCGGCGCGGCGAGCGAGGGCACAACACACAACGCGCCCGCCGCTGTCGAGCGCACAACTTCCCTCTTTCTCCCTTCTAGAATGATCGGCGCGCCTTAGCACTGGCAAAGCTACACTCGCCCCCTCGAATGAACTCCAAGCTTCGGTGAAAGCTGAGCGGCGGAGTTTTATTTTGGTATTTTCTTGCCGGCGAGCCGTCGAGTGGTCGCGTTACCGCCGCTTCGTTCGAGTGTTGTACAGTGTTTTCTCTAGGCGAATAGAAGCGAACTGAATGAATCGGACGACTATAACAGGAATTAGGCGCTGTACAATAATATGAAAAAAAAACTACACGGTACTTATACACGTCGTACGCTCGAGTTTGTGACAGCTACATCACGCCCATTTTCAGCAGTACCTGTTTGAATATGAATATGTAAAAATTATGCACGATGCCCTCGATAAATTTGGTTGATACGGCCTTAGGTTCAGTATCAGAACCTGTAAACACAGTAACACTTACGAAACGCAATTTCTGGACATCAAAGTGTCGCCGCCAACATGGTTTCAAAGTTATGCTAATATCAACTTGAAGCGCCATGCAATTTTTCGCAAGACTTATTTTGTCATTTCCGTTAAAGAAGAGTTATACTTTTTTCTTTATAACTTCCACTTCGAATTTATCATGCTGTTCCTAGAGATTAGCCCGTAACTTCCCGCAGTAAACCTTTGAGAATAAGAATTGCGTAAAAAATAGCATTGCTAATTATGAGACTTCGAAACAAACTTAGGTATTCATGAGACTTCGAAACAAGTTTTTTTTTTTGTTGAGGTAGGTCTGAAACTTTAGCATTAAAAAAAAAAGCGCCGAACATCCAGAAAAAAAAACTTTTTCACTCAGAAAAGCATTAGCGTAGTGTTACACTACCAAGGCATACCGTTACGGCCTGTTCCCATGAGGTAGCACGCCTGCTGAGCTGCTCGCGGAAGAGTCCCATCCGTTCCCACCACGAATATCCAGAGTTTGGTCCATCGCGAGCCAAGAAAAGCGACGAAACCGTATCCCGATAGCGTACGAAAACGCAACAATTCACACTGGTAGAGTAGCGTCCTCGAGCCATCTCCCAAACGCACTGACTAGCACCGCCAAAGACGAGTACGTTTATAATCACAACGGCCAAGCATGCACCGACAGGACGTTTTCAAAGGAGAGTGACGTGCGCACAAGCAAGCATTTTGCGATGAATTAGACACTGAGCGCAGCCATGCTGGTCCGGTGCGCATGTGCAGGAAGGTCCTTCGGCCGTAGCGCTATGCCCAGGTCGCTTGCGCGGCCGGGAATTTTCGAACATGCTCGGTTCTTTCGGTATGCGGTCTTCGCCACAGAACACTCCGCCTCCATGGGAAAAGCCCACCCACGAGTCGCGTTGTGCGCGTTTGATGCATGGGCGCTGCATCGCGCGCACGCACGCGCACACCCCGGCTCACACATGCACACACATGCACACACACAGACGCACACATACCCACAGGGAAATCTAAGGATCGAAATCTCAGAAAGCGAAAGAAGTGAAGCCCTACAATTACCGAAATTTAGTCAAAAGAGAAAACGTCCATAACAAACCAGAAACAAAATTCATACCTAGTGCAATTGCTATAGCTACTTCGGTGTGATAGACCTGTTTTTACATCCCGTCTGGTATTCTCAACTACGGGGTTTCTATGACCAGTCTCTTGACGGCGCCCGCTAAGGCAGTGCAGATGCGGCAATCGTGTTATTGGTCATCCACCAAGCTAGCTCTTTTCGATTTGAGGCTGGTAAGATAAGCCCGGTGATTTAGAGTTACTGAGATTTCTATGAATAATATGTACAGCCATGATTAAAAGTTTACGTGCCACGGAAATGGTTGTTTTAGGTTATTTCTTTTCCTATAGGAGCCCGACAAACTGTCGAATGCATGCGAGATGTCGCATAAGTACTGAAGTGATGTGAACTACCGCACATAATACTCCGGGCTGCCGTGCAGCAGAGAAATAACTCAAAATTTCCGCTTTCGCGGTCCGCAAACTTCGGCTCTTTGGTGTACCTTCAAGAAACCAATTTGCCCATTTTGTACAAAAGAGAGACATTGACGGATTGACGAAAACACGTGTAATTATCCTGAACACTTTTCTAGCGGAACTTTTCAAATCTTTTTTTCTTGAGCATCGCAATCACAGGAGCAACGCACTTGGGGGAGGGGGGTGTACTTTATGTCCAAAAAGCGATCCAATAAATAGGCGGCCTAAGAATGATTGATGAATTGTTTAAAAACGAGCTTTACCCTTTAACCATATGTTAAGTTGGAACTTTGGAAATAATCTTGTACAGCATAAAGCCCGGTTTGAGAAACCTTGAAATGAATTTAAAGTTAGATAATATTACCGGCCTCCGAAAGTAGCTATTTTGAAAATATGTCTCTTTTAAACTTGACAGCATGTAAATCAAATGACATGCATACATACATATACAGGGTGTCCCAGCTATCATGCACCAAGATTTAAAAATAGAGCAATGGCGTTACACGAAGAAAACCTAGTGCGTAATGTTTGCAGTACTATGGAGAAGTGGACAGTAGTTTTTTCCGTTAATGAGTCTGAACTAATTAACAGTAATTATTTATCTAACTCGAGAATTAGTGTTCTAATCACTGAAGTGTCAATGAGGCACTTGTAGGTAGCCACGAGGGGCACCTGATTGCGGTATTTTCACCGACAAACTAATTGCGTAGTCATTTATTCTGATTGATAAATAAAACTCGTAAAATATGAAAAATACCACATGGCGGCGCTTCCCCGCACATTGGAAAGCAGCGCCCCCAAATAAGTTGAATTAAAGCAACCATTTCGCCTGTCAACATGTCCCCCGCCCTCGAGACAGCGCAATACATTGATAATGGCATGCATGGAAGGAACAGCAACAGGAAGATTCGCGGGGCGCGTGCGCAGATAAGGCAAAAAACTCGGTCGCGATTTCTTCTTTCTTTCTTTTGCTTATTTCCTTCTGGCTAACTCAGAGGCAGCCTGTTTGAGGGGATTGCTTTGCGAAGCGCGCGGAGGTGCCTTCATGTGGCATTTATCATATTTCGTGAATCAGAATAAGAAATGAGGGGCACGTTGAAAATAACACAGAAATAAAGTTTGGCAGTCAAGAAAACCTCGGAAAACAAAGGGGAGGTTATGGTAGGTCATTGAAACAGATAAAAAATTTGGAAAGAAAGAAAGTGAAGAAAAAATGCCCGCCAGGTGGGATGCGAACCCACGACCTCCAGAATACCGGTCTGGTGCGATAACCACTACGCTACCGGCGGGGCTATTTTTCCCCTTCACTTTCTGGGGTATTTATGTCAATGTATTTTTTTCCTGCGCTTGGGCGTGGTAGCCAGCGCCACTCCGACTGCTTGGCCACTGCCTCGAGGCCCTTCTGGATGGCCCAAAGTTGTTGTTCTTGGTTTTTGCTCTTCCTCGCGGCTTCCAGCCACTGCGGTATGCTTCCTGACCTTGCTTCGCTGGGATTCTTTCGACAGTCCCACAGCATGTGCAAGAAGGTTGAAGTCTCCCGGCGGCACACCACACACTTGTCGCTCTGGTGTGCTTCGGGGTACATCTGGTTTAGCAACGATGGACTGGGTAGGGTGTCAGTCTGCAGTTGTCGGAACAAAACAGCCTGGGCACTGTCCCGCCCATTACAGGGGGGGTGGGAAAAGCCTGCGGCTCAGTCTAAAGGACTTGTCATCTCGTTGTAGTTCATCATGCGGTCTTTGGTGCTGATCAACAGCGGTGGACAGCCGCTGTGGTCGCGGTCGGTTAGTGCCGTCTCGTTGTGGTTCTCGTTTCTCTCCGACGCCTTTTCTTCGTGCGCCGGAAATCACTTGATTCGGACGTTCTTGTCCTGTCTTGCTTCTTGTAGTATGCGGATCGCCGCCGGCGCGATCCTCCCCTTGGCAAAATGCCTTACGGCTTGTCTCGAGTCGATTACGACGTTCTGGCACTCCCACAAACTTCACTCGGGGGTAGCTGAAAATTCACCTCGACCTCCCCCATATGATTTTTCAAGGGACTAAAAAGACGAAATAAATACATAACTATTGACTGTTAATATACATAACTATTAGCTGAAACTATTAACTGAAATTTATAATTATAAACTGCTAATATAAAGCTAATTAGCCAAGAACAAGGAAAATAAAATATTTCATAGAACCTTTATTCGCACTTTCCGATAATTGTGGCAGAATCGCTATAACGGCTTTTATTTTCGCATTTGTCAGCGTAAGAAAAAGTACCACCTACTGAAATATGGAAATCTAGAACAAATATAAACATACATGGTTAACAAACATTAAAGCAAAAACAGTGGAAGTAAAGAACTAATTCATCTAACGCTTACAATACACAAATCGGACATTATAAACGTAAGATGCACGAAAAAAACAACTTGTTGGTGGAAATTTTACTTGTTTTATCGCTTTATAATCGAAGAATTTTTTTTTTCAGTTTTGCACGCATGGGGGGGTTAGGGACAAATCTTAACACCTCTATTTTCGATGTCAATATATTATGTATGAGCAGTTTGTAGTGCGGGCAATTGCACCAAAATTAGTCTCGCAAACAGTACGTCAAAATGAAGAGTTGTGAAAAAAAGGCAGAAGATAATATTTTGATCAGGGCAACAGAGTGTATATTTATGCAGAAATTCAGTTCTACGTGGATCGACTACAGCTGTCAATTCACTGCTGCGGCGCCGCTCGTGCGGCAAAACATCCCATTTTTGTAGTTGTGGCAACAGATCGTTTTTGTGGCGCCGCAGCAGCAAATTCGTAGGTACATTCAACATGTAGAAGGTTTGGGGGCAATGGGGAGGCGGAGAGACGAAGTCCGACCGGTTCGCGCACTTGTTTCCGGCGGCTGCCCTGATTGCGAGGAGGTACTGAAGCAGCCAGGCCCGCGGTTTCGCCCGCGAATCTTCCCTATAGTTTGTTTTACTGCAAAGCAGTATACCTCTAACCAGCCAAGGATATTTTCGTGTTCGCTTCAGCAAAAAACTCCCAGGCTACTACTGGCTACAAAAAGAAACCTCCCAGGCTACTACTGGCCACATCCATGCTACACAAAACTACTGGCAACCCCAGGGTTCGAGAGAGAGAGAGGAAAACTTTATTGAGCAGTTATATGCGTGGGGATGGCTTCTTAGTCCAGAAGTCCAAGCGTCGTCTTCGCACGTTCCGCCCTCTCCGTCAGCATGGTTTGGTCGGCGAGGTGTGCGCTGGACAGCGCTGTCTCCCACTGCTCGAGGTTGGGGCTAGGGAAAGGGGGTGGCAAGTCCGGGTTTTGGCTACCTTCCCAGACTACGTGATATAGGGAGCCTGATTTTCCACAGAACTTGCATTGAGGTAGATGGTGATTGGGGAATTGCATATGGAGCCGGACTGGGTGAGGGTACGTGTTTGTTTGAAGTAAGCGAAGTGTCGAGCCTTGTTTTTTACTTAATTGTGGGTGAGGCGGTGGGTTACGGTAAGTCACAACAGGGGTGGGGTCAGGTTCTCCTTCCAGGGCCTGGTGGGCGAGTGCGCAGGCCGTCGCGTGTGCGAATTCGTTGCCCGCGAGGGAGGAGTGTGCCGGCGCCCAGACTATCGTGACGTGCCGTTTCGGGGGGTTTGTGCTCAGGATGCGGAATGCTGCGGGGGTCACCGATCCAAAAGTAAATCTTCTGCAGGCCTGCTGCGAGTCAGAAATTATCGTCGTTGACTTGGTCTGGGTTATGGCAAGCGCTATGGCCACTTCTTCTGCTTCTTGAGGGGGTAGTTTTGGGGATGGTTGCGCTGGTGAGGCATTTGTCTCTCGATGTTACTACTGTCATCATTGCTCCCTTATGGTTACTGCTTGCTGCGTCGGTGTAAACCGTACCTTCGTCGTTACCGTAAATTTTCTCTAGAGCTTCGGTCCCGGCCTGTGTTCTGCCTGCATGATGTTCCGGGTGCATATTGCGAGGAATTGGTTTAATGTGTATGTGCTGCCTCATATCTGGCGCAAGAGTTCGGGGTTGTAGCTGCCCTTCAGGCGTCCATTGAAGTTTCGTCAAGAGCTTTCTGCCTGCAAGTGTGAGTTCGAGTCTTAATTTTTGGCTGGAGAGGTGTCCTTCGATTAATTCTAATGCGGTGCTGTGAATGCCTAATTTGAGTAGTCGAGCAGTCGAAGCGCTCGTGGGGATACCCAGTGCTTGTTTGTAGGCTTTCCGTATAATGACGTTGAGCTGCTCCTCCTCAGTTTTGGTCAGAGTTACATACGGGGCCACGTAGATAATGCGCGGTAGGATGAAGGCCTGGACCAATCTGGTGGTGTCCTCCTCTTTCATCCCTCTTTGTCTGTTCTGCACCCTGCGTAACATATGGGTGACCTGTTCGGCGGTAGTCTTTAGTTTCTGAATCAGTTCGTTGTTCCTTGTGTCGGCCTGGATATCAAGTCCAAGTATTCGTATCGCCTTTGTAGGCCTGATGGGATGGCCTTCCAGTGTGACTTGGATGTCGTCTTTGTCTTTCTTTGTGCGTCGTCTGCGTACGACCAGAAGTTCAGATTTTTGCGGAGCGCATATTAGTCCGCACTCTTTGGCATACAGATTGACGGTATCAGTTGCCTGTTGGAGTGTGTCTTGGCTACCGCCGATGGAATCTGTGCCCGTCCAGATAGTAATATCGTCGGCGTAAAGGCCATGCTTTGTGTTGGGGATCTTCTCTAGTTGTTTCGGCAGCTCTATCAGCGCTATATTGAAAAGTATGGGGGATAGAACAGACCCCTGAGGAGTTCCCCTGTCCCCAAGAGTAATTGGATCAAAGGAGACATCCCCTATCTTTATGACAGCTTGGCGGTTGGAGAGAAAATCGGCAATGTAGTTGTACGTCCTCTCTCCGCAGCCTGTTATTGCCAGGTTATTAGGATTGCGTTGTGCGCCACGTTATCAAACGCTGCCTTTAGGTCAAGGGTCAGTATGTCCCGGGGGCAATGTCTCGTGGACGGAACGAGTATGTCCTCCTTCATTTGAATCAGGATGTCTTGGGCGATCAGGTGCTTTCTGAATCCAAACATCGAGTTGGGAATTTGCTGGGTTTCATCGAGGTATTGCTGAAGTCGTAGAAAAATTACCCTCTCCATGATTTTCCCCACGCAGGATGTTAACGAAATCGGCCGAAGATTATCTATATGTGGTGATTTGCCTGGTTCCTGGATCAGTCGCACCTCGGCTGTCTTCCAAGAGATGGGAAGTTTGCCTGTGCGCCAGAAGAAGTTGAAATGCTCTGTGAGGTCTTCTACAGCCCTAGCATCCAAGTTAGCCAACGCTTTGTTGGTTATTTGGTCTTGCCCAGGTGAGCTGGAGCGTTTGCAGGCTGCAATGGCGGCTCGGACCTCGTAGACTTCAATGTCTCTGTCTAGCACGAGATTGGGTGGACCTTCATAAGGGGGAGGAGCACCTCCTTTTCCGGGGCGTAGGTATTTGTTCTTCTAGTCTTGAAGGAGGTCATCCGTGGTTCCCTGGTACAAGTGCATAGTGCGTGCTAGGCTTCTACTGGTCTCTCCCTTGTTCTTGAGGGGGTCGATAAGATGTCGAAGCAGGTGCCAGTTTTGCGAGTAGATAGTGTTCCCTGGTGGCTATCGCATAACGTAAGCCAATTCTCCTTGCACAGGTGGGCCGCGTACTCCACCGCCTGCTTACTTAGTTGTGCTATACGTTTCTTAAGCCTACGGTTGTGCCTCTGCTTCTTCCAGCGTCTGGTCAGGCTGTGTCTGGCTTCCCAGATGTGCAGGTGTTTGGAATCAGCATGCGGTGTTTGGTATGTTGTGGCTATTGTTTTTGTGTTGGCCTTTACATCTCGTATAACACTCTCCGCCCACTGGTCGTAAGATTGTCCCTTCGAATGATCACGATCTTTCCTTTCTTTTCTGGATTTGTCCCAATCAGTTATTTTGGCTGTACCAATGTATGACCTGTAGCTCAAAACTTTGATGAGGACTTGTGTGATATCATGAGCGGATCCCAAATTCTCCACGGTGTTGGTCCACGTGATGTCGACTGAGCCTCGGAGTAGCGATAAGTATGGGCTTGTGTCTCGAGAAACGCTGTTCCCTGTGCGAGTTGGGGTGTGTGGATCGTTTAGGAGCGTGGGGTTGTGCGATTCTATAACACTGAGCAGATCTTTCCCCCTCTTACTGTTGTATGTGTATCCCCAAAGTTTGTGCGCTGCATTAAGGTCCCCCAAAATGAGGAGAGGAGAGCTACCAGCGAGTTGGAGGGCTTCGCACACAGTATCTTCTATACCTGGTCGTTTTTTCGAGGGTTGGCAGTAGACGTTGAGAATAAAGATGCTCTCTTTGAATTTTGCTGTCCGAGGAATGAGTTTCACTAGAGTGTGCTCACATTCCCTTCGGGGGGTAAGGTGCTGCATTGCTGGCCCCACGACAAGCGGCGCGAGGCGAGAGCCCGTCGGCTTGCCGACTAAGCTACGCCCACACGTGGAGACAGGGAAGGGTAGAGGTGGTTTTTGGAACGCGGGAAAATTGAATTGAATTGAGCAGACCTCCACCATGTTTAGTGTGGGAGCGGCGAGACGGGAAGGGAAGACCATGAGACGTGGGAGGGAGAGAGAAGAGAGGTGCGTTGTCCGGGCGGCAGAAAACTATACTCCACAATTGGCGCGAAGTGAGCAGGTACGGGGCCAATGTTTTTTGTGTTTTTTTTTTCTCTTCGTTGTGTGCAGTGACCGGGTTAGAAGACGGTAGCATGAGCCGGTGCCAAGTATGGCAGTGGACCAAATCAAAATGCTCACATGCCGAACAAGGCTCTTTTAAAGCGAAGCTTTCTATTTCTCACTGATTGCGTATTTCGCGTCGAGAACGCACCGCCAGAAAGCCCAGCTTCTCTGACGATGATGATGATCGTGGTTGAAGCGAAAGAAAAAGACGCTCCCCGTGGTGGGAGTCAAACCTGGCTCTCGCGCGTCATGAAGCCGACGTCTACCCGATTGCGCCCTTTTGACATGTTCGAAGGTGCTGGGATCTGGATAAAGATGCGTCGACGGGCAAAATTAGACAGGAAAACCATGCACGCCCTTCATTTAACGATGACGATTGAACGCGAAGCTCTCCTCGTGCGAAATCAAGTGGGGAGGGGTCAATGTTTAAGCCGCTGTGACCAAAATTGCGAACTACGTCCCAGTCAGTCAGAGCTGAACGAGTCAAAATCCAAACCGTCTGCGAGTCGAAGTCCACACTCGGACGACCACCAACTCATCCCTCACGAGGAAGCATGAGTTCTACCATCGCCGTCGTTAGATGGCGGGCTGGACACTGGACACCAAGGCTGGACGCAAACTTTCGTGGCTTACTCTTTCTGCACACCGGCGGCACGTCACAAGGTTGCGGAGCACGAACTGAAAGCCACACGTACCAGTCTGTATTTCAGTGCATCCTGATAGTACAGCTTTTGCCTTCATCGATGACCTGGCACAGGGAGAAGTACCACCTACTGCACAGTAAGGGCGCGAGTCCTTCTTCCCCATCGATAACGCGCTTCCGAGTGTGTGAAGCCCCTCAAGCACATACACTACATTAGGCGTGGTAGGCTCAGAACCTAAAGACAGTCTACGGAAACATGACCTTTGGAACTCCCCTTTTTTGGGAAGTTTAGAGTGCTAGTACAGAACCAAGCAAAACAGTCTGCTTACTTTAGGAGCCTCGCCTGCGAGGCTGTGATATTACGCAGTACTTTATCTCCTAATTCCATAAACCTATCTCTCAAGCCAGCTCAACGCTATCCTTCCGTGAATTATTTCCTTCCTCCTTCTACTTATGCGCCAAATACTTTACTTTACAAATTTTAAATATTCAGAGCTTAACAATATTACCAGGAAAGAAATTAGCGGTCTCCAAGAGGAGCTTCTGTCAAAGCACAGCCCTTTCAATAACGTTCAAACTTTGTGAAAACTACGACGCGAGGCTTTTTTTTTTTTTTTTGATGAAATGGATAGATTTCTCTAATCAAGACAGAGTTGTATTTTAAGGCAAGAGATAACGTCCCATCAATAACACTGTTACAGGATTAGAACTGTTCTGAAAGACTCTGGGAGGCAGTCAGGGCAGAGAAGACGGGGCTGCGTTAATGAATAGCTCACCGGAGAAAAAAGGGGAGGTTAATAAGAAATATAGTAAGCGTCCGGCCTTGATAGTTAGGCACAAATTCTTTGGTGGGACTACAAACGCTTACACGGGCAACTAATCGCGGTGTTTTCGACAACATTGAGCCATAGAGAGGTCAGAAAGGAGCATCGAATAAGCGAGCAAACTGATAGTTCATTTTATAGGCTGTTTCGTTACCCAAGGCACCACTTCAAACACCGGAATCTCTTTCAAGTACGTAAGAACTTTCGTCCTTGGTGACTATTTATGCCTAATAGGTTTGACTTATAAGTTCTCAGCGAACCTTTTTACACCCCGGTACAAACCCAACCCACGAGACGCCTCGTAGCGTCCCCCTGACCTTCAAGCTCAGCCAACGTGACGCAAGCGCCTCGTGCGTTTTCGCGACGCCTACGGAAGCTCTACTGTCCGTGCTTCGGCTTCCGACCGAACCGATTCACGCCTCCGACGGCTTCCACAGTGGAAGCGCCTAATCACTCGTTCGTTCCGACAGGAAGGGTGCAGACTGGAGGATATGAAATAGAATAAGTGCAAACTCAGCCAAAGTGAAGCCAACGCTTCGTGCACTTCCGCAGTGAAAGCGTCTATTCGTTAGTTCGTTTCAAGTTGTGTTTATTAGCGAAACATATTCTTATTAACCAATATGCGGACTAGGACGATATTGCTGCATTTGTCCCCTTAGTGGACGAACGCGCGGGCTCGGCGCACGAGCGCGGGGTGGCGGCGGGTGTAGAGGAGGAAAGGACTGATCGATTTTTTTTTTCAGTGTGCGCAGTGGCCCGAGAAGCCCTGACCGGCCATTTACAATATTGGCTATTACCGGTTTCTCTCATCCTTTTGCTACGGAAAGTGTCTTGAATGCTATTATTATCGCCAGCATCGAGCGGCGCAGCGAGATTTGCACGTCTAAGCAGACACATCTCTTGTGCACGCTTTCATTTTGTTCGGCCTTTCATTCTGAACAAAATAAACGTACATTCCTTCTTTCTTGCAGCTGCGGCAAGAATAAACCTAATGCCATGTAAAGAAATTCCAAGCAAGCCATTTAATACGCCTCCAGTGCTGCCTTCAGGGCACCGTGCTGCCGGGGCATCCACTAAGTCCACTAGAAGCACGTTTTGGGAGCTGCGTGTCGTTCCGGTAGGCTTTCCATTGTCGCTGGAGCAACTTTCTGCGTTCATAGCTGCGATTTTCTGTTTGTGTGCGTGTGTGTTTCGCAGATTATAATGCTTGCGCGGCAATGCCGCTGCCGGCAAAGGACGTGTGACTTACGAGGGAGTAAGTATTTCTGAAGAATCTGCGGAGTGGCAGAATCGGTCTGCATTTGCGCTATGGTCGGCGAAACAAATCGTACAATAAGAAAATTGCTTTCCGTAGCCGCCCAGCAATTCGCAATAACAGTATTATCAACCTCTGAATTCTACCCGGAATGCTATGCCAATTCAAACGTCAACCCATGTGGTCAGCGCTGTGCACACTCCTTTCGCATTACGTCAATTTTACGCCTGCTAAGACCGAAGCCTCGAGTTTAAAAAAGAATCAAATTGGGTAGTGCTAGACATAATTACTCTACAACAGAACCTGCGCTTCAACTGTACCATAAAGACGTCATAAAACTACTTCAATAAAACGACTGTCATGGCTCAATACATATATACATAGTTGAAAATGAATATCCTGTAATTAATCAATGTAACAGGCAAAACACAGTTCCGAAGGCGACACATTGCGTCGTTTCTGGTACTTGGTGAATTGTCTGAACCACCGATCCGAACGTATTTACAGATGCTGTGACAACAAACGCTAGATTGCCAAGGACGTCTGACGTTCGCGGTGAGAAAAACTCAGCGGCGAAACTCTCATCTGCCCTTCAAAATGCGAATTCCTCTGCAATTAGGAGCACGTTTCTTTTGCAGAATGGCACTGCAGTGAGATAAAACCAGCACCTGCTCTGTGAATGTCCTCTATTTAGTGCAGAAACTGTGTCCTTCGCAGTGTCTTTGGGACTGCCGCTTTCCGTGGACATTCAACTAAACGACTTTTTAGGTCGTGCGCGTGTCCCAAATGTGCTTTACGGGCTACAAAAGCTGTGATCGCGTACTTACAGCACACAGATCTAGACCAGCCTCAGTAAATAACTGAACGTCTCTGTGCGCATCAGCTTTTTTTAACATCATCCCCATCACCCATCATCTGTATCACGTCATCATCTGTCGTAGCAAGTTGGGCATTTTAGTTCAGCTAACATCGTCAGACTTCATTGAAGATATCTCTCTCTCTCTCTCTCTCTCTCTCTCTCTCTCTCTCTCTCTTACTCCACGTTTTTAATACAATAAAGCTGAATCAATTGTTCATGGTCGCTTTAAGCGGAACCTGTGTGCCACAACAGGGGTACCACAGCGACGGTGCCGATACATAGTGCGCCAAAACAGTCTCGCGCAATACACTAAGTTCATTTCATGTGAACGAGAACTATGCGGGTCGTATTTAAACAGAGAAAATAAGTAGGGGTGGTGTGAATTCTTCTGGTAGAGCTGCTCACAGTCGCAGGTCTTCCTATTGAGAGGGCAGCGGTTTTGCTACAGCTCGTTGAGGGAGGTCGTTGAGAGCTTAGAAGAGCAACCGTTCAGTTTGGATTTCCAGGCATAAGGAGAAAAAAGGATGTGTCTTATGGAATTCCGGTCCATGAAATTGAGTCTTGTTTTAAATGCGGAGCATTTCTTACGCTCGCCTGGTCCTGCGTCGTTGATGGCGGCGCCGTCCACACGCTCACTGCGCATGCGCAACTCTCCTCCTTACACCCACAGCTCCGCGATACTACACTATAAAAAAAGAAATAGTTAGCGGCGCCCGGTTTCGATCCCACGACTCTCTGGCCGCAACGGGAGGTACGCGGTGCTCTTCCCACTACGCTACAAATCCGGGACAGGAGCAAGTGCTACGAACGCGCCTTATGTCCTTGACTCAAGAAGCTACTGTTACAACGAAGGCACGCGAAGCTGAACGTCAACGGAAACGACGAACTGAAAACTTTAGAGGGGGATGCTGAATTTCCCGTGGGAAAGCTGTGGCGGGAAACGCCACGCGCCTTGCAGCTCAACCAGCCCTGTCCGCAGCGCGTCTGATGCTGATTGTCGCAGGATGCCCCTACGGATTGGCCAACCAAACAATCCATCACGAGATAGGTTCGCGTTCAACCACCGTCGTCATCTTCCCGTAGGGTAACCGCCGAAGAAGAAGAACAACGAGAAGACAAAGCTGCGAAGAGGAGGGCGAGTACATTGCTCTCAGCCGGTGCACCAATGTCAACAACCTTTACTTCACCAAAGCTGACGGAGACTACCGATTCTACCACAGAGACAACATCGACAAGAACATGATGGACGAGTTTCGGCGCCTCGAGAACCACCGCCTACTCACCGTAACACAACAGCACTTGCGTGCCTTTGCCACCGGTGTGGACCCGGACGCGGAATTCCCTCTGGCGCTAGTAAAAACCAGATCACTCAACATAACGGCAACACAATGCAACCACACGGAACCGCCACGATGCTTCGCATCCTCATCAGGGTTCCCCACGGAAGATGGTGTAATTTTTTTTTTGGCTTTCCGGGCTGATGATGTTGTTAAAAAACGGAAGCTTATTTTGCTTGTTTATTTGTATTTTGAGACCAAGCACCCTCCGCTCAACAAAAATACAGGTAAACACCCCAACTACAAAATTAAGAGAAAAAGTTGTCACGGAACAGCATGGTGTTAAGGCGATTACTCGTCCGTTCAGAGTAAATATGTGCCTTTTTCGTAGATCTGGCAACCGCAGACGTTGTTTGCTGCTCACTGGCAGCCCAAAAGCCCCTTTTTTACGCAAATCGGCGCCACAAAGTCGGAAAACATCGGTTGGTGCAAACAAGACGTTCAGACTAAGCGAAAACAAAAAAAAAGGAAAGTTCGCTCACGAAACAAGTACGTAAACCCTACGGCTCCGTAAAGTACTAAGAGTCGCAGAAGAAGCTCAGCTTATTGTTCTGCGTGCGATCCCGTTATAGGACATTCTTTTCAATGGCATCTTCAGCGAAGTCCGAAATTGGATTTTACAAGCCGTCAGTTTTTATCCAAGTGAATCTCCGGCTTTCCTTCAAAGGGTCCTTTTTCCGGCGGGACTTCACTTCGAGCAGTGGCGTTTTTGCTCAGGAATTGGCCCTTTGAGGGGGCGGTTCCACTGCATGTGGATGGTGTATTTGATCGTGTACCTCCTAATGGGTTGTTTCCGACAACCGGAACTGCGTTTTATATACCGGTAAAGTTGTTTTCTTGAACTCTTGGAAAGGGTCATTACATGTTTGATCCTTTGGCGTTGCCCACACATAAGGGCGTCGTGTTCGAAGACTGGAGGGTTCACTGCGCCCTTCCTAGTGTTTTTCGCGTCTACACGTGTGTGGCTCCAGCCTTAAGCAATACTTGTACCGTGCGGCCATGAGGAAGTTATATCTTCCTGTTAAAAAATGAGCTCCAATCCTTCGACCAAATAAATATACTGAGCCAAAATGCTCATTTGTTTTAAAATAGACCAGCAAGTCAATTTACCAACGTCCTAAGACGAATACAAAGCTTTTCGTAGTGCCGCCTTTTCTGAATTTTCCTGTGGATGTTGCGCGGCGGATCGGAGAAATCTGTAGCGCATAGACCTATTCATTGGAAGGTTGCGGGATTCCCAGGTGGAAGGGGCGTTTTCTTAAATTTGGGTGAATTTCTCCCCTGTGGGAAATGCCCGTAACCCTTAAAAGAACTCAGTAAGCCCTTCGTAATATCAAAGGTGCCAAAACACCCGCAGTGTTCGCTAGCATTGCGGTAGCAGATAAATTTTCATCATACATGCACTGGTGCTTAATTTACTTTTGAATGAACCTGCGAATTTAGAAATGTCATTAAAAGTTAGATCACCTGTAACCTGTTTGTGGTATCTGCAGGGAAGGGTATCTTCCTTTGATTACCTTTGACAAAGCAGGGAGCTGCGTCTTAGATAACCGCTTGCTCTAAAATTACTCCCACCTCCCCTCGCGGGAACCCCTGTGTAGATGCGACGCATAGGGGGTTCCGTTGTTGTTTCCGTTAGGTTGATTCTCCCATCGCGTGAAACGTGCCGTGAACCCGCGGCGCGCCTATGACGCAACCCAATCCAACAAAATCCACTTTAATCCAATCCAATCCAAATCCAATCCAATCCAATCCAAGCCAAGCCAAGCCAAGCCAAGCCAAGCCAAGCCAATGCCCCTAGCGAGAGAGTGTTCGCTATCGGAGAGGAGAGGGTGTGAGCGGCGGAGAGCGCAGGTCGCGCGGCGAGGAGAATGGGGGAGGAGTGTGGATGGACAACGACAACGCCGTATGGAGGGACAAGGCGAGTGAATGAGATGCCGTTGCATCTAATAAAAACGCAGCAAGTAGGCCAGAGCACCAAACCGACCGCGAAATTTCTAGTAGCGTCATCAAGCGAAACACAAAAAGAATGCAAATTAATAGTCAACGCAGAACCAAAATTCTCTCATATAGGCATGTTAGCGGCCCAGTCAGAAATATAAACAAGCAAGGCAGAACATCCCAGTCCAGAAACCAGACACGTACGTATCACGTTCCAAGGAACGAATTACTTCTACCTAGTTAGTATATTCGGGAACGAGTAACGTATTTAGTTAATTAGAAAAAAGAACGTGTGACGTATTTAGTTCATTTGAACTACAAGTAACGAGTAAATGTATCTCGTTACTTCTGAGGAGTAACTTGTACAACACCCCTTAAACGGCGATGATTTTGTTCTAACCTCTGCATGCGTCTATAGGCGCATTGCGATGATGTTTGCCTTGAAAGCAGCAGCGCCGTTTTGCACATTCCGGGGTTTCGGAGCGTAATTTCTATTGTCAATCATGACACACTCATCACGGCCTCTTGTCGTAGTATTCAATTTACGCCAGTGTCGGCGCAGTGCCCGAGATACCAACATACGCGAATATCACGGGTCAAGCACGGGCGCCCACACCAAGGCATTTCATATCCTCCTCCATCACCATTTGTAGTGCTTTACAGCAGCTTTGCTTGACATCCACTTTTGCAGGGCGGGTTGGCGACCTTTTTTTTTTATTCAGGACCTCGCGGACCACCAAATGAGTCCGCCTGAAGTCTGTACCTAACAGTTTGATCTTGCTTCGTTTCGTTACAGCTGTTCTCTCTACTCGGGCCTCAGCAGGAACAAATTATTTCCGCTCTCCTCAAAAAAGATGCTCCCTCCAGTAAGTTTAGCGAATTTTCTAGGAAAGACACTATCCTTCGGCTATCGTTAAAATAGTGCGACATATTGTGTCCCAATTGTTTCGACCTTCTACCACCCCGTTTCCCATTTTTAAGGCCTTCGCAATTGGGGCTTAGTAGCTTATACCCCTCTCACACGGGAACTTTCAATCGCGATTGAGTTGATCCGGATAGAGCTCAGTCCGTGTCGGGCACTGCAACACGGCAGTTTCAATCGTGATTGAGACCGATCTCGCTTGAAATCAATCCTGGTTTCCCAAGCGCGATTGAGGTTTCCAAGCGTGATCGGACGAAAGCGGCGAACATTGATATAGTTACATATACCTACGACCGCGCAAACTTCCCCGAGGCCGGCCGCGAAGTACATTTTTGGCGCCATCTGGCGTACGTAAGAGCAACCGGTGCGACGTCTCGATCGGGATTTAAAGGTGCCATGTAGCAGCGGCGGTGCGTCGAGCACGCTCGAAGAGTCAATCGCGATTCGCTTCAATCCTCATTGAAAGATTGAAAGTGACCGTGTGACAGGGGTATTAGCATTGCGAAGTTGGAGCTTTAAAAGTCGTAGCTTACGATTTACAGACCCCCACCTAAGGCCGGAGAGTGCCATAAACGCCAAGAACGCGAAATGTCGTTAGGTGTTAGCCCTCGTTTATGGTGTTGTTCCTTGGCGTGCCTTCTTAAAACTTTCCCGTCGCAAGAGTTGCAACGCTGTAAAAATAAAAACAAGAAAAAACAGCAGCCGCCACCGGGGTTCAGAACCCGCGCACTAATATATTTCATTATTTGCAGTAGCGAAAACACAACCTCAAGCCTAAACCAGGCAGCCTAAAAAATTAAAATCGCCTTCCTGACGGCGGAGGAAGAGCCCGTTATTAAACGGGCTCATGAACTGAAACCCTTCCCGTTCCACCGAGGTATAACGGGTAACTGTCTTACACTGGAAGACATTCGGTTGCAAAATTTACTTCTCGACGGCAACCATCCGGAAGACCAAGACTACTGTCCGAAATAGACTGGTTCTCCAGCCATTCCGAATTCAGTGAACAGTGGAAGAAATAAGCTGTTCTGCTGAAAATACCTCCACGTTCTGCCCGCTTGGACGTCTACCCCGTCACGCTCGGGTAATGGCCTCTTCGCCAGATGACTTCGATCCCGTCACTTCAAGAAGCCCCCCCCCCCCCCCCCTCACCCCTCCCCTCGATTCGATGCTGGTTTTAAAACATGTGACTCCTTAATATTTACGTTTATTTGGAATTCCTAAATTTGGTGGGTTTGTCGTTTGTTCGCCAGCCATGTCGTGTTGTCTGCTCACAGGTAGAGGCTTTGAAAGTGTTTTGAAGATGGAGGCTGGTCAGAATGAAGACGATGATGACGAGGACGGCGAAAATGATGACTATGGTGATTTTGTCGCTTTAGTGACTAGACTGAATTTTCTTTGAGCGTTTGAACAGGTGTTTCAAAAGACTGGTCCTGGCTTCCAAATGCCCTTGCAAGAGCCTTCACGATTGAGAAAATCGACATCGTGAACAAAATTACGGTAAGAAAGTCATTCACTACCACTTACAGTAGCTGCAAAACTCTAATTACAGTAGTGTGTCCGTGAAAAGGTATGCGAAGAGAAAACCCAAGACGGAAGGGCAATTAAATATCGATTAGACTCTGCACACGGGACGTCCATTCTGGAAAAATCACCGAGTCGCATTGAGCCTCGCGCTTTGAAACCCTCCATCCAGTTTTTTTTTCTTTTGAAGTGACGACTTTACTTATTACACCAAGATGGGGCGAGAGCTAATGTTCTTCTTTTTGTCAACAGGAGCAGCTTGAGCCCCCCTGCTCCTCCCCGCCTCCATCTCTTCTTGATTTGGAGCGCCTGCTCGCAGATGAATTTCGGCATCCGTCTTGCCATTAAGGTGAAGGATGAGAGCCTCTAGATTTTTTTACACGTAACTCAAGGCATTATTCATCTAGCTGTACCTAGAAGAATTCAGCAGTTTCGACAGTAACCTTAAAATTTTCAGTTTTTTTTTTTGCACGTCTGGAGCACCGCACTTGATAGGATCCTTGCGGTGAAGAGCACGGTTGTACCAAACGCTTCCCTACTCGTCCCTGCTTCTTCCGCATGATTCATCACATCACGTTTATTTCTTTTTGCTTGAGGTTCTAGAACCTTTGTTAGAACACTTAAAAATGGGTTTGAAACTTTCCTAATGAATCTCTCTGTCTTCTTGAGATCCTTCTGCCGTACTAAAGAAAAACAGCAAACATGCTTCAATTTTTTACACGAGCAATGTCATTATTCCTGCCGCACCAATAAGAATAAAAGCTGTTCAGCGTGAACCTTCCCATTCTTTTATTATACTGCGCTCAGTTTTTACCGCGGCTGGGCTCAAAAAATTAATGGCGGCGCACAGAACGATGGCACCACTGCACCGATGGTTCTGGCAGCATCTGCACTAAGCTTTGTTCTATACCGCACGTTATATTGAGAATTTGAATCCCGAATGAAGACTTTTATGCTCCTAATTGATTTCTTTGTCTCGTTGGCTTTCTTTTGCCTTGCTCGAGGAGGACGGCTAATGTAGTTAACTTCTTCATGCAAGTAATGTCGTTATTCTGGCTGTACCCAGAACAATCGCGAAGCCTCTGCGTGAACCGTCAGATCATTTATATTGCGGTGTTGGCATTTGTTGGAGTTGAACCATGCTTATAAACTGAAAAGCACAGCACGCCGGTGTAAATGCATGGCCGGTACCCAATGGTTCATCTTTGTGCGTCATCCGACCGCGGCATTGCGAGTTTTGACATTTTTAATGGCTCTTTGTGGTGGGCGGACTTGTGCGCTATTTTTTCTACGAATAGGGCTGTTGAGAATTGGGTCGAATTTATGTTCTACTTATTGAACCACCGGACAGATTTTAAAAAATATTTTATGCGTACTTTGTCACATTCTCGGAATATTTTACGAAAAAAATGTAATTATGTTTGGCTCAATTTACTCCCGAGCCTTTTTGACTCGTCCCTAGCGTGCGTGCCAAACAAAAAGCGTTTCCCTTCCAGTTTTCAGTCTCCGATTTCCCTCAAATGGATGAACTCGCAGCATACAATTAGTGCACATAAATAGAGCTATTCATCTACTACGCGCAAAATAGGCTGCGGCGCTGCTTTAACACTGCTTTAACGCTTTAACACCCTGCAACACTTTTTAAACTTTTTTACATCCTAAATGCTTTCAGAACGTAGTCAACAAATACATCCAGTACTTGGAATAGGGGGTCACAAAATACCTCAGCCAAAAATTACAGCGATATTCCTATCAGGTGACTGAGAAACTTGCTCAAAAACATTTTCTCTCTTTCCCGGTCCGGGGGTTATTCAAGTGCTCAAATTACATCCACGGGCTCGCTGTCGCGGCTTCATGCTTGCGATTCGCTTGTCGCTAGTCTGACACGTGCGCGCTGCGAGATGGAGTCGAGACGTTATTTTCTCTGTGTTGCAACAGGATTCTATTCGTCTTTTGCTTGGAAATGCCAGCATTTCCGAGTGCACACCTCATTTGCGATGGTTGCTTCTCACGGTTGATTGGGTCTTCGCGTGTACGGCACAAAGAAAATATTCAACTGTGTGAGAACGTGGAAGCCAACACACGGCACCTGGGAATGGACACAAGCGCCGACACCAGCCTGTTGAAGTGTCACTCATGGCGACATCGTCAACTAATCAGCGTTGTAACGCTGAACAGATGAAAGCCTACAAATCGCTGGAGTCCCACAATAACTTCACTAGTGGCTGGGTGTAGAGTTTGTCGGTGAATAGGCTAGGAGAAGCAAATTTTTCCTACCTAGAGAGAGAAGCGCAGAGGTTTTTCTTCCCTTCCAAGGTCTTTTAACTGGTTATGCATCGTTTAGGGAGACGCGACGGGGCCCAGTCACCTTCCGTCTCGTCGAACAGTTTAGCGGAGTTTCATAAGAACGCGAAATGAACAAAGGCTAACCTTTCGTTATATCGCCGTTATCACGCTGCCAAAGTCGAAAGCAATTCCTTAGCTGCAATGACGTGCACGCCGCAGACTCGCAGGTTGCGGTTCTCGATGTCCAAGTTGGCCCGTTTAATGCGCGCCAGCCATAAGCTGTGCCGCTTCGTGCTCAACGCGTTCGTGCGCTCGCACTGATTCTCCAGGATCTTCAGTTTTCAGAGGAAGTGGCTGTTCTTAGGTTCTTTTCTCCCATGCGTGTCACTGTGGCTGGAACAACCACATATCTCGCTCATGGGCATAGTGAAAACACCGCTTGCGATATTAGCAACGACCGTGCGAGAGTGAGAGGTTGATATGCCGGGGGGACACATATCCCATAATTCCTTTTACTGACGTGAGAGCAAGCTATTTACTGCCCGGCTTTCCTTCAGTTGCAGCAATAACCACCTTAGGTAGCCACTGGATAAAGAAAAATTATATCATCTTCCCATAGGGGAACCCTGAGTAGTATGTGAAGCAGCCATGGGGTCGACTGAAGTTCCCATTAGTTTTCAGTTCGCCGTTTCCGTTGACGTTCAGCTTCGCGTGCCTTCGTTTTATCAGTAGCTTGTTCACGTAGTTTGAATGAGTGAAGGACATAAGGCGCGTTCGTAGCAGATGCTCCCGTCTCCGTTTGTAGCGCAGTGGGAAGAGCGCCACGTACCTCCCGTTGCGGCCAGAGAGTCGTGGAATCGAAACCGGGCGCCGCCTAACTATTTCTTTTTATAGTGGACTGCGCTGACGGGGATGAAGAGACGCGCATGCGCAGTAGAGTGCGGATGGCGGACAACGACAACGAGGGAGGGAGGGACACAGCCCGAGCATGAGATGCTTCGCATTTAAAACCCACAAGCAAAGCAGAAATGGAAGTCGTACACCTCTTGCGACGAGAAAATCATGTAGTGCAGCTCTGTTCCCGCCTAAGGCGTGGCACCACCAGCCCACCCCCCCAGTGCAGCCACTGCAACGCCACACTTAACCAAGAACATATATTGTGGGAATGCACTAACACCTCAGCACTCAGAACACATCACACTAAGGAGTGGCTGGCTACCGCCTGCAATCACCAAGATCAACGGGGCCTGGTGGCCTTCATCCGAAGTGCTACCAGCAGCTGCCTGGACGGAGGCGGCTGACGGATGCCACCCCAACCACTGCGATAATAGACAAAAATAAAGTTTTTTCTCTCTCTCTCTCTCTCTCTCTCTCTCTCTCTCTCTCTCGACATAACAATATGTTTCGCCCTGCTTCCAGACGCAGAGGAAAGAGTGAAAGCGCATCGTAACTGCTGCAGAGTCCCATTAAGGTCCCCATGCCTTTTATTAAAGACGATAGTCTTTCTTGGGCTACTTAAACCCAGAAATTTTGGTCTGTCTGTATGTCTGTATGTCTGTCTGTCCGTCTGTCTGTCTGTGACTCGATTCAGCCACCCGGCCAAAGCAAAACAATGCCTGCGCAATAGTCTTATATATAGTCACAGCTAAATCTACCGGTCTATGTCCGGCGTAATGTTCATTCTTGTCAACATTGTTGAAGAAGAAGAAGACATTTCGCAAATATGACACCACAAATGAATACAGAAGTGATATTTGCAGTGTTCTTTTATAAGAAAATCAAACATGATTGACTTCATTAACTGCAAAAAAATAATTCACTCCGCCGTCGCCTGCTGTCGCCCGCGCCGCCATAGCTTCTGGCGCCATTTTAAGAAATGAACCGGCAACAGTTACGCAAGGTTCCACTAGATAGGTTCCACGTTCTGCTTGCAACGCACGTGGAGAGGGAAACGCGGTTCTATAAACGTTGAAGTAGGGCGCCTCGATTGACGCGCGTCTTCGCCGTACGGCAGCGTTCGCATCGAGACACCCGGTTTAGAGCAGTGGAACGCGGGAAATTTAAAATGATTTAGGCAAACCTTTGGCGTCTTTACCTTGGGATAAGCGCGACGCAAGAGGAACAACATGAGAGGTGAGCGGGAAAGCGAAGGGAGGCATTTACTTGACAAAAGTCGATAAAGGCTATCGTCTTTCGACGACATTTGCAACGAAAGGAGCAGATACGCGGCCTATTTTTACTTCTGCTGGACAATAACGTTGTTAGATTTCTTGTAGGCAGGGAATTTTTAACTAACACTGTGCAACAAGCTGCGGAAATGTCACTGGTGTCCAAGTAATGGATGTCTCAAAAATGCTTTCAAAATAATGAAGATCCCAATTTAAGCACTACGATGCATAGCAACGGTCAGAAGTGGAAACCACGTGTCAAGGACCATGTGAGTACAAAGGCGAACAGCGCAGAAAGTAAAGAGTGCGCTAACAGAAATAATTACACCTAGATCGTTACCTGGCCGTGCATAGAAAACACGATGTTGGCAAAGAAAAAAATTTCACCACACTTTTCTAAAAAACGTTGAGAGAAGCGCGAATGATAGAAGTGCGTCCAGTCGATCGTCAAACATTCAAAGACCCAAATCGCGAACGAAGAACAGAGTTATGCGACAGATTTTTTCCGCACTAAGTAAACGCATGTACGAACGAGCTAAATGTATACCGACACGTGGCTTACGAGACAAATGTATACTATTCTACTCTTTGTTCGTAATCGATGCGTGCACTGCCTTATCTATAACCTTTCCTTTTTTGCGATTTTCGAGTGACAGCCTTGACACAATGGAACCCCGTACCAAGCGCACGTCGAGTGTCCAGAGACCTTACCAGAGCTCATCGGTCGCCCAACCACTCTATAGGGAAATACATTATTAGGCTTTTGAAAGAACGTCGTCGGTCATACTGAGAAAGCTTTCGCTTTAAAATATTCCAGAAATGACATTTATTGCAGTCGCTCTCGAGCCAAAGATGCATACTACGTGCGCTGCAGTTTGTAAAACCAGTTGCATGGTCGAGGAGAAAGATCTAAACGCCCTTTATTTTCAGCGACGCAGCAACCACATCAAATTCTAATATTGGGTCCAATCTGATAGTTCTTCGAGAAGAATTTAACCTTCGTCTTTTGACCGTGGAAGTGAAGAGCGGGGCGTGGTGTTTCCAATAAGCAGCGACGCATCGTGTCCTTCCCTTCGTTCAACTTTGATGGATGTCGCGACTGCAGGTATTGCAAGAGCGTTTTGCTCTTCGCCGAAGGCGAGCGTGCAGGCGACGGATTTGATTTTGTGGTCTCTTTTAGGTTACGTCACCCACAAGATAGTTGGCAAAATCATCAAAGCACCGCCAGTTCTTTGACCCTGTAGGAAACGTCGCGCCAGCACGCGTTTTCTTTTTTTTTCTTTTTTTTCAGCGGTAAGTAAAGTTAAGCCTTGGTACAGTCTTTTCCGAGCGACCTCCTGTTCAGCGCACGCGGTGAGTGTTGTGCATTTTAAGTGTAGAGAACGTTACGGGGGCCTGCTTGTCGTCATAGCTCGTTCTACGTCACGGTATCTAGCCACCTATAATGCGTAAGACAGCGCGTAGCGAAAACAAACAGGGCTCTTCGGAAAGATCACCGCTTCCCCTGGTCGGAGCGAACCTGGGTCCTTAGCCTGACGAAGCCTATGTCATACCCTTGGGTCACACGGGCGCACGTTTCTGGTATGCAAAGTATGGGGGGTGATCTTTGCGCTGCGTCGTTGCCACGGATAGTGCCGTTGCTGGGCCGCAAATAAGCCTATAAAAAAACGATCATTCAAGAAATAACTCAATAATTACCCCAAATTAAAGGTAAATCAACCCAGTACCTCTTTAAAGGTGTCGTTAGGGGCTACAACGCCGTCTCGTTCCTGCTTGCGGCATTAACGCCAGGTTGGTGCTGAAATTGGTCAAGAGAGCCCGCCACCGCTCCTCTAGCGAATCACAGAGACGCACTTTACAGCTTTCCCTTTCAGTGGACCTGCTTCAATTTTTAAAGCGAAGCTTTGGTGTCGTTTCTAATGCTATTGTACGCCAATACACCCTGCAGGAAAGCCAACTTTCTCTGCCGATGTTTGATGAACGAACGGGGGTAAAGTGAAAGAAAAAAAAAACGATTCCCGTGGAGGGAATTGAACCTGGGTCCCTTGGCCTTATCAAGCGAGCGTTTATCCCACTGCTCCATTTCGACATTTTTTTTTTTTTTTCTTTATTGCCGTCTGGGCACAACACAACAAGTACTACACAATCAGCCCTCAGGGCTGAGAAAGGAAAGGAACATACATCAAAACCGCCGCGCTTTTAGCTGGCGGTTACGTTTTTGTGAACTTTTAGTACAGCTAGTTCGTTCATAACAGATATCACTTCGTCTTCGTATTCCAGCTTCAAAAACACTTCGCGGAGCTTACACACATGTTCAACAAAGTGGTTTCCAACAGACTTTGCATTGACATCTGCATTCCGTACCTCCATTCTACTCTTCCATATGCTGTGCAAACCCAATACAAAAAACAGGTCGTATGGTAGAACATCTGGTTTGACATCCAGGAAACGAATTCCATGTGGGGTAAGGGGAAGATCTTTTTTCACGGTACGTTGCAGGACATCCCAAAAAAAAACAGCGTCCCAACAATCTATAAAGACATGCTCGACACTTTCCGGTTTTTTACATAGTGTACAGTCGGCACCCCATGGCAAAAATAAACCTTTTTCTAACATCCACGTTTTTACTGGTAGCGTATTAGTGTGCAATTTGAAGAAGAACGTTTTAACAGGACCTGGCACTAGCATTCTTTTCACTCTCCGTAGAACATCATGTCCGGATCCGCCACTATACAAGGAACGGTACATCGGTTCAGGGAATAGACAATCGATGAGGTCACGCGACAAATTTTTACGGTTTACAGTAGACAAAAATTCTCTAGAAAAACGCGCCATTAGAAAACGACAGGAGAAAACAACTTCTCTCAGAAAGAGACTAACCGAAAAACGTGTAGCGTCCGCTGACGTCACTAGAAGGTCGGGCAAAGCACTCGCTACCGTGACCTGTAAAAAGGTGCGGATAAACGGGTCGGCCTGATCACGCAAAAACAAAAAGCGGGAAACAAGTTGTCTCACAAAAAGATGCGAGAGTGACAGGCCTCCGCTTCTAACTTTTCTGAATAAGTTGTTCCTGCTCGTCCTTTCATAAGTCGACTGCCAAACAAACACCGCGAATATGCGGTGAAACTTCTGCACATTCAGTCGAGAACAAGAAAGGGCCTGCATGACATACCAGATTTTAGAGACAAGGAAAACATTACAAACTGTTGCTCGGGAAAAGATGGACAGGCCACGGCCCTCCCACTTGGCCGTTTGCGCGCGCATTTCCTGTGCTCTTTCGTTCCAGTATTTCGTGCTGTCTCGATACTGGTCAAAGGGTACCCCCAGATACTTAGTTGGCTGCGTTGACCAGGTGACGTTTTCAAAAACATTCGGGGCATTTAACCATTCTCCGTGCCACAGCCCAGTACATTTGCCTATGTTAATGGAACTACAAGTCATACTACAAAACTCTTGGGTGATACATAGGGCAGTACGGACACTCTCCTTATTCACACAAAAATAAACCACATCATCAGCATATGCCATCACCTTAACTTCACAGGATTGTAAAGTGTAGCCCTGTATCTGATTGTCTTGATTTATTCTTGCACACAGGGGTTCAAGATAGAGGGCGAAAAGAAGGGACGACAGGGCACACCCTTGACGCACTGATGCCTGCACTTTAATTGGACTCGTTAACTGGCCATTAATCAAAATTCTTGTTGTACAATCCTTATATGCCATTTTCACTCCTTGTAAAATTAATTTTCCGATTCGGACATGTTCAAGTATTTTAAAAAGGACCTCATGACAGACCCTGTCAAATGCCTTTTGAAAATCTATCTGTAACATAGCCACCTTCCTGTAATCTATGTCGCAAGATTCCAGGATACTTCTTGCTACATGAATGTTAGTAGTTATGCTTCGGCCCTTAATTCCGCATGTTTGGTGGGGCCCAACTAAGGTTGTAATTACTGCTTGCATACGTTTTGTGATTACCTTCATGAAGATCTTATAGTCCGTGTTAGTTAATGTTATCGGCCTGTATCCCGTGATTTTCACAAGCTGTTCTGGATCATTGCTTTTCGGGATTAAAATGGTGTGGGCTTGAGAAAACGATGGGGGCAGGGAACCCCTATTAAAGGACTCTTCAAGAACAGTACCTAAAATAGGTGCCAGTTGGATTTTAAATGCCTTATAAAAGGCAGCGCCTAGCCCATCAGGGCCAGGCGACTTACCGATATTTAAACTATCGATTGAATCTTCTATTTCCTTTACAGTAATCGGACTTTGCAGTTCATCTGTTACATGGGGGTCTAGTTGGGACATCAGAGTTAAAAAGGACTGCTCAAACTCTTGGTTCGGTGTTTTGCACGAGAAAAGGTGTTCGTAATGTTTTGTAAAAGCCCCTTCTATTTCGACTTGTTCTGTCAAAAATATTCCTTCGTGCTCAATATTGTGAATTTCGTTCCTTCGCGCATGACTCCTTTCGTCTGCCAACGACCGTTTCGTTGGCATTTCACCGCCTATTAGTCTTTCCGTGCGAGCCCTTATCGCCGCGCCCTTGTATTTTTCTACCTCGATGCGTTCTATCTTTGCCTTTGTTGTGCGCAAATCCTCAGTAAACAGTCCCGGCGCTTTGGCTTCTTCAACTGTTATAAGCTGCAACAAGTCACGGAGTTCTTTTTCTTCTTTTCTATCATTAAATTTTATCTCCGTCGAACGTTCAATCGCGGCTATCTTGATTTCCTGCTTAAAGGATTCCCATTCTTCCACGATGTTTTTGTTGCCGAAATTTACCAGTTCTGTTTTTCTTGCAACAACTGTGGCTTGGAACTTATCATCTTTTAACAGTTTATCATTCATTTTCCAAAGGTCCCAGTTAAACTTTGCTTGCCTCTGTTTTTTTCCGCCAACGCATACGGAAACCAAGCAATGATCCGAGAAAGAAACCGCGTCGACTGCGTAGTCCATGCAAGAAGGAGCTAGTTCCGCCGAGACGTAGATCCTATCTAAACGGGCGTGGCTTGCGCCTTGATAATGTGTGTATCTGGCGGTTCGTGTCGCGTTAGCTAGATTTGTAACGTCTTCAAGACAGGAGTCGTTCATACACTGTTCTAAAAAAAGGGCGCTGGAATCTGATGGTACATTTTGATTGGCACGGTCCGCAGGCGTGTAGACACAATTGAAATCTGATTTGATTGATTGTGGGGTTTAACGCGCCGACGCAACGCAGGCGATGAGGCGCGCCACAATTGAAATTTCCGAAGAAAAGGACACACTTTTCACAGTCTACTAATCTAACCACTTCTTCAAAAAAGACACGGCGTTGGCTGGTTTTCGTTGGAGCATAAACACAAACTGCCCGAAAAGGGTGCTCAGCGTAATTAAAATCACAGCAGACAAAGCGACCTTCTGGAGAGCTTTGAACCTGGTCTATCACAGAGATAAGCGCTTTTTTCAAAAACATACAACATCCCCCTGCCGTTCCCTGGGCGTGACTGACAGCAACATGATACGAATCTAGAAAGGGTTCGACCATGGTGTCTGTGTGCGATTCACTCTCAACTTTAGTTTCTTGGACGCCTAAGATATCAATTTGCTGTGCCTCCAGCAGCGTCTTAAGTTGAAACCTTCGCTTCTTAGAACCAAGTCCTCTGACGTTTAAGGTTGCTAATTTGAAAGGGCCACTATTCAGCATTGAAAAAAGGGGAGTCACTCACACAGACACCAAGGCGTTTACATTCGAGGTTACATCTACATTCTAAAAGGGCGGGATACGCTAGCAGAGCGATTCTGCTGGGCCGGTAGTTTGCTTTTTTTGTTTTTGCTGGCCACTACAGACCACTCACGTTCGAGCTGCTTCAGGCGTTGTTCTTCGTTGAGCCCCGGTGATTCTCGCGGCCGCTTTGCAGCTGCGGCAGCAGTGGTAGCCTGTGACGTGGTGGAGTCGTCGCCAGCGGTAGCTGCCACCGCTGGAGAACCGTCGCTCTGTTGCGTGTCCGTTGAGGTGGCGGCTCGTGGAGTAGCCTGGTCTTCGTCATCGTTGGAGTCCAGCAGTTTCTGGGTGGAGTGGTTGCCTTCTTTTTCTTCGGTGCCGTTGCCCTCGCCGTGTATCGTCTTGGTTGCTCCTGCTGCCTCGTTGATGGCGACGTTCTTGGTGTTTGGTGGGGCGTCGAAGGGGGCGTTTCCGCCTACCGCCTCGTCACCTTCTTTGGCAGGAGGCTTCGTCGTACCGGTAGTTGCCGAAGCAGCAAGTTCAGCCTCTTCGTCGTCCATGACTTCGGGAAGGACCTCCGCCTCTTCAGGATTGCCAGTCACATTCGCGTAGGTGCGTACGCATTCTTCGGCCAGGTGGCCAAACGTTTTGCACTTTGAGCACCGCGGGGTGCGACAGTCCTTACGAATGTGGCCGGTACGTCGGCAGCGAAGGCACTGAGGCGCCCGACCGGGCACGACGACCAGGATGGAACCTCCGTAAAAACGGAGCATGTGCGGGAGGTCGTCCGGTGTTAAGTCCTCACGCAACATCATACGTACGAGGCGCGTAGTCGACTCGGCGGCTTCAAAACCGGCCGCGCCCCAGGCGTCTTGTCGGACGTCTTTCACTTCGCCGAAGTCAGCGAACACTCTCGCTAAGGCAGCGTCGGCGACGTGGAAGGGCACCCAATGCACTTTCACCGTAACTTCTTGTTGTATCGGGTCGATGACTGCGCAGTACCGCCCCTTTACTTGAAGTCCGCCCGAGTCCAGAAGTCGCTGACGAGCCTCGGGAGTCTTCAACTTAATGAGCCAAACGTGACCCATTTGAAAAGGCCCAATACCGGCGATGTCCTTCAGCACGCCCAACAGAAGGAACGGCGTGCGAAAGTCGTCAATCCGGTAGGGCCGTCCACCAAGGTCGCAGTGCAAAATTAGGCACGCCCTCATCGAGTCTTCGGACGGTATCGACGGTAGAAGAAACCGGTAGCCCGAAGGCGCACCAGCAAACCGGGCACCGCGGCTGGACATAGCCGCTGAAACACCTGGCTCGGAGCCAGCCATCGCACAACCGCTCCGCTCGGAAGCCGGAAGTGGAAGGTGCTCCATTTCGACATGCTCGAAGTGAGTGCCAAGAAGCAGGTGCCGATGCGCGCCGTACACCCCAGACCTACACGCTAGGCCTACGGTGCGCACGCCCGAGAGTTGCTGTGGGTATTCTTGAAGAGTGCTGCTATACTTCCAGGGGAGCACATACCCGCAGTGGGGACTGGCCAACCAAAGATTGCATCGCGAGAAAGCTTCGCGTTCAACCATCGTCGTCGTAAGCAGGAGAAGTGGTGGGCTTCCATACTTGCTACTGATTTATTACAGGAAATGGGTGTCCTGTGCTGCCCAGAGCTCGATCGAATAAGAGATGGTCACTTCTTGCTTGAGAAAGCGAGCATGGCCTGTTCGCTACCGATCAGAAATATAGGGTCAGTACGATGGAGCTCCTACACTCTTAATCTGGTTCCACGTAAGATCCACTTAGTAACTGGAACTTTTTTGCAAAAAAGTTCCAGTTATATAATTGGAACCGTGTTCCACATATCCTGAAAATTAAGTGGAACAGTGCACCACATATTTTTGCAACTAAATTATGTGGATCGGTGTTCCAAATAAAAGTATGCGGATCACTGTTCCAAATAAAAGGGTAGTTTAAGTTACTGGAACATTGATCCATGTAAAATGATTATGGAATTTATACGGTGCGCCGCTCCAGGTACCTTCAGACCAGCTGTTTATATAAAACGGTGTTCCTATAGGCATTGGGAAGCTGTCCTGGGACTCCACTTTTCCAATATTTCTGCTTTCCTGTCGGTATACACCGAGGTCATATGCCAGGCTGGCGGATGGATTGGTATCAGCAGGAAACCGCAAGCACCATTTTAACACAGCCTTGATATATGACCCGCAGTGATATTAACAATTGGAAAGCAGAAACCACCGCAGCAGTGTGGTCCCTGACAGTTCCCAACAGTTGCCTATCGGAGCACAGTTCTATATAAAAGTTGGTCTGAGGCACCTAGAGCGGCACACCCTCTTTGGCTTCACCCGCAGAATCCTGTGCTGGGTTTCAGCTGCATGTAAAAGAAACAATATACTTGCATTAAAATCCGCACGAAACAAACTATTATGACTCATACACTGCTTTTCAACATACTATACAACTTTATTGGGTGTTAGTATTCATACATTTCAGATTTTAATAGCTGTCTATTTTAAATTGCACAGAAAATGACCAACGTACAAGGAATAAATACCATAACGATAACACTAGGCTCCAAGTGGCATTTTCACATATTCACTTTTACTCAAAAACATGGTTAATAAAGACGGTATTAGGGTCGACTGCTTCATAAATAAATAGACGTGTGCGTCTACCGCGGCACTGACACAGACATTATACAACAGTGAGCATCAAATATGCTGTCTTATCAGATAAACCAAGGTAATTCAAAGGCGGAATTACTCATTGCGCTTGCCATACTGTGTTTACGCATAACTGTTTGGGAAAATGCAGTTCGCTATTAAATTGTAGGGAAAGGCCTAAAAACAAGCCATACACGGTTGTATTATCAGAAACCTACAAAAGTGCAGTGCAAGAGTTTAGGAAAACAACGCTCGAGCCAAGATTAACGATAAAACATTTTAACACGAGAGGTCACATGCGGCAGTATGCCACAATTAAAACATGATTATTAAAGATAGTAGTTTCCTGACACCACACGTAAGTGTAACATCCAGCTCTTTGTAGGCAAAATAGACTTTATGAGCGTCCTGAAAAGGCCTTTGACTTAAGGCACGTTACTTGACCAAACAATTTGTAGTTTTTCAAAATATTTCATCCCCGAAAATCTCGTTAAAGCCAGCGTGAATATTATATAATTTTGCAAACCAGGTAGCTGGAAGCATGTTACACATAATAAAATTTAACAAGCAGACTAATTATATACGTCATCAATTCAAGCGGGAACAAGTCAGACATCCTTAAGAAGCAAACAATCCAGCGTTGAATCATACAGGGGACCAGTTTTACAAAGCAGACTTGAAAGCATTTTTTCCAGCCTCAACGTTTTATCTGAGGTAAAATTCACAGTTGCGTGCTATAAAAACCACCCCGTCTTGCTGTCAGTGTAATTGTGACCAAATCCCTGCTTCCGCCAAGCAAGAAATGCAACTTTGTTCAAAGGTGAAGACTTGTTCAAGCCAAATAAGCACATTTTAAATTCTTCGACGGCATGGGTGTCAGCTCACTTAACAGTACTAAAATTTATCAATGAACGCGCACGTTATCTGCGTAAATAAGCACTGTAACTTTTGCATCAGCAGCAGCACTGCCACGAAAAAAAATCTCATGAGCTACACTTGAATAATAGGACGTTACAATGCGGTGCCATGAACTACATTAACACCCACTATAGATTCAAAAACAGCCTGCGCATTGTGCCAATGATGAAAAATAAGGCACGACTTCAGTGTTCAGTTGACATGAAACTTGCATATGCCAGTAACTTAAACCTCTTCATCTGATTTCACCCCCTTCGTGCCTTTCATCTGACCTCCTTCATGCCTTTCAAGAGATACTTTAACCTCTACCAATAATTTAAAATCCCAATTAGAGCTGAACACTTCAAGTATTTCAACAAAGACTCCAACTTAAATGACACCAGGCCACTGTCAAATTTCTCATGCTTTCCAAGAACTCCCTGCAAAAGTCCCAAGAACTCTTCAAAGGCACACAACCATAAGAACACGATGACTCGATGAAAAAGATGACATATGGGCGAAGAGGATGACCACATCCTGAAGTGACAATGCAGGCGGCGAATCTGTGATGTGTTTCTTGCGGGCAATATTGATGGCGCCAGTCCCTTCTCTCAGAATAACCGGGCCTCGAGAAGACTTACTGCTCACGTCATGTACCTTCAAGGAAACAAGAATATTTTGTTACATGGTTGCTTTAAGTGAGTGAGTTGCTTAGGCCCTTTCATAACACAGTAATTGATTTAAAATCAGTGATTTCTTGCGTTTTTTTCTGGGAGTGCTGCTAAAGGTGAAAGTGCGCTAAACAATATCACCACAGACAATCAATGAAATTGCCCTGATTCTGGAAAGTATCCCACCTTGCTGCCTCGGTATCCTGAATATAAGGTTTTTTATCCTTGAGAGGTTTCGTTTATTAAATAAATCAAATAATAATTACTATAATCACCTTTCGGCATTATATTTTACACACCTCTCTGCAAAAAATGTTCTCTGTACTGTATAATGTGCTCCCTAGAATGCTGTAGTGAGGCTGGCCTAATATAACTTACAGCTAAACGATGTTTCTACCGCAAAGAAATAAATGGCCAGTCATAGTAAATCATAAATATTGCACTGTGGCAGAAATTTTTGGGGGAATTAGCTCCACCTAAAATATTTCCCTCTCGATATGTATGACTTCCATGGTTCGTAGTGGTATGAAGCAGACGTTGAGCTGACTAATGCTGATCTAGGCTGTTGCACAATTTTCTTATAAATCACAACTATACCACATTTTCTTGCAGACGACACTTTCTGTGCTCTAAACAATTCCCTTAAAAAATTACCCCTTATTTAACCACCTGTCAAAATCCAATGCAAGCATTACTCATGCTACGGCTGTATTTGGGAGTATTATTGGCGCTATGGGCGTATTAAAAGCGGGAAATTTAAATCGTCAGTTTCCACCGTATTGTTGTAGCAGCAACCACGTTGGGCGTGTCCGTGGTGCTTGCAAATCACAGCAACAACTCTCAAGGTGTAAAAGCTAAATATTTACAAAACTTAAATACAAAATAGTCTTATTTTTTGGCCACTGTTGGAGCATCCATAATAGGCGGAATGTGAACACAATGGCCAATATTGGCGTTCACGATAACTTGTTAACAGTGAGATTTTATTAGGATGAACAGGCCCAGAAATTGAGTCCCGCAAAAACAAAATGCCACCTTACCCAACCAAAATTATGACCCCGGTGTTCCTGCCAGGGACGTCTCAAAGTGCACTTCCAGGAAAGTTTCGCTAACGTGTTCCGAAAAGCTCCTACTGTCACCTTGAGCCACAGGCCAAGCTGTCACTGAAAAGAAGTTCAAGTTTCAAACCATTAGTTACAAAGAAACTACCTAAAAACGCGCCATGAAATACCCAAAAATGGCAGTGCGTACTTACTTGCAGAATGCAATGATTTCATCCCGTGCAAGAGCTTTAATGTGTTGCCTTCTGATGATACACTTCCAAGAAGGGGTCCAAATACAATTAAAATGGCCATATGCATTCCTTGTACAGCTGTTTTAGGTCTATCTTCACCCTATTGCTTAGAAAATAAACAGTACAAAAAAATCATAGAATAAATTTACGCCTTGCTTTACCCAGGGAGCACGAGAAAATATTGAACAATGTCTGATTCGTTCCACGAAAGTCGAATGTCTTTTTTACAGCGGAAGCCCTGGTAACCTTTTCTTGCTAAACAATTTCAGATATAAAAATATTTGAACATACTTTAAGCTCACCTGTCCTTGGTCTATGCGAACTGGTGAATATCTGCACAATATGCACGGCTCAAAAGGTACTCTTTTGTGGCTCATGAGCTCCACAGGGCATTCATAATCCGCCGCACTCTCCCCGATGACCCTTCAGCATGCCGAAGATGTCTTAAGCCAGTAAATGCCACAGCCATGACTTCGCAGGAGCATGTAAAGAATGGAAATAATTTGTTTTCATTTTTTTTTGCAGAGGAACAAAAACATTTGTCACAACCTATCAGTGGAGGGCCAAATGTCTCCACAGTCAGCCACAGACCCTTTCTGAACAGGTCATAGAGTATGAATACAGAATGTAGCAATCTGCTTTTGCAGTATAATTTCTACGTTCAAAGGAGAACAAAAATGGATTAATGTTTGGTGCACATCATGATTCAACAACTTTGCACCTGAGCGTTTCGAAAATTATTCCAACTCTCTAGCTGCCACTGACATTGATAGCATAAAATAGCAGGAATGAATTATTTTAAACTTACTTTGTGACGTTAAAACTTCTAATAGTCCACACGTGAGCTTTATGCGTAATTATTCTGAGGTCTGAGGTTACCACTGACATTGACAGCATAGAAACGGCTCCACACTTTCTGCGTGTTTCCACCTGTCTTCCCCTGCTGAAAAGAAACGTTTTGTTACTACGCTGCTGCTCAGACAACCACTTTTCCTTGCATTTCACTACACGTCAGGGAGCCAACTAAAGTTGACTAGTGTAAATAGACCATCTGAATTCATCGGGGAACTACACACACAGCACAGATAAACGTAAGCAGTGCTGCCGACAAAGTCTTGAACGCACATCAACATTAGGCGGAATAGCGTGATTAGCACAGTAAATGTATGGCTCTCAGAAGACCAACACAACGCAATTAACACGGAAGTTTGAAAATACCGATAAGGCTAAAGGCAGACGCTCCGACAAACAAGCCGTGCAGTGTGTGCGCGCGAGACAATAGCGTGCGACTAACTCGAGAAGATTCAGCACTGCTGACAGGTACAGCAACCGTCAATATACAACTAAGCAACACCACACCATAAGGGGACATGCAGACTCGAGAAATGCGCGCACCAGCAACTTTCAAAATAGCACTAGCTAACGTATGCAGTCAAACGTTTCTCGCATCGAACTGGCAGCGGAGCGGCACGTTTATCGGACGCAGTGATGAACAAGTCAATGAACAACAACCGTTACCACAACATAAATAAGCAGCACTGACCTTTTTTGCGCCTCCCGGCAAAACTTCACTTCGTCGAACAGTAAATACAGCCCGAGGACATGAAGAAATCCGCAGTTTCACGCCACAACCAAACTGGTAACCGTTCCCGCCAGTCTGACCGACAGTTCATTTAGTACATCAGGCGCATAACGCGAGCAATAAAGAACACCGCTATAGAAGGCCACTGGTGGCGCTGCATGCGGACAAACAAAAACTAGCTTGCAAAAACGTTGAGACGTAGGGGCGCTGCTGTCGTTAAAAGTGTTCACGCAGTCCCGTTTTTCCCTCATCGTCGTTGTACCCCTTGCCGTCCCACTATAACATGCATCAACGCAAGCGGCGCTGCCTTGCGGCTGTCAACGCATGCGCACGGCATGCCGCAGTGAAGTGGCGGTCGTTTCGTAATGGTTTCGGCCAACTTTTTCTTCCTCCGTGCCTTGGGCGATGCACGCCGTGGCCAGTGACCAGTCCGCGGAAGAGATCACAAGCTCGGCACCCGTGATCGCTTATATTTGTTTCGGAAAATGGGAGTAGGCCACTAAGCGGACGTCTACGCGGCTCTGAGGCTGGAACCAAGAGTTCAGATATTAGCCAATTTAACACGTTAGTTGGGCTAAAGTTGTTTCTCGCCGCGGGCCGTGAGCGCGCGCGGTATGTGTGCATAAACTTCGATGACAGCTTTGTTTCGTTCTTTGCTGTGAAAACAAAACGACGCTTCTTTATTGACTGCGTTCTCTTGACAACAAGTCTTTCCAATACCAAAAATATTTACTGCGACGCTCTTTGATATCCACGTTATAGAAAACTACTTCCGTATAGTGAATCCAGTGTGATTAGTCGCTAATAAGCGAGTAATAATACACCTTCCCGTTTTCCAGCAGTTTGTCTTCATGAACACCAATAGTGCAGGAAAAGAGCAACGGGGGGACCAGGAGGAGAAGGCAGGTCATTCGGTGAACTTGAATTACTATGGCAAGTAACAACATTAGGGTAACACTGCGAATTCTCGCGATACTGCAATGCATAATTTGAAATAAGAATGACATTTCAGTATAAATATATAGAATGTAAGGCAGATGCCGCGGGGTAGATTTAGTTCTCCGGGTTCTGTGTCGCTCTCCTCCTGCAAAGAGGCTTTAGTTTTTGCTTGTGAAAATTAATAGCCGGGACGAGACAAAATACAAAAACGAACTTCTTAGCATATAACTGCATGCGTAGCATGATGTGTGCGGTGTAAAATGTGACGCAGTCGGTTACCATTATGTATGTACCCCATCACAACATAAGTAACGTGGACTAAGTACCATTGAGCGCGTACTACACCACAGCGAGATGATGACTGAGTGTTGAAAAAAAACTGCCGTTTCTGCGAAACTTTGTAAACCAAATGCATAAAATGTAATGGCCTCAATAAGTATTTCGTAATGAAGATGTTCACAAAAGCATCACGAATTCTTCAGCGCTATAGCAGCTATGGCTTTGCCCGAACGGCAGACGGGGAAAGGGAAGACGTTTAGTCCTCAAATTGAAGTCACTGGTGATTTTGTATACTTGACGCCCCAAATTAGAAAAATACGATGTTCACGAAAGTGGTTTGGGTGCCGCAGAACACCTGGAAATGGGTTCCTGCAATTTCTTCTTTTGCCTAAGATATCGTCCTCTCGACATTTTTAATGCTTTGTACGGCGTTGACAAAAAAGTGGGATTTCGTTTTCTGTCAAAGGACATCACTAAAACTACAGCTTAGCCGTAGTATGAACGTTAACTGCTGCAAGGCAGTTTCATAGATGTCGGCGAAGTTCATTAAATTTTATGTGCGGTGTGCGCGTGTATATTAAACGCGCACGTGCATCTTGGGTCAAGAAGCACCTAATATATATGGTTCATTGTTCCAGTTGATGCATGAAAGAGAGCATACTTCACTGCCATGCACGATTTATGTGGAAGAAGACACGAGCAAAAAATATACAATCGCACTCTCCCCAACCGTTTACTGGGACATAAGTGGAACAGTAACTGGAACCGCCGACATCGCATGACCCCATTTCTTCAGTTCCAGATAAAAACTACGAACATAAAGAAAACAAGCTGACGGTTCCAGATAAGATCCACCTATATGCTTCGTTCCAGTTATTCTTTCGTTTGGATCCACATAAAATACATGGATCACCCTTGTTAACTGGAACTTATATGGAACCAGATTAAGAGTGTAGAGTGAGTTTACGTCCTAATAAATGGACTCTGCTTAAATAGTTGAAGGAACTTTGTGTGGGGAGGAAGAACTTTGTGTGGGGAGGAAGAATGCGACCAGGCACCCGTTTTTTGAATAGGTGCAGCACTCCGTGCAAACGTTTGTCTTTGCCTCACCTGCTCCGGAAGCACACCCGGAAGAAAATTCTGAGCGCGCATTGGACAGGCTGAAGCATTGAATAGAAACAAATTTGTTATATAGAGCTTGTGTTTTGGGGTCTTGCCCTTTCGCTTTGGCACATTGAAATCACAGGCGCGCCAGTCTATCCAAAATTCTCCTCCGGTGATATCGTAAACGTATATATTTCTTTCTGAATATTTTAGTATAATTCAGCTGCATTTATAAATCTTTAGGTATATTCGTCAACGCGCCACTAACACCATATTATTGTCATCCTAAGTTGATACACAGGGACCTAAATTACACCGCACAAATGAATAGCTAATACCCCGAGAGTAACGAGGCTTATTCACCTAGATGAAAGGTAGATGTTCTGAATCCCGTGTGATAAAGTTAAGACTAACTTCTGAGCTCGCGGCAGCATGACAGCGTCCACTCAAAGAATTGCGGAACCGACGTACCATCTTTAAACTTGTGCAGATGTCACAGTTATATTATAACCCTGGTTATATTATATTTACAAGATACTGCAGGCATTAAGCCCAAGAAGGAGTGGTACAAGCGATAAAGAGAAAAAAAAAAGAATAAAAAGGCAATGAAACCTAACATCACACACATACAACAATGAATTAAGGGAGAGAACACGAATTACATTAACAAAAAAATAGGGGGAAGTGGAACATGGCCCTGTAAGAAAGCAATGCAACAACACAATAGAACAGTGGAGAAGATAACTGCAATTCATTTTCACATCACCGGGAAACCATGCGCGTCAATGGAATCTGTCGACAGAAGGGCGGCAAACGGTAACTCGTTCCACTCACAGATCGTGCGTGGAAAAAACGAAAATTTGAAAAGATTAGTTTTGGCGAAATATGAAGTTAAGGCGAGGGCATGCAAATGACGACCGCACTATGTTGCGAGGAGACTAATGTAGGGGCTGGAATCAAGTAAGAGCTTACGGTTAACTAATTGATAAAGTAATTTCAGCCGAAATGACTTACGTCGGGATTCTAATGTTGGGATACCATGCCTTTCAATCAGGGCAGAAACGGAGTCTGTCCGCCCGTACATACCATAAATAAAGCAGACGGCTCTTTGAATTCTCTCAAGGCAATCGATATTGGTTTTCGTGTGTGGATCCCAAATAACGCAAGCATATTCAACCGCGGCGGCCAAGTGCACCTATTCAAAGTGCCCACCAAAAGCAGTAGAGCACTAGAAACGCGAGGCCGTCAGAAGCTGGCTCTGGTTTTTCGCGTCGTGCCTAGTGAGCCCTCTGCACTTTGGTGGAACCACATTCGACGTGCAGAGCCTGGGGACTAATTGCCGTAATTATATGAGTATATTTGGTTCCCAAGTCACTCAAAATTCAGTGAAAAGCGCAAAACATTAGCACATAAACCGTTACCCTGTAAATTGCACCAGAGCCTGTGCGCTCGGACGTCCAACCACCCGGCCATGCTGGGTGAACGACATTGAAGGGAACGTGAGGAAACGTTCCGCCTTTTTTTATTGAGTAGTGCCGAGCGAAGAGCAGAAAGAGAACAGCGGCAGAGACGGGCGAGCCATGGCGCCGGCGACGGTATTGCGTGGCAGAGTGCTATCGTGGTGCTGTCGGATCGGTGCCTGGATTCCAACTGCCGGCCGCGTGACTCGTGCCTCGTGGCTCGCGGCTCATGCCAATCTGCAGTCACGCGGCACACTGCTCCGGCAGTGCGAACTCCCTCGGCCGCCGCGGTTGATCTGCTACAACCTCTAGTGACCGAAACGGGACTAGAGTGCGCGCTTTCCCACTCCTATCTCTTCCTCTTCTTCCTATCTTTTATCCCCTATGCCTCATTCCCAGTTCAGGGTAGCAAACCGGGTTCTACGCCTGGTTAACCTCCTGCCCTTTCCGTCCTTTCTTCTTCCTTCCCATGTCGGAATATTTGAATCCCGCCACTTCAAGAAGGTAACGCTCACCACTGAAGGAAGGTAAATGCAGGCCTCAAAACGTGGCGTTCCCTATTGATTTGATTTGTTCGAACTCCCTAATTTTGTGCTGTTGTCGCTTCTTCACTCACAATATCGTAGTTACCTTCTCTCACTCAGAGGTTCCAGAAGTGATTTAGAGAGGGACTGGGGCGCCTTACGACAATCACTGGTGCTTGTGCTACTAGGGATGGTGGTATGATGATGATGATGATGATTACGACGATGATGATTAGGGTGGGGGGAAGGGGGGCTGAGCTGCCTCTTTTTCGGCGTCTGAATGGGGTTTTCACACAACGTGTGCACTGGATTTTCAATCTCGATCTTTTTTTGCCATCTGAATCTTTTGTTGAACAATTTATTTTGGGTCGAAAAATTTGAGCCACTTCTACGTCCTACGCAATCAAATAATCAAGGCATCGATTTGTGTGGGCAGAGAGCCCAGAGGAAAAGAGAGAAGAGAAGAAAAAACGGCGAATGAGGAGTTACATAACTATTTGCCTTCAAAGATGGGACATGCATCCTGGCGAACGGATTCAGTCGTATTGATCCTCGGGCTTCTGGCCGTTCTAGACAGTTTTGATTTTTAGTTTGCACCTAGGAATTTACTTATTCTGCCAGACCATTCTGGCCTTTCTTTTTGACTCAACAACGTATGGGCACAAGCTAGTTGGTACTCCATTATGACTCCGTTAAGCGCAGTAAAGAAAACACAGGACGAGGGAGACAAGGACCAGCCCTACTTACAACTGAGTTTTAATGACAACCAGGGGATATTGAAATAGAAAAGAAGCACACGCTCAAATGACGAAGATTTTTACGTCACTGCACAGCCCCCCACGCACCCGTCATGGACGCATATGTGATAACTGCTTATCCAAAAAGGCCAGCTCTTTCGGCCTCAAAGATATGTTAATGGTTAATCTCCAGTTTGAAATTAGGAGGAATGGGTTTATTCTTCGGAGCAAAAATCATAATTTTGTTTTGTTGAGATTGGGCGCATTTTTAATAATATTCAGCCATATATTTAATTCTTCGGGCCGAGCGTTCGCTTCCGATCCGGATTAAGTCCGAGTCGTGGACTTAAAAAACCGTCGTGATGGTCGTAAAGGTTGCCTACAGCTTCGCTACCTTGAAGTGTTACGCGTCAATGCGAGCTTCCTTCACTTTTTTTTATGCTTCGTCCCATCACGATAGCTTCAGCTTTTGAACTTTTTTATGTGGCTTCTGAGGCGGAGTGGTTTTAATGCGCTCTTTTTTTATAGGAATCGTGTCGTTGCGGATAGGCCTGAATTGAGCATTTCCTTATTCAAACCCCCGACGTATTCCGAGAAATAATCTCATACATGTCTTGTTACCTTCATGGTACATTTGACAAAAAAAGTAGTTATTTCTTGGTCTCATTATTGTTGAGCATTCTTTAATTAAGGGTGAAGAAGAAGAAAAAGAAACCTTTGCTGTTTACGCTTTCCAACGTAGTTATCAAAAGGAAGAACTCGCGGCCATCCAATTGGTAGGCATCAATGGAGGTATTCATGCACTGCTTGCGAAACATGCTGGTGTTCTGCTTTGAGGTACACATTTCGTGTATTTGCACAGGCCGATGAGGTAGGCAATATTCAGCGAGAGGAAGATTTATCAGCCAGTAGGCGGCGACACACGGTGACAATGTCGGTGGAACCCGAGTAACGGAGGCTGCACAAAAGCTTTCTGAGAGGTTCCGCGAGCAGATTTATTACCGCGGCATATTTGTATTAATGTAGAAACTGGTAAATCTAGAAAGCACGTGTTAAGGCTCGTGTGTCGTGGATGAAGAAAGAAGCGAACAGCACGGCCGCTGCCACGTGACGGCGCCAGTATCTTCGGCCGTGCGCTCCGGGGTTCGTACTTGAATTGTCCATGACTGTACGTACCTTTTCCATGCTAAACGACAAAAAATATCTCATTCTTCTTCTAATCAATGCATATGCATCTCCTGCGAAATTTGGGACCCTACGGAGCATATATTCTTCGGGCACGCACTCGATTTTAAAAAGGAAGACATACTATCATTGATAGCCTTTCCGTCAACCTAATGCCACATTCCTTTAATGATCTCGTTAATTCATTATACCCACTAATGTTGCAAAAGTTGCCTAGGACACTATCCTGTATTTTTAATAACAACCCACTATTTTCCTGTGCTATTATGGGCCAGGCAACTTAGAGGCCCAGGCTGTCGGCGTCTCCGGTCATCGTCTCATGTCGTCACGGTAAATGAATTTGTCAAACGGTGGTCAACAAACAAGCGTATGATAGATAAACCGGTTCACAATAAACTAACAATAAAAGTACCCTACGACACTTTTTTGAACTTTTTTGAAATCCTAAATGTTTCCAGAACGTAGTCACCCAACACACCCAGCACTTAGGTTAGGCGGGCGCAAAGAACCTCAGCCAAAAATTACTGATCTACGCCCATCAGATAACTTGGAGACTCGCTCAAAAGATTTTTCTCTCTTTCCCTGTCTTGAAGTTCATCGACGGCCCGAATTACGTCACTGAGGCCATGCAGCGGCTGTTGGCCGGTTGTCCTTGACGGCCGAATTACGTCACAGCGGCCATGTAGCGGCTGTTGGCCGGTTGTCCTTCAGTTGCAGCAATGAACGATTTTTGATAGCAACTTTAAAAATAAAGCAAAAAAAAAACAAAGCAGAAACGGAAGGCGTTTCTGGTGCGACGAGCAAATCACGCAGTGCCGCTCCGTGCTGGTGATAACCAGCTTTCGCAGTGCTTCCAGACGCGAAGGAAAGAGTGGAAGCGTTTGTCGAAACTGTTGCAGGGTACCTTTAATCTAATTTAAAATGCAAGAATAATCATGACGTATTTACATTAATAACAGAAATTGGTTAACTTCTGTCAATAAATTTGCTTTAAAACCACACGTTTTCTTCTGTAAAGCATACTTCTTAGTATGCTGCGGCGTGTGACGCGAACACAACTTAAGGTCAGTCTGTCCAGTCTGTCCCAACGGCTTCTCGCTATGCAGTTCTAGCATATCGAGTAGTCGTCCAGCACTACCGACTCCTCCGCAGGCACCATCCCCCACCACACCCGTCGCTAAGGCACGCTGCCGCCAACATATGGCGCATCATATAAACTCACTGCTTCCCCACAGAACCACGCTCACACACACGCACCCACACAAGTTTCCAACACCACACTGCCCTCATTGCCACCAACGTGATACCCACTTTCATTCGCTCAGCGAGTGTCCATACGACCCATCCCCCCCCCTCCCCCCTACCCCACGCCCCACCACTGGGAACAGGCCTTGGGGAGCTCGGACCTGGCGGTTCAGGAAACTCTAACCCCACGGGCCCTTGCGATCGCCGAAGCCATATGGGCCTAGGCCATCCCTCCCCCCTAAATCCCAGTTGTAAAATGAAGTGGTTCTCTCTCTCTGTCATTTAATTACTTAAATCCGGTTCACCCCAAGAGAGGGCGCCACCGCCTCAGCAAACGCGAGATTGCTCCTCCCACGGGCGCTTCTCCGGAGCGCAATCAGCGCGCGCCGTGTGACAAGAGAGACACTTACACTCTTCGAATACACTTATACGCTGCATGCTTCGCCCTCCCCCGGTTTCACATTAGTGGAGATGGCCCGGGATCCCCCCCCCCCCTCCCCCCTGTCATACCCGCCGAGAACCATAGCTTCTTGTTACCTCTAGGGGTGTCTCGTGCATTAGCAAGAGGACATCGATTTTACTTATTTTAGTATACGTTGAAAACGTATCAGCTTTTTAGGTATCAGGCCCGTGGCGGAGGCTCAGTGGCTTGGGCGTTCTGCTGCTGAGCCCAAATATTCGGGTTCGATTCGGACAGCGATGGCCGCGTTTGAAATGGAGGCGAGAAGCGAAAACGCCGATGTACCGAGATTTTTGAGCACGTTAAACATCTACAGGTGGTCAATATTAATCCGGAGCTCTTCATTACGGCTCACCTCATAGCCCAGATGAAGCGTCGGTGCGTTAAACACTATAAAAAATATCACCCGCGCACACACCACTTACATAACTATATCAGCACTGACAGCTGATGCTATAAAAGTGTTCAATACTTGTGCAAACGTTAATTTTGTTACTAATCTTTATCCTGTTTACGTTCTTGTCGGGTCAACTACCGCCATTCACTGTGTAATCTATTAAAAAACTTAAATGTGCGAAAGCCTCCGCATTTTTGTTCAATTGTACATAAGATAAAAGTATTTGGCCTTTTTTCTCTCAGGACTTTAATTTTGATCAGTTCGCAGTACTGTTGGTGCTGCTGCAATGGCACGTTGCCCGCCAGACGGAAATCATTTTGCGCATTTTAAGACTTTGAGAAAAAAAGTACTCATACATAACAAAACATGTTTTTGATTCCATTCCCTCCGCCGTGACCCGGACAAAACGAAATGAACTGCTTAAGTCAATACGAGATGGTTTGAGCCGTTCGGTCGTTTTGTGTCGCGCACGGATCTCCACTTCACAGGGCTTCCCATGCAAACGAGTAGCGTTGTAACTTCCGATTAGTTGAAAGTAAGTCCTAAACCTGAAACGTGTTGTGAACGTGTTTGGTTAGACGTGAATTTAAGACGTAGGTTACGCAGCGCGGGAGTCGTGGTCGGGAGGGGGGGCTGAACATACAACATATAAACTATGAAAATTCTTGTTTACGACCTACTGATCGGTTTCGTATATTTCCACGGACGTACGAATTGGCCATTTTAATAAAAGTCTCGGCTGCTGCGTATGATCTGAACGCATTCCAGCAGCAGTGTAACATTCAAGTAAACGCACCCAAATTTAACCGTGATCTAGTTTTCGCGGGCTGAAAAAACATCAACCTAATGGGAAAAAGACAGATGTATAAAAATTTGTCGTATTTATTGATTTTCGTGTTTAATTCCATTTTTTTTTTCTTTCAACCGGCATATAATCACCCGCGAGGATTCTCTTTATGCATCCTTGAAGCATGCATTTAGTTTGGCGGACAAATTTTATCTAAGAGTGAATTGGTGGGTAGCAGACGGCACTAAATTCAACGTAAGAGGTCAGATGACGTCCGTCCGTTTCCTTACCGTGTGCTTCCCATACTGGTAACTTCAAACATACTCAGTTTCATTCGACCCCCCTTGTATTCGGCTTCTTAAAAACACAAGTGACGTTAAAGCCGCCGGGTTTAATTTTGTATTTTTAGGTCACGTACTGCCCAGCTCACGCCATAACAACCTGCGCTAATTAACGAAACTATGGATCTCTCTGAACTAAATGTGGACAGGGCAAAAACAATGAAGAGAATTCCAAGGTGCTGAGGTCTGCATACGTGCTTTGAAGGCGAAAGGTCATATAGTGTGAAGTATTTCTTTGCAACATCTTGTTTGCATCCAATTCTTCGCTTCCTTTTCTTCTAGATGCGAAGCATCTCATGCTCGGGGCTGTGTCCCTTCCTCCCTTCCTCGTTGACCTCCGTCCGCACTCTTCTGCGCATGCGCGTCTCTTTAGCTCCGTCAGCGTTTAGGCTGACGTCAGCGCAGTCCACTATAAAAAGAAATAGTTAGGCAGCGCCCCATTTCGATCCCACGACTCTCTGGCCGCAACGGAAGGTACGTGGCGCTATTCCCACTGCGCTACAAACCGAGACGGGAACATGTGCTGCGAACGCGCCTTATGTCCTTCACTCATTCAAACTATGTCAAGAAGCTTCTGATATAACGAAGGCACGCGAAGCTGAACGTCAACGGAAACGACGAACTGAAAACTAACGGGAACTTCAGTGGACCCCATTGCTGCTTCGCATCCTACTCAGGGTTCCCCTACAGAAAGATGGTGTAATTTTTTCTTCTGGCGCGAATTACTGCTACACGCAGATTAGCCACACTTCCCACTACAGCTCCGCCACGATCAGAGCCCTGCGTGGGTGGCCTTCACCGGTTCTACTCACGTGTCGAGCTCCCCTCTCACGCTGCACGTGCATCATCTTCTTCCCCTTTTTGCAGGGTACGAAGATATCGTCGTATGCAACACTCGGTTCCAGGTTGATTTCGCGTATGTTCCACCTGTAATCGTTAGAATAACGCAAATGAAGGTAATTGGTCTAAAACAATTTTGAAAAACCAGAAATTTAGAAAAATGTAAAAAATAGCGAAAATGCGAACTCTGAAGCCTGAATTTCCGCAATAATGCAGATTTCGCGAAAGTTCCTCCTTTAATCGGTATTAGAGCATAAATGGAGATGATTGGTCGGACAGGATTCAGAAAAACCAAAAAATGCCGCTGTAACTCACACTAGACAAGTGGCATAAGAATTCTGTGCATTAGTAGGCAATTCTCTGAATTTCTGCAGATATTTTTTATTTTATTATAGCGGTGGTCATTTTCTGCGCCGGGCAACGATGATGGCTCTTCACAGAATAAAGCATGGAAGGCTTTCGTTTTAAAAAAATTCCCCCGCACCTCCCCGAAGGGAATCGTGCAGAAATGCGAATGCATTGGGTGCACCCATGAGTGTGTTGCGAGTAATGGCGTAATTAATGACGAGAGTGTGAACGTAATCATTTATTCATCAGCGCCTGTTTGTGTTATCGTTGTACCTGACGGCCACAATCACTGCCTTGTGATCGCTAAAGTGCACGGTCAAAGGGTCTTTGAGAAGCATACGCGCGTCACAGTTTCGCGTGAAGACCAGATCAATGCAACTCCCGTGAATGGTAGTGGGGCACGTGTCGAAGCCGGCAGAGAGACAATGCATAGAGTGCCTGGTCTGCATGTACTCGACCAGCCACTCGCCACTCTTCTTGCGCACGTCAACGTTGAAGTCGCCAACCAAGACTATGGGGTCAGAGGGTATGGAGCGCACGCGCACACTTTCCATAGCCGCGTCCAGCTGCTCGGCAACGGCGTCTCGAGCCCCCGACTAAGAAATGCATTCGCATTTACGACGACGACGACGATGACGACGACGACGGCAGAACTACGAGGCGCGCGCTCACGTGCGCTCGCGCTGGAGGAATGCAGGCGCACGCCGGCCAACGGAGCAAGACAACCCCCGGCTAATAAATGCATTCGCATTTAAAACTTCAGTCGGGAAGAACTTCGCTTGGATAGCCTTCCAAGAAGCTAGTGTTTTTTATTACTACGTTCCCTGCTGCAACCTGGAAACTGTCTATTGAGACTTGAAATTAATATTGTCTGAGAGATAAAAATAGACACTGCGGCATACAATCCTAAGTGCATCCGGAACAACACATCTGTTCGCGGTAAAACCCGCGATTCTACTTCTAGATTCTTGAGCCTATTTTTTTTCTTTATGCCTCTCTTTGACCGCACATAACAGCAAGCCGGTAACAATGCATATGCCTACAGACATGCAATAATGCAGCCAGTGCAATCCTGACTGGCATCGGCACATTTCTTCACAGTTAGAAAAGCTTCAATTCTCCACAGCCATTCTGAACAAAATGTTGAGATATTTGAGGAGAGCAAAACGGACATTCTGGGAAATACCGCCTGATTCGTCCAGTGGAAAATCTTAGTGCAATGTGGTTTGGGGCATGTCCCACAAGACTACCTCTAAACAGTGTGAAAAAGCGTGCGCGATAGTTCTTGGTTTATTTCGTGGACCTGTGCCACCTGACACAAATAATACCCGGACTTCCATTCAGGTCTTGACTCTCCGTGAAATCTCTGTGAAGTCTCAGCGTGAATTTGAAAAAGAATTGCTGCGCCCCCGGTGAAACTAGCATTCTTAGCGCACTTAGGAGATTTTGTCGCGCCTCCACGGTAAAAGGCTATGTACATTGGTACACACAAACGTGCCCACATATGTATTTATACAGTCGTTTGGGCCGCACATTACTAAGCTATTCGAGTGCGCCCAACAAGCGCACTCGAGCAAGGACCTCCTGTAAAAACCCATACAATCCCCCTGCATATATGCTGCTGTCACAGCAAAGTCCAGCAGTACACGACCGAACCGAGCTTGGCACACGACACGTAAAAAATTGGCACCTCACACCGCCTACAGCGAAAGACCCAATTACAACCTGATGGAAAGGTGTGCTAGTCCAAATCCGCCATCCCGCACACGCCAGGTTACTACGGCTGCAGCTACCCAGTTCGAAGACCTATGAAGACCAGAAAACCCAGCGTAGCTCTTGAACATTTGTGCGGGAGCAATGCAACGCCTGCAAAACAAACTATAACTTCCAAACAAAATATAGGTTACACATTGTCATCCTCGCGAAGATTGAAAGACCGGCTCCTATCTACTTGTCGGCCTTCTCTCGCAGCTGTACTTAATGCCTGCGCCAGTATTGCTCTCAGTGTGCAACTCAAGCAAGGCACCTAGATAACTTAGGATGCAGGGGGGGGGGATATGTGGACGAGCATATGTTGGCCGAAACGTCCACATTTTCTCCTTCTAACGAAAATCCTCGTGACTTCGCATAACCGCTTGACAGTTTGAACTCGTATAACACTGTGGCTTCGAAAACATTGGAGCTGTTTTAGAAATTGATCGAAAGAATAGAGGAAGTGTCCCACGGAAGTGGCGACGGGTGGGCAAGATAACAGGTACGACACTACTCCAGGAAATTGGGAGGCGGCCCTGGCCAACTCATCCCTCGACCAGCTCATGCTCGTCGGGAGGGCGAGGCTAGGTGCCACAGCTTCAGGAGCCATAGGCATGGACTTCTACCCCTGATCGCCTACATCTTCTTTCATCCGCCACCCTCTTCTTCTATTCCTGATAAACGTTTAACCACCACCACCACCAAGTGCGGGTGTGTAGCTTTTTTCGGAACGGAATGTCGCGGTGCAGGTAGCCGTCATCGTTGCTGGCCAATCCACCTGAGTGGATGTGTGTTTTAAAGCGAAGTTTTCTATGTCTTACTGATGCCCTACGTCGCGTCGAAAACGCACTGCAGGAAGATCAACTATCGCTGGCGGTGATGATAATCGTGCGTGAAGTGAAAGAAAAGAAGACAAGAACCCTTCTCTAGGTTTGGAATGAAGCCTGGGTCCATCAAGTTACGAAGCCTATGTCTATCCAATTGAGCCATTCCGACACGGGCCAAGGAATTTGGATTTAGACAGGGGTGCATGGCCGTGCAAAATTAGACAGAAACATCGTGCAGCCCTCCGTCCAGCGACGACGATAGTTGAACGCGAAGCTTTCTTCGGGCGAAATAAATTGGCGAAGGGTCAAAGTCAAAGCCAAGGTGATCGAAAGTCGAAAGTGCGAGCTACTCAAGTTCAAAGCTCAACGAGCCAAAGACCAAAATATCAGTGAGTCAAAGTCCACACTCGGGCGACAACTACGAAATCACTCTCGAAAAGGCTTCGCGTTCAACCGTCGCCGTCGTTAGACGAAGGGGTGCAGGAGTTTTTTTTTTTCTTTATATCTGGCCTACTGTACAAGTAAGTTAGCTTTCAGCGTAAGGATGGCCCAAGGAATGTAAAACTTATTACACCTCAGGCTGCGTGTACCAGTTTCCGACGTTTCCTAAGTAAAAAGCCACAATTAGTTCATTGGTTCTTCCTTCATCAGCCTTGGGGTCTGGTAATGCGGGGGATGTCGGCTCTATTTCTATTCTGAAGGCTCCAAATGCAATCCGATACTGTCTCGAATTTCGCTAGTTTTCCTCTCAATTCGATTTACTTTCGGTTACATTCAAAACAGTGAAAGAAATGAGGACTAAGGGTGAAGGGCACAAACGAGAGCTCGTCTGTGCCCTTCAGTCTTAGTCCTCATTTTTTGCGCTGTTTTGTAAGTTCAGACTGAGCCAACTCTACTCACTCGCATAGGTCGGCGTACTCACTCGTGAGTACACTCATTTGTACTCATTTGTACTCAAACTCACGAGTGAGTACGATGATGAGTGATCACACACCCAGAAAAAAACAGTGAGTACGATGACGAGTGAGTACAGGGGTAAGTCCACTACTCGTGAGGACAGTACTCATGAGTACACTACTCATGAGTATGAGTACTCATGAATACAGTATTCATGAGTATGAGTACTCATGAGTTTGAGTACTAATGAGTATGAGTACTCATGAATATGCAGTACTCATGAGAACACAGTACTCATGAGTACACAGTACTCTTGAATACACAGTACTCATGAGTACACAGTACTCATGAGTATACAGTACTCATGAGTACACAGCACTCATGAGTACATTACTCATGAATACTGTGTAATCATGAGTACTGTGTATTCATGAGTATATGCACTCCTGAGTACAGTAGTGCAAACAAGTTTTATCACGAGCTCGAGTCCGGACGCGCGTGTACGAGTCGCAAACATTTAGCGGTGCCGCTGTGCAGCTTAACTGTAAAGCATGGTAAAATTAGACAACAAAAACTACACCTCCCTCCTTTCCCGGTCCCTGTTTGACGCTGTAAGCGTTTTTCGGCGGTCGCTCGCAAAGGGGTCACGGTGAAGAGGGAAAAAGGAGGGGGTGAGGGCCCGGCGGGAAACGCGGTCGCAGTTGCTCTTCTCTGATCGGACTTGTTGACTGCCGCAGTTATTTTTGTTGACGCGGCCTGTGAACGCGTGGCTGCTTCATTGCGCTTGCTCCCTTCCAATTGTTTTAGGGAAGAGGCGGTGGAGGCTGCTAACAACGCACGAACTAGGCGTACTGAAGTCCCTCTTTTTCGGTCTTCAGAAGTTTCCGTAGACGCATCTCACGCTGTGTAGTCGTTTCGTGAGCCGAACCGCTCATTTCACCAGTCGCAGTTAATTTACGTAACTCGCGTCAAACGGACTGCGTGGTTTGTAACGTTCGCTGTGCGTATTCAAGCGACAGTTTGGCTGATGTACGTGCGCCCATATGGTTTTATTAGGTTCCCGTTTTGAAACATTTTGCTCAGGTTCGCTAGTTATATGGTCTCGTGTAGAGCCATTTACAAGTGAGCATATAGCCCCACCGTGCACTACGGCGTGTAGGCGCGGCGGTGGAATTTGCCCCAGCAATGGAAATAAAATATCCGAGTACACCTAAGCACGTTTGTGAGTTGTGAATCGGACATCATAATATCCAGTTCAACGCGTGCGGCGCCTTGTTTAGCCTCGCATATTTTGTCGAAGAGCTCTGTCATCTTGCCGCTGGAGGAGCGTTTTGCTTTCGAATGGCTTTACTTTCGAGTGGCAACCCGATTCGCCGCTTCTCGTTTATGCCACCGTGTAATGAGGGCGCTGACGATGATGGTGAATTTCGGTGGTTGTTATTCCCCTACCTTCACTACTGTTTACAGGCTGGGCGACCACCCCTCGTTAGCAACTATACCGCCGAGTTTAAGCTCGCACTGTGAGAGGCCTTGTGAAGGAATTGTTTTGAATTGATGAACGCCAACGCCAGCCACCGGGATTGTCGCTTAAGCTCGCATCTTGGAACGTCTCGTAAAACATGTGGATTGCACATAACGACGTCACGGCACTGTTTGATCGATCACTGTCAGCTTCATCCGCGTTGCTCGATATAAGAGCTGCAGATTTCCACTGTGCAACCAACCCACCAACACGGCAATACATTGACGTCAGTACAAGCTATCACGCCTCCGAAAAACGCGTCCACAAACTTTGTTCTCGAGTACACAAAGCACGGCAGAGCAGTTCTACGCTGCTGTAACGGCTGCCAAGTACCGGCAGCAACTGGTGCCCTGTGGCCCTCGACTGCGACCGCTACCCTCTTCACGCCCCCCCCCCCCCCCCCGAACACACACACACACACTGTTGGGACTGGGTCAATCTAACTCAGTCACCATTGTTCGATTCACTTCACTTTATTTCCTTAAAAACCCCACTGGGGGGTGTTACATAAGGGGCGCGTTGTGCAACATAGATACAAAAGCCACAGGTTAACAATACAGATGCATAGATGTTGCGACGTTGCCCTGCTCAGTTCGCCATCGACGCGGCGCAGAGGAGAGCGATGAAGTTGTCGAGCCGATGGTGATTTTAAGCTGCATTCATATACAATATATACAAAGGTAGCAAGAGCGTTACATGGCTCGCACAAAGGCACTTCTCAACTCAGTGTCTCTGATGAAATGCCGCCGCAAAGCCGCTGCTTCAGGGCTGGTTTTATACCCCCGCGGTTCCGCCGCAGCCGCGTGCAGTTCGAATCTTTGCTATCAGGACTATCACTGGCCGCAGTTTGAATCCGGCGAATGCAGGCGAAGTGATTGCGTCAGCCGAGCCACGAATGGGAAAGGGGAGGCGACTCAGCGGCGCCGCATCCAGAGTCTACTCGGCGCTGCGTGTCTTTTGCGGGCCGGTCGTCCCAAGCATGATTTGGTGCGGCCGTCTCGATGGGAAAAGGAGACTAGACTCGGCGGCGCCGTGTGCCGCCAGCTGCGGCACGTCTGCCGCGGGCTGACTGACCGAGGCGCGAATCGGGCCCACCGTCGGCGCGTTGCCAGGTGCAGCAAATTTGTGTCGGGTGCTCTGGTTAACGGCACACACACACATAGAAAAATTAGTAAGATCAGACCCGTGTGGGTTTTGGCCTAACTGTTAACGGAAATAGACACAACGACGCGTAGCGCCCGTCCTGTCCCTTTTTCGCGGCGGGACCTCCCTCTTTGGCTTTTCGCGCGCTAGCCGGTTTTCGTCTTTCTGTTTATCTCTTACTTTGCGGGCTGGCGGCGGTTGCGAGGGGTGCGGTTGCGCAATGTTCGCAGAATTCGGAACAGCGGCGGCAGCGTCTCTTTCCAGATGGTTTTAAAGACGATAGTCTTTCTTTGGCCACTTGAGCGCGACAGTGTTGGCCTGTCAGTCTGTCTGTCTGTGTCCGTCATAACGATAATTCATTATTGCAACTTAATATCACGCCCCGCTCTACACATGGGAGCTACTGGGGTAGCCGTTAAGTAGCTTCATGTACATAATGCGCCCTCTCTACAACTGGCCAACTGCCCCGCGATTCAGCCGCGATTCAGCCCGCGATTCAAAACGCGAGTGCGTACGTCCCGTTTCGCTCTCTCCCGTGTACGTGCCTTCGCGCAGTGGGAAGCCCTACGACAATGCACCGTGTAAGACGTTTTCTTCTCTTGCTCCTCTGTCCTGATGTATATGTAATCTCAGTATTTATAATTAGTTAAACATTTTATTTTTTTCTGTTTAGCCTTTCATTCGAGCCACGACCTAGCCAAGATGTTGCAGTTGACAGGATCATGATTTAAGGCCACGGGAGGACGAACGGACAAACAACCTGGACGGACCGCACCACGACTACGAGAGTGCAGCACGCAGACATGGGGCACCGACGCACTCCACGCCAGCGGTGGTCGACACAGTGCTGACTTCAACGGAACGCTACGTCCTATGCTCTACGAAGAAACAGCAGTTCGTGAGCGCACTACAATTACGAGGGCTACCCTGCCCTGGCCGTAAGGACGACATCATCTTGCGTCTTCTAGAGGACAACGAAGAACGTCGCCATCTCTCCAAACGAACGAATGTGCCAACGCTACTTCAGGCTGCCTCCGACAACAAACGGCAGAGGACCCTGCAAGCGGCGCTGTTTGAGAGCAGAAGGCTGCGTGATGAACGAGAAAGTTTTCTGAGACAACTGGCGAGAGTCGGGCGCACGTTTTCCACGGTGCCTGGACTGCACGAGATCCGAGCACAGGCAGAATGCACGACGGCATGCACATGAACGAGACGACGCATGCAAAATTGTGATTGCGTGCTCACCGGACCTTTCCCAGTGAATCGCCACGATTAAGGAGACGCATCGAAGGTCAGTGCATTTCTGGCGAGATCACGAACACACGTTGCTCTGCTACATCGCCCACGCGCAGGTCATTTTAGCAACGAGCAACGAGACGCGCAACGTACGCAGCGCGCAAGATCCAGAAGGCACCACGTTCCTAGCACCCGCTCTTGCGCTAAAGACGTACACGAACGGAACGCTGAGAGCACGGAACGCAACGGAGCCGGTACGTACATTTCCCGCACGTGCTGTCCCGGCACGGGTCCACGCAACCAACGACATCGCATCCGGATTTGTGGATATGGCCACGACAAGCGAGCAACACGCACGGCGCCCGAAATGCATCATACGTGGCGAACGACCGCACCCCAATTATAGGGGAGTTTCCTAAATAAAACGAGACGCACAGCGCACGAAACGCACCAGTAGTGACGAACGACATCCAACTTGATCCAGTGGAGCTGACCACGGAGAACAAAATGCACAACGCACGGAACGCCACCAAGCCGCAGCACACACGGAGGAAACTGCTGTTCGCGACATCCTCCGCTCCCACTGCAGGTGCTATCCGGACTTGGCCAGCGAATGTTACAACCGCAGAAATCACCTGGCCACAAGCAACAAGACCCAGCGCACGCGGTTCAACCCTACCGGAAAGTACGAGCTCTCCGTCACCCGCTGCTCCCGCCCGAGTCCCGCGGACGAATGACATGACACTCGTGCAAGTAGGTCCGTCAACGTGCAACGACACGGCCAGCGCATGCGGCATGTCCGAGCCAGAATTAACAAGATCACCGGCACCCGCGCTCCGATCGAGACTCACACGACGAACACCATTTCGTACAAGAGGACGCAACCGCGAGCAAGCGGACTCGCGATAAACGGATCCTGCTTGTATGGGAGAGATAGCGATTATAGCATTCTCGAAACAACGGGCAAAAGACGAGGTCTTGAGCGACGACACGGACACGGCAAGAACGGCAACGAATGAACCCGATCCAGACGAAGCATCGAATGCCCTGACCCCCTGACGATGAAGTCACGCTTGCGACGCCGAGGTATGTGGGACCGAACGGACGGCATGAACTACGCCCGCTTCCCCACCACAACCGTTTCACTTCCGAAACAACCACGGCGACTGCGAGCACGGAGCCGCAACGACTTTGACCGATCAGCCATGCCACCCTACGAAAACGCCCCGCTACCGCACACTAAACGAAAAGCCAAACGGCTCCCGCACCATATGCAACGCACGCGTCAATTCAAGCAACGTCCTCAACGCGCCGAACTATGCCATTACTACACAGCGCAGCTCGCCACCGGACAAACCAGACGTCTACGCCCCCACATGCATCAAGCACGCGACGAGCTACACGAACACAATCGCCGACGGAAGCGGCGCAACCAACGCAAAGCTTTAAACACTGTCAAGTTCAGGTCTCACGAAGTGAATCCCACGGCACACACACAATAAAATCAAGCAGATTTGAAATTCACCGAAACTCAACGAGACAAACACCCTTAACGAAGTTTCTAGTATCTGGAACAACAAAAAACAAACGCCAGCATCGAGCATCTGTGAACAAGCGAACACTGATCTGGATACGAACGGACGTCAATCTACGCGAACGCTTCATTGTGCCTGGGGGCAGGCTCATTTCGGATTCAGAGCACAATTAGGATACGTATCAGCGCGCCCGGAAACGAAAACGGACGACAAAAGCTGCCACCCGAAGACACGCAGAAAAACGCAGTTTACGGCCACGGCCGCACCGACAAGCCCCGAGCTCCCTTGAGCCCGACCCGGCCTGAGAACAAGACGAGACGCCAGGCGCAACGCGAGTGCTTACGCTCCGTTTCGCTTTCTCACATGTACAGTATACTTGCATTCGCACAGTAAGTGGCCCAACGACAGTGCACCGCGTCAGACGTTTTCTTCCTCTGTCCTGATTTATATGTAACCTGTGTTTTTCTAATCAATTAAACAATTTATTTTTTCTACTTAGTCTTTCATTCGAGCTACGACCTAGCTAACAGTGCAGATAAGTTGATTATTCGTGAGTAATACAAATTAAGTACTCATGAGTACTGATTGAGTACTCATGAGTGCAGAATGAGTAGTACTCATGAGTGCAGAAGGTGTAGTACTCGTGAGTGAAGAATGAGTAGTACTCGCGAGTGCAGAATGAGTAGTACTCATGAGTAGTACTCATGAGCAGTAGTACTCATTGAGTACTCATGAGTACAGATTGAGTACTCATGAGTACAGAGTGAGTACTCATGAGTACAGATTCAGTACTCATGAGTACAGATTGAGTACGAATACTCGTGAGGACAAATGAGTTTGAGTACAAGTGAGTACGATTACAAATGAGTATTTGATGAGTGAGTACGAGTGATTTTGTGAAAAGACGAACTTTTTGAGTCTGAGTTTGATTGAGTACAGCGTAAATAAAAAAAATGTGAGTGAGCTTGAGTGAGTTCTTTCTGTTTTGCCGACCTATGCTCACTCGAGGCGCTAATACTTCCGGTTGTTCTGTTATGCTGGGCTGATATTGCGCGAGCCGTTACGCTGCTATGGGCACAGGACTCTGGCTTTTCTGCCCAATGGGCTGTTTCATGCGTTTGCATTAAACAATGCAACCGTGGTATGTAAGATAAAACACGAATAGCTTTACACGGAAAGTAGAGTGCAATTGCACTACCGCGAGATACATAGTTCGGGGAGGCATTCTCATCTTTCTCTATAGAATATCGCCCTAATTAGCGGCGTTTTTGATGTTTTGGCGTATTTGCATGTCCCGATGGTCACTTACGGGGGCTGTAACGAGGCTAGAACGAGGGGAGTCAAGTAACAAATAATTTACTCTGAAGGACGCGACTTGGGGAGGTGGTGGGAGAGCAGCCGACGAAGGCGAAGAACGTTAGTCTGTCGGCGGAAGTGATTGATTGACTGATTGTAGGGTTTAACGCGCCGACGCAACGCAGGCGATGAGGGGCGCTGTAGTGGGGGGCTCCGAATTAGTTTTTACCACCTGGGGACCTTTTAACGTGCGCCGAAATCTCGTATACACGGGGGTTTTTGCTTTTCGCCTCCATCAGAAAAGCTGCCGCCGTGGCCGGGAATCGAACCAGTGACGACTTGCTCATCACTGAGCCACCGCGGCGGGTTGTCGGCGGCAGTTAAGCAGCACCTAACAAACTTTACATTCCTTTCCTAAAGAAAGTTCAGAGACACGAGAAAGCTTTGTCACAGCAAAACTGCCTCAAACGTGCGTCAGAACTTTCACTAAAATTGCGTCCAGCCTTCGCTGAAGGTGCATCCAAACGATCGTCAAACCATCAAAGGCCCAACTCGCAAACCCATCGGACGATTTTGCGCGCACTATATAAGCGCATCTACGAAAGGTCTGAACGTATACCGATGCGTGGTTTGTGAGATAAAGGTATACTATTATACACCTCGTTCATGATAGATAAGTGTGTTGTCTGCCCTAGAAACGTTCCTTTTGCGCGATTTTCATGTAACCGTTTGACGCAATGGAAGCCCGGTTTTACGCACGCGCCGTGTGTCCACAGTTATTTTTTTTCAGGGTGTCCAGAGATCAGAGCTTTTCGGTCTGCCAACCGGTCTATGTGAAATGCATCAGTTTTTTTACAGGACGTCATCGGTCCAACCAAGAAAGCTTTCGCTTTAAAATCGACGGAAACCAAACCGACCCATAACGGGAAGTGAAACCTTGGGACGCAATGAAACGATAGACAAGGTGGTCAGCTACATCGTGACGTCAGTCGGTGAATCCACTTCACATCTGACCCGTAAGACCAGCTGAAAACCCAGTAAGACCCAGAAGACTCAGTAAGACGAGCAAGATCTGCTGGAGAGGGATCGGACAGCCAGCTTCAGCAAGGGAATATCGGACTTGGGATGCCCTCCTCGAGGTTTTTAGCCCAAAAGTCAGCCACTTGCGTTCTGAGACTGTTATTCAAATAATCAATTTAATTTAATTGAAACAGCATACAGAGATTCTACTCTTGTGCCTACTTCAATTTGTTCAGTCAGCAGCAGAAATACTCATTTTTTGAAAACCAGGAAGCAACCGAAGCATGTAGCCTTGACCGGCTATATTGCCCTGTGCCCAGCTGTTGTGATGGCATCCTACGGGCGGGAGTGCGCACCTACGTGTGAAATTATATTTGAAGAAAAATGTTCGCCGCCAATTTTTTGACAGCGTTAGCCTTTAAAAGGGTGCCCGCGATTGCAGCCTCGTCGGTCTTGTTCCTCTGCCAAAGGAAATCAAGAAACAAAAGAACGACTACCATAAGGTTGTGAGTTATCTTTACGTGTGGTCTTTCAAGCTGGCAGAAGTTGGTTCCGTTTGTGTCAGGAGCAGCGAGTCGTTCGGAACACTCTGCTTACGCTGTTGCACTCTCGCAGCGAGAATAAAATTCAATTTCTTCCCCAAATCGAGTTTAAAAACGGATGGAGCTTCTTCTTACCTTTCCTCCGGCCCTCCCCGGCAAGCGCGTCGTCGCTCCGATGAAATGACAACAGCGGCACTTCACTGGTGTACCTTCGAAACGTTTCTCGCGCGCGTACTTCTTTTTAAATCTGTAGGTTTCACGTAATAAGAATAGCAGTTGAAGTTATTTGAGAAAGACGGGGACTTTATCGTTAGGCGCTTAAGACTGGCTCTGTCATAACTCTCCCGGTATACCTCCGTACCTCTAGACCTCAAGATCCGGTGATGCTTACAAGGCGGCGTATGCTGCGAGGAACGCCAGATGGCCCGTGGTGATAGGAACACTTACCCTATCGGGAAGGCGAAGTGCTTACGTAGTTCTAAGCGAGCACTTGATACTAGTCACGTGTAAACGCAGCTATTTAGAAATGCGCTTTGAGGTATCGTTCTCTACAATAGAGAGTTTTAGCTGACCGTTTTTGATGGTCCGCTCTGATTTCGATGGCCCGCGTAGCTCAACCGCAGCGTCAGCAGCAGGAAGGCTTTTAGCTAAGAGATAACGATACCTCCCTTGACGGGGAATCATTCGTGTCACTGGTCGTGTCGGAGCGTTTGCAAAACAAATCTTCATGCAAAAGGACCTATAAGAAGTGGTATTTTGGACACTCAGATAAATTAAAATATCGTAATTATTGCCCTATTTTCCCTCTTTCATATAATTAATCGCAGACACGATATAATGGCCCTAAATGCTTTAAAAGAAGCCGTTCAATTTTCGAATGGCCATGACAAGGTTGTCTTTCTGGGAGATGCATAGAAGTAGGTTCGCGCTTCGGTCGCTCGTTTTCGCCTCCGTTCTAAACCTCATTGGGGTGTGTGACATCTTTGCCTACTCGGAAGCTCTTTCGCGGTTTCGTCCCTCACGTTTCAACTAAAAAGGGCCCATCTCCCCGCGAGGGGGACTCGAGTAAATGCGTCGCATAGGGGGTGGGTGTATTGCGTTAACGTTTAGTGTTTGGGGAGTTGGTGGTAGTGAATGCGTTGTATCAGCAGCTTCTTGACGTAGTTTGAATGAGTCAAGGATATAAAGCGCGTTCGTAGCCTTCCATTCTGTGTCGGCTTTGTGGCGCAGTGGGTACAGCACCATGTACCTTGCGTTCCGCCCGCAGGGTCGTGGGGTCGAAACCAGGCGCCTTTAAGTATTATTTTTTATATAGTGTAGGGGGAGGGGTGCGGACCTGTTGTCGAGAGCGAGGAGGGTTGTGTGATGCGGGAGAGGAGGAATGGGGGAGAGGGCGCACCTGGAACGGCTGTTGCGGACGCCGAGGCACGCCAACGCCGGGTGACATCGTGAGTTAAAGAAATGCTCTGCATTTAATAAACGGAGTTCGCGGTGGCGCGCTCGCTTCACTGGAGGCAGCCATCATAGAATTCCGAGCGGTAGCGTGAGCAGCGTGCGACGGTCCGCTCAGCGTGCCCGAAGCAAGGCTCCGCTCCGGTAACACCGCTTGCGCCGGAGAGCGCGACGCATGCGCAATAGAGTTCCCGCTTGCTGTTGGAGCGGAGCGGAACGTGTACAACGGTTAGCTGTACGACCGCAGTATGATGTCGAGACAAGGCGGTGAAAATCGCTGTCGCCTTCATTTTTGCGTGGTCAGCCATGATATGAAAGCAAAAGCCCGATTTGCCAACCTGTGCTGTCGGTCTGGTGTCCAAGCTGCATAAAGGGGAACTATTCGGCAGTCCGCTCTGATGGCATCATAGCCGCTTTATTCCTAAATTAGGCGTGGCCTTGCTATTTCCGGTGCAACCTACGTCAGATGGTGACACATAGCGTTTTCTGAGGAAAGAATCATCTCTGGAAATCTAGGGTGTGTGTAGCGCGCGTGTTTTGCTATCTTAGTTCGGTCTCCAGATTCAGCTGTTCAAGCTTGGCAATTTGTGTTCGATGCGCAGCGTAAATTAAAGGTGGTGACGGCTGTGCCCGGCGTCTAAACCAAACTATACACTACGAAGCCATCGTTATTTACTAAACCATGGCGTAGAATTTACACCAGCGTTCATTTCTGCAAGAAGCCGAAACGCTGGACTAGGTCAAAATTGTTACAATTGCTGGGGCTTGAACCCAGGACGTTAGCGCCGATACAATCGACTCCGCCTCTGAGCCACCAGTGCCTTTTTTTTCAAACATGGTATCTGATACACCAAAGCCTATGTGGTAGCACTATTTCCTACAATGGTTTAAAACTATGTGCACCTATAGGTCTGTTTTAATATAAATGAACAGAACTTAACTGAACTAATTGAGCAAATTAATAGGCGTGGCAAAAGACGCGGGTCAACCATACGCATCTAACGAGCAGAATATATGGCCGGGAATCGTTCAAGTCATGCAAAAGTTTCAGATTACCGAACATTTGAAAATAATTATCATGATGGAGATGACGACAATTATTTGAAAATAAGCAATGGCGTATTGCTTCTAGGCCGATAACTCGTTTTCGTGAGGTATGCACCGTGCAAAGGAATCAACAACCATTTATCGTCATCGTCACGAATTACAGCGTCATGTTCAGGTTAAACTTCACACTACAAGATGTCAAGCCAAAGTTCCGCTCAAACGCCTTTGGAGGACAGTGCAAAACAATATGGCATCTTTGCAATGTATGCAACGCGGTTCAGTTGTGCACGTACATCCCATAGCAATGGTTTACAGCAGACAATAAAATGCTCAGTTTTTGCAGCCACATCAAAATCTTATGTAAGGTTGATTGATTGATTGATTGATTGATTGATTGATTGATTGATTGATTGATTGATTGATTGATTGATTGATTGATTGATTGATTGATTGATTGATTGATTGATTGATTGATTGATTGATTGATTGATCTCTTTGACCTAAGCAGCAAGCTCGATCTGGGTGGTGAGAGGCGTCCTACGTTCAGGATGTCTTGGAGGCGGCCTGTTCGTGCTGTTCTTAGTACCAACGCGTGCGTTTTTTTAAACTATCACTACGCTAGAATTTATTCCACCCATTTCTTGTTTTGTACAGCCCAGCAGTAACTTCGGACATCACTTCTTTGGCACATCCAATCTTCGCGAGGCTCATTAATTCACTAGTTTTGAATTTCAAATATATGGTTGTAGTACAGCAGCTAATTTATGTAAATACCTCGGTATCACTCTAACTTCAGATCTGACCTGGTCATCCCAGATAATGAACATCACTAATGACGCCAACCGCGTTCTTGGCTATCTCCGAAGAAACTTACGTCTAGCCCCACCTTCTGTTTAACTTTTAACGTATTTAACACTAGTTCGCCGTAAGCTAGAATACGCATGTGCCATCTGGGATCCCCATCAAATCACTCTTATTAAAACACTTGAATTCATCCAAAATCGCGCAGCCAGATTCATTTATTCAGACTACTCCTATCATAGCACCGTCAACAAACTAAGATCTCAAGCTAACGTGGTTAACTTAGCTTCACGCCGCAAAATTTCAAGACTGTGTTTGTTTCATAAATTTTATCATGCATTGCCCCTAAACCATGTTATCGTTCCAGCTCATCGTCTTTCATGCCGTATCAGCCATTCGAAAGCGGTTTATCCACCCGGTGCGCATACCACTGCCCATCACTCGTCATTTTTTGTGCAAACATCAACAGAATGGAACGATCTTCCTGCTGACATCGTGCACCACTCCAGCATCGCCCATTTCAAAGAAGCCATCGAACAAATCACCTGTTTTTGAACTGTCTACCCCCTCATGTAACAGCCCTTGACTGGGGCCCTTGAGGTATTATAAATAATTAAATAAATAAAACCCGCAGTGATTAACGCGCACGGTGATACAAGCACCGCGCGTTTCCCTATACTAAATGCCAGCAGTGAAAGGACTGGGCATGAGAAGCGTATAGGAGGCCTGCTGTTGAAAACAACGCTGGTTGCGGCACGTGCCACAGGTAATTTGAAACACGTTGTCATAAAAACAAAAGCATCGGCACAATATAATCAGATATGCGGCCACTAATGCGTTACAAATTAATGTCACGGATGTAGGTCATAGAACGCCGTGGGGAATCGTTCCTAAGATGGACATCTTCCCGATTTGCGATTCCCGGTGACCCCTCTTTCATCGCCGTTGAAATCCTTTGATCTACTGCTCGACTTTGTGCTCGCTAGCCCTAGGGGAATACGGAGTCCTTCCGCAGATGGTACTATGTAGAAAAAGGCCGCCTGAAGCATAAAGGGAATAAATTGAGTGAAGGAATGCAACAGTTCAGCCATTATTTTTCCTTTCTTCCTGAATTCTCATTCAAGAAAACGATCCAGCGTGGGCGTTCCCGCCTAACATAAGTGCTCCGTCAAAACAGCAGACTGAACTTCAAATAGAAAACACATAAGAAATTCTAGCTTGATGCTCGAACCTTCAAATAGCTCAAAGCGCCGAGTGATGTTCATTACACTAATGCATACCTGCCCTCCATCAGAAAAATTATTCTGAATCGCAGCATTTCTATCATTTTGTCGGGCCGACGCAGGTATTTTCTCAGTTAAACTTAATGCCTACCAATCTCTCATCTTAGTGCAGAAAAAAAAGCTAATTTTGTTTCCTTGGCTTCATATATCCACCATTAAACATTAACGCTATTTGTAGGGCGTAAGCACAGCCGGATGCGGTATTATGTCAGGCCTTACAATTTAGAAAATTTGAAATACGCTAAGTCTTGTTTTTCTTTTTATTTTACCAGAGTTGCACAAAGTAAAATGATTTGAGGGCGCTATCTTTTAGGAATGTGGGGAATCTGGAGCTGCCTGCTCTTCCCGTAATGATGGCGGGATTAAATAAAACAGACCTCCAAAACCCTCCTGCCGCTATAGAACCGTGTGATTTGTTCACTTTATGCGTTGAAAGCATACTCTAGTGAACAATAGTGGAGAATATCAGCTATCTAAAACTGGCCAGCAACGTTGAGGCGTCTTGACCGCCTACGCCCCGACTTTAAGTGGGGTCTGGTATGCTTTAAATACGCTGGACTAAGCCTCCCAATTCCTTATAAACACGCTTGAGCATTCCTTGATGATTATCTGTATGAAAATAATGCAATAACGAAGAGGAAATTTGCTTGCAAATATGTTATTGGCGTTTAATCGCTATGCTTTTCATATTTGGCATGATATCTATTCGTGGACAGATCAAGTGACCACATCCGAAGAAAAACAACAGGTTGAGCAAACAACAAAAGTGAACTTCGGGTCAAGTACTTCTCAATTTCGCTGGGCAAGTATTTCTCAAGGAAGTTAGAGAAGTATAAACCACACCCGCGGCATCTTTTAATCGAAAAAAAAAATTAGCAGTGTCTTAGCTCTGCTATGCCAGGATATACGTGGCGCGAGCTAAGGTTCAGCTGGTTATTCTTAGGTGTTCTGGTTGTTTAGGATTAGCTGATTATCATGCTTACTGCTGCTGAAACGATTTCCAATCCTATTCAGTCCAATCCAAACCAATCCATTCCATTCCATTCCATTCCATTCCAATCCAATCCAATCCATTTCTAACCAGTCGCGGTGGTGGCGGCTCCGGCACGCCTGCTGTGCTCCGTGAGACGTGAAAGCTCCTCGCGCATGCGTAGCACGGTTCTCCAGGAGCCACGCGAAACTGCTCAACCTCGGCAGTGCAGCTCACGTTACAAAACTTTGATTCCGCCGCCCTGCGTCTTTTGATTAGCGTTACCTGCTAAATCTGTGGTATGCATTTGGTCATGGTTGAGCGCATAAATATTTTTTAACCAATTGGCGCTAACTTGTACTAATAAACGTTTGCTTGAGCGAGCCTACTCTGCATAAATGGGAATACCCGTAAAAGAATCCGCATGTGGCGTCAACGTTGATGATTATTCTGTAGGCCAAGTAAGGTTAAAAACACGAACACGGGAAATCCGTCTGTATTTTACGAGATAAAGCTCGCACCACACACAACAGAACTATAAACTAACAGAATTGGTGCCCAAGACACGTCGCTGTGATTTCGGCCTTGCAAGAAATTTTATATGTAAGATATACGTGCTCGTATATGGTTCCTATAATCATGCGTTTTACTTTTACAAATGCCGCGTATGCATAAATCCTGCACCGTTCTTGGCTAATGAAGCTTTTAAAACGGCAGCATGGCTCGCATCAATACACGCAGTAATTTATACCCTTCTGATACATATATGCAGTTTTTGTGCAGCTCCAGGTTTCTTTGTTTTTTTTTTTAAAGAAAGCCGACTAAATATCACTTTTTGCCTGACTAAAGTTACAAAATATATGTGCGAAAAAGAGATTGATTTTCAAAATGCGAAGAAGGCGGGCAGTACGTTGTTTTTGTATTCCTGGAATGGAATTCATGCGATGTCGAGGTTTCACTACCTTTAGATGTGCACTTACAAATGACCTAGATTTCCAAAACCTTCTCTGTAGAGAGCGCTGCCGAATAAAAAGGGCTGGCCCCGAGTTCCTAAAATTGATTTTTTTGTACGACGGTTCCCGCGTTCGCGGCCTCATTTCGGACGTTGCTGGCTGTAAATTGTATAAATTACACGATCTCTGCCGACGAGGCTCGCCAACAGCAGTTATTAGAGCAAGCCTAAATTACGCAAAAGTTTAAAATTTTTGAATTTGCACAGTGGAGGTTTTGTGACCAGAATAGGAAGAAATAACCTTTGGCAAGACCTTTTCTGAATACCGGTATTTTTTCTATCCCTAATTACAGAAACTTGGTGGATTAACCTGTGCTTAAACCTCGGATCTTGCAAGGGCTTCAGGTGAACCAGAAGGCAGGCGGCCGGTGGGCACTGAGCTTCCCCGATAAAAACCGCGAATAAGGTCGTACGCAAGGACATTACCTAGCCGCCTTTGTGGTCGAGGAAGCATAAAATAAAGGCGCTTTTCAGGAAGCACTTCTAAATTTCGATAGCGGAAAGCGGGTAGCGCAAGTGCAGATTTACCTGTACATTACAAGCCTGAGAACTCAATAGCAGAAGCTGACGGAGAAATATTAAAATTGAAGTTGCAAGCTTGCTTTCAAAGATAGTTAAGACTAAAGGACACAGATAGTTGCAGGGTAGGCATTGGTTGGAATAAAAAAGTCAGTGAACAATACCAGGCGGGTAGGGAGGCTGGAAGGAAAGGTACCACAGGAAGTAAGACGGTGACGAATGCATGGGATCAGCTTTATAGGGAAACTACCTGCTACAAGGATAGGCGAGCAATAGAGAGGACAGACTTGGACGTGTACCTGTCCACGGCCCGCGGACTACCGAGCAGCGATGTGTGCTTCAGCGGGGCTAGACGATTAGGACGAGCATTAAGAACGCCGTTAGCGTCGATCAGACATCATGGTACCTCGTGTTAGTTGTAAGGCGTAAGGCTCAAAAAGCCTTTCGCCCGACATTTCACATGACGCCTTTTCAGTCCTTACAGCTTTCGGAACGACAGTCAGGGTCGCATAAATCTTACGAGGGCTTATTGGCTACCCTATCAAGGCAGAAATGTATAGCTGCTTAGCGGACCACTATGCTGCCATCCCGGGAGCTAGCGGACCTAAAGGTAGCACCGTACAGATCACCGTGACCATTTCACCGCTACCTGAAAAGCTGGCGCTACCGTCCGTCGCGAGGCCTGCACGGCGACCAATACCCCTGTGGTTGCGGACCAAAAATCACTGGTCTCACGAGCGATTGGCGCTCCTTTGTAGACGACGAAACCCTAACAAACAGAACCCGCAACCACTCAGCACACGGATTTGCCGCTGAACTCATTACTTCGTCTCGCCTCCGTGGACGGAGAGCAGGGTTCTGAAAGGGTGTTCCCGTGACGCCAGGCGATGGTCCAGTGCCGAAGTTCGTGGCAAACACACGCGCGCACACAGAGACATTGCAGCAATGGGGTTTCTTTCAATGGAAAGCGCAAGAAACTCTCACATCTGCAACATTGCCGAGCGCAGAAAAAGCGGAGAAGTGTGGTTCACGGTAGACGACCGGTAATGACACAGTAAAGGCTTAAAATTGCAATCTCGCCGCAAAGCCGGGAGCTTTGTCCCTTGCCGTGCATGGCCAGGCGCCGCAAAGTGGGCGCTGAATTTGGGAGGGCAGCGCTTCTAGTTTCCCTAACTTGTTACGTTATCTGCTTGTAGAACGAAACTTCAGCAGAAGGAAGCGAGATTGGCAGGATGGACCGCCTAATCAATAGGTCAATGGGCAAAGGGAAATTGCGGCCTCACCGTAACCGAGCAGATTTTCTGACGTTGCATCACCAGTATTCCCGGCGTTCGTACCGTTCGCGCGCTTTGAGGCCTGAAATTGTGCTGGGGCTCAGCCCGAGCTCCCGCGATTGGCGGCATTCTGCTGGGCGACTCGAAGACACTTATACCCATGTTTTGTCTTTCGTGTGGAATACCACTTCTCGTACAATTTCGGGACTGTATTACTCGGGGATCTGTAAATCCACGGTCTGAACCCCCTTTTTAAATCAAATTACACTGTTTATTCTAATGTATTGTTAGCCGCGTTTTATCAACGATCACAACCAGACTTGAGTAAAGTAGTAATTTGGAGTGGTAGAAACAGGTCTCAAAAATAGAAGAAAAGATTGGCTGCATATCTGCCTGCTTCAATGAAAAAGTCGACAAAAGACGATTCTTCTTAGCCTCTGCCACGTAACATTCTTCGCTCACGCTCTTTCTTTCTAATCTCGCTTCTTTCCCAATAAATTTAATGTAGGTTGGTTAAATGCAATTCAAAATTCCCGCTTTCGCACACCTCGTGCGCCATCTTTTGGGATAGCGCGCATCTTTTTCTTTCTCTTTTACTTTGTGTTCTGCCTGGAACAACACGAGCAGTAGCTTTGTTCTTTTGTTGCTTTTATTTCGCACGTACTGGAGCCTTTTGCGCTATTTTAACGCGTTGTCTTTTACTTGCTATCTTAGAAACCACTCCAACGTTTATTATGAAATGAAACAACGGTTGAAATACTGGTTACGTAATGCTATATTGTCACAAAAGTTCCTGACGTTTCGTTTGCCCTAAACTATGGTGGCGTGTAAGACTAACGCAAACAGCTTTAGTTGTTTGGAACGGTTCTGCCTATACTCACTTCATTTTGACGAATTGTGTCATATTTTGTCCGGAAGGCTGAATCAAGGGACACAGACACAAACAGACCAAAAGTTTACCTTTGAATAGCATAAGAAAACCATCGTGTTTAAAAGAACTGGTCGGCAAGATATCGTAAGGTGGGTTACAAAAATGTCAGGGATGCCTGCACTCACGCTCAAGGCATGAATAGCGAGCTGTAGCAGGTGAGCACATCCGGACACATAGTTAAGTTTCAGTATCATTGTTTATTTGCATAGTTCCGGTGCAGTAATCGTCGTTAAATGCATCGAAAAGGTCGTAGTCTTCCTCGCGGAGAGTGGTGGCTGCAAAGTCATCCTCACAATTGTAGACTTCCACGAACTCATTGTCATCGACTCGAGGCAGCGCTGGTGGGATCTGCAAGTCGTCTCGGGAAGGAGTGACCGACTCGTAGCCACGTCTCCAATTATCCATAATGGCTTCTAGAGAATACGGCAGCCGCAGTGACCATTCCCAAGCAGGGTGTCTTTTCATTTTTGCCATTAGCACCTGGCTGTTGTTTTTTTTTTTAGATGCCTAGTAGCGCTTGACGACAGCGCCGGAGGTGTTTTTCTTTTTTTTTTTTGCTAAAGCAGCTGCGCGTGCTGAGGACGCTCGCCGGTCGTCGCGAGGCACGCGCTCACGAGCGCTCGGCATTTTCTTCGTATTTTTTCCTTGAACGGCGAACTTGCGGCCAGTGAAAACAGCTCCGCTGTTAAAAAGTATATGGTTGTACCGGCTAAAAAAATTATCCCGCGCCACAGCCCTGTTTGAACAGCTATTTCCGGTGACTTCGTTGTGTGGTTGCGTGTAATGTGGATGGCAGCGTATTGGTAATTCAACCCCGGACAATGCGTGCGCCTACAGTAATTGTGACAAGTGTGTGGCGCCCCCCAACCCTGATATTCGTTGGCCGCTAGGTTCAGTGGCCCCACCAGGCTCGGTGGGCAACATTGTGTGTGGCCGGAGAATAAACACCGCCGAGCACAGCAGCTCGCGGTCAGTCACCGTCACCTGTGCCGTCACCACCAGCACGCTGCATGTCGACACTCGGCTGGAGGGTACCCCTACCCTCCCAGGTTCACGAACGCGGGGCTAAATCGTGACAGTAATCACCGCAATTTATTGGTACCGTGTTTCACTTGTATGAAATGTGGCCCATTAATTCCTAATAGCTGCGTTACTGCCCTCGTACGTCCATTGTCCATCCACCGGTTGTTCGGCGAGGTTTCACAGTTTTAGTCGCCAGATTACTGTGGATGGGCGGGCGGAGTAAGAGGCGTAAGATTTCCCATACTGGCAGGCGAGAAATGGTCGCTCCTTCCGATCATGATCTGCTGACCCAGCACAATCAGCTGTATTGTTGTTTCCTTACTGAGTGACATCCCCTCCCGTCAGTGCACCTTCTACCCGCCTCCCACCTTGTCACCTCTAGTTCAGTTACGCGTTTTCTATTGCCGCGTTATATGACTCTTAAAAGGCCAAACTGTGTTCACAATTTTGAGACACGGATTCTGCCCCGTTGGCCACAGGGCAATGATCCCTCGTCTCCTCTAATAACATGCGGATTCGGAAAATGTACAACGCTGCTGCCAAGTATGTCATGAATGCACATATACAATGCGCACGCTTACGGCGATAATTTATAAAATACCGAACTGAGAATTAGGTACAGCAATCACTTACCTCGTGGAGATTGGGTCTCTCCTATCGGCAGGGCTGTGAGGTCCCGCTCTCCGCTTTCAGCGCCGTGCGATATTTTGAGCACATGTATTTCAGAGTCTGGGACAGTCGTTTGTCTGTCTGCATACTGTCCAGGGCAATATGGGACTCGTAAATCGAAAGGAGAATATGCTTACTTGAAATTGAAGCCTACTTATGCCCCGGCGGCATCAGGAACGGCCGAACTAACGTCTTCTTTTCTCGCCCTCTTTATTATCTTTTGGCATGGCGTCTGTCCTCCGAGCAAATTTCTACGAAAGTTATCCGCGCTCCAGCAACTAGGCAGCCAGCCTGGGCCACACAAATGAACACGCTCCCTTCCGCGTTCTCGTAAAAAATATATTTTTTGCTTCCTCGCTTGCCTCGTGTAAAGCTCCCATTGAATTTTTCGTTTTAAATTATTTTCTGCCTCCTAACCGCATGCGTGTCTTCCACTCTCGTTTTACCCATCTCTCATAGCAAGCTTGAGATTCCAATTCCGTATTTTTGCCCGCTTTATCGTTCTCTTCTGCAATTGAGTTCTCAGAATTATAGTGTCACGTAAATCTTCACTTTCCCTGCACGTTTTTCTTCATCGAAATTTACAATCGCCTCCTGAAAACCGCCTTTGCTTTATGGCTCCTCGACTACAAAAGATGCTAGCTTATATCATTGTGTACAGCCTTATTTGTGGTTTTACCGTGGAAGCTTAGTGCCTGCCGGCCGCCTGCCTTCTGGTTCACTTGAAGCCATGGCAAGACCTGAGGTTTAAGCACAGTTTAGAACACTGAGTTTTTAATCTAAAGAGAGAAAAAAACTTCCGGTATTTAGAAAACGCCATATCGAAGGCAATTGTTTCCTATTCTTGTAAAAAAAAACCTCCACTGTGCAAATTTTAAAAATCTCAACTTTTTGCATAATTTATGCTTGCTCTACAAATGCTCCTGGCGAGCCTCGTCGGCAGAGATCGTGTAATTTATACAATTTATGACGAAGAATGAATTCTATAGGGGGTATTTCGCATTCGCCCTCTATGCTGCCAGTGAGGTTCGAAATACAACTGCAGGCGCGGGACCAGTCGTAGCAGAAAGTAATTTTAGCAACGCAGGGTTAGCCCCCCTAATTGATAACGCTGGCCACAAAAAGAAATCTTTGCAATTATGGTGCAGCTGTAAGTACACCTGAAAAAAAAGTAAGAAGTTTAAATCACGTGAACAGTATTCCAAGAATAAGGAAAGCATATTGCTCGTCTTGCTTCGCGTCGCGAAAATCAATATCCTTTTTGCGCCCATCACGTGTTTCATACTTAAACAAGCAAAACAAATCAATTATTGTGCCCAATAATCCTGGACTTTTACAAATGCAGCAAACAGGTCCAGAAGGAGATCAATTACTACATGTCTGCATGCCAGCAAAGCTGCCTTTCTAAATCCTTCATTAGTTGGGCAAGGGGCTGGGTTTATTCATACGGGACATTTTCAATGTACAGCGCCCGCTTAAGGGAACTACTATGTACGAGCCTGTAACGTACGAGCCTGTAACGGCTGGAAATGAAAATTCTTACGAGGTCATTCACGTCCCTTGGGGTCTTTTATACTTCATTGTTTTAGTTTCTACGGTCATCCGTTACTGTTGTGAAATACAGGCTTATTTCCCGTGTCCGTGTTTCTATCCTTACTAGACTTAGGCGACAAATTTCAACGTTGTCGGGGTACTCGGGTTACTCATAGTGGGGTTTCGTAATATCAATAACCTCTCTTGAGAGCTTTTCTTTGTGCCGTCAGTCAGGAGTATATTCATTTTACCGACCTTCAACTGCTACAAAGCATGTTTCGGTTAGGTTAGGTTCGATTCATATATACCAGGTAACCCTCCTCTGTATACGCTTCTCAAAACGCTTTCTTTCAATGAAAAATGCCCTTATAATGGACAGTTCATGACCATGAAAGCCGAAATTCCTTTATTTGGCACTTCACAGGAAAAAAGCATATGCTTTCCGAAATGCGCAAGCTTAAGAAAGTTTCCTCATTTTCCAACAGCCCGCGCAGTTGCAACAGGCCGCAGGTATACGAAGAAAACTACCATCATGCTTTGCCGCTGCGGGAACATTTAATCCCTTTCGGGTGGTCTCGAAATTTTAACTTACTGCCGGCATTCGGTTGGACAATACGTTAGAATAGTTGCGACGGAGAGGATACAGAAAAAATGCAGAGCGATGCACGCTTGAAAAGCGAACAGTAAATGGCTGCCACAACCCTGAAGCGGGTACAAAATATCCCCATGCACATTTGACACGTAGGGTTCATACTGCAGAATCATTCCATCGCGCCGTTATCCTGACAACGCCCGCGTAGTGATTGCACGTCGTTTCCAACAGAGAACCCCAGGTTCTCCTTACTTTCGGATATGCCCGCAGTTTGACCGTTATAACTGCACTCGTCGTTCGGATTTGCGTCACACGCGGTGTTTTCTCTAAAAACCTTGCATTAGAGTTCACAGAAAAGTCCCTTTGTGCTAATCGATTTGCCCAGCTTACGGCAATAACGATTTTTAGCAGGAGTTCTCTATAACAATGGGCCCCGTGGAGTTTGCCTTGACACTTTTAGAAAAAAGGGCGTTTCTCCCTTAAAGGTGAAACAAAAATCTGTCATATATTCCCCCCTAGGTAGAAAGACTCTCTCTTTAAGAGGGAGGGGCATGTCTCTCCCCCTGGGAGTGGAGGAACATTTCCCCCTTTCGTCAGCTGATGGAAAAACGTTCCTCTCCTGGCGGCGCTACCCGAGCTAGACTCATTGTACTAGAAAGGCCTAGCGAGATCATCGGTTTGAGGATCGAGAAATACAAATAGGTAGGTTACTATGGTTGTTAGACCCCCCACTTTGATATGATCGATGCATCGACACGCAGATTGTCTACAGTCGTGCAAACCAACGCAGAGGCGCAGGCGGCGCGAAAAACAGATCCGACGCATCCGCCCATCGCCTCCTGTATTTTTACATACAGGAGGCGATGATCCGCCGAAGTAAGGACGCCACTACACAAAAGAATGTACAGACGACACTGCTCGCCATATAGCGAGCGCGAAGTAAACCAATCGTATATGTCTAAAAATGACCAATAGACGACGCTAAACAAATGGGCAGGGAATGGTAGCTACTCAGAATCACTATCAGAAGGCGCCTACATCAAGGCGTTTCCTCTGGCTAACCTGGGTAACACTACAGAAGCCGCACATCGGGAGGCACATACTGAGAAGCGACATTGCGCAACACAGCAACGTACACTTCCTTGAAGGTACTGCCAACGCACAACGCTTGCAATATACAACAATGCAAGCATAATACACTTATACATGCACGTGTGCACAACACAAAGTACGCTTTTCACCTGTCTATTAGATTCGCGTGATCAAGAAGCACACGTAAACTTAAAACGGCTACAAATTATAAAACTGATCGCCGAGCGTGCCAGTAGGAACATTGAGCGTGTTGTTTGTTTTATTAACCCACAACAATGCCTGAGCATCATCTGTGTTTTGTTATTTCGTCAAATGTAATCCGTACAATTGCTGCTTTTTAATAGTTTCAAGTTTGGTAAAAAGCAGTAGAATAGCTCACAGAACAAAAAAACATGTAGAGAAACAGTACGGCGCGTATTTCTGAGTTATGGAACTCATCGCCTTGCCTTCGCTCTTTTAGCGAAGAACACTTCACTGGTCTTGACTCTTTACACAGACGCCAGCCAAGATACTACCGAATGGGGGCCTTTTGTTGTTGGTAACTGATGGGTCAATATGCCACGGTTCGTGCTCGTTGAGGAAAAAAGGGGCAGGTTAGTATCATCGATTCCCTCTTTTTCCCCTGGGCGTCAGTAAAAAACGTACACAAATGTGGTTGTAACGTTGAACAAGGCGCCGACGAGTCGCACACAGAAATGATGCAGTGGCGTCGACAGAATGTGCGCTAAACACACAGCTGGCGAGCCGTGCGTTTGTGTGGCGTGCACAAGGGGATAAAAATGACAGTGAGAGGGCCGGTAAGCAACACACTGCCGGGGCGGTGCTGCGCAGAGTCGTCGTGTACGCCCGATCGGCGGAAGACACTCCAACAAATTAGGAATAGTGTTACCTGGGTCGGCGCCGACGGCACATCGCAGACGGCAGGGAGAATATTTCCTCCCCGTTTCGATGTTTGGTAGAGGCCGTACAGAGGGCGCTTCATACAATGAGCTAAAGGGAGGCACTTGCTCTCCTGGGCAAGGAGACCAGCAATTTTCTTCCTTTTTTTACCCTTTCTTCTTAGAGTGCATCACTGTGAAGTGGCAACAGGAAAGAGTGAGGATTTCTCTCGGCTCCTGCAGGCCTATTTTTTTTAAAATAATTCCCCTTTCCCTTCTAGGCTAGGTTCTTTATTATCTATATTTACAACACATTTTTCTATTTAGAACCCCTTTAAACGCCCTTTGTCTTCTAGGCTATTCTATGTTTAAAACACCAAGCGGAGGGAGTGACTTTGATCGCTCACAGAAAAACTCAGAGATAGAGAGAGAGAGTACAACTTTATTGAGTTGCCTGCAGAAGTAAGCACTTCCCCCACGCAGGGAGGAAAAGGGCTACTCCAACGCGGCCTGTACGTTAATCTCGACTTCCTGCTCCCACAGGTCGAGCGTCTTCGCTACTCACACGTTTAAACTTTATTTTAGTACCTTAAGCTCCCCTCGAATCTCCCAATGTTGCGAAGTCTGCTCTCGCCACGTAGAGCAACCATTTCACAATGCCTTAAAATAATAAAAAACTCAACACGCCCCAAAAAGAAGTTCCAAAGTTCTTTGAATTTTTGAGTCGGTGTTTCTAGTTTTAAAGCAAAGCTTTCTACCTCTACCAGCCAACGTCTATTTCGTGGCGTGCGAGACAAGAAACTCCCAACGCGGCTAGGGATGCGGAGGACGCCTTTCACTCACGGAGCACAGTGTAGATGGCGCACCGATAGCGCGCTATTACCCAGCGTTCCCCATGCTCACCCCGCGGGCGCGTCGGCAGGACCCTTCCATCGGCTTTGTTGTCTGCTTTAGCAACGCTGTTGAACCTGTTTTGGCGCACACTCGTGTCCAATGCGCGCTTACTTCGCCCAGCTTGATTAACTTGTTCGACAGCGCCTCCTGGGTATACCCGGACCAGAGTGAATTAAGTGGTCGTACGGCAAAGACACGTGCAGGGCGGGAAAGCAAAATGTAGAGACCACAGACATCTGGACGCTAGAGAAACACCACCTTTTGCGCACTGCTTGTCACGAATGGGACTGCGTTTTCTAAATTGCTGAATACCAATTCGGTTCTGCTTTAACAGGCATTACAAAAGCGAAAGCAGCAACTGGTGCTGATAAATAGCGATTATAAAAGTTCCGTCAGCTTTCCCGCCATTCTTAAACTTGAGAAACTATTTAGTTTAAATCTGTATGAATAATGTGAATCAGTAATCTCACATGCCGGATTGTTTCGGTGTCTGCGCTTGTGTCGCGCGGTGGTGTTCTCCCAAGCTAGCACATCAGGATGGCTAGGTTCCGCTGTCTCACCCTTGGAAACACGCTCCTCTTCGTTTTCTTTCGTCCAACGCACGGCTGGGCTAGAGCGGCGGCGTTTGCCAGTCGAGCCCGGCCGCGTGTTCCCAAACGCTTCGCTGCACAGAGCGCCCACCTGACATGTGTTGTCACTGCACCCGCTGTTCTTTTGAACGCTTTCTAAAAGCAGCCCGCCGTTCGGGCTCTGTGGCCTTGATATAGTACACTGAGTACTGGCGCTGACGTCTTGGGTTCGATCCCCAGAAAGTCTCTTTTAGTGTAACTCACGATGTCACCCGCGTTGACGTCCGTAGTCGTAGTCCGCACCCCTCCCCCTACACTATATAAAAAAAATACTATCCGGCGCCTGGTTTCGATCCCTCGACCCTGCGGGCGGAACACAATGTACATGGTGCTCTACCCACTGCGCCACAAAGCCGACATAGAATGGGAGGCTACGAACGCGCCTTATATCCTTGACTCATTCAAACTACGTAAAGAAGCTGCTGATACAACGCATTCACTACCACCAACTCCCAAAACACTAAACGTTAACGCAATACACCCACCCCCTATGCGACGCATTTACTCGAGTCCCCCTCGCCGGGAGATGGGCCCCATTTACGATAGTAAGCGAAAAAAAGTGGCAGTGCAACGCCGGCACGCGGGAGAAAAAGCAAGCACAAAAAAGAACAGAACTCCCGCTGGCGCAGTTTCAGGCAGGGGGCGCACGAGCCCTGCGAAGGCGAGAAATTTGAATTTCATTGGGTGATGGCAGTGAGCGGATAACGGCGCTACAGTCCATTATGGCAAATCACTTCTCTGCACTTCCGTCCGCTTTCACATTGAGTGGAACGGGTTTAATTCCACTCTGCACTGAATAGCCGACCAGCAACGGGCCATGTGCAACATCGAGGCGCTCATGGCTGCGGGTGGAGAGTGCTTCTTGGTGTTCTTAAACTCGATCATTATTTTTCATTGCTTAACGTTTTCTATACATTGAATTTTATTTATAAACTGAAATTTACGTGTTGTTTTTTGTTAATAATAGTGATTTGGTATAGTTTACGTCACTTTAGGTTTGGGGCGCAGCACATGACGACGTTTAATTACCGTTCTGCATCGCGCGAACAGACATGTCATGTCATGTCATGTGCGTGCTCTGTGCCGCGAATAATTTGGATATATGCACCCCGGCCGTGGTCGAAGCCGCGGCGTTCGCGACAGAGTCTCCGCGAATCCTATGTAACGGCTGGCAGAATGTCTGGTTTCATTCTTTCTACAGCCACGTGTGTGAATTTAAGTGACGTCGCATGTGGAAATGTTTGGGGGGTCGTTCACAGCTTTGCTTTCCAAACACCTTCGCAGCGTGGATTAGAGCCTATTTTTTTAGGTGCGGAGTACCTTAGGACCGCCTAATGTACGTCCGTGTTCGTGCGTATAGCATTTACCATCGAAAAAAATCACACAGGCACCGGCAGGGTTCGAGCATGTGTCCGGTAGATCAGACAGAGTTAGAGTCAGTCGTCTTACCCATTCGGCTGCGACCGTGAGTTAGTACCCGAGAGTCAAACTGCTTGCTCCCTCACCTGTAACGGTGCGTGCGGAGTACCTTAGGACCTCCAAATGTCCGTCCGCGTCAATCCGTGCGCACACCACCATCAGGCGAAAATCAAGCGAAATTGGATTTGAGCCACGAGTTTCTGCCTCATTTGGGGAATAATCAAGGTGCAACTCACGGCTCAAATCGAATGACAGTCTGGGCGCAAATCGGATGTTACTCGGGGCGCAACTTCGATGTCATTTCGAGTCCCCGTACTCCGCACCCTCGCCATCATCCACAGAATGGAGATGATGCCTTTTTATTGTTTTACGCTTGCTCGTTGTGTTTTTGTGCTTTGTTATGTTTGTCCTTGTCTATTACTTTTAGGGAACCCCCTCCTTCTCTCTAATATAAATCCTCGGTTCCCAACTGTCTCAGGACCAAGATTGCTTTGTAGCAACGGTGCCCACACCGCGTCTCCTATAACGCACTTTCTCTTCAGGCTTGCCTTTCAACCTTGCTCACAGCAAGCGCTCACGGAGCGGTAATAAAGCAAAACGTATGTGCCATTATGCTAAACTATTAGAGCACTCATTGATCAGTAGCGACACCATCATTATCAATAATACTGTAGGTTTGCCTTCGTGGGGCGGTAAAATGCACGCCAATTGCTGTGTGGTTTAACTGGTAATATATCAGCAGGGAGCGGCCACTACTATTGCTGCTCGGTAATAATTACAAACAGTTTAAAATCACCACGATATTCACTTGTGGTTGTTCAGGCCCAAGTAGTCGGAACCTGTAGAGCAAGTTAACGCTGAATGATTACATTGCGCTTCGTTAATCGTATGCCACATTTCTCTAGCACGCTCCTCTCGCCACGATAAGGGTGCAGCTCTTATCGGGTGCCCAATAGATTCATTGCTCCTCAGCCCCCGCCACGGCACAAATCAAAACTGTTGCACCAGATAATACTCGGTTACTGCATCCAACGTCGGGGGCACTGCAACGTTTACGACCACTGCATTGAAAACGGAGTTCGAGGAAAATACATACACGTCCCCCATGGTTCCGAATCGGAAGAGCAAGTGTGAATTCTATGTTTCCCCTGAAGATGCAGTATCTTCCGTCTTTTTACCGCCAACAGCTGGGGAACCAGCCGAAATGCAGAACTGTTACCCCGCGATAAAAACTCACAGGGTTTTCCTGTATGCTGATAGGAATCGAAGCCAAAGACGGTAATTTATTCTTGCTTTTGCTACGCGTTGTGAAAAGCAGCAATATTAGGTATGGCCGTACAACGTCGCAGCTGGAGTTGACCGGGAACCAAGTTATTCTCCATGTTGAAGCAAGAGTTTTTGTCTCTCGTGTAGGCGTGCTTTCAGGTGTAAGTGCCTATTTCGAGCGCGTCAAATTAGTCGAGGTACTCAGCTTGGAATAGGAGCCGTATGCATGCAATGCTGCGGCTGCTGCTTCACAACATACCCCGCATTCACGGTCGACTCTGCTGCTCCCACGGCACACGTTTTACACTCGCCATCTGTTTTGCGGGGCTAAAGCTTGCTGGGCGCACAGTCGGCAGACGGTATGCCGATCACCCCAGCCGGTCAAAACCATCATGAAGCAGGCGGTCCGAGTCGCTGTCGGTTTATGCTGTGCAACACATGTGGCTCGTACGTGTGCGTCTACTTTTCAGGAAATGCCACGGCAACGATTGCAGTAAGCCTCGCTCTGCTGAGAGCGTGAGGAGTGAAGCGGTATATAGTGGTTTCCGGGGCGTCGTTGTTCTTCAAAGGCAATGAAGGAAATGGACGGTGAGTTCCTTCGATGCTCCTTCTCGCTACACTCTTTAGCACACCTTTATAAATCTCTCGCATGCCGACAACGTGTTGTTTACGCTGCGTTCAAGGTCGGCAGCATCGCATTTAGCCCCATATGGATTGAAATCGTCGTTCCAGAAACGTGGCAAAAGTGTTGTTTTCCTTGCCGATGGTAGCCAAGTGGGTTTACATTACACAGCCTCTATTTCTTCGTCTTTTCTTTCGTGACGTCGGCCCAAAAAAAACATCGCCTATTTGAAACGTCCAGTTCCCTTCAAAAATAACAAGTGATAGCTTTAACCCAGTTAATTAAATTAAAGCCAATAAAACTTTTTATTGATTTTTTTTCTGGAAGCAGATTTTTGGTGCTGCTGCCAATCGAGTAACAAACTGCTGTACCGGTAACCTGAGATTTCTGCGCACGATGAGGATCCCTATGTGGTCTAAACTAATTAGTTACCCTGCACAAAAGCGCCTCATATCCCAGGCGAAGCCTCTGCGCTAAATACAATTTTTAATTTATTTACGACCTTGAGTAGAGAAAACAAAAGTTTACTTTCGTTTTGCCCACAAATGTTTGCTTTTGTCTTTCCCACAAACAAAACTGATGTCGTTTTGCCTACTACTTTTGCTATTAGGGCAAACTTGCCCGAGCACTGGTTTTCTAGGCACAATGGTTCCTGTCTCAGGCTCAATGTAAGTTTGGGTTTGCGCGATCGGCACTGAAGCTGTTGCATTGACGGGTGCGGAATCTTGTTTTAATGTTCGGTAATTTTGGTCTGCATCTTCTGCCTCCCTTGTGTACTTAGGTAAATAACGCCGTATAATTATATACCACATTCGCACAAATATTTTTTCATGCCACAAGTAAAATCGTGTTACTAAAACCTGCAGTAAACTATTATTCATATATACAAAGTTCTACTTTACACCCTAAACGCAAACAAAGTTCAGCATTATGAATGTCGAAATAATCTTGCTTTTGAAAATACAAATTTATGACAAAAAGAAATTCGCAAATTCAAAATGTACAATAACAATTTACGTTTTTATTTGTTCAATGTGTCACTAGTTCCCCCACATTACGAGTTTGTACTTTGGAACAACAATACTCATAAATTCATCTCGAACCGCCTTCAGCCCACGAAGTTGTTAGCTAGAACGAGCTTACAGGCGCTACGCATATCCTCTCAAGGCCCTGGCTAATGACGAGTGCAGCTGCCGTGGGAAGTTCACTTCGTATTGGGCTACGACGTAAACAAACCAACAAAAAGTTATCACATACCCACTCAAAAAGATTATCCAGTGACGCTGGCCGCAACAGTCAGAGGCTCATGGCAGATTCACCAAATGCCACTGGCAGAGTCGTCAACGGACACACCGATACATATGATTTCACGGCCCAACGTGGAGGGGTGCACACACATTCTTGCATCGTAAGAGGAGAAAGAACTGCTTTATTAGGAGGGATGAAAAATTCAGTGCCCCTGAAGTTTTTAATTGCGTTTTGCCCGTATTTTTTCGCTGCTTATCTCATCTGCTCCTGCAAGCTCGAGTGCAAGAAAAGTAAATAGTCGGTTTTATACCATAAAAGGCAAAAACGTGAAGTGAACATGAAAGTGCCCCCATTACTTTACTATGCGCTGGGAATTTGAAATCTTCCCTCTTATCGTTTCTAGAGTGCTTGGTAATACTTCAAATGAGATGTAGAATGACAAAATCAATTTTTTTCTTCCCTCATAATTTTTTGTACGCATGATTTACGAAACAGCTTGCGCGTAACAAAAATGCCAAGGCAAGAGCGTTTTCTTTAACATTCCGCTCCAAAGAAAAACCACAAAATACACTAAAAAAATCCAACGTTGTGTTCACCGCACAGTCTTTGATCTATCTTTATTGTGGCCCAATAGTTTTTGCAGCCCTCAACGATCCTTTGCACACGCACAAGCACTTTATGCTTCAGTGTCCTGCGGTCGTGTTTCCCTCAGGGCATCAAAGCACTTCACTTAGTAGGTGGCAGGAGGGCTTCATGAAAGTGGAAACCTCGTGTGTGTGTTTCCCTTATGATGAAAATATTTTCCTTCCCAAACTAGGTTAAATGAGCATGCAGCGCCAGTGCCTCTCAAAGAAGACAGCTGAATAATGAAACGCTTCGAAATGAACTTCTGATATAACGGATTTAGCTACTCTGCCTGGCTTCTATCCACGAAAAGCGTAGGTTGAAGTAAGATTTCCGCTGGTTCATAGAGGGTGTACCCTTTGAACGTAATCTTTTTTTTATACTTCTGTCTACAATTAAGGTACTTACCAGACGGTACAATGCTGCCAGTTTGAAACGGTATCCTTGTCCTCCCGTTCTATTTACTCACTATAAATGAATTATGTTATCTGTCAAATGGTATGTAATTCATACATTGTTTTTCGTTGGCTTTGAGATAAAACGGTATCGTTTGCTACATTTCACTTCAACAGAATCACCGCTTCGTGCGCTTGTGAGGGCAAGAACTATGCCATTTGAAATGATGTGACTCGTTGTTGCTTGTCACGAGTTTCACTTTTTGAACGCCAACATCACGTTTTCTAATTTGTTGCAACTCAAAGCAACCATTGCAAGTTATTTCACTCGTTATTGCTCATCATGAGTTTCACTTTTTGAACGCCACCGTGACAATGTAACTTTGTTGCAACTCGTCTACAAAATTGCTTACGCACAATGCTCCGCTAGTTACGTTGGCGAAACCACGAACTTCCCGGAACGCCTACGACAACACAAAAACGACGTTCTCCAGTCGGACATTCAGCGCAGTGCATTAGGCGAACACTGTGAACAAGCTGACCACAAGATTGGTTTAAAACGGCGCGCAGGTGATTCGCACCCAAACCATTTACTCAGAAAGAATACTCCTGAGTCCTCGTACATACAAGGGAACCGGGAAGGCCTGAATAGAACTCTAGGAGCCCTGCCCACCATCTCCTCCCACGGCCTCCGACGCGCAAGGGCAAGATGCGAGTAACAAGAAAAAGGAAAAGAAGACACCTTATGAAACTGCTGCTTCTTGTCATACCCAGTCAACCCTGATGAAGGAGCCGAGAAGCCTCCGAATCGTTGGTACAGCTTTCAATAAACACTCTTGGCTGGTGTATTTGCCTCTTCCTCGAGTTTAACCCAACCAGACAGAGTTCTGTCGAAGATGTTCACAAACTCAAAAGAACCATTACAAATTGCACCACCTACGCTTTCGAAGGACGTTCTCAAAAATGTGGATGTGATCAAGAAAATGCTAACTAGCGTGAAAAGAAGAGAAGTGCAGACTGGCATATTAATCCATTCGCGGTCCTTAGAAGCACTAGTGCATTAAAGGGAATGGTGACCTTCGCAGCGGAACGAAGTCAGAGCTTTAAAAGAATGAGAAATATTTAAAAATCAACAGTGAATCTTCCTAGAGTATTTCAGAAGTTCGAAGCCTATATGTAATCATGTGGGCAAAAACACTACTTGCCATGAATGATCATTTCTCTACTTAGAATAAACGAAATAGTATAGTATGACAGAATGCGTTGTTTTCACAAGCTTCAGCCAGAGTTTTGAAAAGAATTGAAGGACTCGGTTTCAGTTTACGCGTCGGCGATCTTGGACCAAATGGTTGAGGACGCTTGGGTAAATATAAATCCCAGACGCCTGAACAGCGGCTCTCGCGGGCAGAATATTTTGAACGTGCAAGTTTCTCTGTTGCTTATTTAAACATAGAATGTATACAGTTGACCAGGTACGAAATGATATTTTTCAAATTATCTTAAACCAGTGCTAATAAAGTTAGGCTTCGAAAACCTCGCATGCAGGGTGAGTAGCCTCACGCCGGCACAAACAAAAGTTTGTCGTATGATCTTAAGAAGCTTTGTACGAGCAAAGTTTTCCTGGGATTTTGCTTGGATTCTGCACGTAACGTGTGCCAAATTCAGATGCCTAATGCGTGTTGTCAGATGTTGCCAGATAATTTTGAGGTGCGTTTCGCCCCTTAAGTAAAGAGATATTTTTAGGGCGCAGCCCTTTGGTGGCCATCTCGGTGCTGACAGGCGTTGTCGGCGTAACCGAGTGAGCGATGGCGGGACAGGTGAGTGAAAGAGAGAGAGATAGAGTTCTTTACTAGAAGAGAAAGGAAAGTCGGCTCAGCCGATAACTGCCTCTCAGGTTGAGGGCACCTCAACCAAGACTGAGTCTAGGAGGAGGATAGACAGGAAAGAGGGTGGACAGAAAAAAAGATAGAAAGGCAGAATAAGATGACGGTTCACAAGCCGCGCAGCATGGACAGTACTGGCGGCATCATAGCCGGTCCGAGAGTCCCGTGTCCTTTAAAAAGTCCAGCAGGGCTCGGAACGCTTTTTCGCGATTTGATTTGTGACAATACGGGAACAACAGGTTTGATGAGGTGCAGTAAGGCAGTCCCAGTTTCGCATAGGACGCTCGCAGCGCTGATCGAGCCTGCGAATGATGTGGACAGTCGCACAGTGCATGCGCGAGTGTCTCTATTGCAGGACAGTGGGGGCAGTCGGGTGAAAGAAAAAGCGAAGTATGAAAGAATGCAAAGGAGAAGAGTGTCGCGAAATTGAAGGTGAGGGTGGCTCACCCTGGCGGCGCGAGCCAGCGCTTTCCGAAGTGTGCGGTGGGGGTGGTGAGGGGAGAGTATGCTGTGCCCGCACGAGGCCCTCGACGGGGCCACGGATGGCGGAAACGTGAGGGGGGCGTGCGCGTGACTATGATGTGCGTTCGCTTCAGACGACGTTCGCGGTCCCTTCCTGAGACACACTTCGCGCCTCCGGCGCAGAGGGTCATCATCGCTGCCGTCGAGATAATCCACGAGTGAGTGCTGCCTCAGCGCACTGCTGCTGTGTACAAATATCGCAATAGGGAGTATCGTAATCGCCAGCCAATTCTTGTTCCCATGTGCGATTTCTTGGTTGACTCGATTCAACCAGCACAGTTGCATGTGAACCACGAACGGTTCATGTCAGGACAGTGGGAAAGCAAACTAATACTGTGCGAAAACTCGAAAGCAGAAACCGAACCAAAGTATCAGTGTACCCCGCTTTAGTCTTGCCGCTTCGGAAAACAAGGTGGATCTGGAGCCAGGCATGGGCCAGGCGTAGACATTCATAGAAAAAAACAAATAAAAATATTACTTTTTAATTACCACAATACTATCGTATTTGGCTGAAGACAAACTGGCGCTGTGATTTTCCTATTCCCAGCATTTTTTATATTGTCACGAAGACAAGGACGATGCAATTGTGTTGAATGAGAAACACGTTTATTGGAGCGAACTTGTGCTCCCCTAACAACTCAAAAGAATACAGAGGCGGCGAAGCAGCGGTCAACAAAGTGACTTGCACAGGCGAGTGCCGTCGAATCGAATGCCCCGGCGTCCGCACTGCAGGCTTTTTATCTTTTGGCGCGCGTGGTTCTCGAAACGTCGATTCGCATCGAGAACATAGTAGATCCAAGAAGATTATTCTGGGCTGTTCACGTTAGATCGGAATGCTCTCCCTATCACAACAGATAACACATGCGGCACAGAAAGAAAGAATGGAACACGCGTTCCCTTGGCGCAGAGATAACACAGACCGGCGCAGCCGGGCTTTAAAAGCAAAACACAAATAAACAAACCCAATGTATGGTTCGCGGCATTACCCCCCCCCCTCTAAGAGTGCATCGACCCGATGCTAACATAAGCGACAGTCCGAACAAATGAAAATAAAAGTTCGTCATCGTCCGTAGAAAGGTTTTAAGCGAACCACGTGGACAACTTCAGGCCGCGTGCGTCGTCGTGATGTGCCGGAGTCACCATCGGGGATCACTTCGTAGGTAAGTTGGCCAACACGTCGTAGAATCTGGTAGGGTCCGAAATACCGTCGCAGGAGCTTCTCACTGAGTCCGCGTCGTCGGATGGGAGTCCAAACCCACACACGATCCCCTGGTTGGTACTCGGCGTCTCGGCGTCGGAGGTTGTAGCGGCCCGCATCCACCAGCTGCTGGTCCGTTATACGAACTCGAGCGAGCTGGCGGGCCTCCTCCGCACGTTGAAGATATCCGTGGACGTCGGCGTTGAGGTCGTCGTCTTCTACGTGCGGAAGCATGGCGTCGAGCATCGTAGTCGGCCTTCTACCGTAGACAAGCTCGAACGGCGTCAGCTGTGTCGTCTCCTGGATAGCCGTGTTGTACGCAAACGTGACATACGGGAGCACTTCGTCCCAAGTCTTATGTTCAACGTCAACGTACATTGACAGCATATCTGCGATTGTCTTGTTCAGACGTTCTGTTAGTCCGTTCGTTTGGGGGTGGTACGCCGTCGTTCTTCCGTGATCCGTGTTGCTGTAGCGTAATACTCCTTGCATCAGCTCCGCAGTAAATGCCGTTCCACGGTCTGTGATTAAGACTTCCGGGGCTCCATGTCGCAGCACAACTTGGCTTATAAAGACCTTCGCCACTTCTTGTGCAGTCCCCCTCGGAAGAGCGGCGGTCTCTGCGTAGCGCGTCATGTAGTCTGTCGCTACGACAATCCACTTGTTCTGTGATCGTGACGTAGGGAATGGGCCTAAAAGGTCCATTCCAATCTGTTGAAATGGTCTCGATGGGACGGCGATCGGTTGCAGAAGTCCGGCGGGTCTTGTCGGCGGCGTTTTTCGTCGCTGGCAGTCACGGCAGCTCCGGACGTAGTGGGTGACGTCATAGGTAAGGCCGGGCCAGTAGTACCTCGCCTTGATTTTTCCAATAGTGCGGGCTGTGCCCAGATGTCCGGAAGACGGGTCGTCGTGGCACGCTTCCAAAATTTCGTCACGAAGGTCCGCGGGGATGACGAGAAGGTAATTCGCTCTTGTTCCGGGGCTGAAATTCTTCTTCACAAGGACGGAGTTTCTCAGGCTGAATGCTGGTAAGCTGCGTTTGAAGGTCCTAGGAACGGCAACGTTGCATCCCTCGAGGTACTCGATTATGACGCGTAAGTCGGGGTCGGCACGCTGCTGGGCGGCTAGGTCGCTCTCCGTCACGATCCCGAAGAACGCGCTGTCTTCATCAGAGTCTTGTGGTGGTGGGTCGACGGGGGCGCGGGACAGGCAGTCGGCGTCGGAGTGTTTCCTGCCGGATTTATAAACGACTGTAACGTCGAACTCCTGCAGGCGCAAGCTCCACCGCCCAAGACGGCCAGAGGCGTCCTTCAAATTGGCGAGCCAACACAGCGCATGGTGGTCTGTTACAACCTTGAATGGCCTTCCATACACGTATGGGCGAAATTTTGAAATCGCCCATATAATAGCCAGGCACTCTTTCTCAGAGGCAGAATAGTTTTTCTCCTCCTTCGACAGACCACGGCTAGCATAGGCGATTACCCTTTCGTAGCCGCTTTGCTTTTGGACAAGGACGGCACCCAAGCCTATATCACTGGCGTCCGTATGCATTTCCGTTTCGGCATTTCCGTCGGAATGAGCGAGCACGGGCGGGCTTTGCAGGCGTTTTTGCAGCTCGCCGAATGCTTTTTCTTGGTCGTTTTCCCAGCTGAAAGGGGTGCTATCTTTCGTCAAGCGCGTGAGTGGCTCTGCAATGCGTGCGAAGTTTACGACGAAGCGCCAGTAGTATGCGCACAGCCCGAGAAATCTCCGCACGCCCTTCTTGTCTTTCGGCCTTGGGAAGTTCGCAATGGCTGAAGTTTTTGACGGGTCAGGTAGGACTCCCGCGGCGTTGACGACGTGGCCCAAGAACTTGAGTTCCCCGTATGCGAAACGGCACTTTTCAGGCTTCAGCGTCAACCCCGACGTACGAATGGCCTCGAGTACAGACTCCAACCTTGCAAGGTGTTCGTCGAAAGTCCGGGCGAATACCACTACGTCGTCGAGGTATACGAGGCAGGTGTGCCACTTAAGGCCAGCTAGCACAGTGTCCATGACTCTTTGAAACGTCGCTGGTGCTGTGCACAGCCCAAACGGCATCACCTTGAACTCGTATAGGCCGTCTGGGGTTATAAATGCAGTCTTCTCTCGGTCTCTCTCGTCCACTTCAATTTGCCAGTAGCCGGTCTTCAGGTCCATCGATGAGAAGTACTTCGTGTGTCAGAGGTGTTCGAGGGCGTCGTCGATTCGGGGGAGGGGGTACACGTCCTTTTTCGTGATTTTGTTCAGTCGCCGGTAGTCAACGCAAAACCTTAATGTGCCGTCTTTTTTCTTTACGAGTACGACGGGCGCAGCCCAGGGGCTTTTCGATGGCTGTATAATGTCATCGCTCAGCATGTCGTCGACTTGAGTCCGGATGGCTTCCCGTTCGTGTGAAGAGACGCGGTACGGTGACTGTCGGGTAGGTCGGGCTCCATCTTCGGTTATTATTCGGTGCTTCGCTAGAGGGGACTGACGTAGTTTTGCGCTCAACGAAAAACATTCGCTATAGCGACGCAGCAAAGCCAATAATTTTTTCCGTTGTTCTTGCGGTAGCGCCGGATTCACGTCGAATGGCTGCGGGAGCTTGAATGTTTCTACGGGTGTGCGTTCAAAGTCGGCGACTGCGATCACATCACTTGCTTCATGCGTTTCTTCGAGGAACGCAATTGCAGCTCCCTTGTTTAAATGCTGGTACTCTTCGGTGAAATTAGTGACCAAAACGTGAGATTGGCGTTGCGTAAAGTGCGCAATGCCTCTTGCGACGGAGACACCGCGGTAGAGAAGCAACCTTCGATCACTCTCTACTATAGCGTCGATGTCAGAAGCAGCATCCTCACAGTAGACGGCGATCATCAAGCTTGCGCGGGGTGGCAGGGTGATGTGGTCGTCGGCGATCCTGACAGCAGCACGGTGATCGGGGTTCGGCTGCGGCGTCGTGGAGTGATTGGAGGAAAATGTTATCGACTTGGTCTGCAGATCAATTATTGCGCCGTTGTCCGTCAAAAAGTCCATTCCGAGAATCACGTCGCGGGAGCAGTTAGGCAGAACGACGAACGCCGCAGGGTACGTTGTGCCGTCTATGGTGACGCGCGATGTGCGCGTTCCACTTGGCGTCACGAGGGGGCCTCCTGCTGTGCGTAAGTGCAGACCGTCCCATCTGGTCATAACTTTCTTCAGTTTAGACGCAAATGGTCCGCTCATTACCGAATAGTCAGCTCCCGTGTCTACGAGGGCGACTACGTCAAAGCCGTCGATGGACACCTTGACGTCAGATGCAGTGGTCCTCGTGTTCCAGGTTCGTCGGGGCGTCGTATCTCTGCTTGTACGTGTTGATGGTCGGGCACTGTGCATCGTCGTTGTCGTCGTCTTCTCAACGAACGTCTCGGTCAGGTCGGGTACGCGTCGCGCCGTGTAGCTGTCGTCGTGTTCGGGAGTCTCGTCAGGGTTAGGTCGGGTCGTCGGGATGTGGGCATGTCGTAAATCACTGTCTTCAGCGCGTCCTTGCGTCGTTGGAGGGTTTCTAGTTTTTCGCCGTAGAGCAACTTCACCTCCAGAAGTTGCCGCCTTTAGTTTCCCCCGCGTGGGCTGGGGGACCTTCCACGGGCGAAGTCAGCGTTGCTACGGCGGTTCGGTGATTGGTAGGGGTAGGGCGACGGCGAACGGTTGAAACGCGCTGGGCCACGGCTGGTTTCAGATAGATAGTCGTCGATCTCACGTGGTCGTTGGCCAGGGAGAGGGCGAGGTGCGTCGACGGAGAAACCACGCAGTCCGAGTATTTTGTATGGGCAGCGACGGTAAATGTGGTCGGCCTCTCCGCAGTGGTAGCACAGAGGACGGTTATCGGGAGTTCGCCATACGTCCGTCTTCCTCGGCGTCTGGTTTCGGGCTACCGGGGGTCGGGCGGGTGACAGTGGGCGGCGGTACGGCGGGGCCTCTTGACGGCGTGTTGGAGCAGGGCGGGGTCGACGAAAAGCCGCGGAGTATGTCACAGCTTGTGGCTCTCGGGGTACCTCGGATGGCGTAGAAGTTCCCAACGCTTGTTGCACTTCTTCTCTAATCACGTCGGTGAGGGAAGCGACTTGGGGCTGCGGCGGCGTTGGGAGAAGTTTCCGCAGCTCCTCTCTCACTATTGCGCGAATAGTCTCGCGTAGGCTGTCAGCCGGGATCCGCGTGCTGCCAAAGTCGTTCGCATTGGCCTCGCCAACAAAGTTGCGGTCATACTGCTTAGCACGCATTTCGAGGGCTTTCTCAATGGTGCTGGCTTCGGTCACGAATTCGGCGATGGTTTTGGGCGGATTTCGGACAAGTCCAGCAAACAGTTCCTCCTTCACTCCGCGCATTAAGAAGCGCAACTTCTTTTCTTCCGTCATTTCGGGGTCCGCGCGGCGAAATAGCTGCGTCATCTCCTCAACGAAGATCACGACACCTTCGTTGGGGTGTTGCGTGCGCGTTTCCAACAAAAGGGCGGCTCTTTCTTTCCGCACGACGGTAGTGAAGGTCTTAGTAAACTCGCTTTTGAACTGAGCCCAGTTTGTCAAGGAGCTCTCGCGGTTCTCGAACCAAGTGCGAGCCGAATCTTCCAAGTAAAAGAAAACGTGCCGGAACGTTTCTGCGTCGTCCCACCTGTTGAATTTCCGGACGCGCTCCAGTTTCTCCAACCATTCTTCTGGGTCTTCTGCGGGGGCTCCTCGGAACGATGGCGGTTCCCGGGGCTGCTGCAGGACGATTGGCGACGTTGTTTCTTGCACCATGGTGTTGGTTGCAGCGTTCCTTTTCTTGGGCCCTTCTGGCATCAAACCGAACTCGGGCGGTAAATCTTGCAGGCGGGGGCTGGCTCTTGTTGGACTGGCTTGGCGGCTTTTCGAGGTTGTAGTGGGCATGAAGGGTGCGTACCCAGCACCTCCACTAGATGTCACGAAGACAAGGACGATGTAGTTGTGTTGAATGAGAAACACGTTTATTGGAGCGAACTTGCGCTCCCCTAACAACTCAAAAGAATACAGAGGCGGCGAAGCAGCGGTCAACAAAGTGACTTGCACAGGCGGGTGTCGTCGAATCGAATGCCCCGGCGTCCGCACTGCAGGCTTTTTATCTTTTGGCGCGCGTGGTTCTCGAAACGTCGATTCGCATCGAGAACATAGTAGATCCAAGAAGATTATTCTGGGCTGTTCACGTTAGATCGGAATGCTCTCCCTATCACAACAGATAACACATGCGGCACAGAAAGAAAGAATGGAACACGCGCTTCCCTTGGCGCAGAGATAACACAGACCGGCGCAGCCGGGCGGTAAAAGCAAAACACAAATAAACAAACCCAATGTATGGTTCGCGGCAATATCCTTTTGTCAAATACACAAGAAATTATTAAATGCTGTTCCGTGGTGTCGCGCACTTGCCCGACCCAGAAGCAGTTACTAAGTTGCAGTAATAAGCCTTGGGAATATAGACAATATAGAGGAACTCATTCAAGCTGCGCATCTGTCAATAGGCTCACAAGCTTCCGTTTTGTTGCGTTTCATAAGCACAACGCTCAAAAAACTTTGTGAAGAGAGTTCAGTATAATCCACCACTTTTCATAAGTGTTCAGAGCTTGTCAAAGTTGGCTACTCTTTCTGGCACTGCAACTGGGTTTATCTCACGCCACTCTGAAATATTTACAAACAAAATTTGACTAAATGGATCTGGCCACGAACTGGAACGAGCGATGTAATTTTATTGGATCAAAAAACAGCTCGTCTAGATTATTCCACAATGTTTGTTCGAATTGACAAGCGCACAACGACGACTGCAGAAAATTTATTACAGAGGTGCGTTGTAATTAAATCCTAGATGGGCATTAGTGGTTTGTTGTTTCAGATACTGTGTTCTTGTCTGATTTATGTGTGTGGCTGCAGTGAAACACGTTGTGTTCATGGTTGCAGCAGTAGTTGTGCGTCATTAGGCTCGGGCAGGGCTATGTGCACCCGGCGTTGAACTAAGTGTGCTCAAAAGTTGGCAAATAACAGGATATGTTAGGAGCAAGTTGACCCGAAAAGTGGGAATCAAAAAAGGTATTATCGGGTCCTCGGCGGCTCTCTGATGTCTTGCAAAGCATTCTATGTGGCGGAATAATAAGCAAATATTTATTAGTGACTAATCGGATTTTACTGCCCATCGTTTCCGTGCAGTGGGCAATCACGTGCTTCCGCAAGCTCTCGGTAAAAAAAAAAAAGAGCAAAGCCAAAGGGAGGAACGTTTGTCTTGTTCCGAAATTGCAATGATTTCATCTGATGACTTGCGGTAGTACCGGGTAATGCCCGGGTTTGCCACTGTACTAATGACACTAATGAGTGTAAATCCTGTTCAGTTATTTTTTTATTGTCATATCTAGCTAGTTCAGCCGTGAAGTTGTACAAAGGAACGCCCGCCTGATGCCGGTACATGTGCTCCTAGCGGAGGCTTGTCGTAACATTACCAGAAGCCTCCAAATGGCTGGAACTCGTGTTCTTATTTTTTTTAACTCTCCCCATACAAATTTCACGAAGATGCTGCGCTCAAACTACTACTTAGCCATGGTAGTGTTATCTCAGTACGTGTGAAGGATACTCATAAGTCGCAGTTTTATGATAACTAGCATGGGCCCCTACGGCAGGCGAGTGGTTGCGGAAAGTCACAACAGATGGCGAGCGCTATGCGAACGCGGTAAAACTGTACTGAATTTCACGTCCAGAAGGGTGTAAGCTAAATAATACTGCTGGCTCCTTTATACGTGTGTTAGGAAAGAATCGTGAAATTGCTTTTCGGACAACTGTAAGTACAGCATTTGCAAGCAAAAACAACTTGGCCAAATCACCGCGCTTTATAGTTATTGAAGAATCTGTAATAACACACAGTTTTTCCGAAATTCTCATTTTCGCTATTGGGTGGTTGTTATGAATAAAATTTTCGAGAACAGTATTTAGATACCTGAGTATATTACCTATACAAAAAAAAACCAGTTCAATATCTGAACTGGCCTGCCATAAAAAATTAATGTATGAAAACATTTGCGGCACTTTCACTCTCTCAATGGTCTAATTCTTAAACTTTCCGGCAATACTGAACTCGTGCACCATAATCACAATGTACTCATGAAATTTGAAGCTGTTTGAACCAGCCGTTTCGCAAGGCGTTGACATCACCAGTTAGGCCCTTCGGGCTCTTCCGGCGCGTCATTAAAAAAATCTGTTCCCCCTTTTATCTGCGTCGCGCGCGCGAAATGCTTAAAATAGGTTTTGAGCAGTTGTTTGAATAACATTTATTAGCAAAAACCATTTGGATAAATCAATCAGTGAAAGATTTATTGACGAATCTTTAAGAACACCCATTCTGTTCCGAAACGGGGAGTCGCCTTAAGTGTTGCTTTGGGCGGAACCGTAAAACTACTTTTGAGATATTCTTAAGCACTACACAAGTCACCAAGAAGCAGTTAATTATGGGAACGGGTGACCGAGATAATCACAAATTTACGAAAACACAATTTCTCCGTTTTCGTTAGTTAGGGTTATATTTTTCAAAAATACCTCCTTAGTAAGCCCTTACACAATGAGCCAAATGTACTCCCGAAATTTCAACTCTCTACGACCAGCAGTTTTGGCTGGGCATTGATGAATCAGTGAGTAGTCAGTTAGTCGAGCACTTCTCTTCGTATGTATAGAATAACTCAAGCCGAGAACTCCGTGACAATGCTACATTATTCAGTTTCGACACTGAGTGGAGCCCTCGTGTCTCATTTAGCAACTTCTCGTATTGCGTACGGCACGTTTCTTTCCCTTGGATTTTCAAATCCTAAAACGCCCCCGCGGGGATGGTGGCAACCACGAAATAACGTCGTTCCGAGTGGCACGTCGTCCATTGTTGGTCTACCTACTATTTTACTTTGCTTCAGCCTGCGTCCGCCTTTTAAGTGGAGGGCACTTTGGCGGCCGCTGCTCTGGTTTGGCGGCGCGATCGCGACGACTACGGCGTTGTAACCTAGCGAGGAAAGACAGAAAGGAAACGGCGGAGGAAAGTGTGGTGAAAGTGTTCGGGGGATGGCAGTATCACGGCCGCTGGATGAGAGCGCACGCCTTTCATCCAACGGCCGTGGCAGTAAGCTGAGCCCGCACGAGAGGCTCGTCGGAGCATCTTGCGAAAGTTCGCCGATCACGCAATCACTTTCTGAAACGCAGCTAATATGCGCCGCGACTGAGAAGATTGCCCTTCGCGCAGCGTAAAAATTGCGCATTGGGAAGTATGGTAATCATCGGTTCTTTTTTGAGTTTATTGGCCCACTTTTTGAAATCTGATTTGCTACACCGTGATAGGTTATAAGGCGCGTTTTTTTTTTGTATTTTTCGTCGCTAAGCGAATAAACTCGCTTACACGAGGGCTGGTTGCTGCGAGATGATAGTAACCACTGCATCGCCCTGTGAAGCGTTCTGATGTAAATCCGGTTTGCGCAGACGCTATGAATAACGCTTCCACAGAGCACTTTACAAGGCTAAATCCCGTTAGAGGTTCTATTGAATCGACTCTACGCTCACCAAGCGAATGTATTTAGTCGTCGCCGAACTTACGTCACCGGGAAAGGCGTGTGTTCGAAAGAGGAGGACTTGAATAAGAAAACCGCCGTGCCACGGGCCTTTTTTCAAGAGAGGAGATTGACATTCAAAAAAAGAAAAAGGGGACGCGACTGGTCGAACTAAAGCAGAGGCCCGGCGATATGCTTCTTCGTATCATAGGACGAACGCTGCACGTTCGACTGCCGAGCCAACACCGGTGTTTCGCGACAGCTTCACAAATAAATTCGGTGAGGCAACCAGTAAGGTTTAGCTATTTATCGTCTCTGGTGCGTATCTTAGGAACAGCGCTTGGCACATCGCTAACCGCGTAGAAACGCAATCTACGATGGGCCATTCTTACTTTAGGACAAGCTTGCAGGTGCTCTTATCTACGTACCATCACGGGTGTATCATTGCTGTTTCTACATTTATTTAGCAGTGCGCACGGGTGACACTTGAACAAATACGGCTCTGTACCTGAAACGCACCACTGTGTCTACAGCAACAGGTCTCTGAAATCGATTTCCGTTTGAAATGGTGAGCTTATGCGAAAAATGCATTCACCTAAACCTTCTGAAGCACAGGATGGGACTGAGGGTCAGCGTGAAACTCGAAACACTTCAATCGAATGCGTTGTTCTCGCTACGGTACCGGCACACTGCAAGCCCAACCACTTTGTAAAGACAATGCAAGTTTTAAAGTCTTCACACTTGAACAAATACGGTTTTGTACCTGAAACGCACCACAGTGTCTACAACAATGGGTCTCTGAAATCGATTTCCCTTTCAATTGGAACGTTTATGCGAAAAATGCTTTCACCTAAATCTTCTGAAGCACAGAATGGGACTCAGGGTCAGCGTGAAGCTCCAGACACTTCGATCGAATGCGTTGTTCTCGCTAGGGTACCGGCACACTGCAGGAACCGCCACTTTGTAAAGGCAATGCAAGTTTTAAGGTTGGTTGCTTCTTTCAATTGAAGGCTTATTGGGTCACTTTTTTTGTTGTTGCAGCAAGCTTTATTAACATGCTCCAAACGTTAGGAACGTATGGCTTTCAAAACTTGAAATTCACAGCGAAGTGCGAAAGTCGAAGCCGCTGCAATGAAAGCGAATGTGCCAACAATAAAAAAGCGAACTTTCTGGCAGTCAAAGTCATCTGACTCGGATGGCAGCAACGGTATACGAGAAAGCTGAGCCCCCCCTCATCGTCGTCGTCGTTGAACCGTAGTCGTTATTAGACGGACTCCGGGGATTTGAACTTTGTTTCAAGAGAATGCACTAATGGTTTAGTTCGTGACATTGTTTGAATGACGATGCGCCACGTGTTAGAGGACTGCGTCGACCGTGTCAGAATGGTGCTCAGACTTGTGGAATTAAGGGTCGTTCGATCTTTTCCAACATTCATAAGGCGAGGTGCGTTCTGGAGTGCTGTGACGCCACTAACACTGGCGTCGCAGTGCTTCAGCTCGACCTAGAGAAAGCTTTTGACTGCGTGTCACATGAGATTTTGTTTTTCGTATTAGAACGTGTTAATGTCGGAAATGTAATAAGTCAGGGCGTTGCTTTGGCATATCAAAATTGCACCACACGCCTAACAGTGAACAAGAACCTTGGAGCGCCTATTTGTGTACAACGATCGGTGCGCCAGGGATGTCCCCTGAGCCCACTGCTGTTTGGTATTTATATCGAGGCCTTGTGCCAGAGCATCATCCGAAATAAGGCAATTAAAGGGTACAAACTGCAGGCAACCGAAGTTAAGCTTTTGGCTTACGCGGATGATGTGGCGGTGTTTTGCACCGACAAATAGAGCATTTCGTTGGTGGTGCAGACGGTCAAGCGCTTCGGGGATGTCACAGGAAGTCGGGTTAATTGGGGAAAGTGTGTCGGCTTTTGGCATGGAGCTTGTTTATCGACACCAAGCACTTTCGAAAACGTCAGTTGGGCGACAACACCAGGGAAGTACCTGGGTACGCCCCTTGAGCATTATTGAGATAGCGAGCCCTACGGGCGAAGACAGGTAAACGATTTGAAGGAAAGGACAGAGAAATGGAAAGAAGGGGCGTGGCTTTCTGTATTCGGGAAGGCCACTGTATGCAATTTATTTCTCGTAGCAAAGATCTGGTTTGTGATGCAAACACTCCATTGCTCAAGGGTTCAAGTACAGAAATTGCACAGGGTCTTTGCCGTTTTTGTGTGGTCCTCAACGTGGGAAAGATGCAGTCGTACCAATTTGTTCAGCCGGGTCCGCGAGGGTGGCTTGGGGCTTGCACACCTGTACGTAAGACAGCTAGTTAATCGCTTCCTGTTTTTACGAGATACTAGGGATCCTTTTTTTGCGCACGGTTATTCAAGTTCGGCTGGCGCGTGCATTACCTGCATTTGTCGTATCTTCAGGAAGCATGACGGGTGGCATCCACGGTTATTTGAAAGAGGTTGTTATGTCTTTTCAGTTTCTATCTTCCCGTTTTTCCCTTGAATATTTGAGTTCGATTGCACGCAGAAAGCTGTATAAGGATGTCTGCGATAATGTCATTCCAATACCGTTGTACAGAGCTCTGTACTGTGGAGGCCCAGGACAAGACGTTCTGAAACGTGTAAGACGAATGGAAGTTAATCCGGGAGTCAAGTCCCTTTTCTTTAAACTGCATACGGGTACACTTTCAGTGAAAACCTCGATGCAAGAAAGAGGACTGTTTGTGCCCTGGGGAGTCAACTGCTCTATTTGCAAGCAACCGGAGAATATCGAGCACGTTTTTCTGCATTGTTGGGCGGCCGTCTTCTTGTGGGATGTCCTTCAGAAGACCATCCACAAGGACTTTCCACTGCACCCCCACGGCATCCGGTTTTTGAGTGTGGACAACGAAGAGGGGGTTCCCTACGATCTGGTCATGTTGTTGGGCCTCCACAGCATTTGGAGTTCGCGCATGGCGTGGCTCTACGGAGACGTGAACACGAGGCCGACAAGACAGTATTTTATAGAGAGTGTCACGCAATTTGTGGAGGTGCAAAAGGCTAAGGAGTGCCTTCCTGAGTGGCTGTCAAGGGTAGAACCCGTGATGGCACTGAAGGAATTTTAAGCGACAATGCCAGCATAAGTCACGCTGGTAGCTGAACGTGTGATTCTGTACACCTTTTGTGTTCCCTTTGTTATGTAATGTCGAAGACCAGCAATAAACAAAAAAAAGTGTCAGAATGGTGCAATCGTACAGATGTCGGCTTAATAATGCGAGAGACCGAGGTTCGATTCGGACCCCGGGAAGCGTTTTTTTTTTCTTGTATCATCATAATCATCAGCATGCGCCCTCCCATTGTGTAAAGTTGGCTTTCTTGCAGTAAGTTTTGGTTACGACACCGCCATCAGTGAGAGCAAGGAAGCTTCGCTTTAAAATCCATATCGCAGCGAACCATGCATTGGTTTTGTTTATGTGTGTTTTACTTTTACCGCACGGCTGCGCCGGTCTGTGTTATCTCTGTGCCAAGGGAAGTCCGTGTTCCATTCTTTCTTTCTGCGCCGCATGTGTTATCTGTTCTGATAGGGAGAGCATTCCGATCTAACGTGAACAGCCCGGAATAATCTTCTTGGATCTACAATGTTCTCGATGCGAATCGACGGTTCGAGAACCACGCGAGCCGAAAGATAAAAAGCCTGCAAAGCAGACGCCGGGGTATTCCATTCTGCTACGCTCACCGACGCACGTCACTTTGTTGACCGCTGCTTCGCCGCCTCTGTATTCTTTTGAGTTGTTAGGGGAGCACAAGTTCGCTCCAATAAACTTGTTTCTTTTCCAAAACAACGGCACCGATGGTCTCCGAGAACAGCGCGTTCACAGGGCCGTCGTAGTGCCTCGTTCGAATTTCTAGCGTCTTCTCCCCCGCGGCTTCCGACGCGAATTCGGTCACTGTTTTAGGGGGGGTTGCGGACAAGGCAAGCGAAGAGTTCTTGCTTTACTCCTCGCATCAGAAACCTTAGTTTCTTTTCCTCCGCCATTTCTGGGTCCGCACGGCGAAAATGTCGTTTCATCTCCTCGACGAAGATCATGACCTGTTCGTTGGGGTGCTGCGTTCGAGTTTCAAGCGAAACCGCTGCGCGTTCTTTTCTTACCACGGTAGTAAATGTCTTAGTGAACTCGCTTTTTAACTGAGCCCAGTTTGTCAAGAAGCTCTCGTGGTTCTCGAACCAAGTGCGAGCCGAATCTTCCAAGTAAAAGAAAACATGCCGGAACGCTTCTGCATCGTCCCACCTGTTGAATTTCCGGACGCACTCCAGTTTCTCCAACCATTCTTCTGGGTCTTCTGCGGGGGCTCCTCGGAATGATGGCGGTGCCCGTGGCTATTGCAGAGCGACGGGAGGATTGGCTTGGTTGACCATGGTGCTGGTTGCGACGTCTTTCTTCTTCGCTTTCTCCAGTAGTAGACCGAACTCGGGTGGTAAATCTTGCAGTCGGAGGCTGGCTCTTGTTGGACTGGCTTGGCGGCTTCCAGAGGTTGTAGTGGGCATGAAGGGTGCGTACCCAGCACCTCCACCAGATGTCACAGCGGCCAAGGACGACGCGTTTGCGTACAACACAGCGACCCAGGAAACTACGCAGATGACACCGTTCGAGCGTGTCTACGGAAGACGGCCGACTACAATGCTCGACGCCATGCTTGCGCACGTAGCAGACGACGACCTCAACGCCGACGTCCAAGGATATCTTAAACGTGCGGAGGAGACCCGACAGCTCGCTCGAGTTCGTATAACGGACCAGCAGCTGGTGGATGCCGGACGCTACAATCTCCGTCGCCGAGACGCTGAGTACCATCCTGAGGATCGTGTGTGGGTCTGGACTCCCATCCGACGACGCGGACTGAGTGAGAAACTTCTGCGACGGTATTTCGGACCCTACCATGATCCCCGATGGTGACTCCGGCACATCACAACGACGTACGTGGCCCGAAGTCGTCCACGTAGTTCGCTCAAAACCTTTCTACGGCCGATGACGAACTTTTATTTTTATTTTCGGACTATCGCTTATGTTAGCATCGGGTCGATGCACTCTTAGAGGGGGAAGGGGGGGGGGTAATGCTGGGAACCATGCATTCGGTTTGTTTATTTGTGTTTTGCCTTTACCGCCCGGCTGCGCCGGTCTGTGTTATCTCTGTGGCAAGGGAAGCGCGTGTTCCATTCTTTCTTTCTGTACCGCATGTGTTATCTGTTCTGATAGGGAGAGCATTCCGATCTAACGTGAACAGCCCGGAATAATCTTCTTCGATCTACAATGTTCTCGATGCGAATCGACGGTTCGAGAACCACGCGCGCCGAAAGATAAAAAGCCTGCCGAGCAGACTCCGGGGTATTCGATTCTGCTACGCTCGCCGACGCACGTCACTTTGTTGACCACTGCTTCGCCGCCTCTGCATTCTTTTGAGTTGTTAGGGGAGCACAAGTCCGCTCCAATAAACTTGTTTCTTTTCCAAAACAACTGCGTCGTCCTTGGCTGCGTGACAATATCGCAGTGGACGCTGCCAAGCTGAGCGCACTGGTTTGACGATGTTTTAGTACAGTGTTCTAGTTCACTGTAGTTGTAGCCTCAGAAGAAATCCAGCATTTTTGTCATCATCTTCTTCGTCAGCTATTGGCAACTGCCCAAGCAAATTAGTTTCAGCCGTGGTAAATTTTATCACTGTCTTCAGCCACTCCTGTACCGTCATCAGCGCATTCAAGTTACTTTTGCGCGTTACTCAGGAGGCCGCTGGGCATTGTAAGGCTTTCCTCGGATCCGTGCGGTGTCGGCTCATGTCGGATTATTACATCTAGGACGTGCAGCCAAATAGAATCGCTGCCGTAATGGTGATGTGTTTAAGAGGCCATGCTGTTAAGGGACGTGGAACGCAGTCGCTAAAATATTGAAGAACCTTATTACTGTGCATAACTGGATGGCCTGGGAAGGTATAAAGATTCATTGTATTTGATGAATCTACCATGATATCTCTCCCTTGTTCTGAAGGTGCCGTTATCCTTTTTTCTTGTTCTCTCGCCGTAATTTTAGATGCGACTGCATCTCATTCACTCGCCTTGTCCATGCAGCGTCGTCGGCGTTGTTGTCGTCCGCCCCTCCCCCATTTTCCTCGCCGCGCGAGCTGCGCTCTCCGCCGCTCACCCCCTCTCCTCTCCGATGCCCCTCTCTCGCGAGGGGCATTGGATTGGATTCGAATGGATTGGCTTGGCTTGGATTGGATTGGATTGGATTGGATTTGGATTGGATTGGATTAAAGTGGATTGTGTTGCGTCATAGCCGCGGCAGACGCACTAGCGCCGGCGCATGTGCAGTACTCTCTCTTCCGCGGTCTCCTCTCCTTCGGGCGCGCTGGGCATATAACCGGTGTGCCGCTCTCCGGCGGCCTTTCGGTCGACGGTTGCTCTTCGCTTGCGCTTGAACCCCCTCAGCGTGGCATCACACCAGGGTTCCCGCGAGGGGAGGTGGGCGTAATTTTTAACGCGTAAATGCACATACTCTGTTTTGCCGTTTTACAGCAAAGCTGGATACCTGTACCATAGAGTTTCTTACAATATACAGTAGATCGGAATCTTACGCTAGCGTCTAGGCGGCTCATATGAAGGCCGTCTGTGTAGCCATGGACCCCCAATAAATCATGCGCTCGCCTTAGTTTCCTCGTTGGCTTTGATTGAAACGCTTTAGTGACCGTATATTCGAACACAGTGCCTCAAAAAACCAAATAATGGAGCGTTAACATTTAAGTGGAAAATAAAACAGGCTGTTTGAAAACTAAGGAAAAAGGAAGTAACGCGTATTTTTGCAGGAAAGGTTGTGCCTACTATTCTGCAGGCTAAGATAGTGGTTAACAACAATGTCAATATTTTGGGTGAAACTCATTAGAGACTCTTAATTTATTAATTTTCCCATAACTTCAGAAAATAAGTTGTTTGAAGAGTTTGGAAAGCTTTGTAAGCATGCCTATAAAAACGTCGTCTTCGTGGTGAACCGGTGCACCGACCGTCAGCTACAGTAAACAAAACTTGTTGCTGAGCGAATTGGTTCAAACTTAAAGAAAAAAAATTCCCGCGCCTTCCCGCGAGGGGAACACGAGTAAATGCAGAGCATTGGGGCCTCAGAACTGATTGAAGGCAGTGTTGCTTCCAACGCTTCTTCCGTGATGCTGGAGTAGCAGACACGAGTAAACGTGGGCACGAGCGTCAACCAAGGAAGAAAGGAGCAACGCAGTGACTGAAACACGAGCGACCGCTAGCCGCTATATTTGCAGCGTGCGCAGTAGAGGGAGAGCAGTACGGGGGGGAGAGCGCGCATGCGCAAGCAGCGCGCGCCCTTCCACGCCCCACCACGCTGCTATCACGCACCTGTTACGCCGAGACCGCGACGGAGCGAACGGGCTGACTACGACGCATGCGCGCGCCAGCTGCTGTTGAGAGAGAGGAGGGAAGGAGAGGCGCACCTGCTGCGGACGCGGAACTGTTGACACCGTCCGACGCAGGAACAGGCGAGGCTAAGAAATGCTCTGCATTTAAAATAAAACGTGACGTTAAACAGCCGCTGACGAAGAGAAGATAGGACAGATACAGGCGCCAGTATCTGTCGTATCTTGTCCTCGTCGAAGTACGTTTTGTTTCTTTTTTTGTCGTCAGCTATAACTTTCGCGGTGGCGTATTACCCGCTCTATCATACGTCCTTCGACTGCGGCATGACCAACGTCAGGTACTATTACGCACTGCCTGCCTTTTCACCGAACACGGCTATCAGAGAACCGGCAGGATTTCGGCTTCCTCGTCGCTCGTAGACGTGTTACTGCATAGTGAAGAAAGCAAATCCCGAAAACCGCTTAAGAATCCGATTGTCATGCCAAGCCCAAGCCAAAAGAGGGGGTCTTCCCATAAACCCCCACGACGACATGGATTACCAGGTGTACTTTCCTCTCTAGTATACTTACTAAGAAACTGTATGACCTCTACCCCCAACGGTATCATCTCCGAGGGCAAAGACGCCAATGAGCCAAATTTTAAGACGGCAAACACGTGCGTCAGGGTAATCATACATACAGCATTGGGCTCAGAATTCGTTTAAGGAAACCACAAAACAAGAACCGAAACCACATTATGGATGATAAGGCGCCAGTGAACAATCCATGAGAGCCCCCCCCCCCCCCCCCCCCCACCTCGTGTGCCTGCTAAAGATAACGTTTGCAGATTATCTTTCAATGGTAAGCAAGGCTAGTGTCACTAAATAAAGCAGCTTCTGCCGAAGACGCCGACCGCATGCGTCTCAGGACCCAGCATTTGCCGCCAATGAAGCCGAGCGTAGTGTCAGTAGATAAAATTCCCCGCATTTCCCCGAGGGGAAGAATGTGAAAGTGCAAATGCACGAGTTGAATTTGCGCGGTTCGGTAATGTTCGCGAAAGAGAGATCACACACACACACACAACTACAAAGAAAGAAAGATGCATTTATTCACAGACACCTATTTGTGTTGTCGTTGTACTTGATTGCTAGAGCGGATCTCAGCTTTGAAATTTCGTGTCAGTACTCCTTTAAGCGGGTGCATTAGCCCTTCTCACGCCCGATTCCTGGCCAATCCCCCACGTGGGTATGTGCCATGTCAGCGGCCAGGCAGCGCGCGCCCATCTCCCCCCGTTGCCAAGGAAGACGAGGAGATTCCTGGCCAATCCCCCACGTGGGTATGCTATGCGGACATCGCCGGTGGACGCAGGTTCAGGGTCGCTTAAGAAGTGCATTCGCACTTAAAAGTATTAGAGTACCACCACAGAAGCACGCCAGTCGGCAACGGCGGCCATCCTTGCGTTTATCAGTGTTGCGAGATTGCCGCATCTACGACCTCACCGTTAACTTCGACCGGGTCGTTTGTTAACAACACTACTGAAGATGCAGCAAAACGGCATCTTTGGACACACTTCTGCTGCTGAAATGCTGTTAAACGCGTAATCTTTGATTCGCATTCGGAACGACGTCAGTCGCACGCAGCCGCAGAACCGGGAGGACAAGCTAAGCCTACCGACTGAAACTCCTAGACAACAACATGGCGGCACCCATCAACCGTTGCGGTATAAACAAGTGTCACGTAATGCGCACTGACCAGTGATCATGCCGGCGGCGGGCAACAATCGGAGAAAAGAGTGTCGATACTCTGCAGCCTTCTCTAGTGACACTAGCCGAGCGCAATGGAAGAGCCCGCCGAGACCATGAGAAATATTTCATACCCTCCTCCATCACCATTTGTAGAGCTTTACACCAGCTTTGCTGGACATCCACTTTCGCAGGGCCAGATGGCGTCCATGTTTTTGATGGCGTAATAAAGAAAAATAAATTAAGTAATCGTACGGATTTAGGCATTCCCAATGATAAAACTTTCTGTGTAAGTTGGGTCGAGAACTTTCGCTACACTGGTATTCATGCTCAGAAGTTGTAGATATCGAAAGCTTGATTGTGAAAAAGCACTTTTACTGTGTATTCCGGATGTCAGATGAACTCATACGCTGGTGGGGTCGCTGGAAAGAGGGAGAGTCGGTGAGCTCCAGCGTGACGTTAGGCCTAACGTAACGCTTTCAGACCTAACGTCGTCAATTAGTGCCGCCGTAGATTTACAACGAAGTTATAATACCTTTGCGATCGCAAAACACACATGCAATGAATGATCTGCTTGTCGGCTCCTTTCAGGTTGTGCGTATGCAAATATAGCAGGCACGCTGGCGCGACATTGAAGCTTTGATGTCTTCCGTGTATCATTTATTAGTGGTAGTACCCGGCGATGCCCGGGTGGGCCATTATACTAATGACCCTAATGGGGCTAACACGTGTTCAGTTATTTGTTGGTCGTCATAATTGGCTGGTTCATCGTTAAGTGGTACACCATAAGAAACTGCAGCCAGCTCTCAATACATGGGCTACAATTGGAGGCGTGTTATGGTAATGGGAAACATCTAGGACTCGTGTTTTACTGCTATACTGCAACTCTCGCTAAACAAAGTGCACCGAGATGGTGAGCTTAAGCGAGTGAGTGAGTGAGTGAGTGAGTGAGTGAGTGAGTGAGTGAGTGAGTGAGTGAGTGAGTGAGTGAGTGAGTGAGTGAGTGAGTGAGTGAGTGAGTGAGTGAAAAACGTTTTATTGAGCCAGCGAAATTGGAGTGGTTCCCTGTCCAGGAAGCCATGTGATGGGCAGCCTTCGCTTTGGGGGCCAAAAATCTCGGGACATACAGATCGCTGCTAGTCACCAGGTTCTTCCATAGCTCAGGGAGGGAAAGGGAGTTGGAAGAGGAGGAAGGTAAGGGTTTTGCTTGCATTGTAATATGATATGAGGATGAGTACAGGGTTGTAAACAGAACTTGCATTCGGCAGGAGGCTGCGTTGCGAACGTACGATGAAGGCAGACTGGCTGAGGGAACGTAATCTTACCCATGGGAAGTGTTATCTCAGCAGTTATGAATGGTGCTCATCTGTCACAGTTTTATGATAAGTAACATGGGCTCCTACTAGAGGCGCGGGGTTGCAGTAAGTCCGAACAGATGGCGAGCGCTACGCCTTCGCACTTTTTCTCGGTCACCTATTCTCTTTTAGATTTATGATAAATGACACGGGGTCCTACAGGAGGCTCGTGGTTGCAGAAAGTGCCAACAGATGGCGAGCGCTATGTGAACTCGGGAAAATTAAACTCAATTGCACGTCCAGAGGGAGGTAAATTAAAAAAATCGCGCTACCCTTTTTATCCGCATGTTGGGACAAAATCCCGAAATCAATTTTTGGGCAACTGGATAGGCCTCATTTGCAAATATGAGTTGGATATATCAACGGGCTGTGTAGTTATTGAGGAATGTGTAAAGACACTCCGTTTTCCCGAACTGCTCAATGTCCCTATTAGGTGGGTGTCATGGTAAAATGTTGTAGAACAGTGTATAGCTGAGTAAGTTAACTATCTCCACAAAAAACCGGTCAATATCTAAAATGGTGTGTGATAAAAAAAATTAATATCTGAAAAATTATTTACCGCTTTTTACTCTCTCAGTGGTGTACTTTGTTTTAAATTTCAGCAATATCTAGCTACAACACCGTAATCAAAATATGCTCATAAAGTTTGAAGCCGTTTGAACCAGCAGTTTGGGTAGGCATGTACATCACCTGTTAGGCCTTTTCGGCTCGTCAGGCGCGTCATTTCTAAAAACAATTTGGTCCTTTTACCGGCATCGCAGGGCGAATATGCATAAAATTTGTTTTCTGCATTTGTGTGATCGAGTGACATATGTTAGCAAAAACAAAACGGATAAATGAATCAAAGAAAGATTAGTTGGAGAATATTCAGGAACATCAATTTTGTTCCGGAATGCGGAATCACCCCGACGGTGTTGATTATGGCGAAATCCTAAGATTACTTTTCAGATATTCTTAAAGGCTACGCATACTAGCAAAAAAGCACTTACATATGTGAACGGGTGACCGAAATAATCACGAATATACGAAAACACAATTTCGCCCTTTTCTTGGTTAGGAGTGCAGTTCCTGAAAATCCCGCTTTAGTGAGCCCCTACGTTATGACGCAAATGTACTCACAAAATTTCGCGCCCCTAGACCTACCAGTTTTGCTAGGCGTTGATGAGTTAATCAGTCAGTCAGTCAGTCAGTCACTCGGGCACTTCTTTTTATAGCTATAGATGACGCTTTCTGCATGCAAGTGAATGCTGTAGTCTCGATAGTGCACACATTGCCAAAGAGGTCCTTAAGAGGACTGTACTCAAAAGGAATGTGTCACAACACCCTCCCTGCTAACGCAAACAGGAGGTGGGAGAATGGTTATTTATTATTTTAACAAGGTGGTCGGCCCGTGTGTGTGCCGGAGTAACTGGAGGTAGAGAGGCCCACACACGCTCAAAGTTCGGTTAAGCACAAAAGAGGCGTTTTAATATGAAGTCATTAGGCACCAGACCACAGAAGGACAGAAAACAGCACAGGCACTAAACGTTGGACGCAATACAAAAGTAGCACGTGCGCCCGAGGAGGCTAACGCATGGCGATAACTAAACAAACAAAGAAAACAAAACACAAGAAATACAAAAGAGGGCTACAAAAAAACGTGCTCTATGAGGAGGCCTACATGATAAACCCATAGCCGTGGATATTGTTAACACACCCGCCGCGGTGGCTCAGTGGCTAGTGCGTTGCGCTGCTGAGCACGAGTTCGCGGGTTCGATTCCCGGCCGCGGCGGCCGCTTTTCTGATGGAGGCGAAAAGCAAAAACGCCCGTGTGTACGAGATTTCGGCGCACGTTAAAGATCCCCAGGTGGTCAAAATTGATCCGGAGCCCTCCACTACGGCGCGCCTCATCGCCTGCGTTGCGTCGGCGCGTTAAACCCTACAATCAATCAATCGATATTGTTAACACTAAGCCGACAACAAGGGGTATCGGCGAAGACGAGTAGGCCGCGCCGTTGCAGCTGCTTACGTTTCTTGGGGCCCGGGGTGCGGAGTCTCGATTGCCTTGTGACTCATGACGACGACGCGAACTCGATCCAGGAGAGGAGGCGCTGGTCGTGCCGCCGGAAGCCCACCGACAAACTACTGCCACAAAGGCTTCTCACCTCCGGACATCCACAGCGTGCACACTTCATTCGGCGGCTAGCTCGGACTTGAGCTGCGGAATAAAGTTTGCTCTGTCCTCTCTCGTGCGAGCTCGAAGAGACACTGTCACATGCCGCCCCTCGCGGTTCCTTAAGATAAATTAAAGCACTTCCACTCAACGTGAAAGCTGTCAAGAGTGGAGCACTGATTCGCCAAAGTGGCTGTGGTTTTCTCTTTCGACTACTTTCGGTATTAGCCTGGAGTTAACAGAGAAAGTAGTTAAAGGAAGGCGCCACACCCACTGAAATGACCTATATAAACACAGTGGATTGTGTTTTGAAGTTTTTGAGCTAATAATGCGTAAATTCACTCTTTTTTTCCTGCTTTATAATATTGTGTACTTATCTGCGGCCTAGCAGCGGCAGCCTCCGTGGCAACGGCGCACCGCAAAGATCACCCCCAACACTTTGGGTAGGAGCATAGTGTGCCTGCGTGGCGCAATGGGATTGACATCGGATCGCAACGCGAGGGACGCAGGTTCGATTGCGGCCAGGGGAAGCGGTGATCTTTTCGAAGCCTCTGTTTGGGTGCGTGGCACCGCGTTACTGTAATGGTTGCTAGATACCGCGACGCCGGACTAGGTACGACGCTCCGTACTTAAAATATATCTCCGACGGTCCGACTGTCAGGCAGCTCAGCGCCTACGACGACCCTATTGGGCCTTCACTTTCCTGGGTCGCTGACGTCGCCTTCTCGGAAAAGAGCTTGCGGCGAGCGCTGGACATTCGCGGCTACGTCGTAATACCCCCTTCGGAGCGATAACGAAGGAAAGAAATGAAACGTACAAAAAAATACGGGGGAACTAAGGTGAGGGATGCAAAGAAGAAGTGAGGCCAAAATGGACGTTCCGGCGGAGAAGCTGCGATGGCTCCCGTTCAGACGAATAAGCTGAGGGCCTGGCCAGTCGTTTGTGACAGAATGACCAATCAAACCATGTGAATAACGCCAACAGCTGCATCCTGCAGCTAGTACAGATGAAGATCTTGCATGAAACACCGAGTGCTTGAGGGTATCGGCCTGGCAGGATCTTGGCACTCTCAAGCTGAATAATGCCTCGAGAGCATGCAGTAACCAAAGAAGGAGCAGGGCATAGATTGCAGGAAATGTTGTGCTTTTTGGGAACTAACCGAAAATAATGAAAGAATCATGAAGTATCAGCAGTCCTCTTCTTTAAACTCAACACCACCGCTCACGGAAGTGGAGTTCCTTGAGGGCTGTTAATCGTCCCCGGGGATATGTTTTGTAAAAATCGAAGTTTTTAGTGCAGCTACTGATTTTTTGTACGACGGTTTTATATAAAAGAATGAAGGTTACAGACCATAATTTGCATCTCCAGTTGTCTGAGTAAAACAATGTAACCCGCTGTGTTTGAACTTCAGTAACGCGTTTTTTTTTTTTCGCTTTCAGTTCCGTGATACGTATTTGGTTGCTTTCTTAGAGAGTGAAAAGGACCGTGTTAATGTAATTTGTCGGTAATTCATTCCATGTCTAACGTGAAGAAGCAACACGTGCTTAAGGTGGCATACGCGACGGCGGTAGTTGCAAACGACATGACGGACGAATCCTGTAATACCAATTAAGCTATGTTTGTTAAGCACGATTTTAGGGTTTAACTGCAATCAAGAGCTTTAGAGATGTCAATTAGCAAAGCTGCTGTAAATATACCATTGTTAACAGCACCTTCGAAGTTTTCCGTAACAATGATAGACAGCACAGTGCTCCCTCTGTCTTGGGATCCGCTGTCCGTGTAGGGTGAAGGTAGGTCGACCCCCACCTTGCTGTTTCTCCAGCCTTGCGCCCCTGATGCAAACTGCGCGATTTATTTTTTCAGAGTAATCTCTCTGGCTACTGATATAATCATATCGATGCCCTGCGAGTATTCCGGGGGTATGTGTAGTCACGACCAAACAGGGCAGACCACCATTTTGCCTGCTACCGTAATAAGCGTGTGTAAACTTGTTAATAGACCACACGCCTGAGCTGATGTCATCAATGATCGGGTGACACACATGTCTAATGTCTGATTACATTGTCGAAAGGGGTAAAAAAACTCTCTTCCTTGACAAGCAGAATTATCCCAAAAAGTTTCGCCGCAAACGAGCTGCACGACGTCGCTCTCTGAACCGAAGAGAGCTGAATAAGAGGAAGAAACCACGAATGCGTTTCTTAACACATTCCAGAATAGCTCGTTCGTAATTCATCAGCAACTTCGCACGATATGCACCGCCGTCGCATAATCGATACATGTGCGATTTTTTTCTCTCTACGGGTTCGTATATTCATTAGCAATCTTTTAGTTCAAACTACTTATGTTGGGCACTAATGCGGAGTCTTAAATATGTCAAAGGTTCTCGAGGCGTTAAATTTGATGTGTATGGAGCCTTTCGCCGCTGCTAAAGGAAGGCTGTATGCTTGCCTATGTGCTTTTTCACGGGTGCTTTTTCGGTAGAGCGCCTCGCGGGCCACGCGAAAAGTTTTTGCCCGACAGATGAACCTAAAAACGAATATAGAGAGCTTTCGTTCTCTATAGCGTATCAGATTGCGGAAGTCTATTTTTGGGCATGTTGAGCCACTCGGATTGCCCTTTCGGAAAGCACATTGTGGTAGAAATGGATGCCATTCTTCATTGCTTTAACGTCCGCAAGCGACGAATAGCGAAAAATCCCAAGAGCTGCTTTAGAAGTGCTGCTACATTTTTCCTATATGCAGTGATGTTTTGGGGAGAACCGACAGCGACAAATTCGTATGTTTTACGGCCAATTATTGAGTCCTTCTTTGGTACGTGTTTAGCGAGAGGGGAGGCTTTAATGAAAAGCAGCTCAAGGCAGCTCTCGATACCCTCGGTATAGCTTATTCTCCAGTAATTATGCAAGCGCCAAATGGAGCTGCAAGCACACAAGGGAGCTGCTAATTAAAAGCCCTTTGCAGCGCGCTCACGGGTGAGGTATTTTTTATCCTTTCCGGAACGTTAACAATGTGGCTTTTCGGGGAAGTTTGGAAGCTGCAGCCCTTGGCGTCGCGCTGGGGAAAACCTTGCGGGGAAGCTCGCCGCATGAACAGCTTTAACGCTAATTTTCAACAAAGCGGACGCTCAAACAAGCTCATGAAGTTACTAACTTTTTGAAAACCCTAGGAATTAAAATAGGTTTAGGTGAAAAACAAAAACAAAACTAGCACGACTCTTCATAATGAGTGACCAGCTCACTAAGCGCAGGTAGCGAAATTATGTCCCACCTGCTAATTACCTGTTTTAATAAATGTGTTGTGTCGACCAGGAGACCAAATATGATTTATATTAAAATTGAGTAGCTGAAATTATTCAATACGCAACTTGCGAAACGATTTGAAGAGAACTGTGTTACGTACCGATAAAATAACAGAGATTTGTTTAGATTCTCTCTATACTTTTTACCATAATTGTGGTTAAACTTTTCCGCATACTTTTATTGTGTGTTGCTAAACAATGCCCAGCAGCAATTACAAAAATATGGGATACCTTAATCCTTTCATTTCGCTTCGCTTGCGCTTTCTAATCAGACAAATAAAACTGCCCAAACTAAAGAAAACAAAACACGTTGGTGACGGTCCAATAACATGCAGTCATTCCCCATGCGTGAAGTCAAAACAGCTTTATTTTATATAAGTTGGAAGGAAAAGAAGGCAAAATGACCCATTAGTAGGTTATTGGAAGGCCATACCGTTGCTGTGAATTAAGGGAAACAGTGCCAACGTTGCTGCTTTGGTTCGTCCGCACTTTGTAGATTAAAGGGACTCTGCAACACTTCGGATAAACCCTTTCCCTCTTTTCTTCGCGTCTGGAAGCACGTCGAAAGCTATCGTTACCGCCAGCACTGAGCGGCACTGCGTTATTTGCTCGTCGCAGCAGATACGCCCTCCGTTTCTGCTTTGCTTTCGCGGCTTTCTCTTTGAGGTGGCTATCAAGCCTCGTTCGTGGCTGCAGCTGAAAGGAGGCCGGCCACCGCTGTAATGACGTAATTCCGGAGGTCCCAGAACAGCAAGACCCGAAAAGAGAAAAACCTCTCTTGAGCAAGTTCCTAAGTTATCTGTTGGAGGACATAGGGCAGAACAATAATTTTTGGCTGACGCACTTTGCGACTTTCTAATGTAAGTACTGGATGGGTTGGTTTCTACGTCCTGCAAGCATTTAAGATGTTGAAAATAGTTGAAGAAAGTGTTGCAGGGTCCCTGTAATGTCGTCTTGAAAGTCAGGCCGTTAACGCCGCCAATGTTCACATGTCGTTTGTTTTCTTTGCTAGTCCTCCCATTCCCGCTGTTATACTTAATTCCTAAGTCGGCGCAAACTTTTCGACACTCACAGGTTGCTATATTTAAAATATTCCGAAAAGAAATGCATATAGAGCCCGAAATGTTTCCACAAAGCCCAATGGCAATTGCACAAATCTAGCTGTGGCACTATGGGTGTAGCACACGAAATGTAAAAAAGAAATATTGTTAGAACTGGGCGTTGTCTCTGGAGCTCCTTCCCAGTTCGTTGCAAATCCCCAAAGGCAACGGCGCACAGCGCCGCCAATTCCAACCAAGCGCATTAAACCCCCTCAGCGTCTAAGCACACAAGGCGAGCGCCTTCAAGCTAGCTGTGTAACTTTCTAAAGATGAGGGGGGAATCAAGGGCCACAGAATGGCGAAACCAGTGTCCGCTCACCGTACCGCGCGAAATGGAAGGTTGTTGGCCTTAAGTACAGCGCATAAGACCGTACCACCCTTCTTGCTCACCTGCTGCCTTTTGTCATGGTTAGGCGAGCTCTGAATAATGAAAGAAGCTCCCGCTTCCACTGCTTTTCGCGCAGGTCACGCGATAGCGAGAGTGCCACGAAAGAGGGAAGCTACAAGTTCGCGATTTCAGTACCATTTGTGGGTTAGCGTTGTTCTTTCTTTTCACTTTCAGTGTCATTAAAAAAAAGCTATACCGATGATTCTCAAATAAGAAGTTATTGCTAATATATACTGCCACGAGTATGTATACACACAGGAATGAAACCTCTTTGCGCTGCTGACTCGCTGTTATCTTGTAATGGGGTAACCTATAACCGATCATCAAAATAATGCGGAACGGGCACTACCGAACAGTGACTTTCACAAAAGTGTTAGGACACAATAGTGTTTGCGTACTTAACGAGCTTAACCATATAACGCCGCAACAAGTACGGAGGCGCATTGTAAGAAAAAAAGGTAACAAAGCACGACACCTGGAGTAATCATCCCTTGAGCCGCACAGTTTGTCCCTCCGGTTATCTGGTGCGTTGCTCAGCCGCATGGAAACTAGGCAGGGAGAAACGTTGCACCCCCCCCCCCCCCCCAATCTACCCTCTCTTTCAGTGTTCACGGCAATAAACAGAGCGCGCTCAGCGATTCCAAGCAAACATCAGCCGGTTGCTTCAACCAGTCGCAGCCGCTCTCTGCTTTCGTGAAGCCAGAGAATATTGTACGTAACTAATTCACTACAGTCAGTTGTACGTTCTTCTAATAAAATCATTCATAGAATATCGCCAAGTATGCTAGGCCTAATTTGGCCGGAGCAGATGTTGTGGTCGCTGTCGAAAGTTGCTACTGTGGCACTTCCCTCCTGGCGATGACGTTGGAGCGCCCCTCCGAGAGAAACGCGCCAATCACGCCCGGTAGTTGCCGCGACCCCCACATGGCGAACAGACTTCTTTTCCTGCAACGAGCTCGGTAAATAAAAATTGTTGACATGTGACGTCATAAAGTGGCATTGCTAAAGTAAGATTCCATTCGCTTGCAGAATGCGCTAGTCATCGTGATTTACGCTGACATAGCTTCAACAAGCCTAAAAGAATCGCAGGTCTCATAGGAAGTTTGTTTACGTCAGACTGAATGAAAAAATTATACCACTTGCTTACCTAGGGCGGGGGAGGGGGGGAGGGGGGGCGAGGGTTTTTCTTTTTTCAAAATTTATGAGAGGGGGTGATTTTGAAGGCTGGATCAACCATGAGCCATTTTTTGTTGTTGGGTTTGTTTGTTTTGTAGTTTTTGTTACAAGTTATTCATTTTGTGATTCTGTTATTATTATTATTTGATAATTTTTTATTACTTTCTCAACATTTTATGAGGGCCCGGCCACATAAAGCGAAGCGAAGTCCGGTGTACGCCACTGATTTAAACGCATTCTTTTCGGTCCCTCTGAGTCGCAAATCCGTATGAATTAGGCATCATGTCATCTGAGCCTATGTAAGCTGTGCGCCTGCTTGGGCACTGAATACAGATGAGTTCTGCATTGATCCCAGCTCTGAACCCATACGACTCTAAGCCCACATGGCTTCCGAGTTTACGTTAGTTATAAAACTTTCTATCAGTTCTGAGCCCCAATGACCTGGAAGCTGGCATGAGTTCGCATGAGTTCGGAGCCTAGCGGGAATTCCAAGTTCCTGTATGTAATCTTGCGCTGGCTGTGAAGGGTAGTCTTAGTGAGAACATATGATCCTGACAGCGGTGAGGTAGAGGTTAGGTGGGCCCGGTTAAGCTGGTGAGCGATTAGTTTGGGTGAGAGTAAATTTCGAAATAAATTTATGAATGAGTTTTAGTGAGAACCATTGTCTTTGCCGAAATTTGCCTCGCACAATGGTTCATGCCGTTTCCGCTTGAGCAGAGACCACTACCCTACCTCTTCTTGCAATCTAGACCTATAATCATGCTGAGAACATCATTTATGCTATCCCTTAAAAAGCACAACGCGCCGGCGTCCCCTCCTTATTGGCGGTGGCTTCACATCTCGCCTGGAGACAATTATGACGATTGGAAAAGGTTCGCCGCCTCCGCGTGTTTATGTACGGCCTGTATACGTTACACAACTTTACCATGAAACTACTTCACATACCAAGGTGGCCTGAGGACTGCGGACACCATCACGGTTCTAAACCAACTCGGTCTTCCTAGCCACCACTCGCAGTGGACATGTGTTCCTCAGACCACAAGAAGCCATCTCTTTATTTTTACTACTACTCTTCGGCTCCAATGTCGACTGTTTAACTATCCCATCTTTCAAATGGAAATCCTTCCGATCAAGACAAACTCCTCTGACAATACACAACCTGCTTCACCCGTGACGAGACTTTCTGAGCTGCAATCACCCCACCGAACCATTCAAATTTCCATCACCAGCCATTTTGTTGATCCCCAGTTTTATACATCGCTGAAGCACTGTCGGTGCTGGTTTTTATAGTGCGACATCATTGTAGAAACCCACCCTATCATCTTAGCTAAGGGGTAGTAAATCCGCGACTCCTCGATGTACCGGTTGGAGCAGGTCGCGTCCTGGGCTCAATCGTCATCTCGTATCCTCCTCGTCTACCCACATATGCACCCGCGACTTTTTTACCTACATTGAAGTCAACTACTCCCTTCGCCCGGCCATTAACCCGCACCCTCATTTGACACCAAATACACCGGCTGTGCGCAACCAACGCCGTACATTTCTGGCCCATTTCTAGAGCCGAACAGAACATTGCTCGGGTAAACATCAAACGCAACATGGCACTGTGACCTAACAACTCTCGACAACTTCTCCGACTCCGATCTTCTGAATCCATGTCACTGTTTAATTTGGTCTTATATTTGAACGCCGTGCCATTAAGCATGTAAAGCAGCCACCGTCACTTTTAGTGGTACCGTTCCCGACGCGGTTCCTCCGATAAGAAATGCAGAAAGCCAACCACACAGAACTCACCGGGTTACACACCGCACCTAAAAGGGTAACCCAACGTACGCTTTGAGAGAGCCTATATTCATTAAAGGTGTCTTGCGCGTTTTATCCACAGAGAACCTCGTGCCCTCAGTGTCTCAATCTACTAAGCGATCAATTTAGTCATGCACAGAGAAACGTTCGAGAACACACCCCACGCCTTCATCTTCACTCAACTCTCCATCTCGCGGAAAGACAAAAATATTCATTTTCTGATGCTTTTCTTTTAGAGATTCCTCCCTCTCCCTTCACCACATTCCACCCTCATGGAACGCTTTACTCGTAGTGTTTACCCCGCGTCCTTATGTTGCCGTTCAAGGGTTCCCGACTTCTCCTCGGTGGCGACCCTGAACTGCGACCCGCCATTTAGGCTTGCACTTTCTGGTACGAGTTCCTTTGGGCTCGTAGAGCTTCAGTCTCTTACGCTCAATTCCAGGAATTGTTTTGTTTTCGCAGATCTCCTGCAATTATTTTGGAAGAAACATAATCCATTTTAGCTCGCAGGGAATTTCAATGTCGAGTGCCTGTTACTTGCTCTACAAAGGAACCTAGTGTTTCCGAATTTATTATTGTCCGCATATGCTAGTTTTCAGTTGTCGTGCTTTCGCTTATTTCATAGCCTCGAGGTTTTGTGGATACGTAGCGAGCTCGAGCTATATCCGCAAAGCTAGCTCCGAATCCCGGATACGGACCAGCATGGAACGTCAGGCAGGTCCATCGAGCCACCAACGGTAATGGTTGTCTTGCCGTAAAGTTAAGCCTGGCACCAGCACACGTTGTCGTCGAATGCCTTTCTTTTCTTTTCTTTTTAACGGCTCGTATAAACATCGTCTTCTCCTTCTCTGCCTCCTCCTTGTCCTCCTGCTCCTCCTTCATTTAGTTATCGCCTATGATTGCTTTGTTTCCCAGCGCGCTAAAAACTTCAATTTTTTTATAATTGAAGCACAGCCTCCAATTGACTCACATGTGAAATATACCCACGGATTTTTGTTTGTCCACACCCTCACTGCGGGCATGTATAGTTTTCGGCGCCTCTTCGGTGTCTTTTCAGAATAAACTGCCATGAACTGAATTTTTCACTGGCATATCTAAAAAATTATAGTTCCGACGAACGGCTTTAACCTGTGCGAGATAGTCCATAACTGTTGCAAAGCCACCACAAATAAAACTAACAACGGACTGAAAAGGCAGAACCCGCAACATTGCTACCTTCGCCCGTACTTTCCGATGTTCAGCTCTGAGCTACCTTCAAACCCTGTGCATCGCTCTCCCGTTTCCATCCTCTACACTGGCTACATTGACAAGAACGTCTCGTGAGAAGTGTCCCGCCTTTATTCCGCTATTACCATACCGAGAGTTCGGGCTCCTTATAGGGACCGGGCGGCCGTTGTATGGCACCACCGTCGCTTCAGCGAACAGCGCCGCCCGTGGCGAACCGCTCGTCAGTGGAATGCCGGTGGCGGTCAGCGCAGCGTAACTGTGCATGGCTTTCTGTCGTTTTTCTGCGGTGCGGCTTGCAAAGCGTACGTAACCCCACGTGCATTTTTCAGATCGGCAAATCTTGAGTGTGGATGTGACGTTTACGAGAAATGCCATGTGTGTGATTTACGCCCATACTCAGTATTCACAAATAGCAGACGACGCTCAATGCGCCAAGCTGGAAGTCAAGCTGGAAGAGAAAGTTCGTTGCTTCATGCAATTTTTTGATGCCTGCATGCAGTTTCGCGTATCTAGGAGTATACTGCAGCTAAATGCTCCCACAAAGCCAGTGTGTGCAACCGATCTAGGAATATGCGGCGCTGGCCTTGGGCAGTTGATGATGAAACGGCGTCGACGTCGTGCACAAGCGAAAGACAAAGTTGGGGGGTGATTTACCTCAAAACAGAAATTGTGATGGACGACGCTTCCGTAACTTCATTACCCACGGCTGAAACGTGTTTAATTTCACAGAAATGCTCTTACTACAGTCATCGGGAATCGTTGATACACTAAATACCGCATGATAGTAGAACGTTACTGCTTGTCGTGGAGAAGCATTGCTTTACAAGAATTGCAATGGTTGCTGGCTAGTTGGTAAATGGTTTTTCAAAAACCAATTCCTGCGTGGCTGAAGGACGCAAGACCGGAGGGTACCTGAAACCTGTACTCAGCTTCACAACTGTATGCTGCCGTCGGTTTACAAGCTGCCACCTACGCTTGAAAAATCATGCGCACCTCCGTCTAACGACGATGATGGTTTATCGCAAACCTCTATCATATGGGTTTCCTTGGTTGCCTTCTGGATTTAAACTTTGACTAGTTAAGCGTCGAATTTGACCTGCACACAGTTTGGTCTTTTGATCGCAGCGTCTTTGACTTTGACCATTTCCCATTCGATTTCGCACGAAGAAAAGCTTTGTGTTCAACCATCATAATCATTAGACGGAGGGCTAGATGATTTTGCTGTTTAATTTTGAACTTCCACGCCCCCTCTCCAAACCTAAACCTTTTCCAGCGTGTCGGAAATGTGTCTGTGATGGAGGACTCGGGCTCATGCACCCATATTTGAGGCAACTAATCGCGCGTTTTCGGTGTCTTCACCAGGCATTGCACGATTTTTTTAGCTACTCTGTAAAGAATACTTAAGCATTAAAAAACACCGGCTGACGTTAACACTGCCACATTTTTAACTATCGGTGCGAGCCTTTATTCTACGCAGGTGGTAAAACAGGAAAGGGAGGAGGGATGGTTTGTAGCTTGGGCTGTTGAGTTGGTGAATAACTTTGGCTCTTGATAAAATGACCACCACAAACGTGGGATTTCCACTTCGGCTTTCAGGCTCCCATGCTGTCACAGTGTCGCTCACCAAACCGAAGGTACAAAGCTCACGGTTACAGAAAGTGTAAACTACCGCAACATTTCTACGGCTACACGGTAATCCCTCTCGTATGCAGGTGCCTTTCTATTTAAAGCACACGTATCGATTTATCCCAGCGCTAAGGCTGGCGTGGAAACCGTAGTCATTGAAACCAGTGAAGACAATTTAAAGTGGTAGCAATGAATTCTAATATTGCTAATAGTTTTATTCCTACTCAGATCTCGCGGAGCCAGGCGCAGAGCGCTGCAAAAGCGCTCGTGTCAATGTAGCCCTTCCTCAACCCTACAAGCATCCAATAAGTTTGCGTAGCCGTTAGTGCATTTAAGAAGAAAATATTACTAATAATAGTAGTTTTATTCGTACTCAGAACGGGTGGAGCCAAGCGCAGATCGCTGCAAAAAGCGCTCATGCCATTGCAGCCGATACCCAACTTTAGACGCATCCGACAAGTTTACGTAGTCATTACTGCATCTAAGAACCCAACAGATCTGTCTAGACTTCGTTTCATCTCACATGTCTGCTCACAACGCCACCAAAACATACAAACCACCGAAGCAAACACGACAAAAACAACGGGAGGCCGTGTAGTCCAATGCACTGGCTCATTCCACTGACGAGGGGAGCGCCGAGTGGTGGCGCCACCCGTCCAGCTGCCCGGTCCCTATAAAAACACCAAACGCAGTAACCCAAGGCATGCGAATAAATCGTCTACAACCTTCAGCGCTAGCTGCGTGAATCCGGCAGTGATTACCTCATCTCCCGTTTTAATAAAGTCGTAGACTCAGGCACCATGTATCCCCGAACTTTGATGTTCTCAAGAACCGCCTTTACTCCAGAGGAAGCATAGGTAATGCGCCGTTCATGGAGAGCACGGTGAGAGAGCGCAGAGCTTCCGATGGTCGGTCTTTTTATTCCCATTTTTGCCTAACGTCGAGCTTCTTTTTCCGTGCTACTGTCTAGTACCATTTCTTATCATTTGCACGTTGCGCACATTCAGCGATTTTGTTTGCCCCAAAAGAATCTAGCTTTGCGTTGTTTACACCACGCTTGGCCTTTCGACAGTGCGTAGCCATGGCGGTCAATCATTTGCACCAATGTCGTATTTTTTAATCTGTTTGCTAGCTTACAGTTTCAAATTGCTTATTTTTGCATATCAGCCGGTTTAACTAGCTTTACGTCATGGTGAAAGTGCATTACTTCTTGTATTTTTGCGCGTAACTAGTACAGACTTGTACCTATAAAAACTTTTTTCTTATGCCGTCGGACAATCTCTCGCAAAAAAAAGAGAACCCGAACATGTACTTTAGTTGATAAGGACAATTAAAGCGGAGAGTTGGCCAAGTTCATTACTGGCTAACGAACTCATACTTCTAGAGAACTTTAACACCGGACGAAGAAGGAAAATACGTCTGTTTCGTCTTTTCCTTCTTCGTCCTGTGTTAAAGCTCGCTAGAAGTATCAGTTCATTAGTCCAGTGAATAAATTATGTAGGTTATTGTGTAACCACTTCCTCCTTTTACCTTCCGTCTGATCATGTTTCTCTAAGTAAAGAGGCCAATAACCCTTCAAAGGAACTCTATGCGCACTTAATATTCAAAAGGGAATATTTATCCCCGAGGAGATGGAGAAAAATTAGCATGGGCGCAGCCACAGCGGGGTGGACGATGGTACATGAATAGGATGCTTACGCTGCTATCAAGAAACCTGCCCAGCTAGTTTTTCTTTATATATATATATATATATATATATATATATATATATATATATATATATATGCCATGTCCAGAGTGGTCGACCAGCGTGAAACCCTCTTGCACCAAGACTGCTATGACAGAGACCCACGCTATGCATGTAGCTAATCAGAATGGGAAATCACGGGCTCGTTGAATTAGGACAGAAATAAGGGTTCGCAAGCAAGAATGCCAAAGAAAGCTACGGTGAGAATGCGGTACGTCATTTATTATCGTGGAAACAAATGCAGATTTTTGAATGACAGAAATAAACTTTAGAAGAAATGCCTGCCGGGTAGGATCCGTGCCCACGACCTCCAGAATACGTGTCTGGTGCGATGACTACTACGCTACCGGCGGGGCTGTTCTCCCCTCTACTTTCTCGGGTATTTATGCTAAGGTATTTGTTTCCTGTGCTTGGGGGCGGTTGCCAGCGCCACTCGGACTACTCGGGGGGAAGGAGACCTTCTTTTTACCCTCGGGCTTTGACTCGAGCGTCTACGACATGTCGAGAGTAGTCGACCAGCGTTGAACCCTCTCAAGCTACCTATTGCACCAAGGCTGCAAGAACAGCCACCCTTGATTTGCATGTAGCGAATCAGAATGGGAGATGAGTGACTGGTTGACAGATATAAGGGTTGGCAAGCAAGAATTCCAAGAAAAGCGAAGGGGAGAATTAGGTAGGTCATTTATTATTGTTAAAACAGATGCAGATTTATGAAAGACAGAAAGAAATTGGAGAAAAAATGCCCGCCGGGTGGAATCCGTACGCACGACCTCCAGCATTCCAGTTTATCCCGTAAGTTCCCATTAGTCAGTGAGAGCCGTAAGTAAGTAATCCCGTAAGTAGGAGCCGTAAATCCCGTAAGTTTCACGTGTAAATGCACGTCAAGACTGAACCTTTTTGTTTTTTGTGCTATTTTTAACGAAGGTGAGTTAGGTGCCCTAAAAAATGTCGTTCGCTACACTGTCATGCGAATAAAGGAAGCAAACCAAGCCCTGCTTTTCTGATGGAGGCGAGAAGCGAAACCGTCCGTGTGTTCGAGGTTTAGGCGCACGCTTAAGATTCACAAGTGGTGGAAATTAATCCGGAGTCCTCCACTACGGCGCGCATTGTCGCTTGTGCCGCGTCCGTGCGTTAAACAAAATAATCAAACAATCAGCAAAACAAGCCTGCAGAATCACATGTACAGCCACTTCGCCCATCCCCGTATGATATTCCTGGACACGTTATCATCGAGGAAAACACAACCATACTACCGTAGCAGTCATTGGGCTCACCGGAGCCGTTTCAGGGTTGCTTGTTAAGCAAGGTACGCACGAAAAAAATCCCCTGCGGAAACGACACCCTCAGGGCCGTCCTTTTGTCCTGCCCGGTGGGGCAGATGCCTCTTTGGGAAGAAAAGCCTGTATCATCTCACTGTATATGATGCTTTATTCCGTGCGCCTGTGGTGCTGTAACTGAGCCGCCGCCACCTCACTGGCTGCGAAAAGGTGGTTGCAGGTGACACTCCAGGCTTGTGTTCTGGAATTCACATTGCGGGTAAGCTCCGTGTCGTTAGTACCAATGAAAGCCAGAGTAAATAAGACCATCAAAGTGGACAACGACGTCGCAAACATATACGTAGTCACCAGCTCAAATAAACCCAGAGGCCGAGAAAAGAGCAGCACGTGTATGTTGGTATAGTCGTATCCTTGGACGCTGACGTCAATCCGTTCCACATGCGCTGGAAAAGGAGCTTAGCACGGGCATTCAAGTTTTCTAGTCTTCTAGTACGCGCATGAACAGCTTAAAACAAATGCTAGAGTCATAACAATTTCTTGGCGCGGGTAAGATGAGCCCAAGAGGTAAGGCAACGACGGCCAAACAGCCGGCAGCACGGAAACTACAATGCCTGAGGTTCCCAAATCCCAAAATAACGACTCAACCCCTGAATTCCGCAAAACAGATATGTAGCCCTTCCTCCCCGAGAAATATACATTTCGAGGGTTTTTTTTTTTCTTCAAGAAATTCGTACCTTCTACAATGTCTGTCATTGTCTTTGGTTTCACGATAACTGAAATGTACGTGTAATCTCATTTCGTTTCGGTGCCTGTGTTCATACACATCTTCAAACCGGGATTGTTTTGAAAAATGTATCCCTGCGCACATCTTGCGTCACTTGCAGCGAATCTTTGCTGAAGCGAGCAGCCACGATGTACTCGAAAGTTAACTACCATGTGCCTGTAAGGTACCAGCGCATCTTGCCACATTTCAACACGATATCTCATCCCCTAAGTCTAAAGCGGATTCCTTGAAGAAAATGCACAGACTATACTCATCAAGGCTTTCAGTAGAACATTTCGAAATCTACCATATTCATGTTTCACCAAAGGTTTCTTGTCAATCGTCGTGCGCGGGCGAGAAATGACTGTGAAATGCTGATGAGGCTTTTCTTTTACTTTGTTGTGTGCAGTGCAAAAAAAAAAACATGCGAAATTACGGAAAGGATCATTTTCTTTCCACATGGTGTACGTCATTTTTAACAAAAGCTAGTAAAATGGGCAGTAACCAGCCGTATTTAGTAACTTCTAACGAACTTCACTACCCGGCAGAACGGTACGTAGGTGCTGCCACTAAGTATGGACCCTAAATGCTATCGTTACTAGTCTAGACCGTGTACTTAGTAACTGCCGCTTCTTTGATACTGACACTATTGATACTAACAATATTTTATGGCCTATTGAACAGAACAACGACAGCACTTTTCCCACTCCACCTCACAATTAAAAAGTGTTTGCAAATCTGCATCCTAAGTTGTATGTGATCGAATTAAAAAGCCTAATTCCAAAATTATCGCTAAAATATTTAATTTTTATGACGAGCCCACTGACTCTATCAGAGGACTGTCCGCTGCTCGCTATAAAAGCAAGAGCAGACGTACTCATAAGGTAACTAAGTTTTTCTCGCTCTCCCAGTGCATCTCGTTGGGTTCATGCTGTTTCTTCGTCTAAGTGTCATATGTGCATGTTGAGTGTGTCTCAATGTGTCACTGCATGCACAGCCTATTTACATTGTCACGCGTAGCTGCTCTTCCCACACCCTTACTTTATTGTGTTCACAAGCACACACTTTTTTCATCCTTACACAATGTTTTATTGAAAACCTTTTTTGAAGGTGTGTGCCATGGGGCAAAATTTTTGCACCTTTTCGGTCAAGCAGTGTGCAAAAAAGTTTACTGTGTACACAATAGAATAAGGTCGCGCTTTTACTAGGTTATGCAGAAGCAGTTAGTAAAAGCATCTAGCTAAAGGAAGTGTCTTCACTGGAAAATTCCTGCTGACCCCAATGGTGCTTACTACCTGCTTCAGTTAGTAATCTTACTAGTGCTAGTTACTACATTTACTTACTAAGTACCTAGTGGAGGCTATCACAAGTAACTGGTTAGTGTTCTGTTAGTAAATTCCCTACCTTTTTGTCAGTAATTATCAAAATAACAGCACGTGTTCAAGAATTCAGCATTTTGTTGGCCTAAACAAAACTCAAGAATTTACAGATGTGAGTCTGTCCAGAAAAAAACATCACCCTCTTCTAAAAGTTGCTAGCGAAAGGAAAAGAACGCTTTAAAATGGGTAATGTATACTGAAGTATTGTTGTCAATCAACGCACTATCACATACACAAGAACGCGAAATTGTGTGCTGTATATCGAAGATAAAACATATTTTTTCCACTACTGATCTCCGCATGCGATTACCAGAGAACGGTGATATAATGAAATTTCCTCTTGAAAGAACAAACTTTCTTTTCCTCCTACCACGTTGACGTAAAATCAATGTTTATCGTTCAATCTACTTCAAACTGCATTGCTAAAGTATGCTCGCAAGCATGATGAACTAAAAAATCTTTCGCTCCAACATTTTACCCGTCACTCGCAAATATGTGCCTCAATACTTGTAGGAGAAGCAAATATTAGAATATCCGCGCCTGAATGCGAATAAAAGCAACCCTTATCGCATTTCCTTCAGAGCCTGGAGTGTTTTGCTTTCATACGTTATGTTAACAAAATAACGCAACGGTGTGGTGTAGCACGAGAACTTTTGTAGGGGGCTCCAAAGAAACAATGCCCGGGATGCTATTCGTTTCATCCTCATACCGGAACCTTAATAACGGTTTCTTATGAAATTGCTATATATCACTCAGTTTCAAGATGGAATTCGTTTCCTGATGTTAAGAAAGGTGAAGCGTCGAACGAAAATCATCGAAGAGATAAATTCGTACCGTTCGAATGTTTTCTTATGTAAAATAACAAGAACGTGCGGATTGTCTCAAAGCCTTACGAAAGTTACGAGCCGCTCTTTCATAAGTGGTTGTAAGAATGCAGGCTACATATTTGGACGATTTCCATTTCTTGTAGTAGAAGAGGAATTACTACACGTGAAGCGGGTGGCGGTAGCAACGAAAAAAACTTTTAGTTATGTTATCCGCATATAAGAAGCGGAAACGCGGAACATCAAGCTTAAAAAGGTTTTTTACAGAAACATGGAAACTACTTTCTGGAAGCTCAATTAATAAATTGTGTCTTTGTTTTTGTTTGTTTCTTTGTTTCTTTGTTTTGTTTCCGTAAACGTACACTAGTAAGGTAAAAAGTTGAACTCAGCCACTTGACCATGCCCTACATCCTTCATAGAGAAAAGATAACAGCAGGGTGGAAACAAAAAACCGCACTACATAAAAACAACTTGTGGGTGTCAATCAAAACTTCTGGAACAGGCGTAGGATATATTCTAGAGTACAATAAATAGGGCATCAATCAGAACACATATCAACGTAACGATCAGTAGTTATTAAAATAGAATATATGCAACAAACCTTAAAGAAAATCAGGATTTAATCGCAAACATCATTTTCTTTCCGAAAAAGAAGTTATACTGCATAGGTATAGTATACGAGTTAATGTCAAAACCATTAAATATTAGCTGATTGAACAACTTAGGGAGGGCATACCCAATCGTCTGCAAGGTGTACTTTGTGCGTGGACGGGCAACATGTCAGTGTTCAGACAGTGTAGTCACATAGGGCGTTTGATTAGTCTGGAGATTAGCTAGCAATGAAATGTACCTGAAGTTGTGTTTACCTTCTAGGTATATTTGTAGGCTAAGTAGTACTTAAGTAGGTGATGAATCTTAGACCGACAAAGTTTACTAAACGAGGGGGCAGTAGGAACATGATCCTCACTAAGCTCGAATAATTCTTTTTTGTAACAAAAATAAATGATTAATATTAGTTGTCGCAGTTGTGCTCCATACGAGACAGCAAATTTTTAAATGGCCTAAAAATATTCAGTTCTACAATGGTAACTCCACTTTAAATGGAATATCACCTACAGAATATACCATCCCAATTATGCGTGAAACTTGCCCTGCTATAAAATTTATGTCTGTTCCAAGACATGTATTGAACAAAAAACAAACGCCGAGCGTTTTTGCAGACATTACCAGCGCAATTTGAACGTTGTTCAACACGATATAAGGTGGTCAGCAGATTTCCCTGCTTCTGGATTGAAAACGAATCACTTTCGTTTTATCCACGTTGGTTCTTAAGCCATTATCCTCACACCACTTGCGTATTTTTTCAAGCACTTAATTAGCGGTTAGTACCAAGTTCGTGACGTCGCAAGATAAAACGAGGATAGTAACATAGTCAGCGTAACTTTTCTATTTGGCATTATTGTCAACGTTCATGATGTCCATAATGTAGATATTGAAGAGAAGGAGCCCTATAATACTGCCTTGTGGTACGCCTAACTGTAGCTGTCTAATTTTAGAGGGGGTGTTATTGACCTGAGAAACCACAATCTTTAATGAGTCTGGCAATGTCAGCGGAGCTACGCCGCCTGGTTTGCTACACCAGATGAATTCGGTGACAATGATGATTATAATGATGAATACCATATACTTTTACTATTTACAAAGTTTGATCAAGACATGTGCCTTATAGATAGGCCAATAAAGCTTTTGTAGCACGACAGGCACGTTTGAAAGAATTCCAGTACCTAATACGTCCCTCAGTTCTAGTCCTACGGAGAGCGGCCGGCCCAGAGACACTGCGATATACACTCTTTGCGTACTAAATCGCGCACAGTCACTGATTAAGGGTTTCAGATCTTCACGCACATCACACTGTAGGCATAGTGGCGGGGTGGACTGGTTGATTTTGTAACAGTAGTATTGCGTGTAGGTGACGTTCAACCGCATACGGTTGAGTACTGCTTCATCATGCTTGGATCTTCCAGGTGGCTTGATAAAACTAGAATGCCGGTTGACAGAGTAGAGGGCGCGTATTGATGGGACCTGGAAAACCGACTTCTGTGACCTACGTATGCTGTTATAAGTTCTAGAGCTATGCTCCGGATGCCATAGGTATAGTTTTTCAAGCAGTTGTTTATGATTTCTACTGTCGAAAGCTTCGATGTAGTCAACCAGTACTCGAATAACCTGTAGTTAGTTCAATGTTAGTTGTCGTTTTTCACTGTTTTTCAGAAGGAACTCTTCTTGTCCAAGTAACACTAGGTGTGTGGACCTTCGTTTTCTGAAAGCATGCTGGCTATTTGAAAGCATTGAGTTCTTTTCAAGAAACTTGGATAGGCGATTGAAGATAATTTTTTCTAAAGCTGAATATAATATAGGAAGCATTAAAATCGATCTGTAGTTAGATGCCGATGCTCTATTTCCTTTTTCAAAAAAATTCAAGAAGCTTCGCCATTTGCATTGTTCTAGGAAAGGTTGCAGATGATAGACCTAAATTATAAATATCGTAATAAGGTAGGGCGGGATGAATTAATATGGAACGTGGGCAACGCCCATAATCGTCATGTCCCAGCAGACTTCGCCATGTTGCTGTCCTACAACCAGCCGCACGTGTCTTCCGATCGTTGGTCGGCTCCTTGTACGGATCTGGACTTCTCTTCTGTGTCTACGAGCAATAACCCCCTTTCCTTCTGGCGGAGGTTGCGGCGTCCTTGACCAAGCCCTGGAATTTCGCAGCCGCACTATACCAACGGCCATGCCTGCCAGTAACGACAGGCCTGGTGTGCTTTCGAACACAGCTATTATCTGTCCTGGAGCACTCCTTCAACTTCATCCTGCCATGCTCGGCGGCACGGACGCGCAAGACCTTGATGACTGGTTGCCGTCATATGAACGCATAAGTACAGCAAATGGGATGGTGCCATGAAGTTCAATAACGCCAGTTTTTCTTTGACCGATGCCGCCGAAGAGCTGTTCCGTAACCACAGACCCGGCATAACCACGTTGTCGGACTTCTAGACGGAATTTACTGCAGTTTTTGGCCGCCCTGCTGTGTGAAAACTGCGCGCCGAAGAACGCTTGCACGGTGGCACACAACAGACAGGCGAGAGGTTCATGAGCTACATCGACGACGTTTTGGACCTCTGGAAGCGTGTGAACCCATTTATGACAGAGGCTGATGAAATCAAGCACGTAATATAATGAACAGACGATGCAGCATTTCAGAGGCTCTTGGAGAGAGACCGGCGCTCCATTGCTGAAGTGGTGAACCTATTCGAAAGTTACGACAAGCTTCGAAAACAGTCTTCGCATGACACACCTCTGTCCAAGACGGCGTCACACCGAGTTGGGTAGTGACCCCGAGAACTCTGTTGTGATAGTGCGTACAGATATCGCCCGTCAGCTCTCACTGCTGCCATACACCACGGAGCCTTCGTCTACTTTGGGGCCAACACTCCAGAGCGTAATTCAAGAGCAAGTTGCTGAGGCCCTTCCGGCGACCTCCACTCCGGCTCTTCGTCATAACTTGAGTGTTACCAGACCGATGACGTATGCCGAAAGCGTAGCAAGGACCTTTGCACCGGTCGTCACGTACACTGATGCCGTAGGTGTCTCCCCTCAGGTGTCACCGCCCTGTCTTACCTGCACCCTACACTGATTAAGCCACCGCCTTTGTCTCGGCCTTCGCCTCAGTCCAGCAGTGCCTGGCGAACGTGGGACACCCGTCCCATTTGTTTCATTTGCCGTTATGCCGGACATGTCAGACGATACTGCCGCCAATACATGACACCCACCAATGACGATAGCGGAGCCCCTACTTGTGGTCCTTACAGCCGGTTGCCGTTGCCACTCGAAGCCCCCTAAGGGTCTGAACTCACCGCTACGACTTCCGATCCCGGCATGTTCGCTACAGGTTGCTCGTCCTCCCCTCGTCGTCGGTCCCTTTCTCCCATGAGCCACCGACCAACCGCTAACGAAGAGGAAAACTAGTGGGCGCTGATCCCGAGGCAAGAACTGTGTTAGTAGCAAACTGTTCCAGGCCTTGTTTTTCGCCCTGAAATATCATAGACATATTTGTTGAAGACCGACGTGCATTGGCGTTAGTGTAGGCTGACGCTGCAGTTTCAGTTATTCATGCCTATCTCTTTCCTGCCGTTAGAACAGTGGCGACACCGTTGTGTGGGTTTTCACTGCGTACCGTAAGCGCGCAACACATCCAGGTGTCTGCAGCGCGCATGGCGTGCGTGACGATCCAGGATGTTTTGTAAGTAGTCGAGTACGTCGTTCTTCGTTCTTGTTCCCATGACGTCATATGGGGGTTGGGACTTTCTAGCTCGTCACCATGCTTCAATCGACTGTGCGCCTGGGGAAGTTGAACTTGCATCCGATTGCGACGCGCACCATGATGAGACAACTGCTGCTAACTTGGTCGCCAGCGAAGATACAAATCTCCCGCCGCACTGCTCTGTGTCCGCGCCCCTGCACTGCGATTGCACTGCACATAGCACTGCGCTTTTACGCCACCCGACCTCTTCAGCCGACAGAGACGTCTTCCACTGCCGTCCACATTTTTAACGGCCCATGCTGGTACGAGCTGCATGCTTGTCAGTAACTGGTCCTTGGGTGATATTTCACTGCTGCAGGGTAAGTATATCGGCAGGATTGATGCTGTTTAGTTCAGTGCTGTCATCGATGTGCCCGATGATACCACCATCATGACTGATGTCACAGAATTGAGTGCTACTTCCGAACCAGATGTTTTACCATCCAAGGTTCTCAATCAGGCTATCTATGGTGATCTCACGCCCACCCAAAGAGTTTAACTGCTGGCACTAGTCCATTGGTTTCGCTTGTTTTCTGGCTGCTTGAAAGCTCCGCTAAGTCGAACGCAAAAGTCGGACACTACTGAACATAGAACATTCATACATAGTCTACGGCTTCCACCCACCGCTACGATTAAAACATTATCGCGTTTCCCTCAAAGAATGACATTCCATTGAAGAACATGTGGACGACATGCTTGAGCGAGGCATCATTCCGCCCTCCAACTGTCCCCTGGGTGTCTTCCGTAGTTCTTGTGACCAAGGAGGATGGTTCCATCCGCTTTTAAATACATCCGCTTTTGCGTCGGCCTTTCCCACGCATGGTATTGCACGGTCTGAGGTGCACAGGCAGCCTGTCGCTCCCGGTGTGAGGTTGTGCATCGAAATGCCAACAACTTAGCGCTATATTCTGCGGTCACTATAATTGCCTCGTCCTCTTCCGACCCCCTACCAACACTTCACTTCTCGCCCCCCTATTTTTGATTCCTTTCTCTCATTTTCTTGTCTCAGCGTTTAACAAGCATAACACGCTTCATTATTAGCCATATTGTACCCATTGCCTGTTTATGTCACCATATGTCATACCCATTTCATCCTTGGGAAATGTGAAATCAAATGTTGAAGCTTCCAATTTCGACCGAGCGTGTAAGAAGTATTTTATTTGGGTGTCTGTTGTGGCTTCTGGATCGGGTGTCTTTTATTCACATTGTGATCCCAATGCTAGTGTTCAAGAGGTGCGCGCGTAATTCCTGTCTTTTCGCTCATGTTTTGCTTTGCTTCTCATTTTCCCTTTTTTTCCTTCTTGTTCTTTTCTTTTCTATTTTTTGGCTGATCCTTAGGCACGGCACACACCGACTGTCGCCTCTCTCTTCTTGTTTTCATTTTTTTTTTACAAATTGCCGCTCTCCGCCATATTGGCGCGGAATACGTCCAGGGGTCCACGCGTGTGGGCGACAAGCCTAGTGCTAACAGTTAATACGCCATGCATTGGGCTTGCGGGACACGACGCTACGCCGTGTACAGAGGGAGGCGAATGCGGGGAAGGGAACGCCTCAAATGGGCTCCCCCATTAGCTCTTGTAGGACCCCACAAAGTAGCGGAAGCTGCCCGGGCTCCAAATACAGTAAAGGGCCCCGCTTGCATTCTTGACCTTGACGCTGAAGACGGTCGGTAATAAATCCATGTTACCGGCGACGCGCATGTACACTCACTGCTCGTGGCGGCATGTGCTTTGTAGTTTTCCCCGCTTGGAGACACCGGATGTTTTTCGGGCTTCCGCCACCCATGAAGTTGTCGCATTTCCTATCATCCCCACCCCTCGCGTTCATGCCGTATGTTCCTCCTCGCCCCCTCCCCTCTTTTTTCGTTTTGTTTGTTTGTTTGTTTGTTTGTTTTGTGGGGTCTTTTTCGCTTGCCTTTAGCAGAATAAGCTCTGTATGGTGTGTGGTCGTTTGTTAGTTTCTTTCCCATGTGACTTGTGTTTCGGGGCGCCGCCCCTACCCTGAGTACGTACGAGTTTTTCCCAAAGCTTTCAGGGAAGCGAATATCAAATATTTCTCGTCGCAATAATTGCGCTTGGGGTGCTGGCAGGTACCTATGACAGAGGCTGATCCCGCAAAGACGGATTTTATAAGAACTGACGGACTTCCACTTTCGAGCCACTGCCACTGCCACTGTCCTCCATGCGCCTCCCACTTTCGAGCGCATGAAGGCAAGTATTTTGCACAAACTAAAATGGAAAGCACGTCTGTGCTACCTTGACGACATCGTCCTTTTTTCTCCGGATTTGGAGACAGATTAACGGCGCCTGGACCACTTTTGGCTTGTCTTGCTCACGCAAAGCTGCAGTTCAACCTCAAGAAATGTCACTTATTCGCTCGGAAGGTCAGTATATAGGCCACGTCGTTTCGAAAGATGGAGTTGTACCCGACACGTGTAAGCTTAACGCAGTTGCGGAGTTCCTTAAGACGACATCTTTGAAGGCCCTGCGGAGCTTTCTTGGCCTTTGTTCTTACTTCAGGCGCTTCTGCCGCAACTTTGTGGCCATCGTTGCATCATTGGCGGAACTTCTCGTTGGTGCCTCCAAAGACCTCACCAAGTGGTCCTCTGCGTGTGAGAACGCGTTTGTGACGTTAAGGAAACTTCTTAGGTCGCCACCATTCCTGCGGCCTTTTTACTCGAACGCGCCTACTGATGATCATGCTGATGCCAGCGGGGCCGGTCTTGGCGCTGTGCTCGTACAGCGCAAATCAGGCTTTGACGAATACGTCGTTGCCTACGTCAGCCGTACCATATCGTAGGCTGAGTCTAACTACTTCGTGACGGAAAAGGTGTGCTTGGCCATAGTTTGGGCGCTAGGCGAGACCCGACCTTACTTGCACCCATTCAACGTCGTAACCGACCACCATGCGCTATGCTGCTTGTCCACACTAAAAGATCCGTGTGGGCAGGTAGCTCCGCTACAAAAGTATAATTTACGTGTCATATATCGGTCTGGCCGCAAACACTCCTGCGCTGATGCCCGCTCCTGTTCTCCCGTGTCACCGGAGACTGCCGTCATATTGCCTGACCACGCTGTTAGGTCTCCAACATATTTTACTGAAATGCCATCTGAACAACGCAAGGACCCATGGATTTTCTCGCTCATCTCTTTGCTCTCTGACGCCTCCCGTACTGAACGACATCGGGTACTGCGCAGGCAAGCTGCGCACTTCATGGTTCGTGACGGGTTGCTTTACAGAGAAACTACCTCAACGAAGGGCGAAAGTGGTTGCTCGTACTTCCTCGGCATCTTCGCACCGGCATTTGCGCTTCTCTTCATGCCGATCCGCCGTGTACCCACGCTGGCTTATTAAAAACGTACCAACGTGTCCGCCTCTGGTATTACTGGCGGGGCTTGTACAACTTTGTGCGGAATTACGTTATGTCGTGTACTACCTCCTAGTGTCGGAAGTCTCCACCGTGCAGCTCGGTGGGTCCACTGCAGCCGCTTCCATGTCAAGAGAAACCATGCGATAATGTTGGTATTGACCTTTACGGACTTTTGTCCAGCATAGTCGCCGGAAACCGATGGGTTATCGTCGCCGTCGATTATCTGGCGGCCTATGCCAAAACAGCTGCTCTGCCAGCCGCCATAGCACGAGACGTCGACTACTTCATCATACGTGGCTTCATTTATCACACGTGGCTTCATCATGCGCGCGCCTCGAGAGCTCCTCAGGGACAGGGGTCGTGTCTTTTTGTTAGACGTTATTCGTAGCCTCATTTCTGAGTGGCGTGTTGGGCCATCGCACTAGTCCAGCGTACCAGACGCAGACGAATGGCCTCACTGAGTGCCTTGACTGCACCCTCGGCGACTCGGTGTCGATGTACGTCTTAGCGAATCACGACAACTTGGACCTTGTACTACCATGCGTGACCTATGCGTACCATACAGCCATTCAGGCCACCTAAGTTTTCTCGCCCTTTTTTCCTTCTGTGCACTTGGGAACCGTCATGCACTCTTGATACTATTCTCCCCTAACGACCGGATTGCTCTCAGTGCTCCGCAGCCTGAAGCTGCCAAGTACGCGGAAGAATGCGGCCAGCTTGCAAGGTCATTTACAACTCAAGATCAGTAGCAGCCAGCAAAAATCTCGACACGACCACGCCGCTACGCACCCGACTTATTCACCAAGTTCTATGGTATGGCTGTGGATTCCCTCCACCCCACCAGCACTGTATAGCAAGCATCTCTCTCGGTAACATGGTCCTTACCATGCCTTCGAGCGCACGTCGCCGGTTAACTACGTCATAGATCCCATGAAACCTTCCTGAGACCTCCATCGTCGCGGGAGGGAGAATGTTTAGGTACAGCGTTTGAAAACGTATTATGATCCCCTAGTGTCGTGTGCTCTGTGGCGCTCAGGGTGGTGCTTTATTGCTTTATTCCTCATGAGGGGGGGGGGGCAGTTGTAAAGAGGTAAAGTGGGAAATATTAATAAGGAACGGCGAACAATGCCACATAATCGCCATGTGCACCAGACATTGCCATGTTGCTCGCATACAACCAGCCGCTCGTGTAGGAGAAGCTCGGTCTGCGTGGCTTTGGTTCTGATCGTGTGTCGGCTCCATGTGCGGTTCTGGACTTCCCTTACTTCTGTGTCTACGAGAAATAAATCTCCTTTCAATGTAAACTAGCACTGGTACAAAAACAATAATGACAAACCTGGCAGGCTCAATTTGCAATTTGCAGGCCATCGGCATCACAGGTAGAACTATTGTTATTCTTCTGGAATATACGAATTACCTCTACTCATTGGTAACATACAGAATGATAGTGTCGACAGAATTGGTCGTCATGAAACGGTAAGCGTTGAGATCGCGATTACTGATTCCTATACTGGTGAAATACTCGTTGAAAGTATCAGGCACTAATTGTTCTGCAATCTCAAGTCCATCTTGCGGATTTCCACAGTATGTGGTACGTCAGGTTTACGATTCATAATTTGAGCTGAGTTCATTCCAAACTTTGTTCGTATCATTCATTCAGGAGCCAAACAAGACATGATAATAGTTTGTTCTCGCTCTACGTAGATCTTTTGTAAGTTGGTTACGAGAAGACAGAAAGATTTGTGAATAAGCTGGACCACACGAATTCGAAACTTTTCTATATGCTAGATTTACTTTTGATTTTACCAAGTAATTCCCTCGTGAGCCAGGGCTTTCGTATCTGACGAAGATGAGCCTGAGTAGTAAGCAATGAAAAGTGGGCGGCCACAGGCTGTTTTAAAATATGCAAGAATGACTCGTAGGCCATGTTACTATCTCGAGCGCAGTAAACTTCGCTCCAGTCATGTTAACATAACTAATTACGAAAATCCTTATGTCGGTTTTCTATGATGCGCTGTCTTGCCCGGGTACGTGTGTTTATCGTGTCTATTTCCTGATTTAGGCTAACAAATATAGGCGCTCGGTCACTTATGCCGCAAAAGAAAACGCAGCTTTTCTTATAAGAAGGTTAAAATTAGTGAGGAATAAATCAATGCACGTGGACGTAGAACGCACCAACCGCGTTAGAGCCAAGACAGAACAACGGGAAAGAACCTAAACATCACATCGGCGTTTCTCGGAATGCGATAAAGAAAGAAATGTGAAGGATTTAGCAAAAGTGGTTAAAAAACTAAGTATAATAAAACAGTCTCGCGCGACACACCAACATTCGACTGTTCTAATATTAAGCAAGCGGGGTTTCGGGTCACTCATTCTTTCAATTATTTCATCAAGTCAGGCATTTTTGTCGAAATTTGGCGGTTATACCCGAAGCGCAAGTTAAGTTGGTAGAGCCATTATCATGGCTATAAGCAAGGGCGTGTCAGATATGAATACGTAAAGGAAGGCTTCCCAAAATCGCTTGAGCTTCCATTTTATCTTGTATCCATGGGAGAAAGCCCTGGCGCGTCTTATAAAAGAACACGGCACGCTTGAACACGACGAAGGGCTTTAAAATATTCCGTGTTTGAGCCAGCAATTTTAATTTTTTTTAGTTTCAGGCAAATTTTTGTGTTGAGAAATGTGTTGTAATATTGCTTTCGTGTGATGCCACAAAGTTCCGTCTCAAAGCAGGGCAACTGATGGTTTTCCGATTTGCATTTGCATTTTTCGATTTCTGGTTTCAGTTAGAGCAGTGCTTAATACCCAAAAGTTTTCCTTGGGAAGCCGACGTTGCTCGGACGCATCCCTTAATCCCATTTTGGTCCTTATTCCCTGAATTTCTCACGCATCTCACGTAGCTTTGGCGCTCCCTCGTTACATTAAACTGTTGTTGCTATGCTGGGTAAAAAACAATGCAAATAAGAGGCATTCTTGCAGCTAGGGCTGTCAACCGAAGTTTTGAGGCGATCAGAGAAGCCTTTTCCATCAAAGGCCTCACATCTGACGATGAGATCCCCGGCGTACAAGAAAGTTCTCAGATGGTTGTAATGCCGCGGCAACCATAGAGCCTACCACTATATCTTCATGTGACCGCTTCCGAAATCCGGAACTCACCTGAAACTTCAAGAAACATCAAAATAGTTTAGGCTAATGAGTGGTAATAATTCTATAGCCATCAGACTCATCATTGTCATCACTGCGAAGGTAGTCTGTTATCTGATAGTAAGAGTGCACGTGCCTTTTTTCTCGATCTAAACATTCGATTTGTATACGTTATTTTTAATAGCCTCAACAAAAATGACGTGTTATATTCCAACATTTTTTAAGTACGCTATTATACCAAACAGAACTGCACATAAATTGTTTATTGGCTCAAGATTTCCTTACTCGGTGGGAGTTAGGACTTCTACAATTCGAAAGGAATAAATGCCCATATAAGTGAAAATCTGTCGCCCGGCCTTAACGTCAAAACTGGTCCGGAAATTTCCTACAGCATGAAGATACCCGAAGCAGAGAACGGAAAACTCAATGGTCCAGTAATCCGAAGCGCCTGTCCTACATAACTCCAGTACAGCTCGCATTTCTTGCATCTTCCCTGGACCTTGACTTTAGCGTTCGGTCGTTCACCTTCTTAGCTGGAAAAACGGTTTCCACACTCACCGACCTCTCCTTTGTGGGCGTAAAATGATTTATTAACAACTTTTGCACTGCTCTGAAGTTAAAGCTCGCACTCAAGTCCTTCAGACTGGTTTGAACCGTTTTACGTCAGAATGTTCCAGCTACGGCACGCTAAATTAGAATATGATGCTCAAGGTAAGCCTGGGGACGACTAGTGAATGCGTCGTCGCTTTCCACTAGGAAACGTGTACTTGCAGGCACCTATTGAATGCTGTAAGAGGAATTTGCGCAGGCTAATTACAGCAGTGGCCAAGGGCGTTTAGGATAATAACAAATACCGTATTTTTGCGCGTATAAGGTGCCCGTGCACGTATAAAGAACCCCCACTTTCAGCCCACCGGAAAAGAAAAAAACTCCTCGCATATTGCCCGCACATTTGATACAGGCAAAGCTGCACGAAAGCTACTGCTCAAGCAACAGATCAGATATGTAGACAGAAAAACCGTATATTTAGCAAGGAGAATACACTGACTGCAAGGCGAAAGTCACAATTCACGCATAAAATTCAGTTGTTAGAGTGCGCTTGTCCTTGTTTTTTCTTCCTGTCCGTGTACGTTTTGCGCAATCACCGCCATGGAATGCTTAGTCAGTGTTACTGCGTAGGAGCTTCACGGCACAATACGCATTGCCGCGAAGCAGCACTAAATGAAAAATCCCGCGCATTATCTGCACCCCTACTTTGCCACACAAATTTTCGCATTTTCAGTACTGGTTATACGCGCGAAAATACGGCATGTAGGGCTTACAAGGGCAAAGGAGAAGGGAAAGAAGAAGCTCCCCTGTCATTCGGTACGTGCCGTTACCCTAAAAGAGAACAACACTCAGGAAAAAATGAAAACGACAAAAAGAGAAGAGGACCATGACAATGCTAATGACCGGACCCAATCACACCATTGGAAGGCGCGGGACTATTTTGAGCCTGCTAAACACGAAAGTTGCCAAGCGTATTTTCGCTGCGAATTTTTATGTAGGGCTAACCATAGTGCTAACAGAGAGGAGAAGGAAACGAGGCAAGAAGAGAAGGATCATAAGGATGATAATACGAGGACACAATCCTACCACTAGAGGCTTGCATTATTAATGTGGCAAATCGCCTGCACCGCAGAAGCGTATAGGATTGGTAAAAGGGTAATTGGCCAAGTCTCCCAGTCATAGTAACGCAGATGAGAAAAGGACACAATCGGTAAAGGATAAAGACGATGGTAGTGAAAATAGAGAAAGAGAAAATTCTTTTATGGGACCGAAGAGGGTAGTCCTGCATAATGCTGGGCTTGCTACTTCAGATAGCTCGTGAACATGTGATGAGTGTTCAATACTAACATTAATAATACTAATAAGAAAAGGAAAAACGAAAGTGAATCCACCAGACGGACACACGCTCACACATTAAAAAAAGACGACCGCACCAACGAACCTGTATCTGTATGTGTAGGCTGTCTCTACTGCGATGGACTCTGAAGCGTCTATCTTGGTTGCTGCGATATGCGGTCTCGCACGGAAGTACGCCTGAATAGAAGATGTACAGGAACAAGAAATCAAACCAGTTCCCTCACCTTGACAGCTGTCATGTGCTGAGATGGGATTTGCTAGAGGGGCTGTGGCACACTCGCTTGCCTAGTTTCAGTATCAGCCTGGCATTGATACCAAAAGTAGTAAAGAGAGGAAGCCGCAGCCTTTAAAAAGGCGTATAAATAGACACTGGACTGAGTTTTTGTTAATTTGGCGTAATTAACGCGTGAATTCATTATGTTCTTTCTTATTTTATGTTATTGTGTACTTATTTCGGGCCATGCAACGGCAGTCTCCGTGGCAACGGCGGAGCGCAGAAATTGCCCCCTACACTTTGCATATGAGGTACGTGTGCAGCGTGGCCCAGTGTGATTGACAACGCCTTCCTAACGCGGAGGACCCGGGTTCGGTCCCGACCAGGGGAAGCGGTGCTGTTTTCTAAGCCTCTTTTTGGATGCGTGACGCCGCGTTACCCGTTACGCATTAGTACGGCGGCTGGATGCCGTGCCCCAGGACGAGATACGACGACAAGCAGGGGCCCATAAAGTGCTTCGCACTAAAAAAATGCAGGTAATCGCCGCAGCAAGAACCAGGTCCAGCCGACCCCACAGCTACAGTGGTGACGAGAAGAGAACACGCCAGGCCTACATTTCCGTGGTGACGAAGACGTGGCCGCAACACAAGAACAAGGCGTACTGCTACTGATCTTCCAGCTGACTGCCACGGAACCATGTTAACAAATCGCTGTTTCTTGAGGGACTATGCTACTTTCGCAAATTGCGAAGTATAGCGTAACGCTTTTCATCTAAGCGGGACGATAATTAAGTATCAAAGAACAAGAAACATTTCACTTTTTATGCGAAAAGTAATAGGATTTTAAAGGGACACTGAAGTGAATTTGTCAAGCTCCCGTTTTTGCTTGCACTGCGTAGACTGGCTCAAATTAGCACACTTTTCATCGTTTATCCGGTTGACAAATCGGTAATTATTTTACAAAGCGCGAAAGAAGAAAAACTACCATGCGCGGTTTGCGGCGGCCGCACCAACTAAGGCTGTGACGTTGAGAGGAGGGGCGCCGTGATTGGACGATGCCCAAGGTTAGCAATCACACAAGTTTCGGTTTCGGTTTCGGTTCTGTAAAACATAACCAATGGCTTTGTTAGATGGGCATTCTCAATATCTCAGTAATCATCGTACCGCGCTTCTGCCATGTTGTCTCGGCTGTAAAATGCACAAGACAAGCCTCCCAGGACGGCTTGTAGTCGTAGCATTCACTAGCCGAGACCTACGCAGTGCATGAATGTCCTCCGCGTACCCGCAGACGCCCAAATGTCATGCGCTTTTCCCCCATATTTGGAGCTTGCCTCCTTCATGCCTGTATCGTAAAAAGCGTGTTCGCACCAGGCCAAGGGTCTGTTCATTCTGGCCTGTGCCCACTGCCTGCAAGCAGTCGGTGCTTATGGCAACAGCGCGCCAACGAGAACTCGCTAGCGCGCCAGTGCCAGCCTGCGCGCGTTTTGTGAACTATTTCGTGTAGCCATGAACGTTGCGGCCCCAAAAAAGGTGAACTCAATATAGAAAACATCGGCGGAAAACAAAAAAGTTAGCTTACAAAAAAAAAAAAAAAAAAAACACGTACCCGCGGGGATTCGAACTCGTGACTCGCAAAACATTTGCGGAGAATTCCTAGCGCCTCAGACCGCTAGACCACGAAGCGGGACGCGAATGCCTTGCTAATATAGGGTATATATTGTACAACCGGTTTACACTTTTATTCAGTTTTGGCATTTCAAGCCGCTTAGGTGACTATTTGTTGTACTGCGATCGTGCAGTAAGCGTCGCCCGAGTTTCCACAGTAGCTCACGTCTAGGAATTGCATTTCGTAGACGGAAAAGCGTTCGCAGATGCGTAGTCGTGCTGCTGACCGCTGTGCTTGTTCGCCCAGCGCAAAAAAGTGCTTCCCGCGCCCTAGTTTTACGCTGTACGGTAAAAATATCAGTTGATTTTATTTGCTTAGTACCTATATTGACTTCGCTGACTCTTCTCCCGCCTTCAAGAGGCCTTATATTTTCCTACTGGCGTACCAGTCAGCGAAGTGTCGCATGTGCAGCGCTTGTGTGAAGCGAGCTTGACTTGGAGCTAGATACAGTGTACAAACAAACCAAGTAAAGAAAGGCACATTCTTCCATTCACAAACGTGTCCTGGCTTCGTTTCAACTAAGCGAACGAATTGCGACCAAGCAATTTTTTTTAACCTCCTTGATTACGACGACCCGCCGGCGGCCGGCGGCCGAAACGCTGGGCCGACTGGCTCTGTCGGCCGGGGAGCCGTGCAGTAGCGCAGCCGTGGCGCATCCAATTGCCAGCTCATCCCCTCCTGACGTCACACGAAAACGCCACAGAAAATGGGCGAGCGTAAAGAGAGGAGGACAGCGTTTTCGAATTAGTTTTTCTACTAAATAAAATCGCGTAAACGTGCCTAGAGTGGTCGAAACATGGCCTGGGGACTCCGGACTACAATTTGCGCTAGTAATCCCGCAATGTTTACATATCACTTCAGTGTCCCTTTAAGAGTCGGATTCTAGTTGGTTGGCATTTTGCGATTTTGGTTTTCTAATTATTTTGTTGTGCCCATGAAAAATTACCTTGAACGAGAAAGAACGCTGACCCGCATAATATTTAGGTGGGCATAGAGCATTTGCTTTGCAATTTTCCTCTTTTACTAGTCGCAGTAACACATTTAATTTCGAGAAAATACTTTTATAGGTACACATTTGCAAATAGATGCATAATTGCAAATTGTCACTTTTACCGCGATTGTCCTGACTACGCGCGTCAATAAAGGGAGAAGTTTACAAGTCTGGTAACGACAAGCGAAATATAAAAATACCAATATTGTTTACACGGCTTTATCGGTAAGAAACAAAGGGGCGAATCGTTCAGTTTATTTTTTTTTTATCATTTCATTCCGGAGGATGAGGGAATTGATTAATCTGGAGTATGAGGGAAAACGTTTTATTCAGCAGAAAATTAACCCAGCTTCACTGACTTCAAGGGGCCTTGAAGACGAAACACAAGCTTGGTTCATTCAAAAGTTTGCCTCCTTAAAATAACACTGACACCACTTTTAACGCAAACTTCACTGAAGTAAGCTATACAATTAGAAAAAAAAAGAGAATGCTCATGTAACCCACTAGCTCATTTCCCGCACTACAACCTATGATATGATATGACGCACTATGACGTGTTATGGTTATCTGCGCGATTTTCTGAGGCCGGCAAAAGCAAATGCATGTTGTTCAAGCTTATAAGCTTGTAGAACGAGCTATTTGCGTCTAAATTTAATGCATATGCTTTTTACAGCAGTAAAAACGGTGGGGTAGTAAACAACTGAAGTTGCGAAAGCACACGTAAATACAGAAGCATCGGCGCGAACTGCGCGCACTATGTTTGTTATAGCTTCACAGCAGACCCGCGCTCTGGGGTTGTTTGGCACGACCCTAGCCTATTGGCATAAGCGACATTGTCATACGTCACCCTATTTGTCCTGCATATTCAGTGTTCCACGAACGATTACCATCAACCCTAACAAAAATAACCAAGAGCAATTTCGTGCTAGAGGGCAAACAGTAAACCAAGCAAACAAAGTGCTTCGTCGTTCGCTGCTGCCCTAGTCAACATACTTAACAATGGTTTTAAATACCTGCCCTGAATGCGTCATCGCTGATGTCACAAAACAGACGATTTGGCGGGAGAATTGAGATTTGGCCCGCATTATGTAATACCTCAGTTAATAACGTATTTTTTGCTACTGGACAAGCGCCAAGGGCACTATAAAGCACGAGATTTTTCGAATAAAACAAACTTGTACTTTGTCTTCATGGCCTCTATAACGTCGCAAAGGCTGATGTCAACAGCGAAGCTGCCTAGCATTTCCTGATCGCAGGGCTTAGCCTCCTAGAACATTTCAAGGCGAGAAGATCTCTTCCCGTTAGCCCCCATTGGTTTTTTCCCGTGTTCCACGGCTCCCGCCAGTTACTGGAACATCTGGTTACTTTTAAACTCGGAAGACTTTCACGATGGGGCTCAGCGAGCTCTTTTTGCTTTGTCATGGCGTATTTTAGTTGCTATTTTGAAAATCAATCAGCCATGTATTTTAATTAACAGAACAATGCAAATATCACTTGTGTATTGACGTCTTGCCTCGAATATGCCTAATGTTTTCTTGTTGTTCAACAATGTTGAGAAGTGTAAACATTGCCACCATAATTAGTAGTTTAGAAACGCCTCGCCTATATAAACGCCTCGTTCAAGCATTCTGTTAACTTGCTGCATGTGTGCTTGGCGCATGCTCTCCCTAACCCCCCCTCTAGGCTATGCCCTCTTCCCAGAGCTGCGACCACGTTACCACATTTCGACCCGCGAAAGTTTGAGCACGCACAGCTTCGCTGTTAAAAATAACTAAGTTGGGGAGCCGTCGTTCAGAAAGCCCCAGGCTTGCACAGCCCTGGTTTATCAGGCGTCGCTGGTCTTCCGGGTGCAAGCTAGTCAATGCGCGTTCCCGCCGCTTGGGGGATAAGGAGGGGATTGGATCAGGGTACAGTGGGTAGAACTGTACAAGATGGGCTGTTGTGGCGGAAAAATCGCAAGAATGGCAGATATAGGAGAATGTGGTGGGAGTGATGAACGAGAGTAGCCTTGGAGTTGAAATAGAAGCGTGTCTGTAGACTGCGCCATGTCCGTGCCTCGGCGCGAGGGATGGGGAAGTGGAAGCTTCAGAGGCGGTAGTGCGCAAGGTGGTCAGCATAACTGAGCGGATTATTCCAGAGAGAGATTTTTACTTCTAGCGTAGTTTCCCTTCCTGGCGTATCACATAGCACAGATAACATCGTGGAAATCCGCATTAGGATCTACTGTGTTGAACTTGCGTTGTAGCGTTTGCAGATATCGTTTCAACGATGTGTCATTACATATTTAAGAGGTATTTCCGTGAAGGTATTCTTTTGCCGCATCACCTGTGACACTTTTGCCCAACACTACTTTCTTACACGTTCGTTGATCGGCGGCGGTCTTTTGCGGCCACCTCCTGTGAAGGATTTAGGAAAGTTTTCGGCTCAGCAATTTTGCCAAGGTTGCCTTAGTAGGCAGAACAGTCTGCGGACATGCGACGGGGTTTATAGGGTAAGAGCACGGAATGGTGTGACTGTTGTTATATCTTGAAAATAAATAAATGAAAGCTAAAACAAAAGCGACGAATCGCATACACAAGGAAGAGTTGTGCTTTTAAAAAAGACGTTCATAAAAGAATGCGCCCATTCACTCCAGACATGGTTCACCGGCGAAGCTGCAACGTTCCTGCCTTTTGGGTCAGCTTTGTCTTGTGCCCCATACGTCCCTCTAACTTAATCGTTTAGTTTTTGAATTTCAGGAAAGGCCTGTTCCATGAACTTTGCTCTTAGCGACACGTGCCATTTCAGTTGGGCGGTTATTGCTTTTTTGTGTGTGTCTGTGTGTCGTTTTTCCCCCCTTTTTCTTGTTTAATTTCTTGTTTCTTTTTTTCTGGACCCAGTTATTTTCCCCCTTCTCTACCTTTCCTTTTGACCTGATTCTTACGGATAGCTTCTGAGAAGGACTGCTCTCACCGCGTGTTCTGCTTCCGGCGTTTCTGAGAACCATTCGGTAGGCCGCGCGGTGGGGCAACAAACACCCACGCATCCTTTCTCTCCAGGAATTTCCCGGAATATCAACCACGACTCAAGTGCGGGGAGGCCGATCCTCCCACCGGATATTGCGGACTCAGTGCGCTCTTCGGGGCGAGAAGATCAGCTAAGGGCCATCCAGCGACTCGAGGCTGCACTGGACAGGCAAAGGCGAAAGGGGAACCCGCACTCCCCTCGGCCTCCTCCTGCGGGAGCGAGGGCTAGGGGCGACAGCGGCGGCACTCCAAGTAGCCCGCGCCGACCAGACGCAGACCTCGGGGTCGGCCCGACGCCGCGGTGAGCGGTGAAGACTACGGGACGGTGAAGCCCTGCGTGGCCTGATCCGTCCCCGACTGCCGGTACCTCAATAAAGTCCTTTCTCTCTCTCTCTCTCTCCCACCTGGGGACCTACCCCTATATAAAGCCTTTCAGCCAGGCGAGCGTTCCTCTGCATCTTCTTCCTGCACCAATACACCGCATACCCGCATAGGCGGATACCGCTATGTTAGGTCGACTTGCTCTGGGGCGTCTGCTCATACTCTTCGCTACAAATCTTGCCCCTCCCCGTCAACAATGTCGGCCATGAGGGAGCCCGCACAGCTGGGTCTTCGTCTTCTTCTCTGGAGATTGTACCGATAGCTATCTTCTTCTTACTGTGACACATCCCCTTCGTCGAAAGCGACCTTCCCGGTCGAGGCCGTCGGAAATGTACAGATGCGGTGACAATGCACGACGAGAGAAAAACGGGAAAAGTCCTCGCCGCCACGGATGAGGATGATGGTCGTGGTGAGAACTGGCCGCGGTGCATCAATGCCCGCCGACACAGTGAAACAACATCCAAAGGCCTCGCAGATACGCCGGAGTTCTGGGCAGGGGAACGGCGTCGTCTTCTAAGTAGCCCGCGGATGGTCACGTCGTCGGTTTATCTCGGCAGGTCATAGGTTGGGGACACTGGGCTGGGGAATGGTGCGTCCATGGCTCACTGGGGCTGGGCCGGCCGATGCGATCCAAGAGCCTTTCAACGATGTTCAAGTGGCCGAGACGAAGCGAATCTGGGGCCAGGATAAGGATCGACTCTGCAACCTCCACCAAAACATCTTACGTGACGGCAGGACGCAGGAAATAAACCATGGAAGATGCGAGTGATGTATTTGCACAATATACACGATGTCGGCCACGAGGGAGCCCGCACAGCTGGGTCTTTATCTTCTTCTCTGGAGATTGGACCGATGGCTATCTTCTTCGTTCCGTGACAATATATATATATATATATATATATATATATATATATATATGGGGTTTAGAAATGAGAGGCTCGTTAGGAAATACAGAAAGAAATGCCGGCAGTCTACAACGCCAAAGAAGACATACGTGAATGGTTGGGACCGAACCCACGCCTTTCAATTAGATCTCGAATGCTTTACCAATTCGGCTATTTGGGCGACTGTGTTCTCCTTCACTTTCTGGGGTATTTATATTTTACTACAACTGTATCTGACGCTTGAGGGTGGTAGCCAGCGCCACTCAGACTACACGGGGAGAAGGGGACCTTCTTTTAAACCCCCGTGGCGTGACGTGAACGTCTACAGCCTGTCATAAGCGGGTAACTGGCGGGAAACCCTCTTATGCTACCTTGGCATCAAGGCTGCTAAAACCGAGGCCCTCACTAAGCTTTCGCACGATAATAGGGTTTGGAAATGAGGGGCTCGTTAGGAAATACAGAAAGAAATGCCGGCAGTCTACAACGCCAAAGAAGACATAGGGGAATGGTTAGACTATTTTGTACAGTTAGTGACGTTATATCATTTTTTTTATTAATTACGTAAGAAAGAAAGAAAGAAAAACGCGCCCAGAGTGGGGACCGAGCCCACGCCTTTCGATTAGATCTCGAATGCCTTACCAATTCGGCTATCTGGGCGACTGTGTTCTCCTTCACTTTCTGGGGTATTTATATTTTACTACAACTGTATCTGACGCTTGAGGGTGGTGGTAGCCAGCGCCACTCAGACTACACGGGGAGAGGGGGACCTTCTTTTAAACCCCCGTGGCGTGACGCGAACGTCTACAGCCTGTCATAAGCGGGTAACTGGCAGGAAACCCTCTTATGCTACCTTGGCATCAAGGCTGCCAGAACCGAGGCCCTCACTAAGCTTTCGCATGATAATAGGGTTTGGAAATGAGGGACTCGTTCGGAAATACAGAAAGAATTCCCGGCAGTCTACAACGCCAAAAAAGACATAGGGGAATGGTTGGACTATTTTTTACCGTTTGTGACGTTACATCATTTTTTTATTAATTACGTGAGAAAGAAAGAAAGAAAAACACGCGCCCAGAGTGGGGACCGAACCCACGCCTTTCGATTAGATCTCGAATGCCTTACCAATTCGGCTATCTGGGCGACTGTGTTCTCCTTCACTATCTTGGGTATTATATTTTACTACAAATGTATCTGACGCTTGAGGGTGGTAGCCAGCGCCACTCAGACTACACGGGAGAAGGGGACCTTCTCCCCGTAAGGCATTCGAATAAGGCATTCGGGTAAGGCGTTCGAGATCTAATCGAAAGGCGTGGGTTCGGTCCCCACTCTGGGCGCGTGTTTTTCTTTCTTTATTTCTCACGTAATTAATAAAAACATGGTGTAACGCCACTAACGGTACAAAATAGTCTAACCATTCCCCTATGTCTTCTTTGGCGTTGTAGACTGCCGGCATTTCTTTCTGTATTTCTGAACTAGCCGCTCATTTCCAAACCCTATTATCATGCGAAAGCTTAGTGAGGGCCTCGGTTCTGGCAGCCTTGATGCCAAGGTAGCATAAGAGGGTTTCCCGCCAGTTACCCGCTTATGACAGGCTGTAGACGTTCGCGTCACGCCACGGGGGTTTAAAAGAAGGTCCCCTTCTCCCCGTGTAGTCTGAGTGGCGCTGGCTACCACCACCCTCAAGCGTCAGATACAGTTGTAGTAAAATATAAATACCCCAGAAAGTGAAGGAGAACACAGTCGCCCAGATAGCCGAATTGGTAAGGCATTCGAGATCTAATCGAAAGGCATGGCCTCGGTCCCCACTCTGGGCGCGTGTTTTTCTTTATTTCCCACGTAATTAAAAAAAATGATATAACGTCACTAACGGTACAAATAGTCTAACCATTCACGTATGTCTTCTTTGGCGTTGTAGACTGCCGGCATTTCTTTCGGTCTTTCCTAACGAGCCCCTCATTTCCAAACCCTATTATCGTGCGAAAGCTTAGTGAGGGCCTCGGTTCTGGCAGGCTTGATGCCAAGGTAGCATAAGAGGTTTCCCGCCAGTTACCCGCTTATGACAGGCTGTAGACGTTCGCATCACGCCACGGGGGTTTAAAAGAAGGTCCCCTTCTCCCCGTGTAGTCTGAGTGGCTCTGGCTACCACCCTCAAGCGTCAGATACAGTTGTAGTAAAATATAAATACCCCAGAAAGTGAAGGAGAACACAGTCGCCCAGATAGCCGAATTGGTAAGGCAGTCGAGATCTAATTGAAAGGCGTGGGTTTCTTTCCCCACTCTGGGCGCGTGTTTTTCTTTCTTTCTTTCTCACGTAATTAATTAAAAAATAATATAATATATAACGACACTAACGGTACAAAATAGTCTAACCATTCCCCTGTCTTCTTTGGCATTGTAGACTGCCGGCATTTCTTTCTATGCCAACGTTTTAGCAAAGAGACACCGGGACGAAGGCAAGTCTCTTTGCTGAAACGTTGACAACAATCACTACCTTGTTCGCCGTTTTCTTCCAAGTGTTATTGCTCCCTATATATATATATATTCTCTCTTCCCTGCACCGCTCCCTCTTACTAGTGTCGATAGGTGCGATAGTTCGATAGTCGATAGGTGCGATAGTGAAGCTGCATCATCTATAATGCCATCAAACCTTTCTCCTTCTCGTTCTAACTCGTCTCCAATCTGTTTTTACACGTATGCGCATGGGGTTGCGCTGATTGAGTTTATTGAGCACACGAAACCGGCGGATATTTTTCGCCTAGTCATAAAGCTTCGCTTTAAAACCCAATGTTAGCCCATGAATGGGCACTCCCACATAACCAAGTCACGCGAAATGACATATACACCTACACACATCAGCACGAACAGGTGATAATTAGTTACATTCATGCCTGTGGGCTAGAAGCATCAGTCGTTGAACGAACGTCTTCGTCATAACGTGTTCACTCATGAGCACAAAGCCGACGTGATCAAGATTAAAACCTTGTGGTTTAGAAGTTGACAATGAGGACGGAGTTACCACCAGATAGCCAATCTTACTTTCGTAATAGAAATTTATAACCTTTGTATTCATTTCCCTTTGTATTTCGTCCAAACTTGGACAAAAGCATCTGTTATTTATATGTACTTTAGATATAACGGTTGTAACTCTAGATATATATATAGATATATCTTATATAATATATAAGATATAACTTTAGATATAACGGATATACATTACACACAAAAATATCAGCCGGAAACACTGTAGTCTACACTTCGTTGTTCTGCAGCGATTTCAGTTGCTTTTGATATGTGGATTTGTGCCCATTCAGAACAAGAGCAAGCAGGGATGGAGAGCCCAGAACAGACCATAAAGCTGCCACAAATACCGGCCACAGAACCTGGGAGCCCGCAAGGTAAATCAACAAACAAAACTTACCCACCGCGCTGGCTCAGTTGCTAAGGCGTTGGGGTGCTGAGCACGAGGTCGCGGGTTCGTTTCCCGGCCGCAGCGGTCGCTTTTCAGATGGAGGCAAAAATCAAAAACGCCTGTGTGTGCGAGATTGCGGCGCGCGTTAAAGATCCCCAGGTGGTCACAATTAGTCTGGAACCCTCCACTACGGCGCGCCTCATGGCCTGCGTTGCGCACAAACCCTACAATCAATCAATCAATCAAAACAAAACAAAGAAAATGTCCTGTAATTTTTGAGATGCGGTTAAAGGAGGCACGCGAGCAAAGCCAACAAGTTTTTGAAATAAATGTATCACTGTCTTATACTGCAAGTTGGAGGCAGTATTTCTATACAGCATTATCTCGCTAACTGGAAGTAATAAAAACCGAGAAATATTTTGAGATAAGCGGATGTTCGAGATAAGCAAGGTTGCGCGAATTTCCATGGAATATCGTGTTTTTTTTTTTAATTATGAGTTTTTGCCGCGCGGCATATGAGACGCGTTTTAATGATAGGAGTAGAGAAGAAAGTAGGAAGGAAAGAGAAAGAGAGGCGTTTTAAAAATGGGAGTAGAGCAAAAAGTAGGAAGCAAAGAGAAAGCGAAGAAAATAGGAAGAGAGGGGCTGCCAAGAGCACAGAAGGTCACGAAACCGACAGGTGTTCAAATCTACAGGTATGCATGCAGTCCAATGGCGTGCAGAAAGTCGAGTTCTTTGCAAAAAAGGCGCTACTACTTACCAGCTCTTCAACAGCAGCTTCCAATCCTGCTGTTGATAAATGTTTGACAGAGAATAAAAACACAAGAGACGTTCACTGACTGGGTTTTGTGGCACTGCATCGCAAAAAGGGACCTGCCCTCTCCTTTGGGTTTTTCCCCTCCCGACACACTTGTATCTTCTAGTACACTGTAGCTCTGCGGATGTCTCTACCGTCACATGACAAGCAACAGCGTAGCTTCAAGAAGTTCATATGCCTCTGGGCTCAGACTTCACGTTCGGTGAAAACATCGGCTCTGTGATAGGCGCGGCTAAACGAAAAAAAAAATCGAGGGACTTAGGCGCGGCAGCATCGCGCGAATATTGTGAAACGGTCCACGGCGGCGAAGTTTTCGTTTCACTTTAAGTGAAGATTTCGAGACATCCGCAGTTTGGTCCAAAAATACTTCAAAATAAAGGGTAACGAATGCATGGGACGTATAGGAAATGGTTTGGTACCGCGGAATATTTCGACATGGCTGATTTTTCAAGATATGCGAGTTCGAGTTAACTATGTATTACTCTAATACTGTTACCCCCGGAAACAATTTTCTTAGGAAAGAGCGTAGACCCTGAAGACAAGAAAGGGTAAAGTGCCGGAGGTAACACCACGGAGAGAATGCCGGCTCCTTCTTTCCCTTCCAAAGTCCCCAGCTCCCACGTCCTATTTCTATTTTTCAGCTCAACGAGGCGGGCGGGATTAAACCGCTACGCCAAGCAGAATTAGTGGAACGTAACAATATTATCTAGCGTTTAGCTTGAATTAGTTGTACATACATGCCCTTGTTAGTCCTGTATATATGTTGATATTTATCCTCTCCTTCTCTCTATCCTCTCTTTCCTGTACAACTGTGTTCCCCATTCCTCACTTCCCCTCCACCCCCCACAGCAGGCGTGCCGGTGTCCACCCTTAAGTGAGACAAACTACGCCTGCTGGGGGGCTTTCTTTTACATGTTAACAATAAATTCATTCGTTCATTCATATTAAATACTGAGTGATCAAAGTTAAGTCGACAGATTTTTTCCAAATTAAGCGCTTATATTTAAATGAACACCTCCGCCACAGCAAGGTTATGCGCCAAGGGGGACACACAATGAGGTAGTAACTAGTGAGGTCGGTGGCTTAATTAACTAAAATTGTATAGTTAACTTTTAGCGGCTGCGGTATGCAGCCATGTTTGTATTGAAGAGTTAGACACAATCTTCTTTCTACGCAATTTCATTTGGCAGAATTCTTCTAGCGCATTCGTACTCCGAGATATCGAACAGCGAAGTTTAATTTTTCTTCGCGTGATTACGCATGCTAGACAGGGAATACAATGAAGACAGTGAAAATGGCGATTTTTCTGACTACTTTTGGAACGCTGAGTTCAAGGCGGCGACTTTCCTGGCTACTGCTGGCAATTTTCTGGCGACATTATGTTTTGAAGATCTGGCAACCCTGCTAATGAAGTGCTTTACAACGAGTCCCATTAGAGCTGGCTTCGGAACCATGGAGCAATGTATTCCGGC